>NC_142684.1:170745000-171370000 GCF_056320005.1 Nelumbo lutea | reverse complement strand
TGCGTATTTCAGTATGAAATTTTTGAAAAATGGAAAATAATTCACTTCTTTCTTTCATTAAGTAAATCCATGTCATTCTTGAACAATCATCAATAAAGGAGACAAAATATTTGTACCCATTATAAGACTCTATTTTGATTAGACCCCAAACATCTGAATGAACCAAAGAAAAATGTCTCAACATACGACTCTCAACTCTTGGACTGAAGGACACACGACGGTGTTTACCAAGCTGAGATGACACATTGTAAAACTAACAACTGACTCAATGACGGAACCAACATCTTGAGAACCTTGAGAGATGGATGTCCCAGTCGGCAATGCCATTGTAGAGGAGTAAGGGAAGTTTGAAGTGCAATTGAAGATCCACCATCGTCAAGGTAATACAATCCACCAGTTTCATGCCCCCCACCAATCTTCTTCCCCGTCTTGAGATCCTGAAAAATACAAGTGGAAGGAAAGAAGGTAACAGAACAGTTAAGAGCTTTGGTTATTTTACTAACAGACATAAGATTGAATGGAAACTTAGGTACATATAAAACAGATGATAAGGGACAGAAGCCATGTCAACATTACCAACACCACAGATGGGAGATGAGGACCCATTGGCAAGTGTAACAGTTTGTGATGTGGAGGTTTCAGAAAGAGAAGAGAACACACCTGGAGTCCCGATCATATGATCTGAGGCTCCAGAGTCAATAATCCAGGAAGGAGTTTTAGATGAAATGCAAGCAATACCTGATTGGGCAAGTGTGGCAGTAGTATGCTGTGAAGTAGTTTGAAGGAACCGTTCATACTCATCACGCGGTACACTCACCATCTCCTTCCCAGAAGTAGATGTAGATGTGGGAGGAGTTCGGTCTGCCAGTTTACTATCACTGATATCAACCTCGCCTGCTACAGCATGATTAGCCCATTTAGAGGGAGGGCCATGTAGGTCATAACGGAAATTCACTGTGTGTTCTTCCCTACCACAATGAGTACACTTCCTTGTAGAGTTATTTTTTCCTCTGCCACGGCCTCCCCCTGAGTCACGGCCACCCCGAGTAATCATGGAATTGCCACGGCCTCCTCTGTGAGCATGACCTCCCCCTCTTGTACTATGTCCACCTCCTCTAGTTGTCACAAGAGCTGATCTATCAAACTGTGTGGGATTCTCAGTCTGTCCCAAATAAATTCTACGAAGCCTTGAGAATATTTCCTCAAGTGTAGGAAGAGTAGAGCCCCCCAATATTTGGGCTCTAACTGGTTCATATTCCGACTTCAGTCCCACTAAAAATCTTGTAACATCTAGTTGTTCCTTTTGCTGTTGCTCAACTTTAATATCTGGAGTGAGGGGATGATAGACATTGAGTTCATTCCTTATATTCTTCATGCAGGCATAGTACTCTTCTAGTGTTTTGGTTCCTTGTTGTAAATCAAAGTACTCCTAATAAAGCTGATATACTCTTGTTGTGTTATCTTGTCAAGAATATAACTTCTTAGCATGCTCCCATATATCCTTAGCCGTATCAAGGAACATGAAGTTGGCACTAATTTTGGGCTCCATACTATTCCACAACCAAGTCATGATTTGAGCATCTTCTTGTTCCCAATCATCAAACCCTGGAGAGTCAACCAGTGGTTTCTCATCTCTTACATGCTTTACTTTCTTCTTTGCCTTGAGAAAAACTTCCACTGATTTAGCCCATGGAACATAGTTCTCCCCATTCAGCTTAATTGAGGTCATTTGTACCGTTAGGTAGTCGGAGGAAATTACCACACTAGGTTTCTGATCATTGTACCCATCTCCTATTGCTTCCATTGTACTCTTTCACAGTTGCCTCTAACCTTACTTCTCAGCTACAAGCTGATTGATGTTGTTCACAGTTTGATACTTCAGCACCTAATGCAGCCCCTAAACACAACAGTGGGAGCACACACTTGTTCTTATTCACACTACTGCTGACTTCACACACCTACGACCCACATAAGCATCAATTTACCACTCACTAATCACAAGTAGGCCCTCTTACAACCACTCAATAAAAAAATTGTGCATCACAAGCACCATAACACAGTCAAATCTGCTACACCCAGTTCAGACTTGTTTAACACACTTAAGAGGGCATTACACAACCACAAAGAGCTCGGCAAGGTCATTGCATTCCACCCTACACCACTCAGCCACTTACAGCAGCCCTAACACCACTCAACAACTCACAGCAGCCCTACACCATTCGGCTACTGCACACACAACCCTTTCTAGTGCAACAATGAACCTAGTTCTCTAGGTTCCAATCAATACTAACAACTTCTTGTAGGGTAACCCAGAAATATCAGTAACACTAGAAGAAGAGATAACCGACCTTCCTTTGAGAATATCAACCAACCATTCATTGCTGAAGTCACTTTCCTTGCTGAAGAAGGTTATGCGCAGCAGAGAGATACGAGCCGTGATGTTTCTGACCTAGGGCGAACCAGTTCTCTCCATTGACTGACCAGAAACGAAGGAGAAGAGTCACGAACACTGCTGAGGTGCTTTACCAACTGAAGTAGGTCAGGAGCATGGCTCTGATACCATGTTTCGACTGGTGCTACAGTAGTCCGAACCAGGAAGAGAAGAAGAAGAAGAAGAGAAGAAGAAGAAGAAGGGTCTGTCGAAACCTGATGGATTACCCATACAGTCGACCCCCTTAATCTATATTAGATTCTAATAATCTTTACAAAGGCAAAAATTCCCTTAAGTGTGGGGCAGGGTGACTCTAATAACACTGCCACATAAGCAAGCTACTTAACAAACATAAGAAGACTAAACTACCCCTATTCGGCACACTTTAACAGCTTCAACCACCTTATAAAATCTTCTCACTCCAACTCCTTGGTTGCTCTTATTCTGCCACCTTCTTTGCCCCAAGTATTGGTTCATAATAATCAGAATTAGCTTCCATGCACTTCTTCAACAATCCCATAATCTGGAAACACTTCTTGTTATCTTCTTTTTTCTTTGCATCTTCACTGCACTTCTCCCACATGAAAAATGCATCCTTACATCTACCTCCCTTCATGAACAAGCAGAGACCACACTCCCTCACCCCCCCTCTTCATCATCTCCCTCTCCTCCCCCCTCTTCACTGTCCTGATCGCATCTTGACATATCCCTCCGTTCACACCATCTTTTGTCACAGAAATCTCTACCGCCTTATCTCTCTCTGTTGAAGGGGTTGAGATTTCTGTTGGTGTTTAATTTTTTAGGGTTTTGATTTCAGGGGGTGAGGAAGGGTTTGAAATTGCAAGGGTAGAGATTTCTGTGCTTTCAGTTAAGGAAGAATACATCATAAGATTTTGAAGTTTTTAGGGTTTGCCATTGGGGAGTTGCAGTCAAATTTTACAATATTGAGAAAAGGTTCCCATGTTCAGTGTTTCTTTCCTCAAACCCTAGGGTTTCATTCCTTGGAAGAATTATGTATATATATTATATATATGTAAATAGATTGCAGGCCAGGCCTGGCCCTGAAACTTCTGGGCCTGATGTAGGCCCAGGCCCAAGCCTGGATCTGCTGTTGCAAGGTTGTTTTTAACAGGCTATTATCCGATCATGAATAAACACACCAGTGTTCTATATAACCTGAGTGTGGATCCCATGTGTACAAAACAGTGGTGTTTTCACTCGTGATTGGATACGTAACTTGTTATATACAGACTTAGGAGCAGTAGATCCCAATTCCCCAGGCCTGGGCTGGGCTAAAAGGGTTCCAAGTCCTTCTTGGATCCCTCCCCCTAATGGCTTTACAAAACTATACTTTGATGGTAGCAGTATTGGGAATCCAGGGCAATCTAGTAATGGGGGAGTCTTCAGGAATGAGGATGGGAATGTATTCTCAATTTTCTCAGGCCCAATTGGAGAAGGTGACTTTCTCAGGGCTGAGATCTTTGCAGCCTTGGGAGGAATCCAAAGAGCTAAAGAAATGAATATTAGGAGGCTGGTAATTGAAGGTGACTCAGAGGTGGTGGTAGGTTGGCTAAAGGAAGACAAGATTGGAATGTGGAGTTACAACAATGAAAAGAAAAATTTTTAATGTCCAAGGACATTGAGATAAAGTGCAGCTGGGTGAAGAGAATTTCTAATTTGTCTGCTGATGGGTTAGCCAAGCAAGGGGTGAATAGGGAATCCTTCTTCTGGGCTCACTTCTCATTAGGTTTTCTTTTTCTTTCTTTTGGTGGCCTCAGCCTTTTTTGGGGGGAGTTAAGACAGTTTATCTCCTCCTCCTTGTACTTAAACTTTCTTAATGATTAATGAATGTTTTTTTTTTTATTATTGATCAAAAAAAAAAAAAAAGAACTCTGCTAGTGGGACAATACCTGCTGGAGAAGGAATTCAACTCATAGAAACCTTAGATCTCCCCCTAAGGAGGGATTGCCTATGCCAATTCGTAGGGCGTGGGTGATGAACCATTTTCTCATTTTTCTTGTTAACATTTTTACATATTGATCTGACATTTATCCAAATGATAGTTTGTTATTAGCACCTCTTATAATGGGGATGACAAGAGGGTTTTCATTGGTTCTTTGGGTTTTAAGTCATCACCTTTTCTGTTTAAGTATCAACATGCTTCTTTCTGATTTTTGTGTGTGTGTGTGGGGGGGGGGCTTATGGGTTGTAGCTAAATGCCCTGGTTGTGTTTGGGAGTCTTCATGGTTTTTTCCCAATAAATCCGTTATCAGAAAAGGGGATAACAAATTAGTAAGATCTGTTACTGTGGATGTTTTTGGCTTATATAATATATTTATGATTATTGACTGTTCTAAAACTGTCATGAACTGTTGAAACGCCAATTATCTAGTTGCAATATTTGCTGCGAGGACTTTGCATGAACTTCCCATGAAGATCCACCTAGTTTTCTGCTTGTATTTTGTTATTTAGTTCTACCTAATTTGCATTTGGTACAATAATTTGTCACATCTGCTGATTTTTCTTTCCCCTTCTCTGCATTCTTTTTCTTATCACTAGAATGACATTGAAAATGGGGGAAAGCATCTTTGTTCTGTAGTCTATGGTTCATTACCACCAGAGACTCGAACAAGACAGGTGATTTTGTTCTCCCTCATATTTTAAATCTCTGTTTTGTCTTTATAAATTTATGTATGCTCTATGCAATCTCTCTATGTTTAAATTTTTACTGATTTAACTTATATGTATCCTTTTTGTTAAAAGTAAAACTGATTTTCTCCAGTAACTTCTATTAATATGTTTTTTATTGTGATAGTGTCTGCATTTAGTTGAAACCTGCTCTATGGAATAATGTAGGTTATGGGAAATAATAGAATCACTATGTTATGGGCCTGAGAATAGGATCTCGTCACGGGGAAAACCTCCTGTTTTCCCTTGTTCTTCCCTTTCCTTGAAGAACCTATCTTGCTGTCCTAAAAGGTGATTTGTTCAAGAGATCACCAACTCTCCTTTGCTCTCTTTCTTGACTGAAATTTTCGATGGTTTTATTCAATATTCTCAGCTCCTTGAATAGGAGATTACAAGAGATAAGAGTCCTACTTTTAGGAAGACTTCTTGCTAATTAGGAAGACTCCCTACTAATCTATCCTACTGAACTGATAAGATAAGATAAGATAAGACTCCCTTAATCTATCCTACTGAACTGATAAGATAAGATAAAACTCCGTACTAATCCATACTACTGAACTGATAAGATAAGAACACTACTAATCCCTGCTACTGAAAGCAGATAAGGTAAGAATACTGAATAGATAAGATAGGATGAGAACACTAAATTGCTGCTGCTGAGAACACTAAATTACTGCTACTGCTGCACTAAATTACTGTTGCTGCTGCCGGCACTCACATCATTACTCCCTTCCTGAACTATGAGCTTATCCTCAAGCTCGAATTCAGGGTGGGTGTCTTATAACACAGTCAAAGGAATACCGGATAGGTGGAATGATTTTTCTTTCCTGGATCGGGTTCCAATGAAGAGGGTTCATCCTCAGACAGCTCTAGTGAGATACCAAGATTTGACCATGCGTAGTTGCATTCTTTGCCGTGGCCAACTGCAGCCTTAAGGTACTTCTGAGATGTCTTGAACTGTAGAGTACAAAGACTGTGAAGGTCAAGCTGGTGCCACTGAACCGCATCATCTGGATCCTCTTCTATTGCCTGCTTTAGTGTGTACAGAGCCCGCTCTTCCACTTCCGTCAAATCATTATGTCCAGTTCCAAACGTTGCTGCAATTTCATGCTGAGCCTTGTGAACCATGGTGAATCTTGCCCATGCTATTCGAAGCTCAATTGTTGCAGAGTCCCCTTCTCAGAGTATTGAAGCCATTTCATTTGCAGACCTTTCTGCATCCTTGATACGATGAAGCGCAACAACATATCGAGTTGACATGCAATTAGGCTCCAGTTTTGCTGCCTTCTCCAGGCACTTTCTAGCACTTCTATGATCACCAGCCAAATAGTATGCATTAGCAAGATTCACCCAGATAGGTGCAGCCCTAGGATCTGATCTGACTGCAACTGACAAACACTATTTTGAAACATTTACAGCCACAACATGAGGCATACAAGCTCCTTCACCAGCACTTGCCCCCAGCACCTGCAACAACTTGAAGATATGCAATCCCAAGATTCTACAACACCTTGACGATACCGGATTTCTGCTTAATCGGGACATTCTGGGTGTTGCTAACTTGCGCTAGGGCAATGACCTGTTGCTCGCCCGATGATTCTGCCACGTCTGGCCGGCGGCCGGTTGTGGTTGCAGCCTCTTCCGGGTTCCTTTCCTTGCTGGAAAAGTACAACTCCATCAAGCGCCTTAATTCTCGGACATCGTCCTTGATCTCGCGCACCTCCGTGCTGTTTTCCACGATCTTGAGCTCCAAATCCTGAACCCTAGTCTTCAATTGCTCAAGGTCACCCATGATGCCTTGCTCTGATACCAAATTGTTATGGGGCCGAGAATAGGATCTCGTCACGGGTTGGTCCACGAGGAAAACCTCCTATTTTCCCTTGTTTCTCCCTTTTCTTGAAGAACCTATCTTGCCATCCTAAAAGGTGATTTGTTCAAGAGATCACCAACTCTTCTTTGCTCTCTTTCTTGACTGAAATTTTCGATGGTTTTATTCAATATTCTCAACTCCTTAAATAGGAGATTACAAGAGATAAGAGTCCTACTTTTAGGAAGTCTCCTTGATAATTAGGAAGACTCCCTACTAGTCTATCCTACTGAACTAATAAGATAAGATAAGATAAGACTCCTTTAATCTATCCTACTGAACTGATAAGATAAGATAAGATAAGACTCCCTTAATTTATCCTATTGAACTGATAAGATAAGATAAGACTCCCTACTAATCCATACTATTGAACTGATAAGATAAGAACACTGAATAGATAAGACCCCTATTAATTCCTGCTACTGAAAGCAGATAAGGTAAGAATACTGAATAGATAAGATAGGATGAAAACACTAAATTGCTGCTGCTGAGAACACTAAATTACTGCTGTTGCTGCCAGCACCCACATCACACTAGTTATTATCACTTTAAAAATTCCATGGATCTTGGGATGGGTGATACTATTGAGTTAAACGAACCTATACTTGACCTTACAAGTCAATGAACTTTATAGCTGGGCATTGTTGACCAGCTATATCATCTTAAAAAGCTGGTAAATAGAAACAATGATTTAAAAGGCATGTCTTAGGTGTGCTTAGGTGCATAGGTGAGGCACATCGACATGAGAACTCAAATCAATTCATTCATTCCTCCATGTTTTTGCACTAGGATTGAGATGTAATTGAGACAATTTTGCTATTTTTTTGTCATGTCTATTGATGTCGCGTCAGATCTCTTGACCAGTGGATTGTACCTTCTTTGTCTTTTAATGAAAAATTCCTTTTTACTATAAAAAAAGACACCTTATGGGTGGGCAGTCCTGCTAGAACTAGAAATTGCAGAGGTTATAAAATTATAACTATTGTAAGAAAATTTAATAACTTAGATGCCCTTTGATAAACCTGAAATTTCTGAATTGAATGATTTGTTTCTTTGTCTTTTAGTGGATAAAATAATTCATCATCATCATCTATAAGGCTTGTCCCAACAATTTGGGGTGAGTGAAAAATCTCCTGGGGGCCATTATCTATTAATGTTTCTATCTATCTGAGGTCTTGGGAGAGGTAGACAGAATGCAGGCCTAACTTTTGACATTTTTTTACACAATTTCCATTCTCAGACTCAAACCTTAGGGATTGGGGCAATGGTAAAATCTCAATATATCTCTCAATATATCCAAATATATTAGAATAAAAAAAATTCCAAACATCTCTCTATTTCCCCAGTATCTTAAAAATTTTCAACATATCAACAAAATTTCCAATCGTTATGTGAAAATATCCCAAATTTTGGTGAAATATGAGGGGAATTTGCCAGTCTTTCCCAAACCAATTGGAAATGAATGTTACAATCATGAGACATAGAAAATGCTTAAACCATAATTTTATATGAAATTAAGAGAAATGTATTTGAAATTGTTGATTCTAGGCCTTTGAAGCAACATCTTTATTGGAAATTTCAAAACATAAAGATCTTTTAAATTTTTATTTAAATAATTAATATAGGTACTTGCTTAGAAGGCTTGCTGCTGCCTATTCTAAGAGCTCAGTCTGGTTTGACTAATTACAGACCTGGTCTATATGTGTATAGTTCACTTTACATGGCCCATACTTGTATATGCCTATGACATCACAATTCAAAATTGAGATAATTTTAAGGAACCTTAAAGAAAAGAGTTAGGATATAAAGGTTATATTTGGTTTTTAAGTACTCACCTTGCATAATAATAAATTACATGTTTCTCTCAACGCCTATTTAAGATATCTTCTATCAGTTATTGTACATGGTGGGAAGTTATATTTTAGGTTTTGAGTGTAATTATACTTTTTTTAACATTTCCAGAAGCTTCATAAAAAATCTTTTTTCCAATTTTTAAATCTTTCCCAAATTCTTATATTTTTTAATCTAGCAAAATTTACAATGTTTGCCTAGTGTCACATGGAAAAATACCTGATGAAATCAAAACTTTGAACCATGAAGCTTGGATCTATATGGCAATTCAGCAATTCCATCAGTTGATGTCAAGGTGTGGAAAGAGGCACTTAACATCTTTCATATTTAACAAAATTAGAGATCTCAACTTTGATCTTATCTGTAATTTTGTGGATCCAAGAAGTTTTAACTCAATAACAGACAGTTTAGCTTGGAACAGTGGTGGAAGGAGCATTTCTCTGTACTGACTACTGACAACTTTTTACCCACCTAAGGGTTTTTTTTTTTTTTGTAATTGAAGAGGACTAGCCACTTTTACTTGAATTTGAATTATCTGTAGCACTTCTGGTGTTCAGATAATAGCAGATCACGATTTGGGTGGGTATTTCACCTTGAAAGGCCAGAAAGGTGAGTGAAAGCTGTGGTCACTGATTACTTCCATCTCACTGCTATTTTGAGTGTACTTGTATTTTATAAATCGTCCACATGTTGAAAAATTGAACTTTAATGCTGCCGATTGGATACCATCCTGATTGTTGAAAGCATATCTTCTGTCTGTGCAATTAGCTAAGTAAATCTGCTTCTTAGAATGCAGGCGACAATGTTCAATGATGAAAGTAGCCAATTTGATGTTCTTGTTGCCAGTGATGCCATTGGGATGGGACTCAATTTGAACATTTCTAGAATTATATTTTCAACATTGAAGAAGTTTGATGGTACAGATATGCGAGAACTTACTGTATCAGAGATCAAACAAATTGCAGGTATACCCTTATCTAATTTAGCCAGGCATTATTTCCATCTGATGTGTTAATCTAGTCAGAATTTAGGCATTGTTCAGTATCTCTCTCAATATAGGCATTATCTTTGCCACATTGCACATGCACCACAAAAGGAACTATCTTTTCAATTCTTTCAATTCTACAAAAATCCTTCATCTTTCGGCATATTTGCTTAAGCAGACTGAGATTAGATCACTATATCCTAGAGAAATTTCAGGGTCTCATAATGCTATATAATGTCAATAGCTTTCAGGTTGAAATGCTATTTTATATTTCTAATATTTGTCATTATCTTCTATGGTTCTTCCTTTATTCCCAATCCTGTTGGAGATCAGTGAATAAGATCTTATGCAATTCTTGTAAAGAAAACATTAAATTTTGGGGTATGTAGGTCATAGTTATCAAGGTACACCTAGGTGAGGGCCTAAGTGCTGTGATTTAAAAGGTGCGCCTAGGTGAATAGGTGAGGTGGTGCATTTTAAGGTATGCACCTCACCTAGCCCCCAGGTGCAACACTTTGAAAATGCACGTGCCTGGTGCGCCTAGGTGTGTGCCTTTTGCAAAGGTGGTTTTTAGAATTACGAATGCATAATGTTTAACATCACATTAGCTATTTGAGATAATGCATTTGGGAAAAGAATAAAGAGATTGAGAGTTTTACATGATTGAAACATATGATTAAAAGTAATACTGCTTTACAAAGCTAGTTTTGTAGTGTCTTTATATGCAGAATTCATTATTGTTGGCTTTTTTTCTCAGTATTTTTCCAGTTAGAGATAAAAGTATGAACATTTCAACATGGATAATACCCAATAATTTATAGATCTTGTTTGTTAGATAACTATTGCTTAACTGATGCCTAGGCACCTGCTTAAGCGCTTAGGCCACAAGGTTTTACTTTGTGCATAGTCTCGCCTTGCTACCTTGATAAGTATGATTTAGATATTGTGCATCATTTGTAATCAATACTTGGCTAAAACTTTGGAGCAGATTACTAATAACAAATGGTGGTGTTTTTCATCCAAGGTTGTGAACCATAGAGAAGGTAAAAGGTGGTTATCCATGTTTTTTGAAAAGTTTAAATAATGTCTTCTCCCCTGAAGCTTGTTTGATATATATTGAGTCTTACTGGTTGTCCAGATGACTAGTTATTGTTATTTTTTTGTTTTGCGTTTTCTTTTTCTTCCAGGTAGGGCTGGCAGGTTTGGATCTAAATTTCCTTGTGGGGAAGTGACATGCATCGATGTAGAGGACCTACCTTTGCTCCATTCATCATTGAAGTCTCCCTCTCCTGATCTGGAGGTGATGGTTTTATCACTGTTGTTGGATGATTGAAGCTTGTTTACTGATTTTTTATGCACCAGTGTTAACTTTTTTTTTTGATAAATGAGTAAAATTTTGTTAAACCAGCAAATAAGAGTTACATGCAACCCATAGAAAGGCGCGAGATGCGACCTTTCCTTTAAAGTTAGTTACAGAGTTATAAGTACAAAAGAAATTACACAGAAGCCCAAAATAAAGCATCCCGGAGAACCCCTTGTTTTGCAAGTGAATCAGCCATTGAGTTTGTTGATCTGCCTACCCACTGAACTCTGATTGTGTCATATTCTTTGTTAACCATTTAACCTTTTTGAGAAGATCTCTAAAACCCCAAATCACAGTGTCCGGATCCTTCAGCCAACCCACTATCACCTGGGAATCCCCTTCAAAGATTAGATGCTCAATGCCTAGCTGATTTGCAAGCTGGATTCCTTGTACAGCAGCAAGTAATTCGGCCCTTAACGAGTCTCCCACACCCGCAGGATCTGAGTACAAAGATATTAACTTTAGAGGATAGTCCTCAATTGGATATTGTAGTCATTTATGCACTTATGGTGTGATTATAGGTCATGCTTTCTATATTTTTTCTTTTCTAATGAATCATATACTTTACCATGCAGAGTGCTGGATTATTTCCTACCTTTGAATTATTGTTCTTGTACTCACGTTTACATCCAAAAATGGGCTTCCATCAGATACTGGTAGGTAAAATTTTCAGCATCTCTCTCTCTCTCTCTCCCCCTTTATATGCGCATGTGTGTGTGTGTGTGTGTGTGTGTTGCAAGGATCAGCACTGGCTTGAACACGGTACTTTGGGTGACCTTTAACTTTTGGAATATGGTACAAAAAACAGTAGCACTGCCTTGCTCTCCTCACTTTGCATGGTATTTATACATTGGGCTTTTTTTTTTCTTATTCGTATAACATTGGATGAAATTAGGACCAAGAACTGACCCCATTTTAATGTCATTAAGTCAATGGGATGAGATGAACGGGTAAAGCTAACCTGAATTCAGTTAGGTGGTAATTCCTTTGATACATAAGGGATATGTTTACTCTTAATGAGGTAAGTAGTTGTAAGATGATACATTTTCTTTGACATGGATGGACTACAAAAAAGGTCATAGTGACTGTTGTATATTTTGTACTCAAATAATATATTCTTTCTAAAGTGTTGAGGAAACTAATATTTCCTACCCATGGTGTTGGGCATGGAATTTAGTTGATTTATTTGGTTAATCACTATGCTACCCAGATATGGCAATGACATGGCTGGGCATGGTGTTAGATATGGAATTTAAACTAAAATTTGAAGTACCTAATGCGATATGACACTCTTTTACAAGTATTATCCAGAAGAGAAAGTGAAGAGAAGAGAGAAGGAAGAGGAGAAAAGAGAGATTTGTGATCAAAACTCTGTGCTGGCAACGCCAACATTTTTGGTATTTATATTAGGGCAACCATAACATAATATAAAAGAGCGGGAATCACAATAGTACCCCTACAATACTAAATAGAAATAAAACAAAAGACAAACAACCTATAAATAGCCTTTTAACACTCCCCCTCAAGTTGGGACATAGATGTCAATCATGCCTAACTTGTCACATAGATCATTATGCCACAAGTGATGTAACCCTTTTGTGAAGATGTACGCAAGTTGATCTTCGGACCTGACATAAGGGCTGCACACTTCCCCTTTGACAACCTTTTCTTTGATAAAATGCTTGTTTACCTCAATATGTTGGGTTCTATCATGCAGTACTGGGTTAGCAACAATGTTTATGGCTGCCTTGTTATCACAATATAAAGTCATAGTTCCATCAATTGTAAATCCCAGCTCACTTAACAATTTTTTTTAGCCACATTATTTCAGCCACTCCTTGAGACATTGCTCTATATTTAGCTTCAGCACTAGACCTAGCCACCACATTCTGCTTTTTACGTCTCCATGTGACTAGGTTTCCTCCCACAAAGGTACAATAGCTGTTGGTAGATTTCCTATCATCCAATGACCTTGTCCAATCTGCATCAGTATACACTTCAACCTTCAAATGTCCGTGCTTTTGGAACAATAAACCTGCACTTGCGAATTTCTTAAGATATCTAAGAATTCTTTCAACTGCTTCAAGGTGGGTGGTCTTAGGGGCATGCATGAATTGGCTAAGAACACCCATTTCATAAGCAATGCTTGGTCGAGTCATGGAGAGATATAGTAGTCTTCCTACAAGCCTCTGAAATTGCTTTACATCTTTGATGATTTCACCTTGACAATCACTTAATTTGTTTTAATGCTTGGCCGAGTCATGGAGAGATATAGCAGTCTTCCTACAAGCCTCTGAAATTGCTTTACATCTTTGATGATTTCACCTTGACAATCACTTAATTTGTTTTTAGGATCAATAGGATAATCAACGGGTTTCACTCCCAATTTTTTTGTATCCTGTAACAGATCTAAGACATACTTTCTCTAAGAAATGAAGATACCCTTTTGTGAGCGGGCAACTTCAATTCCAAGGAAGTATCTCAAAGGACCTAGATCTTTCACCTCAAACTAAGTAGCAAGAAATCCTTTAAATTTTTGAATTTCATATTTCCAATCACCAATAGGAACTATATCATCAACATACACTATTAGGGCTGCAATTTCCCCTTCCCCTTTTTTCACAAGCAATGTATGATCAGATTGACTTTGCTCGCTGCCTTTTTGTTGTACAACTAGTTGGAATCTGCTGACCAAGCTCTTGGTGATTGTTTCAGGCCATATAATGGCTTCTTCAACCTGCATACCTTTTGTTCATTACCTTGAATCTAGAAACTAGGGGGTTGTACCATGTACACTTCTTCTTCAAGATCACCATTTAGAAATGTATTCTTGACATCCGATTGGTGAAGGTCCTGATAAAAAGTTAGTGGCTAAAGAGAAAAGAACCCTAATGGAGTTCATCTTAGCAATCGGTGTAAAAGTTTCTACATAATCCACCCCATACATTTGAGTGAACCTTTTTGCCACTAAGCGAGCTTTATACTACTCCACTATGCCATCAACACTATGTTTTACTATAAATACCCATTTATATCCAACTGGTTTTTCCTCATGCCTACACTCTGCCTGAGGAGAAACAAGAAAGAACTGCTCACTCTCAAAAAGGGAGACATCCATAGAAACCTGATATTTTTGAGAGATGGGCTCAAAGCATCGGTACCCCTTTTGAGTTGTAGGGTACCTCAAGAAGATGCAAGGAATAACATGGGGATCCAATTTCCCATGAGTGGGTGATAGGTTTTGGACAAAACAACAACTAAACACACGGAGAGGAATAGACAAAGGAGGAGCCTTGGAAAACAGAAGTTGATGTGGGACTTTGTACTCTAACCATCGAGAGGGCATGCGATTAATGAGATAAGAAGCACAATGGATAACTTTAAGCCAAAAGCGTTTGGGGACATTCATATGAATCAATAATCATCGAGCCACCTCAAGAAGGTGGCGGTTCTTCCTTTCAGCTACACTATTTTGTTGTGGTGTTCGGGCATAGGAGTTACAATGGAGTGATCCACGTGAAGCAAAGAACTTCGTGAGATCATTATGAAAGTATTCTTTGGAATTGTCGGATTGGAATATTTGGATTTTGGTTTGAAATTGGGTGAAGATCATTCTTTGGAAATCTTGAATATTTTTTGGAACTTCATCCTTAGTTCGCATGGGATACAGCCTTGTGTACCTAGAGTAATCATCAATAAAGGTAATAAAATACTTGTAGCCACTTTTAGATGGTAAAGTAACTGGGCTCTAAACATCAGAACGAACAATATGGAAAGGAAATTCAGATTTATTATTCTTTGAAGAAAAACGAGTTCTACAATGTTTACTCAACTGATAAGTTTGACATATCAACTCTAACACTAACACCGACTTAAACAACTCTGGAAATACAATCTTTAAGGAATCAAAGGATAAATAACCAAGACGATTGTGCCATAAATAGGCTTGACTCTTACCAGACTGACTCTTAGACTTTGTGATTGCAAGATCAGAGATTCTGTGATTGCAAGACCAGCTTTATTCTCCAACAAGTAGACACCATCTACCATATATTCTCTACCAATCATCTTCCTCGAAGCCAAATCTTGAATCACACAATAAGAAGGGAAGAAGGTTACTGAATAGTTTAATGAATTGGTGATACTACTAACAGAAAACAAATTAATAGGGAATTATGGAACATGTAAGACATTAGAAAGGGTAGGACCAAAAGGAAGAGAAATGGTTCCTTGACCAACTATGGTAGAGAATGAACCATCAGACAGTCTCACTTTGTCTCTTCTAGAGAGAAGATGATAGGTCTGAAAGTAAGTTGACTTACCGGTCATATGTTTTGACGCTCCATAATCAATTATCCAAGGAGAGTTAGAGGAATGAGACGATACATGGAGAGCTGTGCGAGAATTACTTGATGTAGATGCATATGAAGTTGATGGAGGAGGAGCATCCATTTGACGAATTGCCCTACCATAAAGTTCTAAATGGTCACGGAAGGAATTAATGATATCCTCCCTAGGGTCAGAACCAGATGTGTATGTTTGAGTTGTAGTAGTAGTTGGGGGTTGGTTCTCCTGAGTAGCTATGTTTGTTGTAGTGAGCTTTCTTGAACTTTGTTGTCCTAACTTCTTATTCAGACCTGAACCCTGTTTTTTACTCAATTCCTAAGCCCATTTTGGCTTCTCATGAAGGTCCCAACATGTGTCACAAGTGTGTCGAGACTTCTGGCAATGCGTGTACCATAATTTTTCTTTGTCATCCACCCTTATTTGAGAGTCTCCCTTCTTAAGGGGATTTACCCCACTTGTAACAACACTTCATTTCGTTGCCAGCATGACTGCATCTCCCCTAGAATTATTCATCAGATTTCTTCTACTTTCCTTTGACTGTACTAGAGCATATACCTCTTGGACAAATGGGAGATCCTTGCTTCTAGGGGTGGATTCGAGCCGAGCCGAGCCGAATAGTACCAGGCTCGAGCTCGGCTCGTTTTATATTTTATAAAAATATTTAGAAAAAATATTTTATAAAAATAAAAATTATATATAATTTTTTTATTTTATATTTAAAAATTAAGAATTATAATAATTAATAATTATAATCTTTTTATTATATATATTATTATATTATATATATTCAATATCAAATATATATATATATATATATATATTCGAGCCAAGTCGCGAGCTTCACGAGCCGAGCTCTAGTAGGCTCGAGTTTGGCTCGTTTAATAATCAAGCCATTGAATTGGGTTGGAGCTCGGTTGAAACCGAGCTGAGCCAAGCTTTTCACGAGTCAAGCTCAAGCAGCTTGTGAAAAGCTCGGCTCGTTGCCACCCCAACTTGCTTCCACGGATTTGTACTCTAATGGATTCATACATAGGGTTCAGGCCAATGAGGAAGGCAAAGACTTGCTGCTGTGAAACAAGAGACCTATACGCTTTGGCATCTTCATCACACTTCCAATCTACACCTGATAGCAAGGTTCAAAAAATCGTTACATATTGGCTAGTATTAGCCGATACGTATTGTATCGGGCCCTTCTCAATACACCTCTACAGGGGTTGTATCGAGTCAGGGCCTAGTTCAGAGGGTAGCTAGGACTTAAACCGGCCCCTCTGAACCAAAACCGAAAAAAATAAGTAAAAGTTAAAAAAATGGACTGATACAGTATCGATACTTTGAACCTTGTCTGATAGTGATCCAACTCCTTCTAGATGAAAGACGTTTGAATAGTACACAGAGAGACTCCTCTCCCCCTGTTTACAAGTAGAGGATTCTGCGTGTAACTAATAGATTTTTGCATAGTGGCACAATTCTGAATTGGTTGACTTTGCTTGTTCCCAAATCTCATAAGTTGTTTCAGCCCACATAAAATTTCTTCTCACCTGAGGTTGCATAGACACTAAGAGCCATGACATTACCATGTTATTTTCCTGGTTCCATCTATCATGTTCAGCACTCCCAGAATTAGGTTCTTTAATTCTTCCATTTATATGTCCTATCTTTCCCCTTGCAGTAATGTATAACTTGATCCCCTTCGACCATTCTAAGTAATGAGACCATCAAGAGGTATGACAGCCATAGGGAAGGATAAATCCATACCCCCACTTGGTCCATTCTGCATTTAGGAGACACCAGATGTGCAGAATCTTCACTATTCAAGATAACTGGTTCAGATCACACTCGAAAGAGTTCCAAAAAAGAATTAGAAAAAAAATACAGTCCAACCTATTTCCCTTTCACACACTATTATTTCTAAAAAAAAAAAATGCACCAGGAAGCTAGAGACAGCCACCTTTTAATTCGCACAGTCCTTCATTCACCAAAAAAATGTTTTACTGCTGTTACGGCACCTACAGGTCATCACCGACATACAATCTAACCACCGGATTGCTGTCACAGCACACACAGGTCATCTCCAACCTACAAACACACCACAAAGCTGCTGTCACAGCACATACAGGTCACCTCCGACCTACAACCACCACAAGAATCACTCGATCCTATAAAAAAGGAAGGTACAGGTGCTGATCACCTCACATCAGTTGATTGATCCCCTATACGATCAGGAAAAAAATAAAAAACGGAAAGAGAGAAGCTTCTGAGATCAGTCCAAAGATCTACCTTGGTTCTTCAGAGAAAAAATTCAGCAGCAAGTGAAGGGCGAAGACAAAAGAGTGCTTTCTCGATCTTCTTTCAGATCAAATGGGCCTGCTCTGATACCATATTATCCAGAAGAGAAAGTGAAGAGAAGAGAGAAAGAAGAGGAGAAAAGAGAGATCTGTGAGCAAAACTCAGTGCTGGTGGCGCCAGCTGGTATTTATATTAGGGTGACCATGGCATAATATAAAAGAGGGGGAATTACAATAGTACCCCTGTGATACTAAACAGAAAAAAAAAGGCAAACAGCCTATAAACAGCCTTTCAACAACAAGTATCCGTATATTGTAGTTGAACAAATGGAGTCTGTCTCGAGGTGGAAAGTTTAACATATATTTCATCATTGAGGGATTGTAAAGGGTTACCTGTTGTGGAAATCATTCTGCCAACTGCAGCTATATTGCCATTTAGTTGGCCAACCTTGGAATCCATCTGATGCGGTTTTCACTCTGGAATCCAATCTGATTATGGGATCTCATTTAACCTGATTGGTTTTTTATATATATTTCCTTGTTGGGCCCCAGTGTATGTTCAATTCAACCTCCCAGGATTGTTGTAGCACATACTGATGCAGGTCAGGAGTCATAATTCCACAAGTGTGAATGGGCCCATTTCCAACTGACCCAACATGTTCAAGTCTATCAGGGCCAATTCCAGCAGGCTTGACTTGCTCCATCTAGGCTCGTCTGTGGACCTTGATGCAGAGTGCCAGTTCAGATGCATATTTGGCTTCAGTGCCATCTACATAGGAAGGTCATTTACTAGTCAAGTTAACCATTGTTAGGTCTTGTAATCAGTTAGCACAATAAGAGTTTTCATGTTGCATTTAAAGCCAATTTTGCGTTCCATCTACTGCATGTAGCCTTTTATGGGCATCTTATGAGAAGTTTTTTTTTTTTTTGGTAAAACTATTAGAAGGCAAAATTATGAGAAGAAAGTTGAAGCTTTTCGGCTGGCCATTATCCCATCATTTTAAATGTGCATGGGGCATTTTGTGCTTGAGGTGTGAGGCGCAAGATGAGGTGTACCTTTTCAAAGCAAAGAGCAAAAATGCAAAAAAAAAAGCTAAAAAATTCAAAAAATCCAAAAAAATAAAAATGTAAAACATAATAACTTAAATTTTAAAATAAATGTTTTAGAAAAACCTATTATCTCAAATTAAAACACATGAACATAACATGTAAAACATATTTAAAATGAAAAAAAAAAATCAAGTATAACATCTAAAACATGTTCAAGCATGTGAAACTCTCAATCTCTTTATTTTATTTTTTTCTCAATTGCATTACTTCAAATAGCTAATGTGATGGTAAACATTATGCATCTCTGATTCTCTGAGCTTCCTTTGTACCAAGCCCCTTGAGCTCCAAAAACCCCCCATTTGCTAATGTTGCTCATTCATTCATCTTAATAAAAGATACTTTTAAAAGACAATTAAAATTATAAAATCTTTTTTATAGGAGTTAATCATTTAAGATTCTCATATGGACTTATTTAGGCTTGCCTCGAGGGGCTTGGTTGGGGGTCTGGGGGGCAGATCCCCCAGCCCAGCTGGTTAACATAAAAAACAAAAAAATGTGCATACCTGGGCTGAAGTGCAAGGCACACCAGTTATGCACCTTTTTGAAAGTGCTGCACCTGGGACCTAGGTGAGGTGCATACCCTAAAATGTGCCTTGCCTGTGCGCTTTTAAATCACTACCTTATTCATCCCTTGGTTGGTAATGCTGGGATTTGAGTTCAATGATTCCCCAACAATTCAAGCTCATTATGCAATTCCCCCTCCTGAAATTGGTTTTTCTTCAACCATTTACAGACTTGGGTTTGTTTTCCATATTCCTATGCAGGTTCATGTCCTGCATCATGTACACTAGCGGCAAAAAATCATGGCCATTTTGTTTTCCACCTTGATGTGAATATTCCTTGATAATAGTTTCAACTTTCAAAATGATCATTTTCATAATCTCATCTTGGATGTGCTTGTTTTCAATTCAGTGCGTGTAATAATAAAAGTTCTCATGCTTGCCAACAAGTTGGTTGTAACAGTGAGAAGTTCTTTCTTCCTTTATTTTCAATTTTCATCACAGTGCTTTTACTGTCTGAAGCTTTTTATATGCAGGAAAACTTTCTGGAGAATGCAAAGCTATCTTCAAATTATTTCATTGCTAACTGTGAAGAAATGTTGGTACGCCATCTGCAGTGATTTATTTATTTAATATAAGAAGCTCCTACACTCGCAGTTGCAATTTGCCTGAATTGATAGTCTAGGGTTTCTGCAATTAAAATTTTCTTATGGCAAACTTTACATTTTTGAATATTAAATACCCTTTTCTGACAACAGAAAGTTGCTGCTGTTATTGATGAATTGCCCTTACGGTTACATGATAAGTACCTTTTCTGTATTAGGTAATTTCTTTCACCATGGTTATTCTCACCCCAAAAACTCGACTCATTTGGGTTGATAAGGGGAAAACAATCTTTACTTGTCCATTTGGTCAGTTACAGAATAGTAGCAAGTCTTCCATTAGCACTAGTTCAATTGCATAGAAATGAATCAGAAGCTTTTGTACATAATTGTTTCAACAACCCCCCCCCCCCCCCCTAAAAAGAACTTTGTTTCACAAAATGGAGAACAATCTTTGCTAACCCACTTGGTGAGTTATAGGATAATAGTAAGCTTTCTGGAACTGTTGTTAAAAGCACTGCTTCATTCATTTAAATGAGTCCAAAATTTTTGTGGAAAACAGCACCCCCCCTGTCAATACTAGTTTCTGATCTTAAGATAGTTGATAAATTAAAATGAGTAATTTGGCTGTCTGAAGAAATTGAGTCATCTGTTGCTCAGCCAACTCAAGCGACTCAGCTAGTCTTAAAAAATGTCCCAGGCTTAATGCAGACTTCTCCGACTGTGATATGACACATCCAAGCCAGCAAGTCACCCAAGTGGTGGTGCTATTATATGGAACCTCAAGGGCTATTGTTCATGTATTTCTTTAAAAATGGCCGACTAGTGGTCTAATTTTTCACATATAGGTAAAGCTTTATTGGTTTTGATGCCCATAAATTGATAGAAAATTCTAATGGTAGCACTTCATTTGATCTATTTTTCTTACCAAATCACGTTCAAAATAATTAAATGAAATTACTGTCTGTGTGTTGACCAAGTACATCCAAGTGTTTGTGTACAATTTACACTCTTGTAATAATTTATGCAGTTTAAATACAATTTGATTCCAATACTGAGAAAATTAATTTATTGATTTATACATGACACCTTCCAAGTATGCCAGATTTGAGATTCTTAATCAAAGTTCGGTCACCGTTATCTAATTTCATCTACATTTATTTTGACTCTACTTTCATGATTTGCAGTCCAGTTGACATGAATGATGACATTTCATCCCAGGGTCTTGTACAGGTAAGTCTGTTCTCTTTTAAATTTTCTCTGTTGTTTTGAATGGGAAACTCATGAGATAGATTGACATTTTGGAGCAGTTTGCACAAACCTATGCAAGAAAGGGCATTGTCCGGCTCCGAGAAATATTTACACCAGGGACGCTTCAGGTGCCAAAAACACAAACTGCACTCAAGGAGCTGGAATCTATTCACAAGGTATATTTATATATGATACAAGTTATATTTATCCGCCACTGATAGAAAAAGTAGGTTATGATGGGGTATATATTTGACAATTGCTGAAAAAGTAACTAAGCTCTTATGCTTGAAAACAAATCTTAAATGATCAAGTCCTTAAAATAACGAATGCCAAATGTAGCCTAAACCATTACCTTAATCAAGTTTTGTGCAGCACTTTTTTTCTTTTGATTTGACCAATTTGAATTAGGAATTAGGATCAGGGATGGTCTTGATCCGAGTTCTCGATACAGGGTGTAACAATATGGTGCTTATCTTATGCTTACTAATTCAAGATGCCCTTTTGATTGTTTGGTGTTACTACAACAGGTCTTGGATCTCTATGTCTGGTTGAGTTTCCGATTGGAGGACTCTTTTCCTGACCGTGAGCTGGCATCTTCACAGAAGTCAATTTGCAGCTTGTGAGTGAAAAATTAAGCCCCCACATCCAGCCTTTTTCGTGTTGCTTTTAAGTTTGACTATTTTAAGTTTAATTGGTAGGTTGATCGAAGAGTTCTTGGAGAGACTTGGATGGCAGAAGCCAATGGCAAGAAGGTTATCCCCTCGCAAAAGCTCAAGATCTCTACTTTCCCAAGAAATCAGACAATATCTGTGAAATAACACCCCCGCGCCCCCCCACCCCACCGAAAAAAAAAAAGCACAAAGTTTTTCGCTAACCCCCAGAATATCCATTTCAATAATGAAATTTTCATTATTGCTTTCCTTTGTAAGCCTACTTTTCTAGAATTTTACCAATATTTCGTTTTGTACCATTATGTACATTTTTTCTGCCTTGTCTAATTATGCATTTGTTGATTTTTTTTTGGGTAAACAAATTATGCATTTGTTGGTTGTTGTATATGCATATATTTCCCATTTAATTTAATTAGAACTCAATTTAATGCATTATGAGAAATATGAATAATATTTGGCAGTCAACCAATGGGAGATGAGTCAAAAAGTATTGAGTGAGCTAAGTGCAGGAATTTTGTTTAGGAACGAATAAAGGATAAGCATGATGGAGCATGCTACCCTTGTTGGTGAAAATTCTTGAGCTTTGTTTCATGGCTTTCGATGGGCACGGCCAATCCAGGGGACTTTTGTCTAATGATTACAACACATTGCTTCATGCAATCTTTGTAAAGGATTATTAGAAAGAGGAATGGGGCAAATGGTAATGCATGTAAAATGGGGCTGAAAAGCATTGTATCAGTGTAAGCTACATACTAAAATTTGGGTGTTTCCCTTTCCCTAGCTGTGTATGGTTTGAAAGTAGGGAAAGCAAGAGAAACTTGTACAAAGTTTGTACGCTATCTTTCCCTTTCCTTACCTTTTCTTTCAAATCAAACACCCCATAAAAATACACGCCCTGCTTATAATGACAAATATAGGTGCACTTTTTTCCATTAAAATAAGTATCAATTGACTATGATTAGGGTGTGTCCTTATTATCAAAATTTAATATGTATCACTTTGTATTTGAACCAGATACAAATTTTACATTTGGTTTAATTTTGCATTTGTTTGCAATTATGATTTGTGCTTTTACCTGATACAAATTTTGTATTGTCTCATTTATACTCACTAACAGTGTAAATTCTGCATCTCAAAAACTCTGATGCAAAATTTAGATCACCTTCTTTTTGTTCTCTCTCATAAAGTGGGGACCACATCATCTTGTTTCCCACCTCATTCCCAAACAAATAATCTTTCTCCTCCCTCCATTCTCTTGCATATAATATGGGATCATACCATTTTACTTTCTCTTCACAAACAAGATGAAGTAAAATCTCAAACAAAATTTAACCCAAATTTACACTCGTCCCATTTTCTCTTCCATGCATTTACAACCAAATGCAGTGTAATGATTAAAGATTGTTTACTGCACTTAATTGAACATTTGTAGTTATGTTTCATTCTTATTTCTTAATCTTCAAGTAGGTGTTGAGGATAGTTCTTTTATCTTTTTTAAATTATTTTTTATTTGTCATCATCCCTTATCCCAATTATAAGGGGTTGGCTATATGAATCATGTTTTGTCAATCCATTTTGTTTAAATTTATATCTATTGTAAAATTATTAGTGTCAATTATTTTTTACTACTATTACGGTATTACCCATGTCTTTTCTGGTGTATCCCTAGCTCTTCTAGCTCTTTCAGCTTGTAATAAATCACTTCTAACTAAAATTGTTGGTGGTCTTCTTAAATTAATTTAAATTATTACAATCAACTCATTAAATTGAATTTGAGTTAAATAATACAGGAATTGACCCACATTAGAATAAAATAATATGAGAATTTCTACCAAGTAGTTTAGAGAGGATATAACATGAGGTTTCTCGTCTTGTTTTAACTTTTCCAATCACGATTTTTAGTTAATTTCATAAAATTGTGTAAAGCATACCTTAAGTCTTTTAGGAGGTATATCACTAAATTTCCAACCGAAAAAGTATATCACTAAGACCTGCCCAAATTCAAGAGGAAAAAAAGGGAAATGTGCCAATGCGGTCAGAGCGCATTTTAATAGTCTCCTGCAGTTTGTGCAGAGCGCATTTTAATATTTATTCTTTTGGATAACATGGAGTGCTGAATTGCTAATAGCTGCTTTGCCTGTTTGGGGTGGCCTTCATGCAGTGGCATTTGGCATTGAATGAGCCAAAAACCCTTGAAAGTCATTAAGCAGTGCTGAGTAAAAATCTGGAAAGTTGAAAAAAAAAAATAGACGTGCTATGAGCTGAAAAATCAACTTTCTAATGAAGCTACCTCCCATGTGGGCTTTAAGTGAGCCGTTTTTATATTTTTTATAAGCCACTAAAAGAAGCTCCAATGATAAGCTTTCCCAAATGGGCTATCCGGGTGGAGCTCAACTTGTTGAGCCAAAAGCCACCACCGGAAAGCCCTTCCAAACGGCAAACGGGCACTAGAATGATGCGATGGTATTTTTCACAATTCCACCGGAAGCCATCTCAACGCATTTATGAATAAAAGGGAGTGGGACTGGGAATCTCATTTTGTATGGTAGATAGGGGCGAAGGGGAGAGTGATGGCTCCAAACTCCAAAGTTGGATGAGAAATTTCTTCAATCACTGCCAAGGAGTTCTACTCCACTTCAACAAATTCTTATTACCATGACACAAGTTAACCAGCAAAGGAGAGACCCAAATCATATGACATTGACATGGACAGAAAGTTCTTATTATGACCAAGTCTTTCCTTTCCTATCCGGATATGTTGTCGATCAAAATCTCATGAACATCCTACGCACGGAAACTCTTTTCAATCTTTTCAAGGTTCTAAAAATGAAAGACATCAAAATGCAGATGGAACGAGTTAGGAGGGTCTGATAAGTCGGATAAATTTATTATCATTCAATTAGATAAAACAAAGTTGAGATGGCCGAGTTGGTCTAAGGCGCCAGATTAAGGTTCTGGTCCGAAAGGGCGTGGGTTCAAATCCCACTCTCAACAATTGTTTTGTCTTTTTCTTCTCTGTGGTCCAGAGACTCGAGAGCTCTTTACTTTCCATCATTTTGAGTAAAATGAGTAGTGTTCACCAAAACCATTCTCATCCGCCATGAGTCCAAAAACGTTGGCCTTGGCCATATGTCATACCCACCGGCAGGTAAGACTTAAGATTAACCCAGTTTCCAGATTATCTCTAAGCTTCATAAAGTAAATGGACTTCAAAGAGAGTAGGATTTGACCTCTAAAAACGGAATCATTTTACAAGAAAAAGAGGTGGGTCATGTGTGTGGTGGCTGGCCTGTAATTCTTTTGAATAATTAAATTCCTTTCCGATGTGCCATCTTCAATATAACTGAGAGTCTGAGACGTACGTTGGTTATTGGTTTGTGCCGTGTTAATTTAGTCAAAAGCATTCAGCTTTTTGTGCCCTATTAATTGATTTATGACAACATCTTGGTGTCACAAGATATCCCGTGGAACTCGTCTTTTGGATAAAGCCAGTAGCCTTCCACTGTTGCTGCAACTGCAACACCTAACTGATTGCATATGGATCCAATCTGCCTTTGATATAACACCCCCTAATCAAGATTGGGCTGTATAGAATTCAGGTGATTGAATACAATAAAAGTATGTGCCAGAATTGGAGGCATTTATGAGCAACCATTTAGGTGATACTCTAGGAGAATATGGCATGGAAAGGTCATCTGATACTTTTTCAAAGTTGATAAATGAGAAAATCAAGGTGACCAAGTAAAAATGAGGTGACTACTTGCCCATGGCATCGGACTCTTAAGATTGAAATCATTTCTGTGCTGCATATAAGCAACAGTCCTGAGGTGGGACATTAAATAACTCTCTAAATTGGGATGTTAAGAAATGACGGCAGCAGGAGGGCAATACAGAAGCAAACTCCATGGCCTCTTTTTGAATTGACTAAACAACAATAGACAATCTTCTTCTCCCTTCCAGCACTCCTCCCCATTTAGCAGGATGCTAAGGATTTAAACGTCAATGATTGTATCCTTTTTTTCTTTTCTATTGCAGAACTCCATGGCCGGGTTTAGCTGCACAAGTAACCATTGTTCTGCACTTTTGCTCCAAGCTCGGCTTAGATTCCATAAAACAGAAAGGATAAACAAAAAAGAACGAACAGAGAAAGATATAGAGATTATTGCACAAAATACAATAACAATTAGTGTTTTGAATATAGCTAATTATATTTGATCTTAATTAGTCTACAATGGCATCTCTTCTCTTCCCTAAGATGTTGCTATAGTATGTTCTTCAATCAAAGAAGATTCATCCAACCATGGTGCGCTTTCGACCTCTCTGTCTCACTGTAAAAAATATTTTTGAAGACAAAATGATAACCAGCAAGAGAAAATAATAAAGAGCAGTCATCTTCAAATAGACAAGGATGCAAATAATGGAGCCTCACCCTGAGCTAACTTGTTCAATGTGGATGACCATTGCTTGGATGACTTTCTGTAAGCGGCAAGTATCCGATCCATCTGTCCAATATGCAACCCATGGGAAACTTGATGTTTATAAGGAAAATCAGGGAAAAAAAAGAAAAGACTAACTTTGGCTTACCACATTTCCACATAAGGAATGCATTGAGAACAAGGCTCTCTCAAGTACATACAAGTCAACGGCTTTGTCTTCTGGAAGAGTTGATGTGAAGCTCAGACCAAAGTCTATGAGGACCTAAGAGAACAACAGAGTCAAAAGATAACACAAAAAAAAAAAAAAATGAAGCATCAAATATTGGTGATCATGAGAACGATGGGAACCAAGAGCTCACCAGCTGATTGGTACCACTTCGAATTAACATATTTGAAGTTGTCAAGTCACCATGAATCAAGCCACCATCATGTAATTTTCCAATTGCATCACCAATCTGTGTTGCAATGTCTTCCATTCTTTCCTCAATGACACCGTGCAAACCAAAATCCAGGAATATGTCTTTAACAGCAGGACCCTCCACATATTCAAATGTCAGGGTATGTAATACAGGGTCCACAGCATACAACACTGGTGTGGAAACACCAAGTCGTCTTGCTTTCGTCATGCATCGAGCTTCCTGCAATGAAGAAAGAATAATGACAAATTACCCTTGCACCTAACTATGTATCGTAGGTATAGATAGAAAACAGTAGAAGATCATCTCTCTTTAAAGACACTGACTGCATTCAAGCGTTTAAGGGTCAGTTTTGAGTCTAACAATGGATGCCTGTACTTCTTTGAGAAACGTTCCTTGACAATGGACTTCCTTCCAACAAAGTTTGACTCAAATACTCTCTGCAAAAGACAGGTAAAAACAGACTTGAATGTCAAATCCCATGTCTTGAAAGTAAAAGAAAAAAAATTAATCCACTTACAGCTTCTGCACCCTGCTTCAAAAGAACAAGGGAACTATCTTTTATATCTTGATCAATCCCCATTATGAAAAAGTCCAATTCAAAAAAGTATCTCCAACTGCAGTCACCATGGAGAATTATTAACTCAAGAAAAGGATCTAGGCAACCAGGAAATGCAGAGAAGTCCATAAATTGCTAAACGAGCAATTTAATTATAACAAATAAAATCGAAACTACAAGGTACATTAATCACAGGTACAAACACCAATTGAAAGAACAAAATCCTTACAACCATTTCCTACCCTCAATAAGCCTTACTAATAGTAACCTGTGAATCATTGCAGATTTTTCCACTATGTAGCAAATATGTGAATCATGGAAGATATACATGTGACAATGTTAGCACAAGCAAAGAATTCAGGAATTTTCCTCGTATGCTTCATTTTTATCTTGAAGCTTGCATATATATAATAGAATTGAATACAGGGAAGGCAAATATTTTTATACCCCACTACAGATTCTGGTTTTACAGGGGAACATTCATGTTTACCATATTTTTTTGATGAAATATACAGACACCCTATTAACAATCTTTGAGTCATAAATATTTTTGGCATCACTGAGATATTGGAATTATCATATCCAGAGTGCAGTACTGTCATATGGACGAAGTGTACCTGTTAGGTCAACTAATTTGAAGAAACAACAAAATTATATGGCAGTTATTAATCAACAAATGCAAAACAGAATGGTGAAACAGGATTCATGTAACCAACCCCATCGGTTAGTTGGGATAATGGTTGGATGATGAAGAAGATGAATATGCAGTAAATTGCCCCTTCAAGAAGAGGTGGGGAAACCTTGTGGAGAAAAGGAAAAAATGGAAATATGGAATACACCCTCTTTAGAATCGATAGGAATGAAACTTAAGTTAGTACTGCAGCAAAGTGCTGATTTAGCTATCTCACCACAGTTTACACAATTGATTAGATGTACCAAGGATGTGACTGGTAAGATTAGAATCATCAACAAGACTAAAAACTGATTTTGTCTTTAATCATCTTGTAAATTGATTTGGTGCTACAGATACACTGTTTTCTAGCAAAGAAATTGGAAGAGGAAAAAAAAAGAAAACAGAAGAGAGAGAGAGAGAGATGATTAAAAAATGATTCTCTGTTTATTTTCTTCAGCCAGAAGCCTTATTAAGGTTGTTAACAGCACGATAGTTTCATGTGGTTTTACATGAGAGAATAACTAATTGTTGCCATGTGCCCTCCTCACATAAATAAACTGAATAGGTGGTCCTGCGACGTTGTCTCCATCCTTGCTATCTTCCAACATGTAATGAGCCGCTGGTTTCTGGGCCTTATAACAGAAACTAAAAGGTCATTACCCAAAGTTGGTTCCAACTATCTGGGGTAAAACAGGACAAAAAAGGGAAAGTTCAGGGTGCTATTTTCTCTTGGAGTTCTTTCCATCTTATTTTCTCTCAAGTCTCAACAACCAAATAATGCAGAAGTCCTTTCTCCTCCCCTTTTATTTTCTCTCAATTTCTCTAATATAAAATACAGGGCAGTTCAAGCTTAGGTGTTTTTCCTTTTCATTTATTCCTTTTGTTTGTAGTTGCATTTTTCAGATAGTTGAGGTCATCCAAATGTTGTCAGGTATGAATATGAACTTTGCATATAACAAATCCAAGTAGTGGACAAACATTTGGAATGTTGTGATTGATGAATGACATGTCTGTGGCAGGTAGGTTGTGAATGAAGAACAATCAGTTGTTCAGAAATAATGTATACCTTCCTTATATGGTACATACAGGCATACAGATATACAATGTTAGAAATTCCTAAAAGATCTCAATGCAAGATCATAAGAAAATTATAATAAAAATACAACAAAATGAAATTCAGGAAGAGTAGAGCCCAAGACTTGGTGACTCCAAGTTAATCAACCAATCCATTCTGAAACTTAATATACATGATACATCCCAGAGGAATGGCAAGATTGTTCTACATTTTTTGCTTGTATCATCAACTGTTCAATCCTTTCTTTTCCCTTTTCCATGTTTGTCATCTCAAGTTTTTCCACCAGCATCTTATATGTGTTATACTTAGGAACCATTCCCTTCAAAACCATTTCTTTAAAAAAGACACAAGCTAGATCTAGTTTCCCACTCCTACACAGCCCATGCACCAAGAGAGTATAAGTCCCAGCGTCAAGGCTGACGTCTTTTTTAAACATATCATTCAATAAATAGAAAAGGATTTTTATCCATTTTTTCTTGCAACACATCTTCAGTAAAGGTGCATAAGTTTTCAGATCAGGCTTGCAGAGACACTCCTCCATTTCCTGAAGCAGCTTCAGAGCATTTTCTTCTTGTGAATGCTCACAAGCAGCTGTGATCATAGTATTATAAGTTGTTACATTTGGAATAACCCCACCCTTTGACATCTCTTCATATATCTCACGAGCATCTCGGAGCCTACCGGCTTTGCTTAGGATGTAAATCAAAGAATTGTAGAATGAAGTATCAGGAACACAACCACTCCTCTTCATCCTCTCATAAACTTCTAATGCTTCACGGGTTTCCTTTGCCTTCCCCAAAGCATGCATAACAATAGTGTAAGTGACAACATTTGGAGGGCAACCCTTGGCCTGCATCTCATCAAGAATAGCATCAACCTTGCGGAAATCCTTCTCACAACAGTAAGCCTCAATAAAACTAGTATAAGAAATCACGCAAGGATGAAACCCACATTTTTCCATCTCTTCCATAATCAACCAGGCCTTATCCAGCTGCCTGGCTTTGCACCATCCATGCATCAAGATATTAAAAGTATGAGAATCTGGAGGTATCTCATTCTTGAACTCCAAAAATGCTAACTGTGCATGCTCAACACTCCCCTCCTTGCATAATGTGTCCAACAGCATGTTCATGGCTGAAGTATCCTTGCTCACTCCAAAGCGTTCTATATTACGGAAACTCTCTATTGCATCTGTCCATCTACTGGCTCCTGCAAGCCTTCGCATGATCTTACTCATTGTTACCAATGAGATCAATCCTCCAAATCGGACCATCTCCCCAACCAATTCCCACATCACATCAAACTGCTTTGATTTTCCAAGAATGTCAACCATCAAATCATAGGAGTCAACCGAGTGTTTAAAACCCATTTGCGTGTTGGCCCACTTAAAGAGACCGAAAGCTGAGACCCAATCATTGCTGAACCTTTTTAATAGTTTGTCAACCAAGCTCTTCGAAACACTGATATCGCTACCATCTATGGCTTGGACCACGTCAACTGGGGACGAGAACCTATTTTTTAGAATCCTCCTAATTTTATCAACACTATCATCAATAACCTCATTAGGTAGACATCTGGTCTCGCTATCTGGTTCCTTCTGATTCCGAACCCAATTCACAATTGAAGGAAGAACAAAATCATCTTCAGAATCAGTGAGTGGAGAACTCCCATCCTGGGGGAATTTAACCCAATCGGGAAGCTCAGGTGACTCATTAATGCCACAGAAACGCTTGACCATGCAGTGGTACACTACGTTAACAGGGTGAATAACACCATTGCACAAGGTGAAGGTTCTCCGTGTCGCAAAACGCATAGCAACCTCACAACCTCTGAGTTTTGCATGCATGGTAAAGTAAAGAAACCCAAGATAGATAAGTGAGGAAAGCTCAATCAAAACGCACGGGAAGAAGAAGAATCAGAAGGAAGTAACTACCAGGGTAGGTCTCTAATCCGTTCACCTAAGTTAGGTAGCATCTGTTTAACCTGTGCGCTGATTTTATATGAGGTTATAGCATTCAGAAAAGAAAGGAAAAATTGAAACAACATTAGAAATTCCAAGTGGGTAGGCTTGTGGTGAGTACAGAAGTTGATAACAAATGAAATAAAGAAGAAGATTTGAGTTAAGAAACACACAAAGGAGATCAGAGGAAGAAGGGTACCTTCTGCTAATGCTAGGTTGCTTTTAAGGAGAGGAAGAAGACACAGCGCGGCAACGCCTTCGAAAAAAGGACCGCCGCCAGCGCCAAGAGCCAAAGAAGGCGAGCGAGTCGAGCCTAACCCTCAACTCGTCCTGTTTCTTTCTTTCTTAAATCTCACCTCCACCAACGCAATTGAAGTATAGAACACTGAACACGGATGAATTGCTTTGCGGTTAACTACTTAACAGTGGTCTCTATTTCTCTTACCCTAACCCGTTGTGTTTATTCGGGTGACAACTGTCGGATTCGATAAGAAACCGAAACCGGATTCAAGCCAAAAACCTAGATGGGCGGCAAACGGATCGAATCGATTTGGATTGGATATCCTTTGCAAATCATAGAATCAAATTGAATTCGATTCGTTTACATATTCATATATCTTATCCAAATCCGGTTCCAATTTCATTCGATTAAAGTATTAATAATTTATATAAAATTAATATAAATTTATAATATATAATTTTAGAAAAAACAATACTTACGATTTAGAACCCACACCAATTTATTTACCTTTTTTTCGAATGTGAGTGAGCCCATATAGGGAAAATCTACGATGCCAAAACGATACGATACGAAAAGTTTTGACTAATTAAAATCCATTCATGAATTTTAATAAATAACACCTTATTTGTTATCACATTTATGATTTCAGTTAATTGGCCAATTATTTTTCAGATATTATATCTTTTTTATATCATAGTTGAACCCATATATACATATATGGGTTTTATAAAAGTGTTTTTGTAAAAGTGCTTTTTTATTTTTGTAAAAGTGATTTCGTAAAAGTATTTTTATAAAAGTGTTTTTGTAAAAGTGTTTTCGCAAAACTAAACATCTATGATAACAGTTTTATAGGTAGAGTTTCCTAAAGAATGAAATGAGCAAGACGGGGAATGATTATTTTTCATGGTGCATGCTAGTCAATTTTTGTGCTATGGGGCTGATTTTTCATTCTAAAAAGAATGTGGTCGTTGGCAAGAATTTTGTAACCAAATACTCTAATGATATTCATTCTTGCCCATTCTTGCCTAGAATGAGCAAGAATTAAGAGAATGAGGCCCGAAGCAGTAAATCAAACATGGCCTTGATTGCTCCATATATTGTTATAATCCTATTTCTACCCAATTCATAAAAATGATGTTTATAGTGAATATTTTATTGTTAATTTTCTTCTCTCTCGTCAGTTGACTTTCACATTTGTGATTTAGGGAAAACCCTTTTCCATCTCTTTGTTTTTGGATTTCAAATTTACCATGTCCTCTTTGTTTTTCCTTTTCTATTTTTCTATGTTGAGTGTATCAACATTTTATTGTTATTTTTAAATTCTGCTTGCACATAATGCTCTATTTTTGGTTTTTAGGTTTGTGCTTTGTGTGATTTCCCATTGGATTTATTGTTACTTTATTGAATCGTTTTCTTCTTTTTCTTTCCATTTAGTGATTTTTGATAAATCTCTTTTCCTTCCTTTTTTTTATTTGCATTGACTCTTGTAAAGGATGGGTAAAATGATAGTTTTAAGGATGGGTAAAATGATAGTTTTAAGGCCTAGAATTGCTATGCCTTATAGCAGAAAAGGTAGGGGAATGAGGGCAGGGGGTTAAGGATTTGGCTAGGTGCTATGATTTACAGCAATAGGACCATACTAATGGAGGGTTTAAATGTCAACTTACTGCTGTAATTCACAACAACAAAATCAAGGGGAATTGAGATAGCTTTAGGTATATTATAAGATTGATAAGAAAGGGTCATACAAAGTTGAGTTAGGAACCATTCAAAGATTCAACTTCAAATTTAATATATGTATACAAATTGTTAGTAACAGACATCTTTCTTATGAGAATTCAGCTGAGTGTGGGCTACAAGTGCTTTTCCTTTTTTCCCCTATCTTGTTTGAGGTTCCCATTCATTTTGGGAGTGAATTTCTTATTCTTCCTTTTTCTTTGAAGTTATTCGAAAGTTGGGTGTAGCACATTTGTTTTACTTATTAATGCTTCTTATTAATTTTTTTGGTCTCAGTAAGCAAGGGGAATGAGGGCACACGTATGTGCTTAATTTTTTCACCTAATTTCCTTGTCTCAGATTAGGGATGGCAATTTCCCCCGTAAAATCAGGGCCCCGCCCCGAACGGGGTGGATTTTCCCCGACCCTAAACAAGGACGGGGCGGGGACGGGGAAAATAATTTTTCCCCAAACTAGGTCGGGGCAGGGATGGACTTTGTATATAATTCCCCGAACTCGAAGGTAAATTAGTAAAATATCTCTAGGTTTAATATTGATATTTAAAATATTTTTTAGTTTTCCCTAAATTTTTGAAATCCTAGGATCCTATAATTTTATTTTTGAATTACCCCTAAAATATTATAATTCAATTTTAAAATACCCCCAAATTCCTATATCCTATGTATAAATTGTCCATAAAATATATAATTTTTAAGTAATTGCCTTGGAGAGGGGAAAATTCGAGGATTCTCCATTCTCGATGGGGAATGGATGCCCCGCTCTGAACCCGCCCCACCACCGGGGACGGGGTAGGTATGGGGCAAGGTACCATGACTTCGGGGCGGGGATGGGGAGGGGGTGCCCTGCCCCATTGCCATTCCTACTCAGATCCCTTATTTTGGTGAAAATATAGAACTTATTTGTTTGTACTATTTCTAATTTATCTGAATTAGTATGTTTGTTCCTTTCTTCTCTTTTGTATTAAAGATTCTGGTTAACATTTTTGAAACACTTATCAATTAAAAATAATTAAATTGCTCTCCTATAGCTTTTAAACAACTTACTTTTTGTTTGTGTAATAATTAGAAGGGAAATTTTCACTTTAGTACCCTGAACTTTGGGGGTAGTGTCAAGTTAGTATTCAAGCTTTCAAACATGTCATTGCAGTACATAAACTTTCAAAAAGTGTCAAGTTGGTCCCTACCGTTAACCGACCATCAATTATTTATTGAAAATGTCAAAGCTACCCTTCAAAAGAAGACATTATTCATTGTCTTCTACATTGAGACTGAACTAGTTGAGGTGTTTAAGATTGTAGACTAATAAAGTCGTTGTCTTCTACCTTTAGATTTGAAACACATCTTTCAGTTATTGTTTCCCTCTACCATATTTCATGCTTTTTCTCTCTTTTTCTTTGAAGACAATGATTCAATCTCAAGGTAGAAGACAATGAGCAGTGTCTTCTTTTGAAGGGTAGTTCTGACATTTTCAATAAATAACTGACTGTCGATGAATGGCAGGGACCAACTTGACACTTTTTGAAAGTTTTGGTACTACAATGACACGTTTAAAAGTTCGGGTACTAACTTGACACTACCCCCAAAGTTCAAGGTACTAAAGTGGAATTTTCCAAATATATGAAAGACCCTGTTGTTTGGATTACTTCTAGGTGGTCGATGACTCAGAGGCCGAAGTGGATGATTTTTGATAGATGAGGACTTGGATGTCGAGCTAACTAGGCTATGTTGGGAGGTTGATTGGGTGTTGAGCTAGGTTGATTGTCGAGCTGGGTAGCTCTTTAGAGAAACCCGGAAGGAATCAATGTTAGAGAACCCGGGTGGCTAACCCGGCGAGGTCACTCTGATGATTAAGTTAGTACTCTCGTAGTAGATTGTGAGCTAAAAATTAGAAAGTATGAGAGCTAGAATGTGCTTACTCGCCACTCTTGTGTCATTGGGGTTGGTGCCTTTATATAGGCATTGTTTGGTGTGGGCCTCATGCACCGCATCCAAGATTTTCGGGAGGTCGTGCCTAACCGGTCCGAGATCCTCGGAGGTAACCGCCATGCACGTTAACCATCCTCTAGAACATTCGGTACATGGGACAACTTCCGAGAAACCTGGGAACGTCGGGATATGCATGCCGAATTTGTTGGCGAGCACATCTCATAGGTCACCATCTGGTCCCCAGTCAAGTCGGCAAGCCCTCGAAGGAGGTTGCTCCTTGCGTCGAGGTCACTTTGGTAGGTGATGAGGTGCTATAGGCTAACCCTGGATGAGGTGCTGCAAGCCAACCTAATTTGTGGTCGAGGTCGCTAAGTTGGTGTAAAGGCAGGTTGCCAAGTCGGCAGTGAAGGCAGGTAGCTAGGTCGGCGGTAAAGGTGGATCATCAGGTCGGGGTAAAGATGAGCCGTGATCTAGGACTCCAAATCATCACTTAGGTGGTGCCTAAGTGTCATCTAGTTGTTCTGAGATGCCATGTGTCACAATGTCATTGGAGGGCCAAATCCACCCTCATCAATTGCCCCCCACTCTCGAGCTAAAAGTAGCTTGGCGAAGGGAGTAGATCGCTCATTTTGGCCCGGAATGACTAATTTGATAAGTTCGTAGTCATAAGCATCGGTCCAATTTGCTTCTCAGGTCGGAAGACTCCAAGTGCTTGCAGCCTTACGCAGGACCTCCCCGTCTTGATTATCGGGGCACAAGAGCAAATTCATCTGCTCGAGGAGAGGTGGAGTAGGTACCCCGAGGGCATCTACCTTATTAGGGGTGTGACAATCAAGGGGTTCTATAGTCCAACTAAGAACCTCAAGAGTGAAGCTCATCATGTCGTCCTCAAGAAGAGGTTCTATGTGGTTGTTTTATCAGGTCGCTCCACCTAGGTAGACTTCGACGCAGTGTTTCTTGAGCTAGTTCTCAAAAGAGTAGCCGACGAGTTTGATGAGGAGCCAGGAACCAAGGTGGAGGTCGACTATGAAGAGATCGTCGAAGTTTGCGTCCGTCATGATGCTAAAAGTGAACTAGTCTTTTCTTTGTTTTTCTTTCATGTGTCGAATTAATCTTCCTTCCATTGTTTCTTTTTCTCCAAAAAATTTTCTAAGTGTAGATTCACCCGAGGTGCCAAACTGGTGGGCTGGGCATAGTTAGGAATAATCTGAGGTCGAGGTAAGCCGAGGGGCGCGAACACTATAGGGAATGTATCCAACATGTTTGCACACCAATGAACGCGAACTGTTTTTTTTTTTATTTCGGCCATGCTGGAGAGGCGATTGGGGTTTAGGTTGCCCATGCCAAAGTGACTGGGTCTTGTGTGGTGCCAAGTTCTTCTGTTAGCTCGCCACCTTAACCCTTAGGCCTAGGGAGGGACTCGTAGTCCACTCTCCTTATTCTTGACTTTGCCCATGCCGAAGGGGCGATTGGGTCTCAGGTTGTGCCGATGTCTTTATCAGCTCGACACTTTAGCCCTTAGGCTCTGGGAGAAACTTCGTAGTCCACTCTCTTTAATATTATTTAGTCGATATGTGGCTTGACCTTTCCGCCTATGCAGGTGGTCATTCTGTAGTAACTTATCATATGGCTGCTTTTACATCATCCAGTGGGATTATCTTCTTGGATGAGTGCTTGCGAGACCACGACGTACATGTTCTGCCCACCCCCCCCCTCTTGCGAGGGCATAATGTTGTTGTCGGTGTGATTCGACAGTTTGGGGCCACGACTGCACTGCATCAACTTCGAAATGGCGTCGATCGTCCACTCCTACGAGAAGCCATAGGGAGCTTGACCTGCGGGGGCAGCTCTACTAACTGTAGGTCGTCGACTCACTCGGGAGCCTTGAGGGGCTCAACCCGCAAGGGCGTTTGCATAGCTCGTAGGCCACTAACTCCTACGGGAGCTACGAAGGGTTCAATCTGTAGGGGAGACCTAGCAAAGAGGACTGATGAGGCTTATCTGGGCTGAAATAAAGTCAACAGAGCTACTTAGTCTGTTGCCATCAACTTTCTGCGGGAACCATGACTGGCTCAACTTGCGGGGACAACCTTACTCCGAGGTGCCTGTCGCCAGACAGCTGGCTGTTAAGGTCGTTCTATTGTTGCCTATTTTGCATCAACATGAACACGTCAAGTTGCTCCCATGCTCATATATGGAAATTCATGCTTCATCTCATGGAACTGTCGTGCTTCGATCCTGGCAAGAACTACTAATGGCTTTACCACGGGGAGAGGGGCATTCACATTCAGTAGCGGGATATTTATCTGGGGCACTGGGGATGTTGAGTTTGGCTTGAACTTGTCTGATTGTCGCAGGGGAGTTCTCCAAGTTCATCGCAAATGTTTTTGCCCCCCAGTAATCGGTATTCATTTTGAGTGTTGATGCTGCTCAAAAGTGCTTTTAAGTTCATAAAAATGGAAATTAGAAAGTGAGAACTTTAATTTCTAAAAGGTGAGATCTTAGCTTTCTAGAAGATAAGGACTTAGCTTTTTAGAAGGTGAGAACTTAGCTTCTTGTAGCGTTTCCTACAGACGACACCAATTGATGAAGGGTTTTTTGGCAGCACCCTGTTGTTCGGACTATTTCCAGGTGGCCAATGACTCTGAGGCTGAAGTGGAGGATTTTCGCTAGATGGGAACTTGGATGCTGAGCTGACTAGGCTGAGCTGGGGGGTAGATTGGGTGCCGAGCTAGATTGATTGCCGAGTTGGGTAGCTCTCTAGAGAAACCTGCAATGAATCAATGTTAGAGGACCCGGGGTGGCTAACCCGGTGAGGTCTCTCCGATGATTAAGTTACTACTCTCGTAGTAGATTGCTAGCTAAAAAATCAGAAAGTATGAGAGCTAGAATGTGCTTACTCGCCTCTTCTCTTGTGTCATTGGGGTTGGTGTCTTTATATAGGCATTGTTTGGTGTGGGCCTCACGCACCGCATCCGAGATTTCTGGGAGGTCATGCCTAACCGGTTCGAGATCCTCGGAGGCAACCACCATGCACGTTGACCATCATTCGGAACATTCAGTGCATGGGCCAACTTCCAAGAAACCTGGGAACATTGGGAAATGCATGCCGAATTTGTCGACGAGCACATTTCATAGGTCACCACCTGGTCCCCAGTCAGGTTGGCAAGCCCTCGAGGGAGGTCACTCATCGCGTCGAGGTCACTTCGGCCGGTGACAAGGTGCTATAGGCTGACCTTGGACGAGGTGCTACAAGCCGACCAAAGTTGTGGTCGAGGTTGTTAGGTCGGTGTAAAGGCCGGTGACAAGGTGCTATAGTTTTTTTTTTCAATCTAACATTCAATTGACATCTGAACTTATTTAAGATAACCAAACATTATGCATCATAGATTTCTAGCATTACCTATTGAATGAATCAGAAATGTATGAGGAAGTTTATCCAACAAGACAAGGCCGAACTAATCAATTGGGTCTTAATTTGTATGAAAAGGAGAAGATAGCAATTTAAAAATCCTGTAGGGGTGGAATGGAACTGTCGATTTGTAGACCCATTGATCCGGTCCTTAGCAAAAATTCATTGAATCGATCAATGATTCATCAACCTAAGTAGTCAAATCATTGACCCGTTGATATGTTCAATGGTTTTTGGCTGTTCTTTATCTTTTTAATCGACCATCCAGGCAATAGATTTTATTTTATCCTAATCTTGGTTTGTAGCCAAAAATCATTGAATCAATCAATGACCCATTGATTCGAGCGATCGAACCGTTGACCTGTTCAATGGTTTTTAGTTGTTTTTTATTTTTTATTTTTATTTTTATTATCAGAATGGGTCATCCATTCAAATTGAATAGTCGAACCATTGACCCAAAAATCGGTGGCCAGAACGGTTCCGTTTCCAGGTTGTATAAGTCACACGCTCTAATGACATAACACGTATGGTAATGCTTAATGGACCTCACACACTCAATATTTTGCATGTAATTTTTGTTGTCAAAATGGGTCGTCCATTTTTTTTTCTTAATTGGAAACTATCTAGACAACCAGATCCGTTTTACCCCAATCTTGGTCCTTGGCCAAAAACCATTGAATTGATCAATGATCCATTGACCCGTTTAATGGTTTTTGGCTATTTTTTTTAATTTTTGTTGTCATAACGGGTCGTCCGTTCGAACCAAACGACTGAATCGTCGACCTGAAAACCGATGGCCAGAACGGTTCCATTTTTGGGTCGTATGAGTCACACGCTCGAATGGCATACATGTATGATACTGCTCAATGGACCTCACACACTCAATTTTTTTTTCCTATAATCTTTGTTGTTAGAACATACTATCCGTTCGAACCGGACAATCAAACCACTAACCTGAAAACCGATGGCCAAAACGGTTCTGTAAATTTTTGCTTATAATTTTTTGTTGTTAGAATGGGTTGTTTGTTTGAACCGAACGGCCGAGCCGTCAATCCAAAAACCGGTGGCCATAATGGTTTCGTTTTCGGGTCATATGAGTCACATGCTCAAATGACATAACTCGTATGATACTACTCAATAGACCTCACAAACTCAATTTTTTGCCTATAATTTTTGTTGTCATAACGGACTATCCGTTCGAATAAGATGATTGAACCATCAACCCAAAAATTGGTGGCCAAAATGGTTCTGTAACTTTTTACTTGTAATTTTTGTTGTCAGAAACGGGCCATCCGTTCGAACCAAACGGTCAAACCGTCGATTGTCAGAACGTTATTAACAACATTTATCAATAATAGTAAGTAATTATACTATTTAATTAAATAATCATTAATGATAGTTTTAATAATATTATTTAGTTATTTTTAATATAACAATAATTATTAAATTTATGAATAGGATTTATTAACAGTATTCATTAAATTAATAATTACCAAAATTAAATTAAATTAATAGTATTTATTAGTAATAGTCATTAATTATAATATTTTATTAAATAGTCAATAACAATACTTTTAATAACATTTTTAACTATTTTGAATATAACAATAATTACTATATTTATTAACAATATTTATAATTTTAATTTAAAGTAAGATTTAAGTAAATATCTATTTATTAATAATATTTATACTAACAGTAATTATTAATTATAATCACTAATTATATATTTAATAAATTGCTTTAATAATCAGTAATTATTATTACAATAATTAATTGTTGTAATTAATAATTAAAGAAAAATTTAAGTAAATATATATTTATTAACAATGTTTATAATAACAGTAATTATTAATTATAATCACTAATTATATATTTATTAAATTACTATAATAATCAGTAATTATATTATTACAGTAATTAATTATTGTAATTAATTAGTGATTATTGTTATTAATTAATAATTAATTAGAAATTAAGTATTGTAATTAATTACTGGAAATGGATGCATATTATTACACTATTAATTACTGTAATGAATTAATAATTATTATTATTAGTTAGTAATTAATTAATAATTATTAGGGCTGTTCATAAGAAGACCTAACTCGACCAAATCGACCAACCTGGATTGACTCAACCCAAGTTGGCCGGGTTTTCTTCAGCACCGGTTAGTTTCAGGTTGTAAAAAATTATAAACCGATGGTTCGGCTTAGTAGTTAGTAGTTAGTAGTTGGTTCCTAATTAGTATTTACAACCTACTTAGTTCCTACTTAACTAAGTTTTCTCTATCCTAGTTACAACCTAACTTAATTTCTAGTCTTCTAGTTAGTTATGACATTAATGGCAAGTATTGTAAGACAAAATAGACAAGGAATTTTTTTGAAAAAATTTATAGAAAAGAATCAAAGGATCATAGTTTTTATGGTCTTTTACACCAAATAGGTAACCAATTACAATTAGAATTAGGTGTCATTTTTTTACTTAAATTAGAAGGTTTCTTGAAATATACAAATTTCAATATTCTTTCTCTAATACAGTTTGACTTTCTATTTTTTTGATAACTTCTATTCTAACTTGGTCCGCCCCCTACCAATTTCAGTCTTCTTTCTCTAATAGAATTAGGTGTCCTTTTTTTACATCAAATTTCAGTCTTCTTTCTTCAATCTACCAATTTATTACCATGGTTGAACTTAGAACCGAAACCGACCCAACCTGATTCAAACTAACCAGGTCGGTTTTGCTTAACACAGGGTTGGTTTCGGTTTCAATTTCAGGTAATTCGACAAGGCCGGGTCGGTTGTAAAAATCTCAGTAAACCGACCCGACCCGACTCATGAATAGTCCTAATAATTATTGTTATTAATTAATAATTAATTACTGGAAATGGATACTCGCACATGAGATCTATTTACACGAGTAGATTCCATTTCATGAGTGCAAAAAGCACCCATATCCTTTTATTATATATATATAAGGTAAGCTTCTCTTTTGCTCTTGGATCTAACATTAACATATTTACATTTTAACAATCTTTTCCTTTGAAGCCTTGTGTTTCTTCTTCCCTATTCCAGCATATAACTTCTCTCCAACATTGGCGTAACACTAAATCATGGAATATTTGATAAATCGCTCTTATACTCCTCCTCCAATTCCTCTACACCATATGACTAATTAAAATTATAAAATTCACAATTATATATATATATATATATATATATATATATATATATATATATATATATATATATATATATATATATATATATTATCCAGGCTAATTAAAACAATCGAGTGACAGCCCGTGCGAAGCAGGGGCCTCCTTCCTAGTCTATCTCTATTCTATTTGAAAGAGAAAACCTTCATTGAATTTAAGAATTCGTATTCTTTTAATTTATCCCTTTTGTAAAGTTTGTACAGAGAGATTGCATTATAAAAACTGAGGAATCATAGAACATATACACAAGATATGGAGACATCACTTACAACCTAAAAACTTAAACTATTATATAAATGTTTTGGGCCACTGTCTTATATAAATGTTTTGCACCTCTCACTCCTTTCTACTGTGAGATTCTATATACCATACACTATTCACACGTAAATTTCAACATATTGAATCATATTATCTCTAAGCAAAGCAAAGGTTTTAAGGAGAAAAAAATATTCTTGATCCCAGGTGATGACCTCCCCCCCTAGAAGTGTTTAGTGGGAAGAGAGACATTGACAAGGGTACATATTAAAGTATACATATTTATCTAAATTTAGGATGACTGAACCAAACCATAATTGCATAGTTTGGTTTAAACTAAGAACAGTTTGATTTGATTCTCTGAACTTTATAAATCATATCATACTAAATCGTAAATCATAAATCGTAAATTAAAATATATACGTATACATATATAATGTATTTTATATAATATATAATAAAATAAACTCTCAAAGCACTCTCTCATTATTTATTATTTATGTAAGCATATATATTGTTAGGGCTTTTTAATTGGGTTAAGCCCAATAGAATGGCCCAAACCGTATTAGAAACTGCACCAAATCATAATAAAATGATTTAGTTTGATATGAGAAATTTGTAGATTGTATTTTGTCGATTTGATTTTAGATCTACTCTAAACCGCACTAAACCGAATGTAAATGGAGCAAATGGTCCAACTTCTTCGAATGTGGGACTAATCATTCGAGACTCTCAGGGTTGTTTGCTACATGCCAGGGCAATACCACTTTTAGCGCAATGGTATTCTTGGAATATATCAATTTTGCGGTTGAGATAGGGCCTCACATGTATATGTGGAAGGATAAATGGAACCTCCATGAGGTATCGGGACTATTGTTGCCAATTGTAGAAGTTTGATATGTTAATTTTCTTCTAAACTTGTTGCTTATGTTCCTATACAAGTGAATTGTGTTGCGTTCAATTGTTCAATATTATGTTGTCTTATATTCGAAGACCACATGGTCTCTCATACCTTATTTTTTCCTTGAGAACAATTGTTTTAAATGACTTTAAATAATAAAATAATACGTTATGTATGTAAATTAAAGGCATAACATGCATGTATTTGTACATGTTTGTACATGTGTGTGAGTTTAAGCTAATCATATACATATTGCAAATAAATAAATAAATATAGTTTGGGATGTAATATGATAATATAAATATGTAATATGTATCCATACATATAAATTATGTGTGTTAAAAATACACAATACAATATACACAAATAAATGTGCATATCATATAATGTCAGGTGGGCCTAGATTGGGTTGAGCCTCACTCAGGTTGGGCTTAGCTACCCAAGGTCTAAACCCTAGCCTAACTTGAATTTAGGTCAAGCTCAAAATTTTTGCTTAGGCCCAATATATGCAAAAGCTCAGGTTGGGTCAGATTGAGTTCAAGATGGGTCCACTAATTGCAACCATAGCTACAAAATGATTTTTGTTGTCTAGATAGTCTAACCCAAGGGGGTGAATTGGGTTCTACAAAATGTATTCTCTAAATATTTCATTTTCAAAATAAATTCAATGCAAGAATGATTGAGAGCAATAATATGAAATGCAATATATATATATATATATATATATATATATATATATATGACTAAGAATGAATATCAACAAGAAATATCAAAAACAATAATAAAAGTAGAAGGTACAAACAAATTTTATAGAGGTTCATCCAAACTTGGCCTACGTTCTCCCTAGGTACACCACTTGAAAAATTCCACTATAGCAACTAACTTTTGGGTGCCAGAAAAACCTTTTACACTAGTTCAACTTTCGGATGCTAATAAGACCTTTCATTGGATAGACTTTTGGGTGCTATCCCAACTTTGTAGTATTCAATCTCATAACACTATACAACACTTAATTAAAAAACTACTAGCTTATCAAATACAATAAGAATAACAATGAGACATACAAATGAAATACAATATAATGCCTCTACAAGGCTAACGTGCAAATACAATTTAAACTACTCAAATGCAAGAAAATGCACAATAATAAATGTGTTGTAACACTCCAAAGTGATTCAAGTTTCTTGTGAAAATCAATGTAGCATAAATGGCTATTTCAATTTTTTCATAAAGATGAAATTCTTTCTAGCTCAAAATCTATTCATACTCTTTTCTTTCTTGCTTTTTGCTCACTTTTATCTTTGGACACTTAAGCTCAATTCTCATTTTTTTTTCCTCGTTTCATTCTTCAGCTCAAACCCATGCCTATATAGTAAGAATCTAGCTTAGAAAGCTTGTCACCATTATAGAGTCGTTGGAAAGGAACTAAACCACTCTAGGAAACATTAAAAGCTTGTTCCCAACAATATTTAAGGCTTACCAAGAGAAAAATGTTTTTGAGCCATCAAACTGTCAAAAAATCATATTTTTTCTTCTTGAAATATTCAATTATCACGACCAAGTAGTCAATTGCTTCATCTTGTTAGAAGTAGGTAATCAACTATTAGGACCAAGTAGTCAACTACTAATGCAAAAGGGAGTTTTTCTTCTTTACTAGTCAATTACTACTTATAACCTAATATCGGTTGTCTTGCAATATTGACTTCTGGTTAAAATTAATGTGACACCAAGCTCAGCTGTCACAAATAGTCAACTACTACCTTCTAGGTGGTTGACTACTAGGTAACACCAGTCTCAACAGTAGGGGCGGAAACGAATCGAACCTTTCACAAGCTATTCGAGCTTGGCTTGTGAAAGCTCGTTTTGGCTCGATCTAAATCTAGCTTCGAGCCAAATATATAAGCACATTTTCTAATCTAGCCAAGTTCGATCCTAATATAGCCAGATTCATAAGGTTCGTGAGCCTAATTGAGCCTATATATACAAATAAAAAATAATAAGTACATAAAAATAAAAATAAAAATATTATATACATATATAATATTTTAGTTTTTACATGTATAATAATAGCAACTAGTTTTTATAATTCTTAAATTTTTATATGTAAAATAAAAATATTTTTTATATTTACATTTTTTTAATTTTATAGAAAGCTTGGCTCACATTCGAGCTCAAGCTTACAAGCTTTTGAGTTGAGCCAAACTCGAGCTCAAGTCTCATGGCTTTTTGGAAAGCTGAGTTCAAATAGCCAAATATTTGGCTCGGCTTGACTCGAATCCACCTCTACTCGATTGTCACAGGTATTTGACTAATGTTTTATAGGTAATCGACTACTGAATAAATCCCAACCTTAAAACATTTAGTAGACAACTACTACAGTTTGAGAGACAACTCCTTAGCCTTCTATACTTAGATTTTTTTTATAGTTAGGTCTAGTATTAAGTTTAGGAAGAGCCTAAAAACCTTTTTTATTTTAACCATTGGGCCTAAGGTCCAAGCCCAAATTGTACAACATGGGCCCAACTTGAACTGAAATATGCATATATGCATATATGTATAGTTTATCAAAAAAATGCATACATGTGTTGTATATGCATATATGTACATAGGTGAGTTGGGCTCATGTTGGAGGATAATATAGGGTAGAACTCGAGCTACCTAAGGTCTAGGCCTGGGCCCAACCCTAAAAACAAAAGCTTGAACTTTGGCCCAAGCCCAACCAATTTAAAACTGTGGGATGGATCGGTCCTTCGTGACAAAGTAAAGCATTTGTAAATTATAGAGGGTGTCTTGATAATAGGCAAAAAAAAAGTGATATAGTTCACAAAGTAATCCAGATTTCCTACTCACTTTTCTTACCTACTCTCTACCCGCCTTGAGAGATGTGTGGCTACAATTCACGGGTAGAGAGTTGGTAGGAGAAGTGAGTAGGAAATTCCGTTTGTTCACAAAGTACCATACTTTCAAAACCTCCTACTACAAATTCTTGAAATTATATATATATATATATATATATATATATATATATATATATATATTGTGTAGCCCATTTATTATTTTATTTCCATCCTATTAAGAAAGGGTGTATCTACTAAAATACCCCCAACAGAAACCTAGTCTATAATTTTCATTTTACTAAATTACCCTTATAGAGTTATAATTTGTAATCAATTTAAAAAAACCTTTTGTCAATATTTTGTATATTCATTATATGGTTTGAACCGGCAAATCAAACTGAAATTGGCGGTTTGGTAAGGTTGAATATGTGATTTTAAAATTTCAAATTACAATTTTGGTCCGGTTTTCTGAATTTTAGAAAATAGACCAGATCATAATCAAACAAAACAATTAACTAAGCATAATCTCCAGCCAAAACAAAATAAATAAATAAATAAACTTGGCTAACTTTTCTTTAAGTTTTTCCGACTCTCAAACCCTAGAGTCCCACCTCTCCTTTTTGGTCCGGTTTTCTGAATTTTAGAAAATAGACTAGATCATAATCAAACAAAACAATTAACTAAACATAATCTCCAGCCAAAACAAAATAAATAAATAAATAAACCTGGTTAACTTTTCTTTAAGTTTTTCTGACTCTCAAACCCTAGAGTCCCACCTCTCCTTTTTTTTCTTGTAAATTCACGCACGCTAGCTCAATAAAATGTCCCAAATCATAATAAAATAGTTTGGTGTGGTATGACTTCTATGTAAGGCATGGTTCTAAATATTGACACGGGCACATATGCCGGTGTGTCGTTACATTTTTTTTTAAGTTTTATTTATTTATTTTCAAAACTGGTTCAGAAGGGTTGGTTTAAGGCCCGATTACCTTTTGAACCAGTAGCTGACCCAATACAACCTCTGAAGGGGCGTATTAGTAAGCCATAGGCAGGACATATATCGGTCGATATGCATCAATACTTTGAACCTTGATACAAGGGGTGCAGCTTGGGCAGGTTGAGGGTCAACCCATACCTCACCTTGAGTCTCAAACATTGGGTTCGAGCCTGGCCTAACCTGAAGTCAAATCCAAATTTTCCAACCCAACACATCTCGGTTACTTTTGAAGGTAATTTTTGAATATAATTCAGCCTCATTAGGTTCTGTAGCCCAATTTTTTGGTAGGATAGATTGTATAAATAAGTAGAAACGTCATTAATAAGTGTGCATTTACATAATTTTACATAATACAGTATATCTATACTACTTTAAAAAGCATGAATGGCATCTAGAATATTTCTGGAATTTTTTAAGACAAAATTTACCCCTTTATATTTAAATTTGTTGATAAAAAATGAGGGAAAATAGGATAATTAGTTATTGATATTAAATGAGTTGAAAAGAGTTAATTTTAAGATATTCAATGTATTCAATTATCTCTCATTAAATCTAACACTTAAGGTATTAATTTGCATTCATCTTCATTGAATCATATATTTAAGACTTCTTTGTTTCTTCTCATTATTAAATTCTATAATTAAATACATAAATAATAAATTAATAATTTTAATAACATGAAACTTATACTTTTAAAATCTACCTAAAAAAATAGTGTTTTTATCCAGATGGTGGTAAGAAATTAAACCATTTGGGTCAAATGGACCAATCCATGTTGTCTCAATTAAATAACAAAATTAAAAAATATATAAAATGCAAATGTATAGAAATTTAAAAAAAAATGGGAATGTTTTTAACATCATATATTTGACATATTAAACAATAATAAGTATGATAAACAATGTTTTAAAAACTAGGGCTGTTCATAAGAAGGCCCAACCCGACCAAACCGACCAACCCGGACTGATTCAACCCGAGTTGGCCAGGTTCTTATCAGTACAGGTCGGTTTCGGGTTGTGCAAATTCCTAAACCGATGAATCGGGTCGGTTTCGGTTTTTACACAAGAAAACTAAAACTGAACCGACTTAGTTCCTAGTTCAAACATGAAGTTCCAAAGCCCATTAGGCCACCTAGTTTTTGAATGGTTGCAAGAAACTTTGGAATAGTGAATAGTGATTAATGAACAACTTTTGTGATTAACTTTTCATTTAAATTTTATCATAGGAGATGGCTGAAATGATGTTCAATTTATGATTGTCTTTTAAATTAGCAAGATTTTATCACAGGGATGAACTTAGAACCAAAACCGACCGAAACCGACCCAACCTGACTCAAACCGACCAGGTCGGTTTTGCTTAACACTGGGTTGGTTTCAGTTTCTATGTCAGGTAACCCGACCAGGTTGGGTTGGTTGGAAAAACTGCAGTAAATCGACCCAACCCGACCCGTGAACAACCCTATTAAAAACCGATCCGAAGGCCAACCTACTTTTGCCTTCAGGTCACAGGTCACCAGTTCGACTATCAAGGTCAAACGAGTCAAACCGCTCTATGTCAACACTATGTTTGTGTAAAAGTACATATTTTATCAATAAATAATATAATTATTTTTTACATATATTACATATAATATATGTATTATGTTACATTTATTTATGTTTTTTAATTTCATTTTAAATTTTTATTTATAAAAATATTAAAATTTACAATTTAGGGCCAAAATGGGGGGTTTTTTTTCCATGAAAATAGCAAGGCAAGGCGCATAATGGACTTTGGACATATAGTTATTAAAAAGCTACTCAAAATAAAAAAAAAAAACTCCAATCGGACATCGGAGTGCAAAGTTATGGCTTCCAAAAGTTTGCACATAATTAAGTGTGCAACATGCGACTTGGTTACCGAGTCAAATGGGTCAATGGTTGAACCGGCCAAGTTAGACATTTTTTAACCAAAAGGAGGAGTTTTAACAGAACCAAACATAGAATTAAAGCTGAGTGACAGTTTGAACAATTCAATCGGTTAGGACAACAACAAGTTGAAAACATTGATGATAAATAAGAAATGTTTTTATTAATGATGGAAATGAAATATAAAATTTAAAAGCAACTGGAAGTAAACCTATTTTCCTATTATCTCTCATTAAATCTCATATCTAAAGTATATTCTCTTATTAAATCCTATACTTAAGATATATTTTTCTCATCATTAAATTGTACTAATTAAACCCATAACATTAATTTTAAAATATAAAAGAAAATGTTTCAAAAAATAATTTGAAAATAAAACCATTTTCTTCCCTCTCGGTGGTGGGTAAGTAATTCAACCATTTTGGGTCAAATCTGTTAATAAATAATGTCATAATTAAATAATAAAAAAACTAAAATATATAAAATATATAATACAAAAAATAAAAAGAACTGGGCATGTCATTAATATTGTATATTCATTATACTTAACATAAATAAGTATGAAATGTAAGAAGTATTTTTGTAAATGATGAAAATGGAATGCCAAAATTAAAACCAACCTAAAAATGAAATGATGTTATAGTCAAATAATAAAATTTTTAAAAATAGAAAATATAAGAAATCACAAAAATATATACATAAGATATAATGTTATATATTTATAAAAAATAAAATATTGGATACATATATAATATTATACATTCATTATATTGAACAAAAATAAATATTATACATAAGATATAATTTTATCAATAATGGAAATGCAATACAAAATTTATTGTCAACCTAGAAATCAAAGTATTTTTCTTTTTGCGTCGTGAATTAGTGGTTTGGGTCAAATGGATTAATCGATTATATAATAGTTAAATAATAAATATTTGAAAATAATAAAAAGTACAAGTAATCAAAAGAATATATAAAAAATTATATATTAATTATGTCAAACAAAAATTAATGTGATAAGTAAAAATTATGTATATAATGTAGATGAAATATATAATCTAAAATTGATTCAAAAGCAAAGCTATTTTCTTATTTAAATGGTGGGTCAATGATCCAACTTTTCAAAGAAAGTCATGATGTTATAATTGAATAATAAATATTTAAAAAAGATAGAACACAAAAGATAAAAATAAATAATAAGAACAACACAACAACAACAACAACAACAACAACAACAATAATAATAATAATAATAATAATAATAATAATAATAATAATAATAATAATAATAATAATAATAATAATAATAATTGTTATTATAATTTAAAATTTATGTAGATGCAAATACAAGTATTAAGTTTATTTTTAACCATATTATTACTTTTATCAATTTTCAATTTTTATTCCAACTATGATATATCTTAAGTTCAAGTAATTAATATGAAAAAAATTCATACGTGCAATACACATGCTTAATTACTAATAATATAAAAAATTGGATGAGCTCGGACAATTCAAGGCCTCAAACCAAGCCCAATCCAAATTTATGTCATGTCCAATCCAAATTTATGTCAGCCCAATCCAATTTGGGTTGGACTAGTCTAATTTGCACCCTTATTTTATACTAGTTTGGTCTGGTATAAAAAATTTTCAGATGCAAAACTTAGCAAAACATGAACCACTGCTAGGGACATCAACATCATCCACTAAAAAAATCCAAAAATAGAAACAACATTTCCAACTCCAACTTTCAAAGTTCAAAGTAATACTATATCCCACATTAAAACAAGTACATCAATAATCTTACAACGTTCAGAACAAATTTTCTTGTCCTAATAAATGTATATATATATATATATATATATATATATATATATATATATATATATATATATATATATATATATATATAATTCAAATTATTTGAGTCAATTAGAATCATATTATGCAATCGAACAATTCAGAAAACTAAACAGAAAAATCTGAGGTTGCACGGCTAAGTGGCTAATGTTGAGTGAGATAAGTTCAGATGTTTTAATGTTCAATTTAAAATTTTCCAACCCTGCATTAGAAATGATGTACTCATGTACATTAGGTCATCACGGTTCGACCTTCAATTTGATGCCGATCGAACCTCTGATGTGAACCTCTCTCTCTTTTCTGGATCCGATTCTCAAATTGGTCAAACCGATTTCCAATATTTGGATAGTCTGTCTCTGTCCAAGCGTGCGTTTATCACCGTCTCCCCCCAACACTTTCTCTCTCTATTACTTACTTGCCAATAGAAAGTACTAAACTTTCAGAGAAGCTCATTCTCCCCCTTCTTGCAAGTTGCAACTGCAAGGTACGTGTCTCTCTGTTACTTAGGGTTTTTTTGGTATTCACTCATCAGAAGAAATTCACTACACTGTGAATTTGCTTCTGAAACCCTACTATCTATCTCTTCCCAAGAATTTATCTGAGTTTTTTTTTTTTCCTTATGTAAACAGAAGTATATCATGGAAATTAAATCCACAAGAACCCATTGCTCCTGTTTCTCATGGACAATGGATTATTGACATGCTCACCACTATATGAGTAAAAATTTGGTGTTCAGACCAGGAAAAGAAAACTCGTAATCTTTCGATTTTGCTTTCAGCTACGAAGTTCCCGTTATCCCCTACCATCAGCAAAAAAAGAAAAGAAAAAAAACCAACAAAAAGAAGAAGTTCTCGTTACCAAAACGATCAGTTTTAAAAGAAAAAGAAAGAAATAAAACAAATAAACGCATCTGAGTGGATTTTTATTGTCTGTTATTGGATCGGTGGTTCTTGTAGTTAATGATTCTTTAGCTGAATTTCCTGCTCTTCTTTGTCGAATTCTTTGTTTCATTTTAGATATGCTTATCTTGAATTAGTGATACAATTGGTTTTTTTGATACCTTTATTTTGTTTACGAAATAAATGGATGTTTTTTTTTTTTTTTTGAGAAAGGTAACTTATGTTGTTTGCTGCCATTTATGTGCTTTTCTTTTCCTGGCATGAGCCGGCACTGGCATGATTAGTTTGGCTAATACTTAACACTGAATTTCATCTACTACTTGGTGCTTCTTTATCAGTGATATACCGAAAAAATGAAAAATGAATGTGATTTCCTTACTGTTCGATAGCTTGATCATATGGTGATCCATCTTTATCCAACTTGTGCCTTCTGATGGCGTCTGTTGTATCAACTATAAAAAAGGGAAAAATGGTGTCGGTTGTATTCTTTAAGTATTTTAATAAATTTTAGTGTACCAAACCAAACTTTTGTATTGCTATACTGTATACAAGATTCTGTATTATTTCATCTCAATTCTGTGGGTTTTATGCCTGGATAACTCGTGTGTTATTTGGATATGACCCTTGATAGAATCAAATGATGAAACAGGATTTTTATAGCCTATGTTTTATTTGGGACAAAACTTTGTTAGGTATAACCCATGTTTTATTTATTTACTTCAGGTTTATCCATACCATGAAAAGGGCAATGCCATGGAGCAATCAGGTGGATATACTATCGTCCGATGATTCTTCCTCTTCTGATTCTGATCTAGAAGCTGATAATGGACCAGGTAAAACAAAACCAACCGTTGTTCTACCAGTCAAGGAAACTAAATCTGGAGGTATTTTCATTCTTTTTTCCTCAAGTGCTTGGTTGTATTATTGTTTTGTTAATGCTGCTGTAGAACAACCTGATCCAGTCCCATTCTCATTGTTCTATATTTAGGACATATCTTTTTCAGTCATTAAGTTGTTTCTGGAAGAAAACTATGGGATAGTATAGGTAGTTGAGTTTTGAACTTCCTGATGTTTCTTCCAAGTGATTCCTACTAACCACCTTGAGAGAGGAATAAAGAATTGTCATGATCTAAATGTTCCAAAACCTAATTACCTGTCACTTTGTCCATTTTGTGATTTGTTTAATTTGAACCAATTTGCAAGTTGGTTCACAATTGTTAGAGAATGCTACAATTTTTGAGAGGAAATAAGGTCCTTCTGAATAGATGCATATTATATATAGGCATAAAAAATACCTTATAAATTGGAAAACAAAGGTATTATATTGACTTGACTAGTAAAAGAAATTTTCCTTAAAAATGAGATTCTTATTTCAATAAGGGTTACTATTACAGTGTTACACACCTTCCTACTAGCATGTGATTTCAAATTTTGACTCTGTTAGGCACTGAGACCATAGTTTCATACACCTTCAAATAAGTTTTGTGTTTAATGGTTATACCTACTTAATACGTTTCATGTGTTAACAACACAAAACAAACAATGTAATAAATAAAAATATGAAGAATAGATGCATATTATCTATAGGCATAAAAAACACCTTATAAATTGGAAAACAAAGGTATTATATTGACTTGACTAGTAAAAGAAATTTTACTTAAAAATGAGATTCTTATTTCAATAAGGGTTACTATTACAGTGCTACACACCTTCCTACTAGCATGTGATTTCAATTTTTGACTCTGTTAGGCACTGAGACCACAGTTTCATACACCTTCAAATAAGTTTTGTGTTTAATGGTTATACCTACTTAATACGTTTCATGTGTTAACAACACAAAACAAACAATGTAATAAATAAAAATATGAACCAAAGAAGCATAAAGCCAGCAAACCAGGTTCATTTTAAGGTTGCAAATTATGCGTTAAGAACCTGAAACAAATCTGACCAGTGAACCAGGTACTTCTAAATCTGGCCTTAGGCTAATTGTTTACTGGTTTTCCCAAGCTTGTAATAAAAACAAAAGTGCAACATATACAGTTTTTTTACTGATGGGTGACAAGTAAAAGTTAATTGTATGTTCATGGTACTTGGAGAAAAAAGGGGTAAAACCTCTCCTTTAAGAAAGTATACTTGTGGGTCAATGTATGAGCTTATCAGCTGTACCAAAATATTTTGAGCATTGTGTATTAGGATTTAGGACCTTGTAAATAATTTTAGTGTTGGTCCCTAAATGAAAATACTGAATCTCACTGAATTTCTTAAACATTGAAGATGAACTGAGAAGAGAATGTTTGTCTTTTTTTTTGTTTCTTTTTTCTTAAGTTACTCTTGTTCAAAAATATATACAAACTTTCTACTTCCAAATAGTCCAAAACATGGCAAATTGGAAGATATTCCAGAGAATTGTAATTTTTTCCCTCATTAAAAAACATATAGAAGGCCAAGAGAAAATAACTCAAGGAACATTGTATGTGGTAACACAATACATACCAAAGAACTCCAAATGTAAGACTACACAATGAGGATGATGATGCAATATATCAAGGTACAGCTAGACGAGGGCACTGGTTTTACATTAACAATTATCATCTTTTTACTGTTGACATTAGGTCTTCTGGATTTTTGTTTGGCCTTGCCCTATCCTTTTTTGGGTGCTTGATGTTTGCACCCGTTCTTTTATATTTAATAGAAGCTTAATGTTACTGAGCAAAAGAAGTAAAATTAAAAAACAGAGGAAAGGAGAAAGAAAAGAAAATAGGAGTGATTAAATGATATGCAGTAAAACTCATGTTGCAGATGGGAACTCTTCTCAGAATCAAGTGATCAACTGCTGACATCTCAAGTACTGCATCTGTTCATTGCCTTGCATAAGAAGATCGTGTTGTCTGCAAACTGGAGATGAAAAATATTGATGCTACCATTACTCAATGGCAACTATTCTTTTGCTATTGCTGAGATATTTTGAAATGCCACTTGAAAAGTGCAACTACTGTTTTCTTACCAATAAGACCAAGATCTTACCCATCCAAATAGGTGTTTGTAAGAAATAAAGGAAAGTACATATTTTCTTGAAAAGCTGACCCCGTATAGTTGGGTTCTTGGATGATGATGACATTTTCTTGAAAGCTTTTTGTGAAGAAAATATCTAAATTGCCTCAATAAGTATCTATATTTACACAAACGTGGCTAATTTCTTGGCACAATGGTAAAGTCTTGGGAGGTTGAGAATGTGGATTCAAGTCTGAAAGTGGCCACTGTGGAAAGAAAATGCCAAGCTTAGGTTTGTGTCCAGTCTACTCTTCCTAAGACCTCAGAGAGCAGGGACTATTGTTACATATACAAGTGTTCAAAAAATGGCAAGATTAGTTCTTGGAACAAAGTATTGGAGTCAAAGGCATGATTGGTGGAGTTCTAGTGGTTGTCCTGCTTTAGTGCTAGTGTAGCTCTAAGGGTGCATTTGATCTTGGTAAGTTTCTGCTTCTCAGAAGTAAAACTTGATACCTTAAACCGAATTGCCAATATTTAAAACAGTTTCTCCTGTTTCATGAACAGTCCACATTCTATTGGTTTCCTTGCACCATTGGATGGAATCCTGTTGGTGCATCCTAAGCTGTCTGCGTAATTAGCTTATTCATTAAATTACTTTTTGTTGTTACAACTATTGTGAAGACAGTGTAAGACATACTTCTTGATGCAGGTGCTATGATCAGACGAGCAGAAATGTATCAAGAATACATGAAGCAGATACCTGTTCCTTCTCACCGTGCATCAGTTATTCCATTCACCTCATGGCAGGGCCTGGGCAAATCCATCAAACAGTTATATGGGCAGCCTCTACATTATCTGACCAATATTCTCCTAAAACAGTGGGACCAATCAAGGATTGGTGCTGAAGATGAGCATTGCCCACTGGATACCATAATCCATCCTTGTAAAGCCGAAGCCACCATCTGGCTCATGGAAGAAATTCACAGGCTTACCTCTTCTCATCATCACATAGCTAAACTCTGGCTTTTGGATCCCATGCACCATGCTTTTGTTGATCCCATTTTCCCACAAATATAATCCCATTGTACAATACCATTGTTTCTGAACTCGAGCTTAATCGGCATGGGCATTCAGTAACATTTCTAGACATTGCTGTAGATCTAACATAATGTGAATTCAAGAAGAAATATGTTTCCTATTGTTACTTTTTTATGTTCTGTTTTTCAGGTTGTTACACCACTTTTTTGAACATTAACTCTTTTGCTATTATTTTTTTAGTTAAAAATGTTTGGATGTTATCTATCAAAAGTAGGAAAAAATTTCGTCCAAAACAAAAGAAAAAAAAAAGGAAATGCTATTTTTTTCTCATTTTATTATTCATATGATGCTGATTATTATGTGAAAGAGATAAGTTCATCTGCTTAGCAAGTAGAAAGGAAAGGGGTTTTTTTTTGACAAGTTACAAAGGAAAGGGTGTTCTGAATAAATTTTTCTGACTTGAGCAAAAACAAAGATCTCGGAGTGCACTCTGCCAGTAGGTGTAACTATTCGTCTGATCAATGCGCATTGTTGACCTACATTTCATTTTCATTTGTTCTATAGAAATGTACTAATTGGATGGTTTCATTTTGACCAACATGGCCTAGATAGGTAATAGCCTAATAGGTTCCTCAAATGCTAATTCGGTCAATGGAATAATGTGCTAGACTGCTAGCTTGGGTTTAGAGACCTTACTCGATCAACATCGACCAAAACATTAGATAGACATAGACCATAGGGCACATGTCTAATGTGGAGGAGGAGAACATTGTTTATACGAGTCATTTAGGGGCTGCGATCCATCATATTCCATAACCGGACACTGAAGGTAAGTCGATGGGTCATGAATCATCCAGCCCCCATTCATAATCCGAGACCGGAAGAAATTAGTTAATTGTTTACCACATGGATACCCTCCAAGCTAGCATACATGTTAGATGATAGAACTACCTCGTCATGTCAGAAATAGACAACCCAATCACCCCATTTTTCGATCCAAATCGATTCAAACTGGTCGGTTCGGTTTTGGTTAACCAATACAAAAAACCAGCAATTAATCAAACCAATTGGTATATATATATATATATATATATATATATATATATATATATATATATATATATATATATATATATATAAATACATTTTTATAATATATGATATATTATTTATTTTTTAAAATATAATATTATATATATTTATAATTATTTATTATATATTTTTATAATATAGATTGTAAAAATTAAAAAATAAAGAAACCAATGGTTAACCAAACCAATCAACCGGTTAACCAATAGGTTTTGGTTCAGTTTCGGTTATTGCTTTTTCAAAAACCAATACTACCTATTCAGTTACAAAATATGCCCACGGTTCGGTCCCATCATCCCCTACGTAAGAAGGGGGAAGGAGAATGGTTGCCCACACTACATGATAAATCTCTTGAATCAAGAATCCTGACCACAAAAAGCTTTAGTCTTTTCAGTCTAGGAAAAAGCAGAGACCGAGAAAATTTTTTGTAAAATTCCAACCTCAGTTAATATTTATTACAAGCACCCCAAAAAAAAAAAAATACAAGCGATAAGGAAAACTTCAGATTCCAACCTTTTTCTACTTCTGCCATGTGATGTATATTTACATCTCTTTCTCTCTCTAAAAGTAGAACTCTAAGCCGGTGAATTGTTACTACTGTAGCGATGGTAAGACAGAAGACTACTTGGATAGTGCTCTAGATATGGCTCTAATGGTATTTGGTGTTGTCCTGCAGCAGCCTCCTATGAGGGAAGCCCCGGCCTCACGCCATTTACTTATATATGAAATAAAATCTTCATCTGATACCCCAGTAGATTCCTGCATGAAAAAAGAGCACAAGGCAAATAAGATGGGATTAATTACATCAACCAGCATCTAAACCAGTTTGTCACAATATGATCAGTACTAGTAATTAACAACATGTTTATTTCGTTTCACATTCAGAACCAGATGATAATGCACGACTGATAAATGAAGGCAGCATAGGGTAGAAGAAGGGGTTATATAGCATTAAAAGAGAGATTTTTGTCAAAGCACTTGATGAATGAAGCACCAAAATTTCCTCTCTTTCATAAATTATGCATAGTCGGACCCCAACTTGAAAAGCTTATTGCCCAAAACTGCTGATAGTGATTGTAGATCAGATTGTCTGGATTTTGAGCTCAACCTCACACCAATAGGAGGATAGGTACCCGGGTTGACTTGGCAAGAAGGTTCAATTTCTTGCCTACACAAAGAGAAATGGTTTTTCTTTTTTAGTGAGTGAAATTTACAGAGGTGATCCTTGTGTAAAACTGAAAAAAGAAGTAGATGGCTAGTACTATCCATCAAATGGACAAAATACATTAAAAGTTACAAAGGCTGCAACTTAATTGTCCAATTAAATGGCAGTTTTACAATAAGAAAAAACAAGCTGTGAACTTGGGGAATGGGGAGCACAATACATGTCCTATTCAAAGAACACCAATGGTCCCCCCAAGCCAATATCCCGAGTGTTGCAAATCAAAAATATTGTAACTTGTAAGAATTTAATAGAAAAGGTTAAGAGGGAACTTACTACCCACTCCTTGCGATCAGGGTCGTAAGTCTCACCACTGTTTGGATAAATAAGTATTGGTTTAGATGTCACCTGTGGGGTTAGCCAATCAAACAATGAGAGTTTATTCTTTCTGTTAAAGGAAAATGTTCTATTAAAAGAGAAAAAGGTAATACAAAGAAGAGGTGATAAGGTATCACCCCCAACACAACACACAGAAACAAACAAGTATTCAGCATAGTGCTATTTGGTGAACAATAACAGAGCTCTGGTCTTTTTTGCGAAAAATACATGCATTGTTCAATGAATTCACGCATTGATTGCAAAGTCATCTAAGATGAAAAGGAAAATAAATAAGTATTGGTTTAGATGTCACCTGTGGGGTTAGCCAATCAAACAATGAGAGTTTATTCTTTCTGTTAAAGGAAAATGTTCTATTAAAAGAGAAAAAGGTAATACAAAGAAGAGGTGATAAGGTATCACCCCCAACACAACACACAGAAACAAACAAGTATTCAGCATAGTGCTATTTGGTGAACAATAACAGAGCTCTGGTCTTTTTTGCGAAAAATACATGCATTGTTCAATGAATTCACGCATTGATTGCAAAGTCATCTAAGATGAAAAGGAAAATAAATAAGTATTGGTTTAGATGTCACCTGTGGGGTTAGCCAATCAAACAATGAGAGTTTATTCTTTCTGTTAAAGGAAAATGTTCTATTAAAAGAGAAAAAGGTAATACAAAGAAGAGGTGATAAGGTATCACCCCCAACACAACACACAGAAACAAACAAGTATTCAGCATAGTGCTATTTGGTGAACAATAACAGAGCTCTGGTCTTTTTTGCGAAAAATACATGCATTGTTCAATGAATTCACACATTGATTGCAAAGTCATCTAAGATGAAAAGGAAAATAAATAAAAAGCTCTTTCATATTTTATCCTGATTAAAGAACAGCATAGAAGAGGATTATACCTTACGAACTAATAAAACAAGATCATGAATAAACCTTGGAGGAGTGCAGTTAATTCCAACAGCAACAACCTTCTTACATGAATCGGCAACAGATGCACATTCAAGAAAAGAATCTCCACTAACTACATTGACACCATCCTTAGAGTTGAATGAAAACCATGCTGGAATCTTTATGTCATCTCCCTCGAGAAGTTCAGCATAGGCCTGCATGACCACCAACCAAACCAAGAGATAAAGTCAATACCGAACTGAAAAGTTCAAACCAAGTAAACCATTTTTGATAAACTCTACTCACTAAACATACGCAGGTAAACCTGCTTGGATGTTCTACCAAATCATCAGTTTGGCTCAATAAATAGGACCCTCAAAACTGCTACGAACAAAATACTAGACATCCACCTACAATGGTCCAATTTATTCTGACATCTCTTTCATGGCTTGAACCATTTACTACAGCTGTCCAGATTTTGAATCTAGACCAGAGAGTCTGTAGTTCTTAGGAAAGGCTCATGCCACTTATTGAGCAATTCCAATAGTTAATTCTATTAACCCCCTTGTAAGTAACAGGAGAGAAACCAATCACTATCATTTGCTACAAGCACCAAAGAATATACCTGTGCTTCCAGCTTATTCGGAATTGTTTCAAATGCAATTAGGTCAGCACCTGATTCTGCTAAAATCTGAACCCTTCTCCTGTGAAAATCTTTCAAAGTTGTTAGAGTAACTGCATCACCATAGTCCCCACTGCAAAATGACACAAGGAAAAAAAGACATATTAACATAAAAGTTTAAATAGAACCTAGCATGAAATTGGTAAAGCCATAATGATACAACACATACTGGAAACAATTTATTGCAGTACTACAAGGGCTGCAGATAATTGGATAATTACATAATATGAAACATATATATTTATTATTTATAAATAAAATGATAAAATCTATCATGAAATTTAATGATACACCATGGGAACAATTTAAGAGCCCCAGTAGGCCAGTACTAATTTAATATAGTACTATGGGGAGTGTATATCATTGGATGATGAACAGTGAAACAGAAAATTCAATTGGCAGAATATAATGATCTTACATAAAATGAAAAGCTATTAAAATACTATGACAAAGAAATATATGACATTAAATAACATTATAATGCTATTTTGCTATATTAGGTTACTTGTCTTCTCTGGCTGAAAATTAGCACACTTATCAGATACACTTTTACCATTCCAGCAGGTTCTTTCCCTTTTATTACTATAGTTTTCCCATTACAGGCTTGGGCAGAATCGTATAGGTTGTTTATACAAGTCAAAAGCGAGGATCTCATTCAGTTCATTTTTTTTTTTTGATAAATATCTCTATCAGTTCATCTTCACCAAATGGATGCTGTGTCCTGTGACAAACCACATCAATCTTCTGTTCTATTCGTGTGCTCAGCCCTCTTTTATCCATTGCCATTAACAGCTAACCTTAGGATTGGGAAAAAGCAATATTTTTTTTACCTGAATAATATGGGGAAAATGCAGGAATTGAAAATTAAAAAAAAAAAAAAAGCATAAGCTTTGACAACCAAGATTTTGGTAAAGCTGTGAATGGGCAGATCTAATTTGATAAAGCTGTGAATGGGAAAAAGCAATATTTTTGCAATAACTAACCTGTACTCTGATCCATCAGCTAAATAAGCCCCATAGCTTCCTACGGAGGCTGCAATTAAGATTGGGCGTTGCTTTGGAATTCCTACATTTCCATTGCCTTCAGGCAAATGCTTTGTACATTTTTCATAATAAATATCCCGAGCCTCGCATGCAATTTCGACACTCCTCCGCAGCAGAACTTCACTTTCTTCTCTTGACAATCCTTTAGCCTCAAAACCCTGAATAGTGGCCTGCCAAGCATATAAAATAACCATTCTGTTCAAAGTCAAGAAATTTCTTGAGACACCATTATTAATTAGGCCTGGTTTGTTTCCACTGCTACTTTATTTTCACTACTGTGAAAGTATGAAAGTGAAAACAACATGAGTGCAAATTCTAATTTATTTTTGTTTTAGTTTTTGATTTATTTTGTTTGATTGCATTGCAGATGAAGTAAAACAACACCCGTGTGTTTTCTAAAAAATGCTTTAACCTCCCCTGTAAAGTCAAGAAATTTCTTGAGACACCATTATTAATTAGGCCTGGTTTGTTTCCACTGCTACTTTATTTTCACTACCGTGAAAGTATGAAAGTGAAAACAACATGAGTGCAAATTCTGATTTATTTTTGTTTTAGCTTTTGATTTATTTTGTTTGATTGCATTGCAAATGAAGTAAAACAACACCCGTGTGTTTTCTAAAAAATGCTTTAACCTCCCCTGTACTTTGATCTCTCCAAACTCCCCCCTTGACATTTTGGAGAAATTATACAAACATACTCTTTGTTTGACATTAAGAACCCAACTGGAAACGATGACGCCATGCTTTTAACACTTTAAATTTCCTAGTTTGCCCATGAATGACAATATTGGAGTTTGTATAGACCAAAATATCCCCACTATTTCAATAATAAATTTATATTCCAATAAACAAAGGCGCTTTCCTTATATTGGAATATGTTAAAGAGCCTTTGGGGGGTATTTCGGTTAATAGACACTCCAATATTGTCAATCATGGGCAAACTGGGAAATTTAAGGTGTGTAAAAGCATGACTTTATCATTTTTTGTTAGGTTCTTAACATCAAACCAACAGAAAGGGTCTGTTTGTATAATTTCTCCACAATTTCAAAGGAGGAATTTGGAGAGGTCAAAGTAGTAAAAGTGAACCAGAACTTTCATTCTTCATACTTGCACTCTCATGCATTTGTACTATTGTAGATAAAATTACACTGCAAACAAACAAAGCCTTAATTGCTAACAAAAAGGAAAGGCAGCTTAAGTACCTGATAAGATGCTGTGATTATAATATCTGCACCGGCTTCAAGGTAGTCTAGGTGCACCTATTTCATTAGGAGATACAAGAACAAGCATATAATAAGGATCCAGTCTTGTGCTCAAAATTCCAAGTCCGGTCACAAACAAACAATTTCTCTTTTGAAAAGAACTTCTATATTTATTCCATGGATGTGTTTGGATGTAGTGGACTTAATTCAATCATGCTGAAGGAATTTCAATAGTATTTTGTAGTGGAATAGAGCGGCTTATCTAGTTGCTTAGAAAGCAAAAATTTTTTATGCTGAGGATCCACGAGCCTTATAAACGCTTAAACACAGGCCACAAGAATAAGAAAGAGAACTCATACCTCTAAATACAGAACAAAAGGAAAATTGACAGTAAAAACATGCAAGAACAAAAGTAAGAAAAAGGAGGAGATATATCCCGGGAGAGAGGACCAAGATTACGTTTTGTCTACCCATGGCCATGGGTGGAACCTATACCGCCAAATGGATGCCAAATAGAAAAAGGCAAGGCTATCCTTTCCTTCCTTACAGAGACAATTAATTGGACCACTAAAATGGACGCATAATTTTCCAAACCGAAATATTTCAGGTAATCTTCCCCCTTTACAAAGAGATCCTTGTTTTCTACCCCTTAATTTGTTACGATGTAAAGGGCAAGGAAAACAGGGTTTTCATCGTAAAAAAAAAAAAAAAAAAAAAGAAAGGCGAAGAGCTCAAATAATTCAGCCTGAGTTTTTATTCGCCCATTTTACGTTGAAACAAACGGAGCCTAAGTGAAAATGGGGAAGGTCAACTAGAAGAACATCTCAGAAGGTTACGAGTAATATAAGCACGCATTTTGGTTTTATCACCAACGTATGTTATCTCCATAAAGCCAGCATCACGCTGTAATAAAAATGAAAAAAAAAAAAACTGTGGCTTTCTTCAACAGGCAACCCAAACCATAAAATGAAACAAACTGTAAAATATCGAAACAAGAACTAGAGGAGAAAGAAATTCGTGATAGAATGTTATCAAGACAAGAAAAATTAACAACAAATGAAAAGAAGAATTGATCGAGATTTAAAAGATCTACCCTTCTAACGAGATGGGGGGAGTTAATGAGGCATTTTGCGCTCCAGAGAGGATCATTAAGGTCAGCGCCGTGTCGTTCGAGCTCCGTCGCAAGGCCGCCATCGATGACGGCACACCCGCCGGAGTTTTGGAGGAAATCGGATAATAGCGATGATTGTTCTAGACTTCCCAAACCCATGGAGTAAGCAGAGGTTCTGGGGCAATTGGGGTATTCCCGTAAAAGTGGAAAGTTTCCGGCGAGTCCAGTGGGCGTCTACCCGATTGCGCGCGAGCGTCGATAGCCGTTAGTGGAGAGAGGAACTCCGGGAAAAGGAAGCACAAGAAGAGTCTGTCAAGTGTCACTCACATTGACAATTTATAGACCAAAAACACTACTTTAAATGACAAAAATCTCCCTACTAATCTTCTGTTGGCAGAAGTCTCTCGTGTCAATGTTCACACGGGTGACGGGCCTCGTTCTATTTCCTTCGCTTTCTTTTTTCACACGTGTTTTATTTATTTTTAAATTAAAACATATAAAAAATAGAATAAAGATCCTCTCAATTTCGAGTCTTAATTCTCTTTCTCTATACTCTGTAGTAACGGTCAAAACTCAAAACATGGGACTATGGGAGGTTTCAGCAATTTACCCTCATTAATACTTTGTAACCCCTGCACTCCCCTGTTAAATTCCTTTTTCTCTCCACTTAAATCTCCGCATTAATCTACCTTAACGATTATGTCTGTAATTAAGTATCTATCTATATATATTAAAAGAAGGAAATTTAGAAAATTTATTTTTTTTTATTTTTTTATTTTTATTTCATGCCATTTTTAAAACAACCAACTCTCTTCATTCCATAAAAATAACCTAAAATCTCTCTCTCCTAAATTATCTAAATAACCTCATCTCCTAAAATTTCTCTTAAACTACCTCCTCTACATCTCCTAATTTATCTCTAACTCTTATTTCTCTACTAAATTATCTCTAATTTTTAGTTATCCTCTCTCCCACATTTAAATATTTAATTAAGTATAATAGTTTTAACAATATTCATATTACTAATACAAACAATATAAATTATGTAGTAATAGCATAAATTATAATTTTATCGATTATTAAATTCAATAAATAATTAATGTTTTAAAATTTAAACAATGATAATATATAACTAAATAATATAGTAAATAACTAATTTCACTTATAACAAATAATAATTCTAGAAAATAACTTTCAAAAAAAATTAGTATTTATTAATAATAATTTTTGATGGAGCGCGATCCGGCTGGTCTTAGCTGTCCGCTGCCTTGCTTTCGAACGGGGTAGCAGGGATCCTGAAACGGGAGAGATGGGAAAGCTCCGGGGGGAACCCGGTGTAGAGGCTCTGAAGCTCAAGTTAGAATATTTCAAAAGCAAGGTAATACCAGATAGAGCAAAGTTTGCATACCTCCGTTGTCGGGGGGCAGGGGGCTCTTATAGTCGCTTCGCGTACTCGTCCCGAGGCCCTTGTCAGATCGGGTATGATTACCCTTGCGCTTGTCAACTCGGCCGTCGTCCCTTCTGCTGAGACAGAACCGTCACTGCCTAACCATCTAACTGGAGATGGCGGCGTCAGTGGCGGTGGCAGGTGGCCGTTTAGAGTGTTGCTGCCAAAACGTCAGATCCCAAGTCAGTCAGGCGTGGCGCCCTCAGGCACGGACTTCCCTGGTGCCAGGCATGGTACGACTTGTTTGGCTTTGGTGCCTAGAAGATGATGCGAAGTGCTGAGCGAGGCGGTCTTGAGCTCGGAGGTATCCTGAATTGTAACAAGGTGGGTCAGTTCGGCGAAGTGTGTCCCGAGCTGTTACGAGGTGGCAGTTCGGCGAAGTCTACCCCGAGCTGTTACAAGGGTCAGTTCGGCGAAATGTACCCCGAGCTGTTACAAGGTGGTCAGTTCGGCGAAGTCTATCCCGAGCTGTTACAAGGCGGCAATTCGGCGAAGTCTACCCCGAGCTGTTACAAGGTGCAGTTCGGCGAAGTCCATCCCGAGCTATTACAAGGTGGGTTAGTTCGACGAAGTGTGTCCCCTTGTTCCCGCCTAGGCTTGACCCCTTTTGCCGAGCTGTCGTTTCTGCCACGTGTCTCATAATAAAGAGGTCGGGCCAAATCTTCCTTCATCAATTTTAAAATCTTAATCTATATTTATTATACATTTATATATATACTAAATTAATAATTATTGTTTTTAGTAATTATTTATTATTTTTTGTGATAAATATATTTTCAATAATTATGTACAAATCTATTTTTATTTTGTTATTTAACAAAAAAATTCAATAATTATTGGAGATTAAATTACTGTTATTTAACTTTTTAAATTTAATTTATTGTACTTATTGTTTTGTATTTTTGTTATAATTTATTAGAGATTAAACTATTATTTGAGATTATACTATTTATTGACTATTTTAGTATTTATTGCTTTTTTTTGTAATTATTTTATTTTATTTGTTATTTATTGTATTCTCATTATCTATATATTTTCCATAATTGTGTTTTTTCACTACAAAACTTCTAATAATTATTGGAGATTAAACTATTATTATTTATTAGATAATAGACTATTAATTTATTTGAAATTAGGAGTATTCACGAGTTGGTTTGGTTCAATTGTAGGTTGTTTGGCCATCCAAATTGACTTGGTCAGGTTGGAGTATTCACAAGTTGATATGACTCAAATTGATATTTTAATGGTTTTATGAAGAAATACATTGTAGCTAATTTTAATTTCATTAAAAATTCTATGCTTAACTATAATTTATAAATTATAATTCTTAAGTTTCAATATTTTATGGGATGAGAAAAACCCAACTCTCCTATTCAACCATAAAAATGCATCGGCTCAACTTCTATGTGAAAATATAATTAATAAATATTTAATATTTATTATTCATTTCTAAAATTATAAAAATAAATAAACATTATATAATATATTCAAAAAATAATTATTAAATAAGAAATTTCAATTGCTTTGTGGATATGATAGATCATCCATAGAATTATAATATATTTAATTATAAAAATAAAAAAATAAAAAAATAATTATTAAAGAAGAAATTTTAATTGGTCTATGGATATGATAGATCATCCATAGAAGATAATATATTCAATTGTTGTGATCAAATGATAAAGTATAATTAATTATTATTTATTTTTTAATTCTAAAAATATAAAAAATCAAAAAAATATTAAAGAAGAAATTTTAATTGCTCTATGGATATGATAGATAAATCCATAGATCTATAGTATATTTAGTATTTTATAGGCTGAGGAAAAAGATTAAATTTTCAATTTTTTTGTTAATTTATATTTTCCCCAAATATCTTCATGAAATTTCCATAAATCTATTGATAACACAAAAAAAAATTATGATTTTGAATGTAAGAAATGTAGATCAACATTTAAACATTCAAGAAAAAAAATCACAAGATATTATAAAAGATTGAAAAAAAGTACCTATTTTTGCCATTTTTTTTAATTTGAAAAATCTTTTAAAAAAAATAATGATTCACACTTGTTTCTTGTAAACCTTTGCAAATCTAGCACTCTAGGAATGGAGTTTGGAGTTTTAGAGTCATTTGGGAGTGAAAGAAGGCTTGTTTGAGTGAAAAGAAGCTTACTTTCCCCTTTTAATATATTTTTTTTTAGTTTTTGGCCGTATCTTTTTTGTCGATACGCTACCAATACGCCTTGATACACCCCCAGTATGCACCTATACACCCTCGATATGGGTCCGATATGCATGAAAAAGGACGGAACGTCCAATTTCCATGTGTATCGGGTGTATCGTATAAATTTTTAAACATTGCCTAAATGGTCAAACCATTCAGCCCAAGAACCACCTAGGCAACTGGTTCCGCTTTACCCCAAACATGGTCCCTAGTAAAAAACCATTAAATTGATTAACAACCCATTGACCCAGGTGGTCGAACTATCAATCTGACATCTATTCCTGTTCAATGGTTTGGGTTATTTCTTTATTTTAATTATTTTAATTTTTATTTTTTCATTTGAATGGGCCATCCATTCAAACTGGATGGTTGAACCATTGACCTGAAAATCAATGGCCAGAGTGTTTCCATTTCTAGGTTGGTTTTTAAAATCTTGATTTAGCTTTTGCTTATTAAATCCAGTGCATCACATGGATCCATGCTACTATCATTTAGAGAGAAGAGGGAAGCTAAGAATCCGGTGAGCCTTAATGACTCACACAAGTGTCCTCCTCCTTCTGTCAAATGTGCGCTATTTATTTTCTAAACTAAAATATAAAAAATCACAAATCTCCCCATTAAATCTCGGGTGAAATCCATCACAATCTCTCTCTAATAAAAGTCGATGCTTGTATCTTCCCATTAAATCTCTTTATTTTTCTTTCCTCTTAAATCACTTTGAATCCTTTTTAGTCCTTATGATAAAGTAAGGGTAATAAATAGGATGAATTAGAAAATAAATAGGGTAATAAAGTAAGGGTTATTGGCATGTAGCATGGGTGGAATGGACAAAACTCCACTCCACTCCATTTCACTTGCTAATAATTATCTCCCCATTAAATATCTCTTTCTTTTTTTCTTTTTTCTTTCCTCTTAAATCTCTTTGAATTAATAAATAGGATGGATTAGCAAATAAATAGGTTAATAAAGTAAGGGCTATTAGCATGTCGCATGGGTGGAATGGACAAAACTCCATTCCATTCCACTTGCATATGGAGTATCGGCCAATATTCCCACAATATCTGGCCACATTGGCCAATATGCCCACAGTATTAAACCACATCATACAATACAAGTTGATATTATTGGATTATAAATTAATGCCTTCATTTTTATTTTATTAGTTTGCTTGCAAATCAAAATTTCCTCAAAATTTTATCACATCATTAACTCCTATATTTAAGTCAATATTCTTTCATTATTTTCTTTCTCTCTCATTAACTTCTCTCCATTCAAATTCAAATTTCTATCTCACATTATTCGTTGATGCAAATAAATTGGATCGGATTCGAATCAGGATATATTTGAATTCAATTCAGCATTGTTCATGTTGGATCAGATTCGATTGGATCTAATAGGACTTTATTTGAATTTGAATCCTATCAGTAAGTTGGATCTTCGGATCTAATCTGATCCAACTTGTTTTCTTTAAAAGTTAACAAATTATTAAAAGAAAAATAAAATATACTAATTTAAATAAAATAAAAAAACAAGTATTTTTTAATTATTTTCATCATATATATACATATTTTTTATAAAAATAAATAATATAAAAATATATTTATAAATAAATAAATAACATATATATATTATATTTATAAATATATAATATATAATATATATCTGATCGAATCTTCTCAAATCGGATAGGGGTGATCTGAATCGATTTGATTTTTGATTGGATCCTATTATTATATCCGATTTGATATAGAGATCCAAACAGGGGGTGATACGAACCCGGCCAAATAGGATTGGATTTCCAATCGAACCCGATTCATTTGCACCCGCTAAGTCATATATTCAAGCCATTAATCTCTCTTTCTCAAATGTGTGTAGTGGCAATTCACACATCATAGTGGATTTTAGGAACGAGTAAATAAGTAATGAGAAAAAAATAGGATGAGAAAAGAAGGTTTATTTTTTCATTTTGTCGTCTTCCAGTTGTTGGTTGCTGAGAACAAATGTATATGAGAATAAATCATTATTAGCATTGATTGCTAAAAAATTGGATTGAGAAATGATAATATAACCTAGTCCTTGAATTCGAATTGGATAAGGTAATATCCAAATTTGAATCCAATTAAATATTTGAATATTCGATTCGACTTAATTCGAATTTAATTAATTAATTATTTTAGATAATTAATATATATATATATAATAAATATTTTATTGATATAAAATATATAAATATATAAATTATTTATGTAACTTAATTATTATATATAAATTATATAAAAATATTATATATAAGAATTAAATAATCAATCAAATTCAAATATTTAGCGAATCAAATTAGGTCATATCCGAATTCGATTCAACTATGTTGAATATTGAATTCAAAATTAGATTTTTGAATACTATTTACACCCCTATATGGAGGTAGCATTTAATTACACCAATTTTAGTGGTTGACATGACAAAGTGGAGGAACCACATGACATGTTAGATTTTAATGTGGGTTTTGCCTTGGCCATGTGCGATGTTTTGAAAATTCAACCCTAAGTTTGGACCAGTTTTTCCTTCGATAGTGTTTTCAACCCGATCGATTGAACTATTCAAACTTCAAACCATCACCTGATCAAGATTTTGGGCCCGGTTTTATAAAACCCAGAGAATAGTAAAAAACTATTGATTTGGTCAAAACCTTATGACTCGGATAGTTGGACCATTGACTCTAATGGTTTTTTACCAAGTCAATGGTTTTGGCTATTCTCTGGGTTTTTACTAAAACCGAACCTGAAACCTTAGTTGGACAACTATTTGAACAATTCAACCAGCCAAATCAATGGTGGGTTGAAAACACTTCCCATGATGTCAAAAAATATAAATATAAATATAACATAAAACTCAATGATCCAATAAATAATTAATCAGTCAAAGGGTTAACAGTTCAATTGTCTAGTTAGAAAACTAATAGACCAAGTCAATGATTTTTTACAATTAATCTGGTGGGTTATAGGTTAATTAGAACCAAAGTCATGATAGATAATTGGGTCATTGGTTTGACTGGTTGGATCAATGAAGGGTTAAATACTTTTTACTTATTACTATTTTTTAGGGTAAATTTCTTAAATTACCCTTATGGTTTCGTTAATTGACTAAGTGTACCCTTACTACTTGCAAATTTATTAACTTACCCCTACTATTTCTAACAATTAACTAGCTCTACCCTTATCATTAACATCCGTTAATATTCTATCAAAACCCATATACTTGTGAGACCACATGACATTTCAAATTTAAAATCCAATATTACCCCCTCATTCATCCCCTTCATCTGACCAGTAAGTTGACAAACCTTTCTCTTTCCACCGAGACGATCGAGTTTGAGGACAAGTTGACGACCAAGGCGATCGACTTCTTTTTATTTTTTAAGTCTTTAATCTTCTAACCGCTTCCTCTCCCCCTCTTAGTTTTCTCATTTTTTTCATCTATAGTCGCCACTGCAACTCCAATAGTGGCAGTGTTTTCAATCTCATTCTCACCGGCAACAGGAGGATAGGTTCGACTTGGATTCAAGAAAGACAAAGTCGAACTTGATTTGCTTCCTAGCACTTTTCTAGTATTGAATCCATGCCTCGTTGAGAGAAAATTTCAAGGGGAGGGGGGAACAGGGGCAAGGTGAGTCATCTTCGATAAAGGGCAAACGAGTGGCGGTGGTTTGATCAGAGATATTTACTATTCCAGCTCATGGCTACCTCCTTCCCTACTCTCTCTCTCTCTCTCTCTCTCCTTCTCTCTCTTTCTCTCTCCCCTCCTCTTTCACTTCCTCCGTTTTGCCACTGCCACTACAAGTTGCAGCAGCAGATTTGGAACTTCTCCTTCCACTACTCCCAACACCACCGCTCCGCTCAGACTGTGAACCACTGATACGGGATGAAGAAACAACGACCACTAGAGGGAGTAGAAACAAGAAGCAACCAAAACAAATCCCCATCATCAACCATCATCACATTCTCCAGATCCTCGATCACCAACTGATAAATTACTCAAACTCGCCAAAATGTAGACTCCTATGTAAGAGTTATTGGAGATTCTTGGTGGAGGAAAAACCAGAAGAGGAACCTGGTTCACGGTAACCCACACACCCGATGGTGTTTGTTCTTCACTCAGGTTTAGACTGATTCTTCGTGGTTCAGACTGAGTTCTCCACTCAATCAACGAAGCTATTAAAGTGATGGACAAAAACGTCGTTGCACCGCTGGGAGTTGCAGTGGTAACCCACGCAGCCAATGGTGTTCGTTCTCCACTTAGGTTCAGACAAAAACATTTGGTGGTTGTCATCGGGGTTTGGGAGAAGGAGAGAGAGAGAGTGGCTAGAGTGAGAGGTTGTGTTTGAGTTGAGTTAAAACGATCGGTTGAGTGTGAATTTAAGGGTAAAACAGTCATTTTACATTTTTCGTTCATGTTTAATGACCCTGGTAATGTTTGACAAATGTTAGAAACAATAGGGATAGCTTCAGTCAATTTTCAAACAGTAAGGGCACATTTAGCCAATTAGCTAAATCATAAGGGTAGTTTAAGAAATTTACCCTTTTCTTTATTTTTTTTATTACGGTTGCATTTGAAACCCTGCATCCCTCATTTTGGGATTTGAAATGGTAACGTGCCACCAAACAAACACCGAAAACTTGAAAAATGATAATACAATGAAAATCCATATATTGCTTGGAACCATTCATTCTTATTGCCACAATGCCAATATAATGCCATGTGAAAGATCAAAGATTTTATGAATTGCTCCATTGTGACAACAAGGACAAATTCTAATTTGGGTAAATATTTGAAAGTTCCACTGAAGTTTGGTAATTGTATTCATCTCCTCTGAAATTAATTTTTAATACAGTTGCAAGTAGACCTCTTTGTTAAAATCTACTAATAAGAGGCATAAAAATGTGTATAATACCCATGAAATTAGTATTGTGTTTGAATTTTATAGAAAAACAATAATAAATAAATTTCTTAAACTACCTTTATTGTTTAGTTAATTGACAAACTATACTATTATTGTATAACTATTGTCTTAATCATTCCTAGTGTTTTTGACAATTGAATAGTTCTACTTTTACCATTATTATTTGTTAATATTTCATCAAAATCCGTACACAACATTATGGGGCTGCAACAAAATCCGGTGCTAAACAAGATCTCGTCTGTTCATCATGTATGCACGCCATTTGCCTAAACCTCTGCGTTCAAACTCTCTCTTATGCTGGCTCTGCTAACACCTCCCATGATCTCTCCCAAGCCGCCGTAACCATCAGCCTCGGTCGTGCCTGAAGTGTTTCCTAGTATCTCGACCGACTCCAAAAGCTTCACAACAGCAAGGTGCGATGAGTGACTGTTGGGGAAGATGGGGTCACTGTAACTTTGGAGGAGAAGATCTGAGGCGCGTCTGAAGACACTGTCTTTAGAACGTTATTTGCCCCCACTCAGTTTTACTGAGTTTGCTGTTGGGTTATAGGCAAATTCGTTCCCAGGATACAATAGAGTCTTGGGCGAGAATATGCAACCAGCAAAGTTGAAGAGTCTCCAAAGAAACCTTCTGTGAGACTGTAGCAGACCGGACTGAGAGAGAGAGAGATAGTGAATTTCGAAATTGTGTGTTTTGGAGTTTGATTCATGCTCCTTAAATAATTTGTGAAGAGGTATGAGGAAAAGGTGGGTACTGGTTTAGAGAAGGCACATTGAACAGTCACAATTTCAAACATTGTGATTGTTTAAAAAGTTGTTAACAGTTGGTGACTGTTAACTTTGAATTGTGCCTCTTAATCACACCCGATCGAATCGTGACCGTTGATCTCACCAACAGTGATCAACAATGATCAATGCACCAAAACCAGAGCCGCCCATCGCGAGCCACGCGGGTGCGAGCAAAGTGCGCCTCTAAAGCGCCTCATTGCGCCACACACATGCGCGCACACGCGTGCGTGTGCATTGCGCGGTATTGAATCCCCATACTCTCCTCTACTAATTCTAAGGAGTGTAAATCAGCTCCTATTGAAATACTAAAAACCAACCTTGTATTTATCCAATGTGGGACAAGTTCAAAACTGGGTTTTTTTTTTTTTTGTAAGAGAAATTTTGATTTTTCAACCAAGTGTGCAGGTGCAATTTCTCATGTAATTGACCAATCAAACCCATTGGATTTAATCTCTTATGAGATTAAAATCCAACAGTGACTACATCGAGCAGTTATTCGACTTGGTAGACAAATTGCTAAAAAAGCTTTCAAAGCTTCGACACCTTCACTGTGGAATATTTCGGGAGAAGACGGGTAACACATAGACATGGGTCAACGCTGCTTTGATAAACGAAAAAACGTGTCTTGATGGATTTCAAAATGTTGATCAGCAGTGGCCCTATTGAGCAAGGAGTATTGGATGCATCCTTAGGAAGCTCTCTGGCACACTGTTGAGCCCTAACGAACTGATTCTTGGACCATGGGCATGTTGGATGTTCGTAGTTGACCATCTTGGACAACGAAACTCACTTCATGGAAGATGTATCTCCATCCCTTCATTCCTGCAATCCATTGATGGATTGACAAGGTAACCGACAATATAATCCTCCTTAATCCCTGTGTTTGGGTTATGGTTGAACTGATCAATGATGCCAGGTGGCAGCCTCCGTGGCCATCTTCTCTCTAGCCAAGTTAGCACTACGCAAGATAGATAAGCACAATTAAGAAGGAGTGTCCTATACAGACAAGGAAGTTAACTTTGTTGGAGAAGAGGAGTCACCCCGAATACTTCGGCGGGCAACTTCATCCCGACAACCCCAGAAGCCATATCCATTGGGAACACGAATGTCCAATTATAAATAAGTAATCTCCACTCAAGGTAAATGACTTTTGGACTAAGAATACTTTGGCACCATCTCTTCTGCTCGACCCAACCAGTTACCTCCCCATTCAACTAACTTGAGCGTTGGAGTACCTACCCGGGGAATAACTCCTCGGGCCTTTGATTTTCCCCCTTGGTTGCAGATCCTAGTGTGTGACTTTGTCCTTCCACCACGACTTCGTCCAATTTCCAGGACTATCTAACTGTGTCTTCGGTCCAGAACACCTTGGATCGGACATCAAATTGACATCGTTTGTGGGGAACACACAAAAAGCCATTTCCCAAACCTCCTTTCGTGCACTCAAAACAACCATGCCTAGAAACACATCTGATCACTCTAGAACCCGTTCCCCACCTTGGGGTTCCTGCTCTCATCGCAGCTCTCCACCTCAAGAACCAAAACAGCAGACCACGGTCGATCCTGTGGAATTCCAAGCAATGCAACAGAAGGTTGACCACATCGTTGCCATAATGGAGACATAGGCTCTTACCATGGCTAATCCTCTAATCCTTACACCAAGGACCCCAAAAAGCATCGTACAAGGCCTGGTTTGACCATGAAAAGCAGTAGTCATCTAGAAGCACAACATCCACAAAAAGTCACATCATTCCACCTGAGTACTGGTGAAGGAACAACTCAGCTAGCGTCACCACAACCGCCGATCTCGATAGGCGAGTCCAGTTTGGACTGAGATCAGCCTACAATCCCAAAAGGAGAGAAGCCTGTGGACATGACCCTAACCGACAAAGACGTTGAGATCAAGAAGTTGAGAGAAAGACTAGCCGAACTGGAATAGAGACAAGCAGACAGAAGCATGACTCCTCTGACAATCCAACATGTAGAACAACACCATAGCCAGCTTGCAAAGGAACCTGTCTTCGTTCAAGAGGTCATGGATGAGCTTCCACCAGCTGGTTGGCAACCTCCTCAATTTGAGAAGTACAATAGAGCCTTAGACTCAAATGACCACGTTGAAGGGTTCAAATCCGTGATGATGTTGCACAACTCTTTCGAAGGTCTCATGTGCAAGGCTTTCATCACCACCCTCCATGGAGTTGCTAGAACCTGGTATGCCTCCCTTCCTCTGTGGTTCATATCCTCCTAGGAGTAGCTGGCGATGCAATTCTTGGCATAGTTCACCACCAGTCAGAGACATTGGAAGATGTCAGCCAGCCTCATGCAGGTGCAGCAAAGGAAGGGAGAGACCTTGCGGGAATACTTGGCGAGGTTCAATGTCGATGCCCTCTAGGTCCGAACCTTAGACTAGTCAGTAGTAGTTATTGCGATCATGAACGGCTTGCGCTCCTCCATGTTCAGCTTCTTGTTACAAAAGAATCCTCCTCCCAACCTAACGGCACTCATGAAGCATGCACAGAAATATATGAACGCCTAGGAAGCCCAAGCACTATAGAGGAACGAGGAAGAGCAACATGATCGAAAGAGAAGAGACCACAATGAGCGCAAGTCGGATTGAGAGAGCAAAAGTCAACACCAATGAACTAACTGAAGACTGAGGACCCCGCCGTCGATGTATAGGAGCTTCACTCCCCCGAATGCACCACAAGCCGAGATACTGATGCAGATCCACGACCGTAGCTTTGTCAGGTGGCCCAAGAAGATGAAGTCCTAGAACAACAAGAGAAGTCGAGACAAATACTACAATTTCCATAGAGACTACGACCACGAGACTGAAAGCTGCTGCGATCTACACCACCACTCCCCCGAGCACACCTCAGGATGGTAGCGCAGCAACACAGGATGGCCAAGTACTATGACTCTAAAGTTCGAAGGATGGAGTTCAAGACAGGGGACCTCATCCTCCGCAAATTAATAGTGTCCGCACTAGGAGAAGGGAAGCTTGGACCCAACTGGGAGGGTCCATACGGGGTGACCAGAGTCTTTGGCCTGAGCACCTACAAGCTAGAAGATTTGAACGGGAAGCTGGTGTCGAGGAGCTAGAATACTGGGAACCTAAGGATGTACTACCAGTAGCTCAAGAAATAAAGCTCACTTTTTTGCATCAAACTAACTAACGCACACCGCACATGTTCGCCTAGCCAAACTCTAACGACTGAAGTGTCCAAAATATCACCGCACACACCTTCACACAATGGCACCACCGAACCAACCTAGGACAACTAACAGACCTGACCGACCTAAAACAGTCGAGGCCCACATGGGAACGATGTCCCCGCCCAAATGGCAAGAGGACGACCATCAAACTCCGCACACTCAACTGACAAACTATTAGAGCAAAGATAGCTGAGGAACACGGCTAGCCCAGTTAGAGCACGAAGCTCCCCGAGACTAGGCGCCACCGAGCTTCCCAACGACAAGCACCTTGGCCAGCACAAAACCAAGGCCATTGAGCCCACGACATCGGCCAACACAAGATTGAGACCTATAACCAACTTAATTCCAAGGTATAACAACTTGAAAGAAAAGGAAGGACACCCAACTCGTTCAATTTTTCATTAATTGTAAAATTAATTACATTGATCAAAGCTTGGCATACCGAGCTGCATACAACAAAAAAAAGGGGGAAGCACTTCAATCATCAACTGGGGGCTCCTCAGCTCGCTCTTGGAGATCGGAAATGGTGTCATCCCCTTCAGGTATGGTGACATCGAATGGACCGAACCCTTGAATAACCTCAGCCGCCTCTAGGAAGTGGTGCACAACACTTCGCTGGCAAAGAGCGAACTCCTCCTGCCAAGAGTCGGTTGTGTAGTCACCCAACTCGTTCTAGTGGGCCTCCAAAGCCTTGTACTCAGATACACCCTCTTCCTTCGCCCAAGCAATCTTCGCCTCAACGTCTCCAAACTCCTTCCTTAGTGCATCCCGCGCCTCCTTTAGATCATGGACGCAACCCTTTAGCTTGCGGACTTTGTCATCCCACTCCTCAACATCACGCCTCAACTCAACCAACTCCATCTTTAGTTTAACGTTCTTGAGCTCCCACGACTCATAAAGACGTCAAAGTGCGCGAAGGCAGTCAACGAGGCTGACGACTCAGTAGACAAACTACAAGACATCAAATTATCAGTACAAGGAAAGAAAAGCAATGAATACATAAAAAAATCCGAACTCACCGCCATAGCTTGATAAAGGGCCGCACTCTCCAAGAAGCTGCTAGTGTGATTGTTCACCTCTTGCCTAATGCTAGGGAGCATCAAACCCTAGGCAAGTTGCTTGGCCACCCCTTTTGACTCAAGGGTGTGCTATGGTCGGACAGACCACTACAACAAGTATACGTCAACCGAGCCCTTTGTCGTGGCACACACTCTACGGAGCGTCCCCCTCAGTGATGCTTATCACCCAAACTAAGTTGTGGTCTCCTCAAAATCGACCACGACAACCTCCTCTACGGGCCTCAACCTCTTCCCCTGTCGAGGCGTGCACTCTATAAAGCGCCTTTGTTGTAGTTGCTGCCCTAGGCTGTGCACCCAAAGCCCTAGCTGCCTGAGCTCTCCTCTCTATCGCGGCCCTCATGCGCCGAGCCCTCTCTTCAGCACTAGCAATATCCGCTTCTGCATAGTACAACACCAAGTTAGAACCAAGTAAAGACAAGTTCAAAAATTAAAGAAAAGAAAGACCACGCAACCCACAGACCGAACTAGCATTGCTCGGCCATGCTGGACATTAGCCCGACACAGATCACCATGGAAAATGACGTGCACTGCACGACAATCCTTTCTATCCGTTGGATAGCCGTTGACTCCTCCCCAGACAACTCGACCTCAATTGGTGCTTTCACCTTGGTCCTTGGGACACATAGCATAACAAGGTGCTCATCTCTCCTTCCAGTGCTTCACCAAGGAGGGAGCCCCAATGAGCACCTTGTTATGATGTCGAGCCAAGAAATAGTAGAAACCCTGTTGGTGCTTCTTCATGTGCAAGAAGTAGGTAAACATTGGTAGAATAATGTCTATATCATGGGCCGAACAATAGCAGAGAAGGCCAACTAGATACCTATAGGAGTTAGGCATTAGTTGGATTAGCTAGACATAGTACCACCTTAGCACCGCAGTAATACCCTCGCTCAAAGTAAACCTCAGCCTAGCTCTCAGGCTATGCTCATAGACACAAAGCTCACCAGGCCAAGCCGAGGTAGCCTGCTCACCAGCGCTCGGGCACCTCAACTCATACTCCACGGGAATACAATACAGGGCCCAAAATATAGTACAGGGGCGTTGGGCCCCTCATTCGACACAATCTCTAGTTCAGCGTCATCAACCTTGACCCCCAAAGGATCGTGGCCTCCTCCACCGCAGCACCCTCACCTCCAAGCTCGTCGACCTTAGCCTTGTGGCCATTGGTTTCACGGACCACGAGGGCGGCAACCTCGAAATGAGACCCCGACTCAGACTCACTACTTCATGAACTAAAAGAAGAGGACGAGGAAGAATAAGAAAACGAGGAAGATGAGGATATCTTACCAGAATAAACGAAGAACACAACACTGTAGAATACCCGAAGCACCAGTTGAGGACTATTTCTTGCCAAACTCCAAGGAGCAAACTCTTTACAAATGACAAGTGAAATGGCTTGCCACCCCTCTTTTATAAGGCTAGCCAACGGTCCAGATCAAGTCAGACAACGGCACCGATTCGACGCCGCACTCCGCATGTGCATGACCGTGTGACCTCAGAAAGACGAAACGACACATTTATCGACCTGTCTCGAAAACAACATGAGCATCGAACCGGTCGGTTCACCCCGAAAATTAGCTCCACTCTAGGCCATTCAACTCGAAAAAGAAAGATTAATTAATAAGTTAAAGTTCCTCAACCGATGACCATAGAGCTCTTCCACGTCTAACCGTAGCCAAGCACTATACTCCTTAACTTTGGAACTGGGGAAATGGTGTTTGGGTTATGGTTGAACTGGCTAAGGACGCCATGTGGCAACCTCCGCGACCATCTTCTCTCTCTAACCATGTCGGCATCACATAGGATAGATAAGCATGATCAAGGAGTGTCCTGCTTGGACGAGGAAGTTAACTCCGTTGGGGAAGATGAGTCATCCCAAAGACCTCGACAAGAAACCTCATTCCAGCAACCCCGGAAGCCTCATCCATTTGGAACACATACGCCCAAGTATAAATAGGTAATCTCTACTCAAGGTAAAGGACTTTTGGACTAAGAATACTTTAGCATCAGCTCTTCTACTCAGACCAACATTGTTCTTACCTACTCAGCCTGACCACTTACCAGTTACCTCCACATTCAATTGACTTGAGTGTTGGAGTACCTACCTAGGGAATAACTCCTCGGGCCTCTGACTTCCCCCTTGGTTGCAAATCCTAGTACGTGAATTCATGCTTCCACCTCAGCTTTGTCCAATTGGCAGGATTATCTAACTATCCTCGGTCTAGAACACCTCAGATCGGACAACATCACCTTGTTCGACCCAAATGATTGGGGAAGGACAAGGAAGCCTGGGATGCCCATAGCATCAATGGGATCCTGGAGCTCAAAGCGGTTGGGATAGGTGAGATCAACTTCGCCATATTTGTTAGTGTTGGTTTTTCCTTGGCATTGGTTTTGTCGACAACTAAAGAGGCGAGGGAGCTGAGAGGCGACACTAGGGTCATCGAAGATGTCTTCTCCGATAAGGAGATCAAGACTCGTGAGGGTCGATCCGGAGGGGATTGTCGACATGGAATGATGGCTTGCAGAGGCACATCACCCTAAAGGCCAAGGAGCATGATCCCGTTATGGTGCTTGTGGTGAGGGTGATCATGAATGGAAAACACATCGATGGAGCCAACGAGATATGACAAATGCACAATGACAAAGAAGTTATGAAGGTTATGGAAGATTGTGAGGCGGTGATTGATAGATATAGTGATGGCAATGACGGTGGAATTTTTCAGCAATTGGATTTTATTTTGAAAATTTGAGGTATAGTGGAGGGAAAATTCGACATTTCATTTTTTTATTATTGCTTACCGATGATGTCAATTGCCAAAACCAGTAGGGATACTTCAAGACAATAGGTAAACAGTAAGAGTAGAGTTAGTCCATTAGTTAAACCATAACAGGAGTTTAAGAAATTTGCTCTAAAAAAAAGAGAACTTAGAAAATAAATCAATTTTAGAAAAAAGATTGAAAGGATTTGGAGTAACAATTCATATGAAGAGAAATTTAAAAAAATAAATATTTTGGTGAAAAATACTGCATGAACATTTTGCATATTCCCACGTCACTTGTTAGAGGATTTTAACAAAAGGAGTTTACTTGCAACTATATCATAAAGTTTAGAGGAGGTAATTATAATTAGCAAAATTCAAGGGAGGTTTCAGCAATTTACCCTTATAAGCGCTACTTGTCATCTTTATGTGAGAGTTGATCTAAGGAGAATCATGTTATTATTTATAATATATAGGCAGCCAATTGAGGAATTCTCTGCTACCTCCTAATCAGATTTCACATTTTAAACATCAAACAATCTAGGGTTAAAAAAAAAAAAAAAAAGAGATAACTCCTACCAGATAGCACCCATTTAGAACAAATTATTACGTGTAAAGTGAAACTCTAGCCTCTGGGCAAGAATGAATGTGGCCTGGAATACGGCATTAGAAGAAGAATGTAGACAACATAAGAGGCTTCTTTCATACACAAACTAATAATAAGAAAGATGACATGGGCAAGAGAGAGAGGGAGAGAGCTCTTTTTAATATTATGAGTTATGGGTCGTGATCGCCTCCTCAACTAGAAAAGACCTCTAGAATATTAGGCATCGTGAATAAAATCAGTTAGACATCCCATCGCACTCCAAGTGTTTTTAGCAAACAGGCCATCCCAACTCCATGCCCATACAATTGATAGGGAAAGATGAAATGTACGATATATATTCGTACAATCGAGACATGACATCTACGATCCAAATCGTCCATGTCTCAATTGCACACATGTTCAATGCCCACAATCCACCTGATGACCTGAGCTTCATGCATGCATTTGTGAGATCATATGAGTTTCCACAATATATGATATATCCACGCCTAGCTATATATACCAACAGGCCATATTCAAGTTAATTAATTTTGATTCAATACTCCAATAGTATTGATATAATTTGGAAGTGACACAAATTAACCCAAAAATAAACCCATTTACCTCAATCATGTTTGGGATAAGTTGGGTGCAGGATGAAAAGTGATTAATATAATGGATGGATTGGTCCTCTGATAAAAAGAACCATGCAAGAGAAGCTCCCAAGGTCATGGCGAAAGGATATGTATCCAAAGCACAATAGTGGTATCTGATGCGCAAGCATCTTCTTTGGTTTGGATACTCTGGATAAGACTGACATCATGCCAGCATTTTTACTTTTGTAAGCTAAACATGCGTGGAGAATTTGGGCATACCTTATCTATCTATTGGACACATGAGGAGTGGCCTTTGTCTAAGTATCTATCTGTTGGACACATGAGAATTTGGGCATACCTTATCAATTTGCACCATCACCATTCACCAACAAAAAAAAAAAAAAAAAAGAATCAGGGCAGGAAATCTTGAAACATGGTGAGTTCTTATCTGTAGCCTAATAAAATAAGGTATGAGGCTGTAAGTTGGCCCCTGTTACACTGCTCTTTGGTGGATGAACTTGAGGAATATCCATAATGTCAGTAAATTAGCTTCCACTACTGAGGAACAAGGCATAGAATCCACTCAAGTGTCCTTGCATGAGTTACCAGGGCATTTCTGGATTCGGTCCATTTTCAGTTTTTAATGATTTTGTATGTAGTAGGTTAGATGGGATATCCTGAAAGAAAAAAAATATGAACACCCTGCATGGCATCTAGCCACACATTGAGAATATCTTTCCATGAATTTAACATTCAAGTATGGGAGATAATTCCTGATGTGCGGCCGAAAGCTGTGTTTTCAGGGTGTTTGCATGGTTTTTTGCTTTTAGGAGATCCAAGCTGGTAGTAGGTTGGGGGGGTAAAGGTTCCACTAAGTTGATTGGGCTTTTTAGTGGAATGTCTAGATGGATACCCATATATTGACTTCCCAGTCACAATCTCTTTCCAAAAATTAAGTTCCTGTATTACAGACATCCTCGAATCTTTCTTGATCTGCCAAAAATCATTAAATCTAGCTACTTATTGATTGCTTGAGCTCTAGTTTGAAATTTTCAAAAAATGCTTTTGCAAAAAAAAAAAAAAAGAATGACTGGGGATGGCCACACATTTGGCACAATGCGTGCTCCCTTATAGTTGGACTAAGATTCATAATTAGAGTTTTTGTTTGGTTTTTCTTCCTCTCCCTTGGGAGTGAGTGATCAGTAACCTTGAGCCTTTCTAACTCTTTATTGATAACAAGGCTCTGCAGACCTCTGAGAGAGATCATACTTAGCCATGTAGTGATGATGGAGGTGTAAAAAGCCTCATACTTAGTACATAGTCCACCTAATGTTTTCGAAAACAACTGTGGATTACACTAGTAGAAAAAAAAAATTATGAGTAAAAAGGAGCACATATAGTTTGAAATGTGGGTGCATAAAGAGTAGAAAAGAATGAGGAAGAGCAATCATGCCATAGACAAAAAAAAAACATGCATTAACAGGCAATAGGAACCAGGCAAATAGCTAAGTCAAGAAAATGCATATCTATGATTATGCAACCGTGTAGAAAGAACAATATCTGTACCTTTCATCAACCCATATCTCAAATTGAAAATGTTGGAGGTCCAATAAATATAAGCCCCTTGGCTTCACAAAGCTGAGCAAACTCACCACACTCTAATAGAAAACCATAGCCCGGGTGGATAGCCCAAATATCAGAAGTGATATTGAAAAGCATACTTTTTGTGAATGCCATAATTCTAAGCTATTACCTTTTTTCTAGCAAAGCCACCAATTCAATCCAACCCACAATAACTATGGCTACGCTGACAATAATATAAAAGGGAACCCAAATGCACTTGGAGTAGAGCTTAAAATGCAAAATTTCTGTAATATGATGATGAAATGTGAGATATTTATCTTATGCATTGATATCCAAGAAAAATTAGCATAACTGATTCATGCCCCTATATTTAGAGTTGCTTAGATAGTGATTTCTTCACAAAAAAGAAAAAAAAATGAAAATGAAAAAGAAGAAAAAAGAAATGAATGATGAATATCAAGTTAAAGTCTCACTAATTAACCCAATCATGCATTGGAACTTCACTTATCAAAAAACAGAAGAAAAGAGAGAACATGTGATTGTAAATTCAGCTTCAAGTCCCTTTGGGCTAACAAGTTTGATCAAAACAACAAATATTCTAATAAGGGGGAACTTTAAAAGATATATGCATGTGCATAGGTATATATATGGATATGTTTCTAATGATTCCCTTACTGCCGACCCCAAATAGTGGGGGAATAAGGCTTTGTTGAGTTCAGCTAAATACTAACGGTTTTAGTCATTTCTATCTTCAAGCTATGGCGCCCAGATACCCCCTGCACAAGGATATTGTATTGTGTCAGAAGCTTCAATTTATTTATATCCTACACCTTGTCCAACCCTGTCCATTGTTGTATCTGGGTAACAGTCTTCCAGATATTCATAGGCTGCAGATGGTATCTGATTTTTTGAATTCAATCCCATTAAGGGTGACCCGAATTCAATCCATTTTATAATTGGATCAAATATGGACCCACCCCATCCAATCCAATATAATTCGATTTAAAATATATATGCTTAAAATTTAAACTGTATCTATTAGTAAAGGTAATTTGAATGTTGTGATTTTACCAAAATTGTTACAGGTTCAAGTTTCATACAAGCAATTTTTTATTAATTTTATTCATGAAATACAATATCAAAGTCTTTTTTAGTTAATTTTATTAATAATATATAATATTTTGATCATTTTGAGTTTGACTTATTTGTATTATTCAATATTCAATTGCAATCCCAATTTGATTTGAATCTGATATAAATCCAATGGATAATATCTAATTCTAATTCAAATAAACGAATCAAATTTGGATGTACCTATGCCCTATTCGATTTGATCAGTTTACAACCCTATGTACTAAGCATCAAAATCTTCTTGGATTAGTCTATAAGCAATATGAACTATGGATGATTTTTAGGCCCACGCCAGCCAGTGACCAGACTTCCCAATACTGATACATCAATAATCTTCCTCAAATTTTCATGTCATGCAGAAGAAAATAAAAACTATAAGAAAAATTAACAATGACAGAATCACAATGCTCAACATTTCATGATTGTTATATAAGGTCCTTTTGTAACATGTATATGGTTTACTTTTTTTTTTTTTTTTTTTGACCAACAACACATGCAGATGGCTTACTTTCAGTAATTGTTCCTTATTGTCTGTTGTCTTTTTCCCTGTTTCTATCTATTTGTAATGCTTATCTGCATAGAACTCCTCATTTCTAACTCTCTTGCATAGATTTCCCACTCTTTTTTATGCAAAACTAGCATTTTTTCTGAGTTCGTATAACATATTTGGACAGTAAGACATAAGTGCAGAAAAACATGCTCAAGCAATCTACTGGTAATTTTCATAATTCCTGATGAATGCAGCAACATACTTGTAGAATCTAACATAACAATAGCAGCTGCTAAGGCCCATACAATATATTATATATAAACAACACATTGGCACCATCTTAACTGAAGATTATTTCTATTCTAATGAACACCATCCAATTATTTCAGAGAATTTTATATGCACATACATATATGAACAACACATACATACATAAAACCCCTTGAAGACGGACAAAAAAAAATCTATAGACAAAAAGGATTGGTTGTACTCTCCAATACCTGCTAACCAAACGCCAGTCCCTGATTAAGCCAAAAGAGATTGATTGTAGCTTCTGCTTGTTTCTTTTTCTGCTCAAAAACGGAAAAATCCACACATTTCTCTCAAGACAAGTGGTCCATATAGCAGCTGCTGGTACCACATATTGCCTTGCCCACCTTGTTCATATCCTTCACATGCCAACCCGTCAACAAGTCTCAGTAACAGAAAAAGGGTGGCATCTTACCTTACCACTGAATAGCCTTCATAAAGTGAGACCAAACCCTGGTGATATAATCACAATGAATGAACAAATAACTGACTGATTCTTGCTCCTTTTCACATAAAAGACATAAGGAACCTGTCAACTGCTATACCCCTTAGCATATTAATCTTGGTGAGGCACTTATCCAGTGCCACCAGCCAGATGAAGAATTTCACCTTTGAGGGAACCAATATACCCCAGATTTCCTTGTGAAGGAAATCACTAGTTCCACCTTTGACCAGACTTCTGTACAAGGACTTAACTGAAAAGACACCAGAACTATGCCATTTCCACTCCCTTGAATCCTGCCCCAAGAAGGTTGAATTATTTATATTTAAATAAGAAAGGCATTAAAAATAGCAATAGAAATTGGCAAAGACAAACAATATCAATGCAGATCAAGAACCATTAGCCCGAACTTTTTTAATATTTTAACCCTGGGCAATTTGTTTTATCTGGTTCTCTGATGACTGCCAGTTTAGGACCTACTCCCTGGGTATGCTCCTAGTTACTTAATTGTCAATTTTCTCTTTAGTCTCTAGTCTTTACCTTTGATAAGAAACTGAATTTTGGGTTCCTGAGTAGCAGAAGCCCATGCCCAGGAACCCTAAAAAAAAACATCTAAATAGGATATTTGAGTGCCCCGAGAATCTAAGTGAAAACTTATGCATCCATGAAGGAGTGTCCAGTATCCACACGTGGTGAATATGCAAGGTAATACCAAAATCACCATCTTAGTGGTTTTATATGATCGTCCCCATTTACTCTATCCCATCTCATTGGGGTTAGGAATTTAGGCTTAGTGGATAAGTGCATGCTTTAATTAAGCCCCCTTTTACAAAATTAAAACCTCTCTGTCCAACAGAATGTAATTGTTTTACCAAGAGGAAAAAGAAACTAATTTAAAGGGCATACTACAATGAAGCTGGCAAGCACGATCAGAAGACATGGTAAACAAATCGAGGCTAGGGCAAACTCAAATATATTACCTGTATACCTGTATGAATTGCATCTCGAGTGATCGCCGGAGCAATCAGGAAGCTCAACCGCCGAGCCGGAGAAGGCCCAATTCGAACAGCTTCATCTGCAGATTTGGCATGAACGCTGCCTTTATTTACATCAATTTAAACTAATACAGTTCGAAACTTCGAATCCCCAATTTCTTGGAAGTTTTCATAATTCTGTAATCGAGTTCTCCTCTGTTAGAGATTAAAATTGCATGCCTTGTTATTCTCCCATGTTAAAGACAAGTTTTTCTCTGTAGGAATATATGATATTGCCCCGGTGAATTAGAAGTGATATTGTCCAGTTAAAAATCTCTCGCCTGTGTGTGAGGGTTCCCTCTCGCCATGTGCAAGGTTTTTATCTTTCCCTCTCCCTCTCCCTCATCTCTTCTTTCATTTTTTATTTCTTTTCTCTTTCTTTGTTTTCTTCTTTCTCTTCTTCGATGCAATTGGTGAAGTGGGATCACTCTAGGGCGGACAATGGAGTTGAGCGGGTTTCTACTATTTTGCAAAATGCAGAAGTTATGGTGAAAACAGTCATATTTGTGGCAGTGCGGATGATTCTTTATCACGTTTTGTCTCTTTACTGTGAAACTTCTCGGCCATGGATGAAGATAGTAAACCGTTTAAAGTTGATAACAATGCATACTTTCTTCCTTGGCCTTGCTCATGACTAGGACTAATGAGCATGATAGCCTCTCCATTGTTTTCTTTTGGGTACAACGTACAAGCATTAATTGGTACCTGTAGAGACTAGAGAGGAGGTTTCAGAAATGGTTGTTGCATTTCAATTTTACTGTCGGGGCATCCATGAAGCCGGTTTTAATGAGGATGGGGTGTTTTCCGGCTTTGGCAGAAGATTCGGACTCTTCTGATTTATTTGCCACAATTCCTTTTCGGTCGAAGTCAGAATTTTAGCGCTACTGTACAAGGGGTGAATCCTGACCGACAATTGATGCTAAATTCACGGGCAGGATGCGATTACTATGAACACCACCCTTTTTTTCGGAGAGCTTTTAAATTGGCAATGATTTTGCTCCTATTTTCGAGCACGCTTTCTTGTCTCTCCAGTGGAGTGATTTGGTGGTATAATTTGAATTATTGGGTATTTGGCCCGTATAGAGGTGTAAAATGAGTTGTGCTGTGATGACATAGCATGGCCCGCAGGTGGCCCGCGCAAAGTGCGGGTCATATTATGCCAGTCTGGCCCGGCCCATGATCCAAGCCTGTGCGGTTTTGTGTCGTGTTATGCCGTGTTATGGGCCTAGGCTGTGCCGGGCCTTGGGCATGGGTCGAATCAGACTCGACTAGTTTTTTACCTTTTTTTATTTTTTTGAAAAATTTGATTTGTTTTATTTCTTTGTTAAGTAAAACTGTAAAACTAAAATATTTAACTTTCCTTTGGACTTTGGGAATTATTCGAAAAAATAAAAAATGAGAAATCTAACAAATAAATGAAAAAAATACTTAACCAAATAAGAATGGAATAACAAATTGGAAGAAAAATAAGAATTTTATTTCATTTAAATTTGAATGATACAAATTCCAAAGCATACAATGGTTGGATACATGGATGAATGAAATATGAAAATTAGAAAATGGAATACATTAATAAAATATAAAAAATATAATATAGTTACAAATTGAAAATACAAAATTACATTGTTAAAAATTAGCAAATAAATTAAATAAAATTAAAACAAAAGTTACAATAATTTGAAAAAAATGTTGTACAACTATTGTTCATCAAGTTTATTATCTTGAGCTAACAAAAATGATTCTTCAGCATGTACAATGTATTTTGCTAATTCTTGTCTCATGTTTTTCTTGAGAATATTTAAATGTACCAACCCCCGGCCAATTTGTGTTTGTGTTGTTTCTCTCCCTTCTTCTTCTTCTTCTTCTTTCTCATAGGTGAGCAAATGTCTGCCCAAATGACCGGTGCCACTATTGCTACAATAGTTAAAGTCTTTCCTACATTTTTAACAAACAACTCTTTTTCCCTTCCCCTCAACCTCCTCTACTTTAAATATTTTCCAACCGGGCTAATCAACTTAGAGGCCCTCTTTTTCTTTCCCCTAGTATTAGTACTAGGGGTAGAAGTTCCATCAATATCAATAGCATCCATATCAGTGCTAACACTATCATGATGCAATTGGATATCGTCGACATTGAACATGTCGGGGAATTGGTTTTGAGAGGAGCCGGCTATTTTTTAAAATTTATAAAAAAATAAAAATTAATTTAATTAGACTTACCCGGATTGCCGGTTCGGAATCCCAACTTGATTTCAATGGTTGAAGCCTTTCAACTTTAACAATCAAAGCCTCCCAAATTGCTAACTTGAGATACTTGAGCTAGTTGAGCAAGCCTTCTTCTTGTTGAAACTTCAATAAAGTTGAGAATTGGAGAATCAAGCAATCAGAGTTCAGACTGCAGAGAATGTATGACCATGGTTTTTAAAAATGAAGAGAAAACAAAACTGGTCAGGGGACCGGTTTTTGGTTAAGCAATTCAACCGTTCGAGTCGAACGGTTCGACCCGTGATGTCATAAATAAATTAAAAAGAAAAAATATATTTATAAATAATAAAAATAGCATAAAATTAAATAAAAAACAAAAAAATACATAAAATAAAATTATCTAAATAAAAAATAATATTGTACAAAACACATAGAAAATATAAAAATAAAATATAGAAAAATTCTAAAAAATACATAAAAAGCACAAAAAAATAATAAAAAATACAGGAAAAAATAGAAAAATAAAACTATCTAAATACAAAAATAACAAATTACATAACAAATATAAAATACAAAAAAGTACAAAAAAACTAAAAAAATACAGAAAAAAAAAATTAATCTCATGACTATACTAATGCACCTTGCGCATTGATGTAGCGCGATCCGGGCACTCCTAGCTGACGTTGGCTGGCTCCTTGCTGGCAACGGGCAAGACCTGAGAAGAGGAAAGGAAGGATTCCCGGGGGTTTTCCCGGTGGGAATACTCCGATGCTTAAGTTAGTACTGTGTAGGGGAAATGAAAGGAAATACGAGGGCTAAGAGTGTAGGTTGCGCAATGTTCTTGTACTCAAGAGATTTTTTAGTCTATATTTTCCAGAAGAAGTTTCTCCTCTGCCCTGAGGGCTTTTATAGGGGCGCCCCTTGGGGGATTGGGCGTAACCGCCACCGGATCTCCCGCTACAGCCGTTACCTGCCAGGGCTGCGCAGGTGGCCGTTGGGGCGTACTCCTTATCTGGGCGAGTGACACGTCTCCAAGGTGACAGGCACGCCTCCACCTACTGAGAGACGTGAGTGCAGACCACCGAAAGGACAGGGACTACGCCATCAGTAGGTGATATGGCGCAGTCTGACTGGTACGATCTGTCAGATAGAAGCTTCCCGCGGAATGCTCGTGCAGTCGACGAGGAGGTTGGGAAGCTCCTCGCAGCCGATTTCATCAGGGAGGTCCATTACCCGAGATGGGTAGCCAACCCCGTTCTGGTAAAAAAGGCCAACGGTAAATGGCGCATGTACGTCGATTATACCGACCTGAACTGAGCTTGCCTGAAGGACTGCTTCCCGCTTTCCAAGATAGACCGTTGGGTGGACGCGACCTCAGGGCCTGAGCTTCTTGGATGCTTACTCGGGCTACAATCATATCAGAATGGACCTTACTGATGAGAAAAAAACAGACTTCATAACCGAGCTAGGCTTGTACTGCTATAAGGTCATGCCCTTTGGGCTAAAAAATGTCGAGGCTACTTTTCAAAGACTTGTAAACCGATTATTCGAGCTGTTGATCGGAAAAAAAGTAGAGTGCTATGTAGACGACATGGTCGTCAAAACCCAGTCTTCAATTGACTTAATAAAATATTTGCATTCTGTTTTTGAAATTTTGCGCAAGTTAAACATGAAATTAAACCCGAACAAGTGTGTTTTCGGTGTCACTTCGGGTAAATTCTTAGGTTACATCGTTAACCAACGTGGCATTGAGGCCAACCCTAACAAAATTAATGCCATCTTAAACATGAGACCACCCCAAAAGCTGAAGGAGTTTTAGAGGTTGAATGGTCGTATAGCCGCTCTAAGCCGCTTCATGTCTAAATTGACAGATTGTTGCCTGCCTTTCTTTAAGGCAATTAAGAGAAGCAAGGACTTCGAATGGACCGAGGAGTGCCAGCTCGCTTTTGACAAGCTCAAAAGGCACCTCGCTAGCATCCCGGAGTTAACCCAACCCAAGGAGGGAGATGTTTTGGAGTTGTACCTCTCTGCGAGTGACAAGGTAGTCAGCACGGTACTGATAAAAGAAGTAGATCGGGTCCAACGACCCATCTATAATGTTAGCAAAGTGTTGCAGGAAGTAGAGACGAGGTATCCTAAGATCAAAAAGTTGGTGTACGCACAAGTTGTTGCAGATCGAAAACTTCGACCGTACTTCCAAGCTCATACAATCGTCGTCCTCACCAATAAGCCTCTGAGGCAAGTCATGCTCAAGCCCGAGTTCTCCGGTAGATTGACAAAGTGGGCCATCAAACTCAGCGAGTACGACATCCAGTACAAGCCGCGAACTGCCATTAAGGCCAAAGCCTTAGCTGACTTTGTTGCGGAATGCACTTTCAACACCGAGGTCCTTGAGTTAGTCAAGCCCGAACACAACGAGGAAGCTCCAACTAGTGCGGCTTCTCTCTTGGATAAACCGAAATCGACCTAGGATGAGGAGCCCTGTATCCTCCATGTGGATGGCTCATCAAATCAACAGGATAGCGAGGCTGGAATCATTCTGAATGGGCCAAGCAGTGTGAAATTGGAATATGCACTACACTTCGAGTTCTTTACATCCAACAGTGAAGTGGAGTATGAGGCGCTGATAGTTGGGCAGGCCTTAGCAAGTGAAGTGAAAGCTAAGCATATTGTTATATGCAGCGACTCCCAGCTCGTGGTCAACCAGGTCACTGGCGAATACGCAGCTCGCGAGCCAACTATGGTCGCCTACTTAGCCAAAGTCAGAGAGGCTCTGCTCAACTTCCAGTCCTACTTCATCAAGCATATCCCAAGATCCGAGAACGCTGTGGTCGATGCTCTATCCCGATTAGCTAGCACAAGCGACAACACCATGAGAACCGTGTACATAGAGAACTTGCCTGGGCCTAGCATTCTCAGAGGGGTAGAGGAGGTCGCTCATGTCATACAAGCAGAGCCGAGCTGGGTTGATCCACTCGTGAGCTACCTGCTACACGGGACCCTCCCTGCAGATTGTAATGTTGCTAGAAGGGTAGAGCACCAGGTAACCAAATACGTCATGATAGACTGACGGCTGTACCGAAGATCTTACACACTCTCTTATCTGTGCTGCTTACGACCTTCTGAAGCCGAGCTCATGCTGCACGACACTCATGAGGGTCTGTGCGGCAGACACATGGGGGGCAGGGCCCTCGCCTAGAAGGCACTACGAGAAGGATATTATTGGCCAACGATGAAGACAAATGCGATTGAGTTCGTTAGAAGGTGTGACAAGTGTCAGAAGCACGCCAACATCCACCATCAGCCCGCTACTGACCTAAAGTACCTCACGAGCCCATGGCCCTTTGCACAGAGGGGGATCAATATACTCAGACCGTTTCCACCAACGACAGGACAGAGGAGATTCTTAGTGGTAGCAGTTGATTATTTTACCAAGTGGGTGGAGGCCGAACCTCTCACAACAATCATGATGCGAAGTGTTCAGAACTTTTTCTGGAAAAATATAGTTTGTCGTTTAGAAGACATCAATTTCCATAACTGGTGTAAAGACATGGGGATACAACAAAATTTCACCTCGGTGGTACACCCTCAAGCAAACGGTCAAGCGAAGGTCACAAATAGAGCCATTCTCCGTTGACTAAAGACACGTCTAGCCCAAGCTAAGGGACTATGGGTAGGCGAGCTGCCCAGTGTACTATGGGCTTACCGAACCACTGTGAAGACCGCGATGAGTGAGACCCCCTTCAACCTCACTTACGGGACAAAGGAAGTCATCCCAGCTGAGATCGAGGTCCCTACACTACGCCTGTAAGCATACGACGATGAAGCAAATAAGGATGAACTACGCACCAACCTCGATCTACTTGATGAGGTACGGGACCTTGCATACATTAGGACCGTGGCCTACCAGTAGAGAATAGCTCAGTACTATAACGCCATGGTCAAGAAGCGGAACCTCCACGTCGGAGACCTAGTTCTTTGTAAAGTCATGGTACCTGAGCCCGGTGTAGGTAAGCTCAGGCCAAATTGGGAAGGACCCTACTGAATAAAGCGGGTACTTGGGGAAGGAACGTATGAGCTCGAAACCCTAGAAGGGAAGCAGGTACCTCAAGCATAGAATATTGTCAATCTAAGGCAATATTACCTGTAATTACCGAGTTGAGTGGACTACAAGTCGCTCTCCCAACCTAAGGGCTAAATCGCAGAGCTAACAAAAGACTTCGGCACCCAGTCGCCTCTTCGGCATGGGCAAACTCCAGAAGAGAGTGGACTACTAGTCGCTCTCCCAACCTAAGGGCTAAAATTCCGAGCTAACAAAAGACCTCGACACCTAGTCGCCTCTTCGGCATGGGCGAACTCCAAAAGTGAGTAGACCACGACTCACTCCTTGAGCCTAAAGGCCAAAGTGCTAAGCTAATAAAAGAACCTCGGCACCATACGAGACCCAATCGCCTCCTCGGCCTGGGCGAACTCCAAAAGAGAGTAGACTATGAGTCGCTCCCCCAGCCTAAGGGCTAAAATGTTGAGCTAACAAAAGACCTCGACACCACCAAAGACCTAGTCGCCAGTTCGACATAGGCAAAGTACTCTAAAAATGCCTAAGGAATAGACAGCTCGGGTATGAGCACCTATGATAGCTCGGGCATACCAGGCAGTTCGACATAGGCGAGGTAATCAGTGCGCAGATAGGTCGGGCATACACCCTACAATGTCGCTCACTTTGGTATACACCTTGTGAAGTTGCCTCTAAGCACTAAGTGACAGTTCGAAGTAATAGCTAAGGAACCCCTACTCCGGTCATCTAGCTTGATAATTCAACAATTCGGAAAAAATCACCATGGCCAGAAGATCAATTGCACCACACTTAACAAAAAATGTATTTCATTATAAAGAGTTCATTACAAAAGAGGGAAAGGAGAAAAAGAAGCTGAGCTCACGAGCTCACAATACAAAACTACTTGGGGCACTTGTTGCTCTTGCTCGAAGCCTCGGCGGAGGAGCCAGCCTTCTCATCGGCATTGGTTTCTGCAATGTCGTCAACGTCGCTCTCCGCTTCCGAGTCCAGGTCTTCAGCAGCTTCAAGGGCTACCTCCTTTGATATTCACGAGGTAGTGATGGCACTTACATCGAGCTGCGGGAACATGCGCTTGATCAGCCACCTACTAAGATTGAAGCCTTTGCGGTAGCCCTCCACCCCAGCCTCAACCAGCTCTCCCTCGAACTCCTCTGAGCCCTTATAATCTTGGACGGCCTTGACCTTGGCCTCCTCCATGGTGTTAAGGAGAATCTCAGTTCGCTCCTTGACATCGGCCTCGAGGTTCTCTACCTGGCACTTCAGAGCCCCTTTGTCTGTCTCAAGGTTTTCCACCTTGCGCATCAGATCTTCCTTCTTCGACATCAGTGACTTGATTAACTCTTTCTGAGCTAGCACATTGCTCTTTAGACGGTGAATCTGGCCACAACCTAATTTCAGTTCGGTATGGGCCTCACGAGACGAACTCTCAGCAGCTAGAGGCCGCTTTAAGCGTTGCTCAGACTGGTAGGTCAGGGCGTGCACGGCGTTGTTCACCTGCCAAGAGTACCGGTTAGTACCAGTAAGGCTACAAATGCAGAAGTCGAAGCTTAAACAAGATTTACCACCATGCAGTGGGTAGCTACTCGAGCTCCGAGCTAAGCAGGCGATAGTTTGGCCCAGTTGGAGACTTCCTCGGTGCACGCAGCCCTTTTCCTCTTGCGAAGGCTATATTGTGGGTTCAGAATACTCCAGGCTGATCCCCTGCTCCCCGAAGTAGTAACGGTAGTCTTAGGAGCGGGCTCCGCAGTTGTCTCGGGCTCCTGAGGTAGGGCCTTCTCCGGTTCCTCAAAGTCAATCACCGGAGCAATAGAGGGTTGTTCAGGCTCGGGAGTAGGAGCCCGAGGAGACTTGACGCGAGCTCTTTTGATAGCCCACTTCTTCTTCCCCTTCATTTTGCTGAAGAGTTTGTCCGCACTGAGCCATTCCATGGGGCTTGCAACAAAGCTCAATGTCAGTGACGCTATCAAAAAAAGATGGCAACTATTAAAATAAGATACTAACTCTAGACCAAAGCGACCTAGTAGGGCTCAAGCCGACTTCTATGAACTTGTCCTTGGTGATATAGTCCTTGTAGTCAAACCCGAGCTCCGCCCAAGATTGAAGCATCTCTCTTGTTTTCAGGTTCAGCCTAATACCAGAGTCCTGAACAACCACCCTCCAATGAGTAGGAAAGGGCCATCTCGCGGAATTGTAGACTACAAAATAATCCCATTTCCAGGCCGAGATTTTACTAGGATGCTTGTACAACAACTTATAGCCCGGGCGAGGGGACAGGTAGTAGGCCCACCTATGCTCAGGGAGAACGCTAGAGGCATTCTTCTTTATGGACAAGATAGAGGAGAAAATTTCGAGATCAAGGAGTAGGGCATAGTCGAAGCATAGGAAAACTGTCCCGACCACATTTCGAATGGAGTTCGAGTGGAGTTGGTCTATGGTGACGTTGAAGAACTTTAAGACCTCTATGATCAGAGGATGTAGAGGAAGACGGAGCCCAGCCGCGAGTTGCTCTCCAAAAATCACGATCTCATCGTGACTGTGTTCCTAAGGGAAGTTACCCATGGGGAGATTATAGGTATACTCCCTCGGAAGATTATATTGACGGATCAAGGCCCTAAGTCTCTCTACGGTCATAGTGGAGGGACCAAACTTATCCGGTACCCAAATTCGAGGAGAGGTAGACGCTGGGTTATCCGAGGCCTCCCGCGCCTCATAGGTTGGTTGTGCCTAAGAGGCACCTACTTGAGTCGAAGTACCTACCTCGGGCTCATCTAGAAGACTATCAAAACTATGGCCTGACATAACAACGAACTGAAAAAGAAGCTAGGGAAACTCACCAAAAGAAAGTGACCGAACTAGGAAGTTGATGAGCTGGAGAACCCGAGCTGAGGAATTTAGGCACGACCTCAGAGTGAACGCTAGTGAACTTATAGCGGATAAAATGACTTGGGTCCCCCCCCTATTTATAGCCACTATATCCGAGAATCAACGGTCAAGATCAAGATGATCCAATGGCTCAAGGAAACTGGTTGCACGACTCCCGATGTGAAATCAGTTTAGTGCATTTTTTGACGTTCGCGGAGTCTATAGATTGCGTGTTCGCACATGAATTGTACGCAACTCGGGTTATTCTTGATTGAGCCAAGCAACGAATTGATCCGACCAGCGAACTATTTGACTAAGTGACCTGGACTTCGAGCCAAATCCACCCGTCACGTCGTGAACTCCCCACACCAGGTCAGGACCTCTGGTCTGGGGAGTGGGGGGCAATTAATGGAGGGTGATTCAGCCCGACCTCATAATAAGGGGACACCTGGACATGACCTAACGTAAGTGACAGCTCAGCATAACGAGCTCGATACAACTTAGCTTGATAGCTCGCCTAAAGTGACAACTCGCAGCAAGATGATACTCTGACGACCTGAGCTAGGACTCTCCCAAGTAGGAAGCATCCTGAGCTGAAGACACCTCAGGATGAGCTTGTCAGCCCCCTAACTGGGATCAGCTCGCTCCCGCCCAAACTTAGACTCCTTAAGAGATCTGCCTCAAAAAAACACCTCGGCACATCACCAGTAGCTCGGTGTAAGGTAGCTTGCGGCAGAGCAGCTCGACGTATCGTAGGAGATTCGTCGCCTGACAACCATACCTGCCAGACTGCACCCACGTCTCTCGCTTGGCGGCGTCGTGCCTGTCATCACTGAAGGTCATTTCTTGTCTAGCAAGGTCGTACTCTGCAGCGACCACCTTTGCCCGATAGCTCAACTCTGACTGGTAACAGCTAGTCACGCCAAGTCGTTATCTGACAGCAGATTGCCGCAGCAGAGATTCGGAGGTGGTTACACCTGATATGTTAGAAGATTAATATATAAGGGCCTAGATCCCCAAGAGAGAAGGGATTGGTGTGATCCTCACTCTTAGCCCTCTTATTTTCTCTATAATTCTCTTCTTCTTCTCCCAGCTTCCAACTCGAGTACTAACTTAAGCATCGGAGTATTCCCGCCGAGAGAGCTCCCCGGGGATCCTTCTTCTTCCTCACAGGTACTTTGTTCGTCGCCAGTTAGGAGCACAGCCGCCGCCTGGTAGGAGTGACCAGATCATGCACCATCACTAGACATGATAAGGATTAAGGATGGACTGAGGAAAAATAAGCATCCTAAGAAGTTGGTATTTGTGAATAAGAAATGTGGAAAAATAAGCATCCTAAGAAGTTGGTAATATAGGTATTGTCAATTGACGCCAATTTGAGGGCTTTGAATAAGAAGCATGGACAGAGGTGGCATTTGATAAATCTGAAATCTAAAAGTTAAAAATATAGTATTTGTGTTTGAAATCTGAAAAGCATGATGCTTTTCTACTTTTTAGAAGTTCTTAATAGTAAAAGTTAAGAATGTAAATGGATTGGATCGGATTTGAATTAGGGTGGATTCGAATCCAATCCAACAATGTACATGTCGGATTTGATCTGATCCGAATATCTGATCGAATCTGATAGGACTCGATCTGAATTCGAATCCTATCGTATCTTCGGATCTGATTTAATCTGACTTATTTTCATTAAAAATGAATAAATAATTAAAAGAAAAGGTAATATATACCAATTTAAATAAAGAAAAAACAAATACAAGTATTTTTAATTATTTTTATCATATATATATATATATATATATATATATATATATATGTGTGTGTGTGTGTGTGTGTTTTTAAATAAATAATATAACAAATTTATAAAATTACAATATAAATAAATAACATATATATGTATTATATATTTATAAATATATAACACATCGTATCGGATCGGATCATGATCTGATCCATTTGCACCCCTAGTTAAGGTTGTTTATGTTGGATCAATCCTTCAACATCTAAAACTTCCTAATTTTACTACTTTACCCATAGAATATACTAATTGGTAATTTTGAGTTCAATTTGCACTATTTCATAAAAATAATTTATTAAATTCAAAATAATATTGAAAATTATGAATAAATAATAATAATTAATAATTAATAGTTAGAATAATCAATAATTAATAAAAAATAAAATAATTAATAATTAATACAAATAACAAATTTAAAAATAAAAATTATTAAATTCAAAATAATATGAAATTTTATGAATAAATTATTAAAAAATAAAAATAAATTATTAAAATAAGAATAAAATTGTAAAATATGTATAAATTTAAAAATAAAAAATGAATTATTAAAATAAAATAGTATTGAAAAATACAAATAAATTCAATGAATCCATTAGATAATATTTAATAATTAGCAAATTAATATCTTAAAAACTATTAAAATATTTAATAATTAATAATTAACAACGATCATGACTAAAAAAATTGTGGAATTACATCACCATTGCTCATCAATCCTTTTTTCCCCCAAAGAGAGACAACATAAACCCAAATCGAAAAAAACAAATAGTAAAAACAAGTCAACAAAAAACCAAATAGAAGTGAGGAAGATTATGAAATCAAATTGAAGAGAACGACAAAAAAAAATCAAATGTGGCATATGCTTTTTTACTTTGTCAAAACTTGGATTGAAAGTGCAGTGCGGCAAGTCCCTTTGTCGTTCAAGAGAAAGAACTCGAATGAAATAGTTTTGGGGTTAAAACAGGGGCATACATTGTCTTATCGAAATTATTCATCCTTTCAGACTCAAGCCCGAACACAAGTGGCGTATAAAAGAATAACATTTTCATACTTTAAAGGTCTAAAAAATATTGTCAAACGCCACCTGAGTCTAGATCCGGATCCCACATGAGAATAAAGAGAATTGAAGTAAAGTTGGGCCTGGACCGAAATTGGGTGGGCCAAATGCTTACCCCTAACCACAATCACCAAGAGTGGCACTTGAACAATAATTGTGGTTGAGAAGGTCAAATGCTTACCCCTAACCCCAACCACTTTACCTATAACCTACCGTGGACTGGGTAAAGTGGCTGGCCAATTTCTTCCAATCGCGGATTGATTTTTGTATCAACCAACTAGTGAACTAGTAGCCATTAACCAACTTGTTAAGGCAGTGTTGTCAGACTCGGATCAAATCGGACGGTGGAACTGGTGAATTGATGACCCGGTGAGTTTTCAGATTTCAGAAACCTGGGTTTTGTCGATTTTTGCAAGCTGAACCATTAAACCAATGGTTAAACCAGCTAGTGAAGAAATTGGTCGGATCCAGGTTTGAGAAAACTGGTATAAGATGCATAAACGGCCTGATTCCCGCAGATGGAACCACACAGGACCTGGTATTGAGTCTTGATTCGGCTTTGATTGAACCAATGAATAAGCACACTTTTTTTCACGGGAACACTATTTTATTATTTTTTAAACATCAAACTTCCAGCCTGGCTATTTGCTTTGATGTGGGAATTGGCTCATTGTACTTGTCAATTGGACAACCCAAAATCTTGCTCAGGGACGGACGGGGAGGTGGGCCTGGGCCAATATGGTCGGGGCCGTGGCGAGCATCGTCACAGTCTTCATCCTTATTTTAATTAATTATTTTTTTTTTTGGAGTGCGAAAATAAAAATAATGTGCATAGAGTTGGATGGATTGTAGAAGGCGGTCAACTAGGCAGTGTAGATTGTAGAATATGTGTAGACTCCCTCCTTTACTCAACTGAACTTGTGGAATCTGCACACTCTGTTAAAGGATGAGGGGACATGACCAACTCAAATTCAGAGATCTTTTATTCTTATTATATGATGGGCCTATGAACCCCATTCCGACATCTCTCCAGTCTCCCCCTGACCTTCATCAAAAAAGAAGCACAGAAAGACTCGGACCGAGTTCCTGAACAAACTCGAATTGCAAACCCAGTAACTCGGTGGTGGGTCCGATTTAATTATGCCATGGGTAGTGGACTACTGGAGTGGAAACTTTTGTGATGCAATTGTGGAATCATCAGTTTCGAAACACTACGCCTGGGTCAACTGCTTCAGTGCGACTGTCGACTCACTCCTTTGCTTTGATCCTCTATATTCCGAATTTCCGATTCAAGTTTCATCTTGCATTCTCACTCAGGTGCAGTGTCACGAGGCACGTGCTAAAGCGCTAAGAGAGTCTCGATATTATAAGTTTATAACTTTACAGTTCACATGAACTCTTGCAAACTCCAAAGGGTGGGAACTAACAAGTAACAAGAGGAGACATCTCACTATTGGAACTTGGAAGGAACGAAGGAGTGGATACTGCCACCGGTTAGGTGGTTTGGGCCTGTTGAGGTGTGGACTCGATCGGCTGGGCTGATGACCTTTTTATGCAAAGGGGACCACGGGCCCAATGACACAAAGACATAAAAGACAAATCCAGTAATAATCTCCAAATAAGAAAAAAGGTAAAGAAATTGCCGAAAGATGAAGGTAAGTTTGAAACTTAGCAACGCAACAATATTAATTAATTCGTAGAGTCAAGTGTGGGGGACACATAATACTGTACCTAAGGCTTACGTGGGTCATTAGGCAGTAATCCACGTGTCCTTGAGAATCGTGTACGTTTGTCCTAGAATCCTCGTTGGGCCCAGTTGTTCAGTGAAATGTCGCGTATATAGAAATAATAGTAATCATTACGAGTGGGCAATGTTGATTATTTGATCAACGGTTGAGATATTAATTACCGAAAACGTGGCTCAAATCAATGACCCACTCCAGGTCCAAACCGACAACCTGGCAGCTGTCACGCAAACGCAATGGAAGAAGGCGTTAGGGAGAGAAACAAGAAACCCGAGCTGATATGTATGTATTTGATTTGATTTGATTGAACTATTTGTATTTGGTTTCTGGCGTGCGTTGTTCTAAGATCGAAAGTAATGAATAAAAAAGGGTAGGTAATCTGGTAGCGGGAGATCACGTGCTTGTTGCGGGGTTTTAATGGGAAGCGCCCAAGCGGCGTACCGCAATTACCCATTTATTGCTTTCTTAACCGGACTGACTGACTACATTGATTCCGAGTTGGGATGTCCCAGTCCCATGCATCAGACAAGTTCGACGTAAGTTCTAAGAGAGTTCCACTACATCTACATGATACATCTGCGACTGTGAATGTCGAACGGTAGCGCCCGTCCGTCGGGCTAGGAGTTAGGACAATCCAAGCCAATTGGGTCACCCGGTGCTTTTAATTTTGATGATAGGAAAAGAGTTCCTCCATGTGACGGATTCTCGATCCCTTGTGGATCAAAGTGTCCATGATTGAATAAGTAGTCGCTCTTATTTTTGGAGAAGGAATGTTATTTTTTATTTTTTATAGAAGATATAATAGTTGTGGCCAATATTTTATTAGGGTTGACAATAGTGTAAAAATCAGCCAAGCCAGTCCAATTGATGGAGAATAAATTCTGGGTAGAAACTGTACAAATATGAAAACTAAGTCTCTCCAAATCTTACTACTTACTAGCAAACAAGTAATTTGTTGTTGCTCATGTTTTTCCTCTTTGGTAGGGAATGTGTACAACATGATGGGCTGGATGTGGTCCACCATGAATCCTCTTACTTTCACTGTTCCCGTGGCGCCGTCAAGTTAATTGATCATCAACGTCCAATTGAATAAATGCTGTTGTTGGATTCATTCCATTATATATATATATATATAGCTTTTCTTTTAATTATCAAGAAAAGAAAAGCTACCTACATACGCACCAAAACAATTGGCATTGTCAGTAGTTCGTAGAATAAAATGGTAGATAAACCCTCATTTTCTATCCATATAATATGTCATTGTTATAAGACGAAAAAGTCAAGGTAAGGTGGTTATTAAGTAGGTGTTAGTCTTTTCCTTTTTACTTTTGTATGAACAAAATTAAAGGGGAGAGTGGTTCTTCACGGTGGACCGGTTTATGAGGAATGTCTGTATATATAACAGCTGAAGCTGTGGCGGGAGAGGAGAAAGAAGAGAAGAGGATTCAGGATAAGATGATCCGAAAGATAATAACAGAAACTTATGGACAAAATATTTTATTTTAATACTGTTCCAATGGCGGGAATCTGGAATTCGGAACTTTAAAAAGTATATAAACTACCCAATATTGTTTATCCCTTTAGGCTTTTACAACGGTTATCCGTAATCCATTCAATTGATCCATTCTGATGTTTATGTAATCCTTGAACTATTAAACTTTTTGTTTCCTGGTCTGCAACCGGCCGGCTGTAGGCCAGAAAAGTGAAAAGAAAATTAGACATCCCAGAATCAGGCTGATGGTGTATTATCAGATCCTTGGTTAGGGGTGCTAATATGGTTCAACCGTGGGTTTTTTCTAATTTGAATTGGTCTTTCGATTTTTAAAAAAATCATCAATCACAATTAAACCGAAACCAATCAATTAACTGATTGATCAGTTTGTTTTTCACCAATTTGGTTCTTCCGTTTTTTATATTTATTTATAGTATATATAATATTATATATATTTATATAATTTTCATTGCATATATATAGATACAACGCAATGAAATTGTATACGGGCTTATAAAAAAATCACCGTTTTTTAATATGGTTTACCAAAACGGAAACAATATCTTTAATTAACTGGGTTTTTCAGTTTGGTTCGATTGTACGGTTTTTTATGAAACAAATCCCTCTATCCTTAATGGATCAATATTCACCACAAATTAATCAACTAGAGTCTGAGTGGTTTTAATTGTTGGTCTCAATAGCCTAAGTGATAAGGGTGAGCGGGTGACCACCAAACCCAAGGATATGGGATGTGTACTAGATCATGATGGAAATCGTTTTTATTACCTTCAAGTTTCATTCATAATTAATTGTTAATTTGATTTTGATGCTAACTAACTTCATTTGCTTTTATGCCTTGTTAAGCTTAAAAAAAGGGTAAATTTCTGAAAATTCCCCTAAAGTTTTTGACGTTGTTGAAACATTTCTTGAAGTTTGATAATTGTAAAAAAAAAAAAAAAAGCAAACTTTATGAATAATAATAAAAATAAATAAAGTTGCAGCTTTATCTTTGAGCGATTGACATGAAGGGCAAATTTGAAAAATATATCAATATTGGACGGGGGTTTGGGGAGAAATTCATATGAAGATAAAATTTGGAAAATAAACATTTTAGTCAAAAAATAATGGTATGGGTATTTTAGACATTTTCATGTCTTTTTTAAGAGGATTCTAACAAAGGCAGCGGTGATCATTTCAGCCTGTCCCGAAAATTACTGGCTTGGGCCTGGGTTTTGTGCTCAGACCCAGCCCGGGCCTAGGCCCATATCAAGCCCACAAATTTTAGGGCTAGGCTTGGGCTTAATACTTCAAGCCCGACCCGCATATATTTAAACTTACACATTTTGTGTATAATGTATACATATGTATACATGTCATTCTACATTATATTTTATATTTTATATATAATGTATAATTTATATTATATGTGATATTTTATATTATATAATATATAAAATAAAAGTTTATATGCATGCTATGTCATTTAATATAAAAATATTATAGACATGTAATTGGTACGGAATCAGGCCCGACCCAAGCCTGGGCCTAAGCTATAGCCCTTATCATAAGTGCAAAGCCCCGGCCCGGCCCATGATCACCCCTAAACAAAGGGAATCTACTTGTAATTACCAAACTTTAGGGGAGGTTTCAACAATTTATCCAAAAAAAACTTCATTTTCTTTATTTTTCTTTTAGGTTGCGTTTGGAAGAGGTGTAAAATCGAAGCGGGGTAAACTTTACACACTGGTTTGATTTTGCAAGCATTTGGTAAACATGTAATTTTACACTGATAATTGATGTAAAATTACATGTTACCGTTGAATTACATCGATAATCGATATAAATATGTCAAAATTTTCGATGTATTTATTACATCTCTCTCTCTCTCTCTCTCTCTCTCTCTCTCTCTCTTCTTCTTCTTCTTCTTCTTCTTCTCTCGCTTGCTCGCTCACTCTCTCTCTTCTTCTTCTTCCCCCTCCCCTTTTTTCTCTTTCCGTCACTGCCACTGCTGTTGTAGTGGCAGATCTGAACCCACATTTGAAGGGGGAGCCGGAGAGGACCCAGAAGTTGTGAGTGATCTCTCTCTCTTCTCCTTCTCTCTTCTTCTTCCTCTTCCCCCCTTTTTTTCTAGTGGCAGATCTGAACCCACATTTGAAGGGAGAGCCGGAGAGGACCCAGAAGTTGCGATTGATCTCTCTCTCTCTTCTCCTCTCTTCTTCTTCCTCTTCCCCCCTTTTTTTCTCTTTCCGTCATTGTTGTTGCAACCAATTGCAGCGGCAGATCTCAACCCACCTCCGAACTGCAATTCATGACTTCCTCCCTCCGGAAGTCTATCAAGTCCTAAAACGCCTCTTCTTAAACCTTTTCACTTCTCTGCAACCCAGAGTCTCCATTCTTATTGAAGAGTACGGCAACTCTTACAAGAAAATTCTTAAAGTAAGAAGGACCAAGGTGGGGAGAGGAAAATTCGGATGGGGCATGGAAAACCCATCCCCCACCTCGCCTTGTTGCCATTCCTAAGCTGTATTATATGAGTAAAGATCTTTTACACCTAATCTAATCATTCACGTTGCAATATGCTACAAATGCATCCATGTAAGATTGCTAATAACCAATCAATGCTGGTTTGTTCAGTCCTGATTGGTTATGTAGCCCATTTTAACCAATAGATGCAGGCACTATTTTAACCAAAATAAGTACTCGCTTGGGAGGGCTTTCATGTAGTGTGTGTTTGGCTCCATAGGTGTTTTGATAAACGATGTCATGTCATCGCCAAATCAGCAATTTTCTCATCATATGCATTCGTACTCATAGATGTTGTATGTATTTGGTATAGATTTTGTTTATTAAATAAACATTTGTACATGATTTGTCTTCAAAGCCAAGAAAAGTACTTGATAAACCGTTTATTGACAATTAAGCACCACTAGGCACCACATCAACAGAACAATGAATAAACACTCAACCATAGGAGGAAGCGTTAAAATGAAGCTTCCCCCAATGGTTAGTGTGCATATAAATCAAGACCAACTTTAGTGAATATCTATGCGTACGGATGAACATGATGAGAAAAATAATGATTCAATGATGACATGGCGGCATTTATCAAAATGCCTATCACAAAACACCTGGGGAACCAAACATACGCATTCACAAAAGTTGGTCTTGATTTATGTGCACACCAATCGTTGGGGGAAGCTTCATTTTAACGCTTCCCCCAACGGTTGAGCGTTTATTCACTGTTCTGTTGATGTGGTGCCTAATGGCACCTAGTGGCACTTAGTTGTCAAAAAGTGGTGTATCAAGTACTTTTCTCTACTTTGAAGACAAATCAACCACAACCATTTTTTTAATAAACAGAAACTATACCAAACATATAAGTAGTGGCTTCCAATGTTCCATGAGATGAGAAACCAAAAACACCATAAAGTTGTGTTTGTTAAAAACTCAAAAAGCTAGAATTACACTTATAAAAGCCGTAAAATCCACTTTTTGGTGATGCTATCTCACATATATAGCTTCTCCAAAGTGGCTCCACTAGCGCAACTCAACGAACATAGAATCCCTTCCAAATGGGCTCTAAGTGCTTATTGGGAAGGGCTTTCATGTAGTGGCTTTTGGCATTGTATGAGCTAAGAAACCTAAAAATTTGTAAAGTCCTATTTGGTCAAATCCGAAAAATTGGAAATAGGCTTACATGAGCCCAAAAACTAAATTTCCAATGAATCTATTGTAGGTAGCTTCTTGAAAACGACTATATCCTAGGTTGAGCAAATGGATAGGTTCTACCTGGAATTAAATGGAACCAACCTTTTGAATTGTCCTTGAACCTACCTTACCCTCTCTATTACAAAGTAGGGTCTGATTCTAAATTCTTGGAACCAATCCCCACCCAAGTCAGTTTTGGGGTGTAGGAGTTTACCTCACCCAAACTGCCTAAATGAACTACCCTTGGTTGGCCTTGGTGGAATTGGCTTTAAAACCAAATATGCCTTGAAATAAATCCCAAAATACTTTTAAAAATGTGAAAATTTGAATGAAAGCACTCGTGATTACAAAAGGCTATGGTCTTACCTGACCGACCATTGAGATACTTATGTGATTTGATCATTTTTTCATATAATATTTGAATGTGTATAATATATAATGTAATATTTACAAAATTTAAATTACATGCAATAATAAGTTTTGAACCATAATCTATATTATATTATTCAACTTAATCAACAGTGATAATATAAGTTTTGAAGTATATATTAGGGATTTTTGGACTACAATCCCACTCAGAAATCGAATTTGCAGCCCCCTCCTAGTCTACTAGTAACTCCCCTATAAACCGCATCCTGCCCGTGAATTTAACAACAATCCACGGGCAGGATTCAGTCTACCACTAGTCTACTACTAACTCCACCTAGGGGTGGATTGAACGGTAAAAACCCCATATTATGATTATAAAAAATCAAGTTTTTTAAAGAACATGTTTCAATTTTTCTTGGAAAGAAGAAGAGTAATAAAACAACTAAGGCCAGAATGGACATTTATAGAATAAGTTCTGGTTCCAAAAACCTAAAAATGACCCCTATACGGTAAGTTCCCATTCTCACTATCAACTTAATTCACTCACCAAAATGGCCCTGTTAAATGTACTCTTGACAAATTTTTGGAGAGTCTAGATTTCCTCCCAACAAAAAACTGTCCCAACACGTTCGAGCATGAAATTTTTAACACCTCCCATAATACCTACAATGATTTGAACAATCCTGTGACGAGAAAATCCGCACTCTAAACTCCCTAAATTTTACGACGCAATCTGAGAAATGACATAAACAGAATATGCTGTATGAGTGTATGACCAATGATTTGAGCACTCCTCTCATTTCTCATTTACCCCTGTAACTGTAATGCCCCAAATCATTATCGTTTGTCATAAGGTCGTAACGCTGGGCTGGTGCTGAAAAAAGAAGCAAATAATAATTATTACACACGATTGTCATCTTAATTAAAATAAAATTATTTTATCATTATTACAGCTAATGTTAGAAAGCAACGTTCCACGCACACTAAAAAATGAAAAAGAAAGAGAATAGAAGCGGGATGCGGGAAGCTGACGGTCCTCAGAAATGAGATGACACAGTCGCACCCAACGTGGCAAAGCTCACGGTAAAAGTTACGATGATGAGAGAGATAGAGAGAAGTAAGAACAAGTGTAGAAGTAGAACCACCGAGTTTTCTTTTTCCACTTGGAAGAAAAAATCGTTTTTTTTTTTTTTTTAATATGGTGGTAGGGTCGGGTTATTACCACGAGAAAATCTTCATCTTCCCGCCTTGTGCTACTGCTTGAATCTTCACTGTATAGTGAATAGCAAGCGAGCGAGAAAGAGAGAGGGAAAAGAGAGTGAGAGCCACAGAGCGATGTGGAAGAGCTCTCCCAGCTCTCCAAGCATCCCTCGCCATGGATACGCCCGATAGGAACCAGATCGGCACTCCAATTTCCAAATTCGAGGTGATTCCATGGCTTTTGGTGCTCTTAATTTTGCTTCTGGTTTTTTTTTTTTTCTTTTTCTACTTACTGGTTTACACTGGTTTTTGGATTTTCTTTTGTTTCGATTTGGGACATGAAGCTGTTTGAGCTCCTCGGTATTGTTTCGTCTTTGAGTTTGGTTAATTTCAGAGTTTTTTTTTTTTTTTTTACCAAAAAAGAAATAATTGTCAAAGTATGCAGCTTTGATATTTTTGGATTTCTTTTTTGTGATAACGATCGGATCTCTGTTACCTGGTGCCTGTTTTCATGGCGTTTGATGTGTTCATGTGATGCATTTTGAAGATTTGATTGTTTTTTCTCGTGTTCTTTCAATGCGTTCGGGTTGGTTCAGGCCGTGGAGATTTTAAGTGGGATTAGGGTTTTCCTTCCTAGTATGAGGTGCTTTCTTCTACTTCATAGCAATGCATGCCGAATATGCTTTATGGTATTTGATTTTCCAACCGTCTCCTTCTTCATTTGTCGGAAGACGAGATTATTTCAATGTCAATTTGCTGTAATTATCTCTATTTGTAGTCTGGTTTTCTTACTCCTCCATCTTCCTCTGATGCTTGTGAAACTTTTGGATCCAGTATTGCATTTTTGTCTCCTCTTTTCCTTTTTTATCTGATCTCTCTAAGGTTTACTGCATGTACTTGATTAGAGGTTTCTCTAATCTCTACTCAGTTCTTACCGTGTCCCCGCTACATCTTCACTGAGGTTTTCTACTGATTTGTTTTTAATTTTCCAACTTTTATTCTTATGTTTCTGGAACTTAAGTTTTGGTGGAATTTCGTAAATGTTTTACCCTGCTTTAAGTTCCAAGCCAACTTTATGCCATTTTTCCAGTAGGGGAAGTTCCTCTTTTAAGTTTTCTGCTCGTTAACATGTTAGCGTTGTCCATTGAGTCCTATTGACTTCTGTAAACTCTGGGATAGATTTTTGCGAGGCAGATTAATATTTTAACGTCTTTCTGATAAGCATCTTCAACATTCCTTGCACTCTTAGGACAACTCTCTGCATTTTCTAAATTTCTTTTTTATGATTTGTATTATCATGTGTGCCATTTGTGCCTTATTCTAATCACTTGGTTTACCACGTCTTTACTTTTTCTGCATGGTACCCTTTAAAATTCTTAAGCCTTAACAGGCAGGCTGTCCATATTGTTTTAAGCTTCCTATGTAATTTTTTTCCTCTTTGCTTATTTTCATATTATGTCATTTCTCTTTTCTTGTTTTCTGTTGTTGATTTCCCATATTTTCCAAAGTTGGAAGGCTGTTTTGAAATAAAGTTTCTGTTTTGTGCAGGATTCTCCTGTCTTCAACTATATCAACAGCCTTTCTCCCATTAAACCAGTTAAGTCTGTACATATTACCCACACATTCAACTCCCTGAACTTTGCATCCATTCCATCTGTATTTACTTCACCACATATTAGTTCTCAGAAGGAATCAAGATTCTTGAGGAGGTAAAAAGTACTTCTGGATGTATTTATGCAAATTAAAGCCATTCTGTATCCCAGTTCTGTTGATTTACTCTTTCACAAATTTATTCCATTTGTCTTCAGGCATCATTTCTCAGACCCTTTGAAATCTGAGTTTCCCGACAACAGAACTGGAGGCAGAGCAAGTGCAGGCGTGTTGGAAGATGTTGATTTGTCTGATTGCTCAGCTGATCAACAAGGATGTTTTGCTCCAGAGCGTCCTATTAGGGGGGTCACTATGGAGCCACAAGATGAGAATTCAAATCTAGCTATTGAGCTGCCAAGGACATTGAGGTATGATTGTGGTAGCCCTGACAATGGCTTAATGCCTTGCCATGGTATTAAAACCAACCCTGTGCCAGAAATTGCTGGAACACCAGTATCACTGGTTCAAATTGTCCAAGAGTTCTCAGAAGAAAGATGCTCATTTGAAACTGAAGCAAACTTACAGGAGATATGTCAGGCTGATCAAAACAAAGAAGAGGGTCCAGGATGTGATTGGGAGAATTTGATATCTGATGCTACAGATCTATTAATTTTTGATTCTTCCACTGATACAGAGGTTCCTAAGGGACATGATCAGAAATTAGTGGATCCTGTCACTAATTCCTTAACTTCTCTTGTGTCAAAGTTTCCACAAGATACTACCAATGATTTGCATAAAAGCGAATCTGTTGGTCTGGTTGGCTCCTATGAACAAAATGAAATGGAAGATCCTTCAACTCAACCGGGAGAAGTTGTAGAGCAGAAGGAAACAGAGCAAACACCGCATATCCTTTCAACTACAATTTTGAATAAGCAAGCAAATGGTGATTCAAGTGAGAAAATGGATGACAAAGCAGGAAGTATCATTCCATTTGGTTGCAAGGTAAATGTTCCAACTAGGTTGGTTATGTGACTTCGGTTATGTTGCATGTGTTCAACAATTGTTTTTTACCTTCATTCTTAACTTTATTTGTTATTACAGGGGTTCAATTTGGTAATGGTTTTCCAACTTGTGTGGAAAATATTTGTCCATTGTTGGTGTTAATGAATTATTCTGATTTTGGATTGATCTGTTTTATTTTTTGAGCACTGTGTATCTAATATTGACATTTATCATATTGTGTACACTTTCTTTTGTGAGTTATTTTCTTTCCGGCATGTTCTTTTTTTCCTCAAAATGTTTTTACTGGAAGAGTTGAGGTCTCTAAAAACATAACAGCAGGAGGAGATTCCAATAACTGAAATTACTTTATAAATTAATGAATTAGAGGTCAGGCTGAAATGCCTGCGGTGATCTTACAATGACTGTATTTTTTGATCAGCCATATAGTTACGGTAAACTAATAATGCTCAAATTAACATAAGCACATTTAGAACATTTTAAATGAATGCCCTTAAACCTGGATCTCAAACTCTGGAGTCAAAACACTTGATATTATAGAAAGACGGGCACATATAAAAGCTGATTTCTTCCCTGTCATTAATGATCACATACTGTTTTCATGTGTTTTGTCTGTTCAGGACGCATGGTATTTTGTAGGTCAAATTATGATTTAACTGTTGAAGTGATGAATCAAAAGTGATGAATCAAATTATGATTTGTCTGTTCAGGACGCATGGTATTTTGTAGGTCAAATTATGATTTAGTATAGGGAAAATTGGTATGTCAATTCTTGCTTGTCCAATTTGTTGACTGCACTAAAAAACAAGTGACACCTGGAAATTAAGTGATGAACCAATGGTAACATGAATTGGGGGAATATTGAATTATCGATTCCACATCAATGGATATACTAAGATAAGAAACCATTTAATATATAAATTTACTAGATAGCACGGAAGACTGATCCCTTTTCTCCTTTCCAATGATGGGAACATGGCTCTGTAGCCTGTAGGCCAACAGCTAAGCCCTATTAAATTGTTGGTCGGCACTTGAGAAGCTCTTTGACCTAACTGCCTCTATTGCTTGTTTCATTGGCAAATACAGAATTAGTCGTCTCTTCCTGTTGTGATTCCTATGAAAGTTGATGTGAAATTGTTGCACGGTGAAAAATGTTTGTATACAAATATATGGATAATTAGGGTCACCTTGGGAGTAATGTAGAAAATTTTATGAGGTCACTTTTTAAATAGTTTTTGGGAATTTATTTGACTGACCTTTTTAGTACTATTTCCACCTCAGGAACCTCTTTGATATTCTTTTTGTTTTCCATTTCAACTAAGTGATGTTCAATTAGGGCAAGGTTAATTTGCAGTTCCAAACCTTGATTTAATCTTTCTCGTATCATTAGATTATATGCAAGAAGTGCTTATGAATAACATTTTTTATTTTATAATAAGGCATTAAGTGGTTTACTTGTTTCTGTAGGTCAACTCTATTCACCACCGTGGTATGCGAAGGCGTTGTCTAGTTTTTGAGATTTCAGGAGTTCATAAAAAGAAACTGGACAATGATTCCAATAGCAGTGATTCAATCTCATCTCAATCTGATGGAAAAAATGTATCCGATGATAAGCAGCTGGTTCCTATTAAGCCTGGAAGTGGTTCTTCACCATGTATCCTTCCTGGTATTGGTTTGCACTTGAATGCACTGGCAACTACATCAAAGGACTGTAGAGTTGTCAAGCATGAAACTCTGCCTTCTGGAAGAAAGCTTATAAGCATGCCAAGTTCCATTGCCTCTTTTCATTCTTTTCCACCTTCAAATCCTCTAAAACCCATTGCTCTGAATTCCATGGAGGGAGACAGAGGTCCATCTGACAAAGAAGTTCAAGTCAAGCAAGATGCTTCTCAGGCATCTGCATTTGGAGTTAGTGAAGAGTTTAATCAGAGTAGCCCCAAAAAGAAGAGGCATGTGTCTTTTCTTGGTGCAACTTCCTCTTTCTCCTTGATATCTGTGATGTTTGCTCAGGCTCAACTTCCTTTTTCTCCTTTTCCTCGAATTATGGATTTTAATTCAAGGTTTAATATCATGCAGGCGCAGATTAGAACATGTGGGAGAAAGCGACGCCTGCAAGCGCTGTAACTGTAAGAAGTCAAAATGCTTGAAGCTGTAAGTTTCTTACATCTACTTTGTTTGCTGTTAAAAAACTCAAGGATTCGGGGTAACTTTGCTTACTTATTGTTCAGCACAAACCATTTTCCTTGTATACCTGATGGTTCTAAGTAATTGAGACGTCTCATAGCTTTAGTATTTGAGAGTTTGATATCTTGGATGGCTTGCTGTCTACCTGATATTGTCAAGTACTTAGATGCATTGCTATTTGTACAGTTTCAAGTCTTGGCCAAGTTTCACAATGAGTCATTTCTGTCTGTTGGATGGGCTCAGAGAACATCCTCCCATGTCTTTGGCTTCTTTAAGCAGAAATTTGCTGATAGAAATATGTTTTCTTAGATAATGGTATGCTTTGCCTTGGGTATTGAAGGAAATTAAACAGAAGGGATTTCAAAGCAGTTATTCAATGGCCTCTCTAGCTGAAGGCCTTGTTTCTTTAGACACCTCAAGAGTGAAGCCAAATCTTTGTCATTCTAAACACAATAAGGTGGATGCGGGTTAAATCTGAAGCTTTGCTAATTGAATTGGATTCAGATGTAGCTGGATCCGATCCAACTACAATCCAATCACAACCTTATATCTCAGCTAGATCAGATATGAGAAGGGAGTTTTTTTGTATAATTAAAACTCTATGCAAATTTAGATTATTCTGATTGATGGATTGGAGCTGTACTTTTTTTTTCTCTTCTTTTACTTTTAGCAAATTTCTGTGCTTCCTCTTATCATTTCATTTATGCATGTCTTTGGACATGTTAATATATGATTCAGTTACCTTTTGGAAATAAAAGGAACTATAGCCAACAAGGTCTCTTCTGAAGCACCCAAGAAACATTGTTTGCTATGATTTCTTACTATACATTTCAACTTTCTATGGAGGCTTCTTCGTTTGCATGTAATTTGCATTTACTTTTATGCCTGCTAGGCTTGTATAATCTTGAACCATGTTTACTTTCTTTAATATTTTCTGTTACATAGGAAAATTATGTTACTTGATGACGTCAGTTCTTATGTGCTTAATGATGGAGATACATAGGCAATTTCTTCATTGTTTAAGTGGAAAGTTCTTTGGATCCTATGATCTTATGTTCAAAATTCTGCCACATGTAATATTATTGTTTATTTATTATTGGATGATAAAGTCCAGTTTGAATTGGATGATGCATCAGCAATATTATTGTTTATTTATTTGTACCTAAATGATTTTGCTAGGAACTTGTGTTTCATTCCCTACTAAACTGTGCTCATCTTTTAACAAATGGAATTTTCTCATGTAGTTACTGTGAGTGCTTTGCTGCTGGTGTCTACTGTGTGGAGCCTTGTTCATGTCAAGAATGTTTTAACAAGCCCATTCATGAAGATACTGTTCTAGCAACTCGCAAACAGATCGAATCTCGCAACCCCCTAGCATTTGCTCCAAAAGTTATTAGGACCTCTGAGAATACTTCAGAAACTGGGGTTAGAAAATAAATCTGAACTGTTCTTTTTTACTCACCTGACAATCTTGAATTGCTGTTAAACAATTATTTGTTTGCCCCCTTCTTCCTGCAGGATGATTCTAACAAAACTCCAGCTTCTGCACGACATAAAAGAGGATGCAACTGCAAGAAATCAAGTTGCTTAAAGAAATATTGTGAATGCTATCAGGTTTTGCTTCTGTGGCTCATTTTGTATGCTTCTCAATGTTTTATAGTTTCTGATTTAGACTTGGTGGTTTGCCTTTAAAGGGTGGTGTTGGATGCTCCATTAACTGCAGATGCGAAGGATGTAAGAATGCATTTGGTAGAAAGGATGGTGAGTGCTTTATGTGATGTCTCTAAGTCAATAAAGATCTGAAAATATTCAGCAGCTTCTTGTTTTTACAAATTTTGGAGTTTGTCGATAGTAGTTTTCTGTCGTTAGACAATTGGTTTATTTCCTTTATCAAATTTGGAATTCTTTCATCCATGCAAAGTTTGTCTATGAGATTGCCAATTGTTCTTTAACTTCTTTGCTTTCCGATTTATTGTATTAGTGGATTAAGTTAATCTTAATTCTTATTTTAAATATTTATTGTTTTTTCAATGCAGGACCTGCTCCAATAGGTACAGAAGAAGCTGAACCAGAGGAGGAAGAAACAGAAACTTGTGAAAAGAATGGTGTAGATCAAAGTGTACAGAATAATGATGTTCAAAAAGAAGAGCAACATTCAGATTCTGTCTTGCCTATAACTCCATCTTTCCAGATATGCAGGTTCGATACTCTAATGATTGTTGATTGTATTTAATGTTGTCGCTGTTGTGTTATTGAATATTGAAGTCTATGTTATACACTAGGTCATCGGTACAACTGCCATTTTCCTCCAGTGGAAAGCCACCCCGATCTTCAATACTTGCTATTGGGTCATCTCCTGGGCTGAATGCCAGTCAAAAGCCTGGAAAGTCAGATATTGTGCACTCCCAACACAAATTTGAAAAGCATTTCCAAGTCGTCCCTGAAGATGACACTCCCGAGATTCTCAAAGGTGATTGCTCACCCATCAGTGGTGTGAAGATTACTTCTCCCAACTGCAAGAGGGTCTCACCTCCACACCTTGGTTTGTCCCCTACTCGAAAGAGTGGCCGGAAGTTGATACTGCAATCTATTCCATCATTTCCACCTCTCACTCCTCACCATGAAAGCCGCGATTTTCAATTGAAGTTTAAATGAAGTGCTTCCAATCATGGTGCTGGATATGTTGTCTAGTGGTACTAGTAGTTAGGATCTGTTTAGGGTACCTGTATAATAATATTGTATTTTTTCAATGCCTTGTAATATTATACAACTACTGTAAAAGCATCTTTTTATTGTATTTCAATGTCATGTTCTCTTAATTCATTGAATTATTTGTGCTGTTGGATCCCATGTTTATCTCAAACATGCCACCATGTTTTCCACCTTCTCAAAAGCATTGGATGAATAATAAGACACAAAGTTCATTGGACAACAAAAAACAGATGAGTTTCATATTCAAAACTTTGATAATTTTCCATGATCTTATACTTCATAAAAATTTCTTCTGTTGTATTTATTGAAAATGTCGATTTGCAGTTTGCACCCTTCTTTCTTTGTTATAACTTTTGTACCGAAAACAAAAACAAAAACATGCAGAAATTGCATGTCTTTCACTGGCCTCATTGACTGGTAATTTGCCAAGTATTTAAACACTCGTGACTGCCAAAAGGACAGCCTTTTGATGGGATGTCCAGTTTGAGGGGAGTTGATGATTTTTTTTTTTGGCAAGAAACAGAACTGCTGATACGGACCTTTCTACCTACTCTGAAATTTCCTAGGGCTAGGTTTGGAAGCAGTGCAAATACAAATATGTACAGCCTAAATACATACAAAATAATACAAAATATAAGGTTTTACACTCTATATATTTGTATTTATACTCCTTCCAAACTCAGCCAGTGAACAAAGTTCTCAATAAAAAGATAATTTACATAATACTGTATTTGGGTATATGCAATACAAATGCTTGGCCCAATGCAGTAAGAAAATTCAAATGGGAAAATTACAGGTAAGTATCCAGTAATTTCGGGGCCAGTGACACTTAAGGTCCTCAACCTTCATTCATGTCCAGCACGTTAACTACGTTAGTGAATGATAAAATTATTCAATTGTCTATTTTAAGTTCCTTTTGTTGAACTGATTTGGGAGAATGGTCAAATTCTAAAGCAAAGTCACTCTAGTAGAACTTGAAAGAGCCTCTTGTGAAATGGTCTCATAAAATATGCAAAGGGTAGTATTGGGATTTTGAAATGTTTCAAGGTGCATATGAAATCTCATGCAGATAACTAATGAAATGCTGACAACTGAACTTGAGTGTTCATTTCTTGAAAGTTTAAGGTACTTGGTTGTCCCACTTAAAAGTTGAGCCATAAGGCTATGTTTGGTTTGAAGGAAAACGTAAGGAAAGGAAGGGAAAAATAGGAAAACCTTTACAACCATTGTATTGGTTTCTTTGTCTTTCCCTTCCTTTTCCTATCTTTTCCTTCAAACCAAACATAGCCTAAGTATCACTATCCCCAAATTATAGGGTACGTATTTGTAATTTTTTCGATTCTAATATTTGTACTTTACTCCACCATAATTAAGGATATTTTGATTAATGTGCCCTTTAATTGTTTCCTCAATAGTTTACTTGTTTTTTTTTTTCTCGGTATATCCAAATTCCTGTATTTTTTTATTAATTAAAGTTAATAAAATTGAACTTCAATTTTTTTTGGTAATTCAACCTTTTCTGAATTGATTTCACCATTATAGTTGGTTTTTTAATATTTTCAGTTGACTTCAATTGAGTAATTTTCCAACCTGACCAGGTTGTGTCGGTTTCAGTTTAGTCATTTGTAATCTGACCAAAACTGTACTGATTCGATCATAAATATATATTAATATTTTATATTTTAAATATAATTTTTTTAATATTGAAAAGTGAAAAAATTCACATATTTCCTAATTTACAACATTTTATATTATAAATTTATTTTTTTAATAATATTATTGTAATTTTTAAAATTTTAAATTTAAATCTTTTGAATCAACCAACCCAAACTACTACAACCTGAGTTGGCCGGTTTTCAATATTGATCAATCAGTTTTGGATGGCCAATTCCCTAACCTGACCAAACTAGCTCAGTTGGCCAAATACCCTGTAACCAAACCAAACTGACCCGTGAACACCCCCAACTAAGAGATTGAACAGTTGGTCAATCCATCAGGTCCCTTCTGGATGCCTCAAATTGGCCACATCATCCCTCCATGTGGCCAAAATATGGCAGGTCACGAGTGACCTATTTGAACATAATAAAAAAAACCCTTTCCCTATATGCAGGGACAGGTATCTGGCACTCCCAATAGTCTGTGAGTGAGGTGCTCCATTACATGTATTTCTCATATAGTCATATTCATTGGTACTCATGCACGTTTAATAGGAAACCTGCCACTGACAGAATGGAAGCGCAGGATAAGTGCAGCAGATCTTGACTCCAGGCCCAAAATGGGACAAAATTGAGGCAAACAACCACTGCCATGTTATGTAGCTGTGACAAAACTCCAATTTAATTTAAAATATTAAAACTTGAGACAGACAAAATTACTAATAGAAGGCAATACACACTACACAGGACTGATGGGTACTGGAGGGTTGCACAGGCTGTCAATCCAACGGGCAATGGGTTTCCTACTTGGTGGACAACTGGAATGGCCACATCAGATCTCCACATGGCAGAAATTTGGCAGTATTTTGTAGGGAAGTTCCATACTGTAGTCCAATAAACCTTTTTCTTGATTAATTTATTAGATCATTACAACATGGAACTGAAGAAGCCCAGTATGGCAATTGGCAAAGCATATATGGCTGCAAATGAACCTTATTCTTATTTTTTCAGCTCCAGTACATCCCCGCACATCTCGCGATGATAAACTAAGAATGAAAGATGTTCTCAATACACAGCGGGAATGTGCTGTGGGACGTTTTGGGATCTGATTCGGTCTCAGGAATTTGATCTACCTCGTTCTTTGTCACTGTCAATACCATTACAAAAAGAACAAAAACGCTTTGCGTTGGTTGTTCATCTACAAATAATTGAAGGACTGGATTCAGATGGAGTTGGAGTACATTTGCAAGTCGGGCCGGGTTAGGTAAGCTTGAGGCCAACCCAATCCAACTTTCGACACAACCCAATCTAAAATCCCTTAACCCTAACACAATCCAACCTTTTCCCATCTTAAAATCTTATAAAATCCCTCAATGAAAAAAAAATAATGTTTCAAAGTCGGGTTCGAAAAACTCAACCCTAACCGTAACCTGATTGGGTTCGGACTAACCCAACCCGAGTTGCAGCCCTACTCTTGGACGTTTTGAGAATATGACTCTTTTCCTTGGGTTGTGTGTTAGGGGAATTCCAAACTTTGGGCTTTTTGCCCTATGGTAAAGACTGAGCTAAAATCATTTCTGCAAATGGACTAGAGCCGAGAAAAAGCAATTAATTCTGGGCCAAGGGTCGGTCAATAGCCCAAATTGAGCTGGGCAATGGTTTGCGAAACTGGGCTAGGGATTGAATCCGTAAGAACTTATCCTTGTCATAGGTGAAGCATCACAGGTCACCAGACACCAATGCTATTCAACTCAATAATAGTCTAATTCCAACATCTGCTCCATCAGACTGTTAGCGATATTTTAACTGTTTGTTTGCATGGGGGACCCTTCACCATTTGTAATTTTGTATAGACATAAGTTCTGTTCAGATGACTGTCGTTCATTGTTGGGGTTGCCCACAGGACAGTTGGGGCCCATCTAATAACAAGCTCAAGTGGCTGAGTCGAATCACTTATCGCCTTGTTCTTTTCATAAAAAGAAAGTGTTGGATTTTGATTTCATAAGAGATTAAAATTCAATGGGTTTGATTGGTTAATTACATAAGAAATTGCACCTACACATTTGATTTAAATAATTAGTTTTTTCTCTTATAAAACTCAGTTTTGAACTTGTCCCGCATTGGAAAATTATAAGTTTTGTTTTCAGTATTTCAATAGGAGCTGATTTACACTCCTTAGAATTAGTAGAGGAGAGTATGAGGATTCAATATTGTGCAATGTGCGTGCGTGCGTGTGTGCGGCGCAATGAGGCACTTTAGAGGCGCACTTTGCTTGCACCCGCGTGGCTCATGATGGGTAGCCTTGGTTTTGGTGCGTTGCTGATCGTTGATCACCGTTGATGAGGTCAACGGTCACAATTCGATCGGGTGTGATCAAGAGGCACAATTCAAAGTTAACAGTCACTAACTGTTAACTACATTTTAAACAATCACAATGTTTGAAATTGTGACTATTCAAGGTACTTTCTCCAAACAGCACCTGCCTTTTCTTCATACCTCTACACAAATTATTTAAGGAGCATGAATCAGACTCCAAAAACACACAATTTCGAAATTCACACACTCTCTCTCTCTCCCTCACAGTCCAGTTTGCTATAGTCTCACAGAAGGTTTCTCTGGAGATTCTTCAACTTTGCTGGTTGCAGATTCTCGCCCAATGCTCTGTTGTATCCTGAGAACGAATTTACTTGTAACCCAACAGCAAACTCAGTAAAACTGAGTGGAGGCAAATAACGTTTTAAAGATTGTGTCTTCAAACACGCCTTAAAACTTCTCCTCCAAAGTTACAGTGAACCCATTCTTCTCCAACAGAAAGAATGTGCGGTAATCAACCCAACTTCAGCTTCAGCCATTAAGAAGATAACAACTTTCTTAATTTTACTAAAAGATAAAGCAATAATTCATTCAATTCCACTACTTAATTTGCTATCAAACGGCCAGTTGGTTTTCTACCTCTAATATCTTAATGGGCTTTAATTTTGGTACTGGAGTAATGCCAGCTCTTATTACAGAGCCCACTTAGCATTAAGAAGCCAGGGCCCAGGAGCGCTTACTTGTCTGATCCAGCAAGCAGAGAGAGAGAGAGAGAGTCATTGCATTTATGGCCATGATTAACTTTGTTGGAGGAAAGAAGCTATTCATTCTTGACTTTCAATATACTTATATATGACTTTGTCAACCTTGTTTGGCAAGTCATCCATCCATGGGTTGTAGTTCATTATTTGACCTCAAACATGATGATGGATTGATGATGATGATGATGGTCCAACCCTCCAAATCGAATGATTTCTCTCTTTCTCTCTCCACCCCAGTTTTTAATCCTTCAACAGGCCATCCGAGTGATGGTCCATTATTTGAACGGTTTGGATTGATTACAATTTACAACGATTGAGTTAGTGACCCCACATACATGATGTATACCAACTCTTACTCCCCCAACTACATTGGGCATATCATATACACTTTATACAGTCGCATGTGGGATCTCAATGCTTATTAATAATGCCTCTTAGCTTAGTCCCTTGTATTGATGTTGGCATGTGTGTGAAAACAATGAATTGATACAAAAAGAAAAGCTAACAACTTTCTACGTCTAATGATCTATGATCTATCTACCCCGCCATCCATGAAGATGAAGGAAGGGGGAGTGCTGGGAGGGTACTGGTCGGTCGGTCATTGCTCAAGTTTAGGAGGCGCACATGGCTCTAGTGGGACTCTTCATAACTTTTTCTGTTTGCCTCTTACGCATGGCTGTGGTTATTCAGCTTCACACCTGCTTACTCTCAACCCAACAGAATTATTATAACATTAAAAAAAAAAAAAAGAAGAAGAGTAAACCCTTGGAATTGATTCATTAACATGTTTGATCGATGTTGGGATATGGCCGCTCCACTACAAACCCCGGTTGTGATTTGGATGGGTTCTTGTGGAGGGCCCTTCTCATGTCCTCTCCTTTGCTTTCTAGGTTTGGGAGATAAAAAAGGTGAGATATCCAAAATTCCAAAGTTATGGTGGTGGACTTGTGGGTGGCTACTTTTGTGGTTTTTAAGATGTATAGGTTTCTGAGAGGTCAATAGGTGTGGGTGTGACGGGGCGTAGGGTTGGTTATTTTACTTTGAATGGTCAATTAACATTAACAATAGGGCTGATCATGGACTAGGCCGGGGCTGAGATGTTTTTATCATGGTTTTTGAATCGTTGTTAACCCAGACGATTGGCTCATAAACAGTCTAGGCAACATGTTCTGTTTCATCCTTTTTTTGGTCAAAACTATTGACTTGGTCAGTGACCCATTGACCTGAGTGGTCGAACTTGTCGACCCAATCGATCCTGACAACAGTTTTGGATGTTTTTATTTTATTTTATTTTTTAATTTGAAATAATCCATCGATTTGAACTGGATGATCAAAACACTGACTCGAAAATTAGTGGTCAAAAGTGGTTCTAATTCTAGGTTGGTTTTTAAAACATTAGTTTTTATGATCTGCATAGAAGACCATCTACAACATTTATTAAGAAAAGTGATGATCAGTTACAAGTTGAAGAGGTTAAAACAAATAGGGGCAGACCAAAAAGGACTTGGTGAAAATATAAGAAATGATTCAAGTGCCCATGATTGAACGATGGATATAACAATAAATAGAACGAAATAGCAAAGCATGATTCATGTGGCCAACTCGGCGACTCCATATAGTTGGGAGTTGGGACAAAGCTTAGATGATGATAACGATCACTGGAAATGATTATCCCTAATTAACACTCCAATTGAAATTAAATTTTAATATATGCATTTCCCCTTTATTCCTAGGGTTTTGGTAGTCATTGATGGTGCTGGGTCCCTATATATATATTGGTTTAAGTTTTATGGCCTGAATGTGAAGCTAAGCCAAGTATTGACATTATATAATAAAGTCAAAATTAAAAATTGTATATAAATATAAATTTATATTCTAGAAAAGTTTGTTGAAAAACAAAAAGCAATAATATAAGTTGGAAAACTGGCCAGGCAATCGGTTCTGTTCCACTCTAAACTATGTGATTTTGCCAAATACAGTTGACTTGGTCAGCAATTTACAGATCCGGGAGGTCAAACAGTCAACCCATTTATCCCAAACAATGATTTTATTTTACTTTTTTAAATTGTAATGAACCAATCTATTCACGACCAATGGTCAAACCACTGACCCAGAAACCAATGGCCAAAACAGTTCCTATTCGGGGTCGGTCTGTAAAACATATTCACAACCACAAAATTCGTTTTGGGTGCTTGGATGACAAGATACGCATTCCCTAATATTGGAAAGAGCATATCTAAAAGTAAAACGATACCTTTCTAAGTTTGCTTGAGTTGACGAGCAACAGTGTGGTAACGCAGATCACTAAAATTTACTTTCTTTCTTTTGGTGGTCGGAGGGGTTAGGTTTCAAACCTACAATCCAGTGGCACCATGAAAGACAGAGAAAATAAATAAAGAAAGAAAAGGAATAAAAGATGGTTATCTCAAGAACAGCTAACGTGTATAAGCGTCCAAACAACTTGATTAACCGTAGCATTTGGCCATACTTGCTATAGATCCGTGGGGTTGTGAGCAGTAGTGATGAAACTCTGGTCTCACATGTCCTACTACAATTACAGGGTCTCTGCCTTTGAAGAGTTCCTGGTTCTTTATCCCCTTTAGATGGCCCAACTTGTGATTATATTTGGAAGGTTTGGTAGACTACAATTACAGGGTCTCTATTGGATGGTCCCCAGCACCAAAAGAATTTTCCTTGGAAATTTATATTAGTATAGTTCATTTATGATTTATCTTGTTGTCCAACCTAAATTAGGCTCAGTCATCTAATTTGCTTCTAAATAAATTCATTTTCATTTTCAATTTTGCATGAATGAAAAGGAACAGACCCCCTTCGTTAACAAGAGAAAGAGACAAGAAAAGAAAGGAACAGGTGGAGCCTTAGAGGACATATGGCCACTCTTTTCCCTCATCTATATAAAAACAAGACATGATTATAACAACTCAGCTAATGATACTGTTTATTTTTTTTTTAAGAGATGTTTATGATTTATACTTTTTGACACGTGTAAGATGAAATTATAGCTTTAAAGTTAAAGGGGTCCGGGTGCTTCTATTTCTGGCAACAGCCTCTTTCCATGTGGCAAAATTTGGACTATTACGCCTTTTGACATGGCAAAAAGAGAACATTTGCTTTCAAAATGTCAAAAAGACTAGCAATTAATATTCATCCAAGCAAGAGCAAAGACAAAATTCATTGGTATGGGGCTGCAATTGATAAAAAACCAGTACATGTGTGGCAGATGTAGCAGGCCCTTTTCATAATTTTAACTGATTTTTGCTCTTTTCCCCAACTCTAAAATCGTTCTTGACCCAAAAAAATCATTGACTTGGTCAATGACCTGCTGACCTGGGGTTAAATCATCGATTTTTTAACTACTTTTTTATTTTTTATTTTATAAATCAGAAATAGTTGAATCGTTTGACGTGGGAACCAATGTTGCCGTGTCCAGTTTTTAAAACCTCGTTTCAAACCTTTTTGACAAGGTTTAATCCCGTGAACCTGCTTTTAAGTTTAAAGTTTAAACCATCTCCACTTTAGAAAAGAAAAATGAAAAGAAGAATCTATATTGAAATTCAAGAGGCTCGCTAGATTTGCTTTATTCTTTTTAATAACTAGTTAATGACCACTCCGAATTAAGTACAGTAACCACGTATTTGATAATTCTTTATGAAGGAAGAGGGAACCACATGTTTGGATGAGAAACTATTCGGTCGAAGAAGGGCATTACTTTAACATGTGATGGATAATGATCCCTTTGTACGACGTTATTATCTTAACATATTTTGTTGGGCACCCATCATCTATATGGTCAATTTAAGTTAAACTTTATGGTTGATTTAAGAGATTAAATCACTGATTTTAAAATCAGATTGGACTGGATGGTCAGACTGAAAAAACTGAGAATCAGTCATGTAATCGGTCCCATTTTTGCCCCAAAACCGTTTTTTGGTTATAAACTATTAATTTGATCAGTGAACTGCTGATCCGGGTGGTTAAATTGTCAAATCAGATAATAGTTTTTTTTTTTTTTAATTGTTATAATGGGCCATTTATTTGGTTCGAATGATTGAACCGTTTGACCTAGAAATTAAACCCTAGAACGATTTCTTGCCCGATCTGGCCTTAAAAACCTTAGATTAAATCAAGTCTTATTTGTATATAATTGTAGTTTAATAAAGTTTAACTAGATATATTGGTAATTGGTAATGAACAAAACAGAATGGGATGGGATTAGATGATGATGTTGATAACGAAATGTTGATCATTATTAATATAGGTTTCACATCATTTGAAGTAATTACTTTTTTAAAAAGGGGAGGGAATTACTCTTTTCTGAGACACATATCTAAAGTAAAAATAATTTCTTTTTGAAGAAAAGAAATTTATTTGAGAGTCGAAAAAACCAATCTTCACATACTCCCTTCTTGAGAATCCTAAATCTGACAATATTTCTTTAAAGCAGAAGGCTTCTATTTAATTCGGGCACCACTGATTGGATCCTTACCAAGAAATCATATATGCTATAAGCTACAATGTTTCCCTTTAAACTTGGACAGTTCATGGAGTAGATTTTAAAATGCTCATAGAAACCAAGTTCATCGAATTCAAAATGATCAGATGATGCATTGAATGGAGCCACAATCACGATTAGAATGCTTAGCCTGGAAGGACACGAGTTGATGAGGTAGTGAAAGAACATCAAAGGCTCACAGTTCAACAATGGAGATATCCCCCTCATAGTTGATTCCATATAATTGAATCACGCAATGATGCTGAATTGAGTTAATGACCAGTTCCAAAAGTTGAGGAACAAAGTTGTACTCGTGACTTGATCAATTAAATAGGCTCAACCTAAGGGCTTTATAAAATAAAAAATAATAATACCAAAACCTACTCCTCCCTATCAAAACTACCTTTATCCTTCCATCCCTCCCAACCTCCTTCTCTCCACTTAAATTGATTGTTTCCCAGTTTTATTCATGTATAGAAAAAGCGATCCCTTACAAGTATAGAAAGGGCTCAAAAAGGACATATTAGGTCTAAATGGCAAGAAATTATTTAATTAAGCACAACAATATTAAACAGAAGAGATAGCTGACCCCATATGGGTTAAGGCTTAGAAGATGATGATTATGACTTGCATTAAAAACAAGTGTAGCTGACTATCAGAAAGCCGAAAGGTTATTGAAAAGAATGTCCCAGTTGCCTAGTGTCTTAGTTAGACCAGAATGGCAGTACAGGGATTAATTGGTAAGTAGTTAAGTGCCTCTTCATCTTTTAATCTTTTATCGGTGAAGTGAAACTCGTTTTGTTGCTGAGTTAACTCACTTCCATGATATATATGCTCAAGTCCAACTGGTACATACTTGGGTTCTATTCTTGATAAATTATTATATTCAAGAAACAGTTCTAGCTAGGGGTCCCTGATCATCACTTGTTTCCATTTTCCCCTCAGAGGCTCAGACAGCTCTTCTCATTTATAGTTGCAGCAGGGTCACAAGGACAATAAATTCCAAGGTTATTATTTCTGTGCTTCACTTTTGTTGGACCGGCTGAGCCACCTTTAGGGGTCGAATCCATATCTCATGTCTCTGCAAATTGCATTGCAACTACCCCACCTACGAAGTTTTTAGCCCATGGTTTTATTGATTATTACAACATCTCTAAGATATCTTTTTGTTTTTCACATGTTCCAGTGCAAAACAAAACTCAAAACTCACATCTGTGACCTTTTTCATTTGTTACCTTTTTATTGTTTGTTAATCAACGGCCTCCAAATTCTCTGGCCTTATCTAATTACAATTTTATACCTGAACGGCTGTTGATTGAACCACCCATTATTTCCAAACTCCATGATCAGCATCAGACCCTAGAGTCATAAGCTATTCTACCAAACAATTCAACCAAGAACTCTACGGCTCCTTATCCTACTTTTCTTCAATAATTCTACTTCAAATGTCGTTTTTCATAAGAAAGTCCAAAAATAGCGTCCCCCCACTTTCAGTCTGTCTCTCTGTCTAACAAATTTTGATGTACAATTTCTCTTCAATGTGCCAAGTGGTTCTTGCCTACTTGGTTCCTGTTATGGCAAATAATGGAGACGATAAGATCAGAGCTCCTTTACACTCTAAACTCTATTTAGCAAATTTGGATTTAATTAATAGATTTATTTATCATAACAAATTGGGCTTTGTTAACAGTACTAACCCAACTTTAAATCCGGGCCATGCATGCATCTATCATTGCATCAAGAAAACCCTTATGGCCCAACACATGACATGTGTGCGGCTTTCCATAATAAATGTAGCCAGAAGCCCATTCAAAGGAGAACTGGATTAACGGTCAAAAGGGTCCAATCAATAGAAGTGTGAGCGTCGATTGATTGCTATGACCTATGATGGGTCGCAATTAATTATTTGATTTATATGACATAAAGGGGTATAGACAGCTAGATTGGTTGGATAACCAATATACCATACACCCATGAACCGGAACTGCCAAATCGTGCAGCCAAATGTGGCTGATGTTGGATTACCAATTTACCATACATCTTATGAGTTTGGGTTTTTTCTCTCCTTACAAATTAGAAGGGGAAAAAGAAGAATTCATAATCAAGGTTCAAATTATTGGTATGTATGGATTTGTATTGGTAGATATGCATTCATTCTGCGAGCTTTATGATACATCCCTATGGTGGGTGTATTGGGGTTCTAACTGATTTAAGAAGTGGAAGAATCTTAAATTGGTTCTTTCTGAATCGGTTAAAAAACAAAAAACAAAAAAAATATTGATATCGCCCAATACACCCGTATTGATATATCGGACATATCAATATTTTGAACCTTGCTCGTAAGATATTCCAAGGAATTAGGAATAACCCTGATAAATTATAACGAAATAGATTAAAGATGGTTTAGTGATATGCATAGAAAACCATCTATAACATTTGTAAGAAAAACAAATTGTTATAAGTTGAAGGGATTAAAAAGACTAAAGGACAGGTTAAAAAAAGAGTATAATTGAAGCAAGAAGAAATGATTTAAATGTTTATAATTAAAAAATAGATATGATACTCAACACATAAATAGGATAACTTAACATGATTAATATGATTTATGTAGCTTACCCCATATAGTTGGAGTTAGATTTAGAAGAAAGAAGAAGAATGAGGTTGGTGATGATGATCTCAATTTATTAGAGAAGTGGAACTAGGGGTCCAATCGAGTTGAGCTGGCATTGATACGTCTTGATTTGATTCAACTATAATACTTCTAGGTTTGGGCTTGAGTTCAAATTTTATTTTTCGGTTCGAACTCTATTTGATTAAATACTCGATGACTCTAATTTAGCTCGAAAGCTTAAATTGAAATTGATTTAAATTTAAACTTTTGATTTATCAAGTTTTAATTTGAATTTAATTAAAATCTAACTCAAACCGAACCTAATCAAGCTCAAACCCAAACTATTTGATTAAAGCTCGATTCAATTGCATGATTATGGAAAAGTTGATCTTCTAATTCCACCCGCAAGATTCTAAATTTTTTCATCCTTATAAGAAAAGATTTTGAGTTTTTATTCATTCAATGACCTAGAATGAGAAGAGAATGGTTCCCGATTTCTGGTTGCCCTTGAATCAACCGGACGGCCCGGTTTGATTTTCGAAAAGTTTGTGTTGGGTAGATAGTTTATGGGAGAGCATTGAATAGTTGGTTTACTTTTATAACAGTATAACAGGTAGATCTTTCTGGACGGTCTGCATAGCATACTGATCACCTTAAAAACTTCGGACATCAGCCTAGTAGGTTGTATTGTATATGTGGGGTGGGGGAGACATGCATTAATGAACCAGACTCATTAGCGGGCCATATTCCACCTTTTGGACGGCCATAAAAAGTCAAAAAAGATGATGTCATCTAAACCGTTCCTTTTGGAAAACTTAATTTTTTTTTTAATTCATTGAAGAATGAAAAATAATACAAAGAAAATTAGGTGGGAAACCCTGGGCTCATAGCCAAACATCAAACTTAATAATTCCATTGTCATTGTCATTCTCATCAAAACCACGACAGCACCCATGATAACCACATACAGCTTGGAAATATATAATTAACAAATCACGTGATCAATCCACAATCCTCTTTTATATCCTTCACTCATAAATTAAAAATTATACATTAAAACTACTATTATTTTATTTAATTTAATAAATATTAAATAGGAGAGGACTGGGGACTAATAGGACTAATAGACTAAGGTGTGAATGGACGTGATGGAGTGATTCACTCGTCCATTCAGTTTGTCTTCCGAATTGCTTCGCTGTAGAGAGTAGAAACGACTGACGAGTGACGAGTGGCGCCACCGCCCAGACGCCGCCTACCTTTAAAACGAGTGGGCCACAAGATCCGTTATAGACCCAAATTACTAAATTATCCCTAAAGTCATTATAATATGAGATTGAAGAGAAGGAATGGTGAAACCCAGTTGCCAAACCTCATCTGCTTAATTTAATTGGGTAAGACTTTAGGCTTAGATGGATGATAGAAGATGATGATGATGATGATGAATGATGAATGATGGTCCCTAAGTTGAGTGAGTTCATTATAACTTACAAGAATGTCCCCACGAGTTGAACGTGTGGCATGAACCAGTTATATATAGAGAAGTATATAACCAGACAGAAGAAGAGAGGGAGGAGGAGCGTGAGAAGTTATCAAAAGCGAAACCTTTTTCTACCAACCAAGCAACCTCTCTTCCCTGTTGAAAGTCAACAACATTGTTACTACCTTTACACTCATGGCACCACCAGGCTAAAGAGGTTCTTTTCTTCCATATTATTTATCGCCCTAAATTAATTAATTAATTATTATTATTATTATTATTATTATTATTATTATTAGTGTTTTATCAATATTTTAATGCAATTTTACATCTTTACTTTTAGTTTTCTACATATAAATATGCTTATAAAAACAAACAGGGTGTGACTGGCTTTTATATTATATTTAGTATTTACATTTGTTCTCTAACCCTTCTTCTTTTGTCTTTACTCGTTAGAGATTGCCAACTGAATTCAATTGTCGGCCACTGATGATCTTGATGGGTTTACTGGCAGTTTGTGTGACCACATACCACCCCACCAACACAGAAATAGCCCTAGTGGAGGGCAAAATAGGCAAATAAGTAGGAATTGCAGTTGGTCGGTTAAGTGGTAAACCAACACTGACCCGACCTATTGGGTTAGGGTTGAGTGACTTGAGTCAGCATTGATCGGATTTCAGGTTGGGTCCCGCGCTAATTAAACCCAATCTATTGATATTGCACCATTAAGATGCTTATATATATAATATAAAGACTTGCTTGCTTACTTGCACAGTTGCACATATATATGGGACAAATCGGGGCAATGTTGCCATTTCGTCTATAATTACTCGGGTTAGGTTTCAGATTGGGTTGGGTTGGTGTTGTTGCCGTTATTCTAGAAAATGGTGATACATTAGTATTATATTAGAAAAAATGGTGCTCCAGGAAATACCTATTTGTTTGGAATCGTTTTTTCATAAAATGTGGTATTCCAAACTATGTTTTAAAAATCGAAAAGGGTGGTTTAAACAATATCGAATTTAACATTTCCTGGACTTGCATCCCGTTGAGTGATATAGACATGACATGACACTGGATAATAGATACCAGTATTAAAAACATTCCCTGAAGCATTGATATCAAAAAGAAAACAATGCTATTGCTCGAAAAAATATCCTACCTTATAGAAACATTTTCAAACAAAAAAAAAAATAATAATAATAACGTTTTAACGGTGCTCCATCGATGCCAAACATATACCATAATCCCAATCCCAACCAGGCTTCCTTGCAAACGCATACAAATAAGCATCATCTCTTGCTTTCCTTGCATTTAACAACTACCCTATCCCTAGCTCTAACCTCTGCTCTTGTATAGGTGTTAGGTGGCATTTTCAAGCAATAAGGAGGTCGGAACTAGGCCCAAAGATGCCCGTTAAAAACAAGGGCGCAAGGCCTACTGGACCCTATAATTGAATATCTGGTCCAGTGGGCCCCATTCCTAAAATCCTTACAATGACCACATGTAATCACCATAATTAGATAAAACTATTTCATCTAATTCGTTTTCCATTTGGATTTTTCTGCCGTAAATACTGTTAGATGAAAGTACATTTGATTTGGTTCGTGAAAAAAAAAGAAAGTAAATTGACCATATGCGAAATTTGGCCTGACACTCTCCTGGTTTAACCGGTTAAACCACCACCCAGATGACTCGGGGCACCCCTCCGTTATTTACCCAACAAGTTGCTTGCAGTTGGCCTGTTGCTGAGGTGGTAGTCAAAAGTCAAACAAACAGAAACCCGAGGAAGAACATTATGGAGATGCTAAGCTAAGGCTATTTATGTCATTTCAGAGCTTACTTCACGGGCACATCTTCCGGGGCAACAGGCAAGGCAACGACAAAAGACAGCACACCCGCAACCGCAATGCAAACACAAATGGAATTTGTGCATGAGCAAGTGTGATTATAAATGCAACGCTATTACCGACAGATACTCAGTGTTTTAATGCTTTGTTTCCGTTAAATAATTAATCCTTTTCTTTTATAGAAAGAACGACTTTCGTACCGTCAGACCGGAACCGGCGCAACCCATAGCTTCAGTTCGACGATTTACGGATCGGCCGGTAAGAAAAACGATTTTCAAATTTATTTCCTTTTTCGTCTCTTTCCTCTATTATAAATTTAGAAAATGGAAATCTTCTTTTTTTCGCTAATACTATTCGCTCTTTGTGTCTCTTTTTTCTTTTTTTTTTTTATTATCTTTTTGACAGTTCAACTGTTCTACAGTCTGCATACGGTACAAGACGCAGAATAAAAAGCACAAAGCAAAAACTGAGAGGGACAGAGTGATAATGAGGCAGAGAGGAATCTAGCAAAATGGGGTGAATGAGAGGAAAAGCAGCTGCGGTCTTTTAACACAGCTGCTGATCAAAACAGCAACACCAGTTTTGGATTTTCTGGTCAGTTCTTGATCTCCTTCATCTTAAATGTCTAATCAAACTCTCTATGTTTTGTCTCAGAACCATCTGCTTAAAACCATGTTTTTTTTTTTTTTAATTTTTTTTTTACGTTCTTCTACTTTTAGATTCAGCTCTTAGACTAATATGGTTCCATCAATTTAGTTTATCCTTTTCTTCTAAGTACCTGCTTCTAGAGTCATTCATGCTGGTTTTCTGATGTGGGAATTGTTTGATCACCCAGTTTTTAGGCTGTAAAGGTTCTGTTTTTGGGTTTCTCCCAATTTTGTTGCGTGCCGGGTGATCAAGTTAGACGAGAGAGAAATTTGCATCTTTATTCCTGGGTTTTGCGTGATCAGGTAATTCTGATCTGCTTTTGATTTAGTAGGCCTTTTTAACTTATTGGTATGCTTTAACTTCTGTGCAGTATTGGCTTTTAAGGTTTTGCAACTGTTGTTTGTTTTAGATCTCGCAGTTTGTTTTTGATCAGGTAGCTTACAAGGTTTTGCAAGAAAAGAATGGTATTTTACTCATATGGTTTTTGGGCGCTTTGCTTATGAAGTTCCAATTATTCTACTGTGATCTTAATTAGCTGATTTTGTTTAGTCATCGGTAACTCATCTCATTTTACCACTCTTCTTTTGCAGATTTCTGCAGCGTAGGTACAAGTAGTAAGTTGAAGGCTTCAACTTATTTTTCCAGTGTCAAATTTTGCATTTTCATACCTAATCAGGTCTAGTTCCGGCTTGGATCCATTACCTGGGTTTTTATTACCGGTACAAGGATCAGCCTTTTGTGAGATCAGAAGAGGTAGAATTAGTGGTTTTGGCTGGAGTCATGACAACTTTGTTACAATCCGAATCAAGACGCCTATATTCCTGGTGGTGGGACAGTCATATAAGCCCAAAGAATTCAAAATGGCTTCAAGAAAATCTAACAGGTATTGCTTTCTCTTTTCAAAATTTGCTTTGTTGATGAATTGGGATCTGTATTATATCTTTCTTTGGAAAAAATTAAATCCATCTTGCTAACTTCTAGTGTTTCTGGTTTCTTAAGAAAAAAATTAGTGTATCGTCATTGTTAGTTTAGTATGAAATTGTTGTGTTGTGTGGAGTGAAAGATAGCACATCAGCCATGAGGTTCTGGACTCTCTTGAAACACTGTAGGAAGTTCCTGATGGTTCTTTGGCATCAGAAGTTACACTATGATGGAAGTATCTTAGGTTGCATTAGGTGTGAACATTTTCACCATGCAGATCAGTAATGGTGGTGAAAAATGCTGGCTGGATCCAATCTGATCTTTTATAGAGCTTATATCAAAATTTCAGTTCAGGTGAAGACCAGCAAGTTAACATTTCTTGCTCCAGAAAACAAATTAAAAGAAATACAGAACTACCTAAAGTGCCTCCCAACCTGGTTGAATTGAAATATAAACTATGTTATGGGATTTTGGTTCCATGTGGAACTTTATCCACAATGCATTGTGCTAGAGTGAAGCCATCGTTTAGAAGAAGGATTTTATTTTCCTGTTTCATTCTTAGATGGCTAAAAATGTATTATTTTCTCTTATTTGATTTTCTTTGTAGAATCTTGTAGTGTGACAATTGTAGAAGGTGCCTATCAAAAAAAAAAAAAAAAAAAACAGAGTAGAATGTGCAACTTGTGTCTGTGTTTCTGTTGAGAGGACATAATACTTAATTTGTACTGTCTATATTGATTCACCTTGTTCGATGTCCTCCTTGGGCTCAATTTTGTAAAATAATTGCTTTTCACTTAATTGTTGTAAGAGGTGCTGACTTCTTATCATGTTTTGCATATCTTTTTCCAAGGAATGCAAATCATTGCCTTCACATACACGAAACATTAAAAAAAAAAAAGAACTGAATGCTGTTTAAGTCCAGTTCCACTGACATCTCTAACACATTTGATGGACTTGTTTCTTAGCTGAGTCAAATTAGGTGTTTTTTTTTTTAGAATTACTGTTTTCTTTCTGTTGTAGATGATAGAGAAATCTCAAAATCTCAAAATCTCATAGGAGTGACCTACTCTCTCTCTCTCTCTCAATAAATTTCTTTTACCCCAATATGAGTGTAAATCTCAACTGAGCTTCTATAATCATCATCATCATTATTATTGATCAATTATTATTAATGTTATTATTATTATTATTATTTTTAACATTATTTTTAAAATATATAGATCTATATAAGCATAACAACTTGAATATAATTGACAAGTTAAAGTCACGACCTTTGCCTATTTGTCACGTGATCGCACATTATTTTTCATTGTTATCCTAATTTCAATGTTAATTGGAAATGATTCAACAAACAGTGGATTATAAGTCATGCATAAATTGGAAAGTTACAAATACTAGAGCAACCTATTAAACAATTTAAATGGTTGGACCACTATCAAGTATCAATACATGTGTTTAAAGTGAAGATTTGTAATTTGGAGAGTCAGACACTGCAGGCATTTTGGTAACTCCACCTGATTCGCACTGTAGCAGTGTTTAGCATGCATTTTGGAGAGTTAGACAAGAGTTGACTCAGGGACATGACTCGACTTGTGAGTTCCCTCCAAAGGTGGGGTGTCCATGCAACAGAGTAGAGGTCAGTGTGGTAAATTTGATATTCTTCACATGGGGTTTTACTACAATAGTATCAGCTTCGATGGTAAAGCATGGACATTATGGTAATATTCAACTTTGTACAAAAAGGAAATGCACACAAGTTCATGTGCTTTGGCCTGAAAAAACTCCTTAAAGAGCAAAAGTCAGGCAATTTATTACCTGCTCTGCACTGTCCCTAAATGAAACACTATAGAATGCTTCAAATTGGTGTGCTTTGGTAGATTTCATGCAATTTTGACATGGTCTGTTGTGTAGAAAAGCATGTGTTTATGAGAAAAGGTCTTGGTGATTAATTAAGCATGTGGCTAATCCAGAGTGTCCCTTACTCAGAGAACAGTTTGTATGTGCCACATCATATCCATGTGGAAGAAACATGGTCTGTTGCATAGAAAAGCTTCCAGTTTGTTAATCTCCTATTCACAGAGCTGGTGTATGAAATAAAATACTGACTATTGACAAATTGAAAAACAGGATTGCTGGTAGGAGCTAATACTGAAAGGTTCAGCAAAGCTCCTTATTGATAAGTGCTAGCAGGGAAATGGCAAAAAGATGGATCACAAGATCCCAAAAAATGACTCAACTCTTGTATTCCATGTAGTACATGCTCGTTGGTCTGAACTATCAAGCCTGCTCCACTTTTGTATTCCACATGGCTCAAAATTACTTAAGTCGAAATCCTAACCATTTGATCAATTGCTCACTTTGTATCTGTTCATGGAGTCATGGCAATTTTTCAGAAAAGAAAAAGTAAATAAAAGCAGGTGTGTGGGGCAGATGGATTGGACTGGATTTATCTAGTCCATGTTATTCTTGGATCAGAGGGTGGGCGTTGGCGCAATGGTTGGGTTGTTCCATTGTGACCCGGGTGACCAGGGTTCAAATCTTGGAAACAGCCTCTCTGTATGTGCAAGGGTAAGGCTGCATACATCTGTCCCTCCCCAGACCCCGCGTTGGCGGGAGCCTCGTACACTGGGCTGTCCTTTTATGTTATTCTTGGACCACTTACAATGATGAATAAGTGGGCCATTGGTGTGAATTTCCTTTTACATCATGACTTGTTTCGATTGTCATGACATGTTCTATTTGATTCATGCATTGCATGTTAATGCAAAAATCAGATGGTGCGGTTTATACCTTGTGTATCTGTAATATTATTTCTGATCCTTTTTATGTGCTTTCTGACTGGTATATAACTGTCATGGTATTACATCATTGACTGATTAATGTTGTATATTTTATTTCCCAGATATGGATACCAAAGTCAAAGCAATGATCAAACTTATCGAGGAAGATGCAGATTCATTTGCAAGGAGGGCAGAGATGTACTACAAAAAACGCCCAGAGCTTATGAAACTGGTTGAGGAATTTTACCGAGCATACCGTGCTTTAGCAGAAAGATATGATCATGCAACAGGGGCACTCCGCCAGGCCCAACGGACCATGGCAGAAGCATTCCCTAACCAAGTTCCCTTTGTGCTGGTTGATGATTCACCTGCAGGCCCTTCCACCACTGAGGCTGAGCCTCACACACCTGAGATGCCACACCCAATACGAGCATTGCTTGATCCTGATGATTTGCACAATGATGCTTTGGGGCTCTCGTCACCTCACTTCCATGCCATAAGTAGGAATGGGGCCTATTCTGAAGAGTCTGATTCAATCACTAGTAAAAGGGGATTGAAACAGCTCAATGAGATGTTTGCATCTGGAGAAGTGGAAACAAACCAAACCAAACTTTCTGAAGGAAGAGCAAGAAAGGACGTAAATTTTCATGAGGCAGAAGAGCAAGAAAGAATCCTGCAAGAGAAGGTGTCTCAATTATCAACTGAGAACCAGAATCTCAAGAACCAGGCCATCTCTGATTCTGAGCGAGCAAATCAAGCTGAGACTGAGGTCCAAAAGCTTAAGGAGGTGCTTGCAAAATTAGAAGCTGAAAAGGAAGCTGGCTTTCTTCAATATCAGCAGAATTTAGAGAAGTTATCTATTTTGGAGGCCGAAGTCTCTCATGCACAAGATGATGCTACACAGCTCCAAGAACGAGCAAGTAAAGCAGAATCTGAAGCTCAAACCCTGCAGCAAGCCCTTGAAAAATTAGAGGCTGAAAAGGAAGCCAGTCTTCTTCAGTATCAGCAGTGCTTGGATAGGATATCTAGTCTTGAGACCAAGATCACTTATGCAGAAGAGGAAGCCAGGGGACTAAATGAGCGGGCAAGTAAATCTGAAACTGAAGTACAATTCTTAAAGGAAGCCCTTACTAAATTGGAAGCTGAAAAGGAATCAGCTCTTCATCAATATAAGGACTCCATGGAGACAATATCTAATCTGGAGATCAAAGTATCTCATACTGAGGAGGATGCCAGAAAGCATATTGAGCGAGTTGAGAATGCTGAAAACAAAGTTCAAGCCTTGAAGCAAGATCTTGCTGAATTATATGCAGAAAAGGAAGCTGCAGCTCTTCAGTACCAGCAGTACTTGGAGAAAATATCTAATCTGGAGACTGAACTATCACATTCACTAGAGGAGGCCAAGAGGCTTAACAGTGAGGTGTTGATGCAGGCCACAAAGTTGAACAGTGTAGAAGAACAATGTGTTATATTGAAGACAGAAAAGCAAGCTCTGCAGTTAGAAGTGGAAAATTTAGTGCAGAAGGTCGGGAGGCAAAACCAAGAACTTTTGGAGAAGCATGAGGAGTTGGAGAGACTCCGGATCTGCATAAGAGAAGAGCACTTGCATTTCCTGCAGGCTGAGGCTGCACTCCACACTCTGCAGAATTTACATGCTCGGTCCCAGGAAGAACAGAGGGCTATGACATTGGATCTCCAAAATACAGTTCAAATGTTAAAGGACATGGAGTTCCAGAAGAAGGGCTTAGAAGATGAAATCAGGCAAACCAAGGAGGAAAATACTAGCCTGACAGAACAGAACCTATCTTCTGCTGTGTCAATAAAGAATCTGCAGGAGGAGAATTTTGTCTTGAGGGAGATGAAAGGGAAACTTGAAGAGGAGGTTGAACTCCGTGTGGACCAAAGAAATGCACTTCAGCAAGAGATTTACTGTCGGAAAGAGGAAATAAATGACCTGAACAAGCGGTACCTTGTTATAATGGAACAAGTGACATCAGTTGGTTTGAATCCAGAATGCCTTGGATCATCTGTGAAGGACTTGCAGAATGAGAACACAAGGCTGAAAGAAATCTGCCAGAAGGACAAAGATGAGAGAGTAGCTCTTTTGGAGAAAAATGCCCTTTTGGAAAATTCTCTCTCAGATGTGAATGCTGAGTTAGAAGGACTAAGGGATAAAGTCAAGGCTTTGGAAGAAGTATGCCATTTGCTTGAGGGGGAAAAATCCTCTATTGTTGCTGAGAAGGCCAGTTTGATTTCCCAGGTTGATATCATGGTAGAGAGCATGGAGAAGCTCGAAGAGAAGAACACCTTATTAGAGAATTCTTTCTCTGATGCAAATATTGAACTTGAAGGTTTGAAGGCAAAGGCAAAGAGCTTAGAGGAATCCTGCCGATCTCTTGACAATGAGAAGTCTGCCCTTCTTACTGAAAGAGATGATTTGGCTTCTCAGTTGGAAAGTATTCAGCCGAGATTGGAGGACCTGGAGAAAAAACATGCAGAATTAGAAGGAAAGTACTTGGAACTGGAAAAGGAGAAAGATAACACAGTCTGTCAAGTGGAAGAGCTACAGATCTCCTTGGATCTAGAAAAACAAGAGCGTGCAAGTTTTACACAGTCAAGTGAGACCAGGCTGGCTGCCTTACAAATGCAGGTTCATCTCCTGCAAGAAGACGGCCAGAGGAGGGAGAAGGAATTTGAAGAAGAGCTAGATAAATCCATGAATGCTCAGGTCGAGATCTTCATCTTGCAGAGATTTATTCGGGATATGGAAGAAAAGAATTTCTCTTTGTTGCTTGAATGTCAGAAATACTTTGAGGCATGCAAGTTGTCAGATGATTTGATTTCTGTATTGGAGCAAGAAAAACTCAAACTTAAGGCAGAAACAAAATTTTTGTTTGACCAAATTGAGAAGCTCAGAATGGGGATTCATCAGGTCTTGATGTCACTTGAAATTGATCCAGATTATAGGTGTCAAGACATGATCAAAGAGGACCACATGCTTCTGAAGCATATTTTGGAAAGAATTGGAAATTTGAAAATTTCTCTTCTGCAAGCTGAGGATGAGAAGCAACAGTTGCTATTTGAGAAATCAGTTTTTGTAACTCTCCTAGGGCAACTGAGATTAGATGCAGCAGATCTTGAATCAGAAAGAAATGGCATTGATCAGGAGTTCAGAATCAAATCAGAGGAGCTATTGTTTCTGAAAAATGAGAGACACAAGCTCCAAGAGATGAATAGCAAATTGGAATTGGAAGTGAAGTCAAAGAACCACCAGGAGGAAATACTAAAGACTGAAATTGAGAGCCTACAGGTAAAACTGTCAGGTTTACAAGATGCTTACCTTGGACTGCAGAATGAAAATTTCAAGTTGCTTGAAGGAAATAAATCTTTGAGAAAGGAGTTGTCAGATCTGAAGGATGATATGTGCATGCTTGAGGAGGAGAACACTGTTGTTCTCCATGAAGCAATGGTTCTGGGTAACCTCTCTTTGATTTTCAAGGTTTTTGGCACTGAGAAAGCTGTGGAGCTTAAAGGGCTTTATGAAGATATGGACCATCTTACTGCGGTTAGAAGTGGCCTTGAAAAGGAGGTTAAAGAAATGACAGAGAAGCTGCAAATTGTAGAAAAAGAAAATTTACATCTGAAGCAATCAGTTGAGAAATTGGACTTTCAGCTTCTAGAGATGAATAGCAAGTTGGAATTGGAAGTGAAGTCAAAGAACCACCAGGAGGGAGTGCTGAAGGCTGAAATTGAGAGTCTACAGGCAAAATTAACAGGTTTTGAGGATTCTTACCTGGGGTTGCAAAATGAAAATTCGCAGTTGCTTGAAGGAAACCGATCCTTGAGGGAGGAATTATCAGAGTTGAAGGCTGAGATGTGCATTCTAGAAGAGGAAAATAGTGTTGTCGTCCATGAAGCAATGTCTTTGGGTAACCTTTCTTTGATTTTTGAGGCCTTTGGCACTGAGAAATCTATGGAGCTAAAAGAGATTAATGAAGATCTGGACTGTCTTACTGGGGTTAACAAAGGCCTTGAAAAGGAGGTTAGAGAAGTGGCAAATAATTTGCAAATTGTAGAAAAAGAAAAATTACATCTCAAGGAATCAATTGAGAAGTTAGAGATTGAGCTGAACAAAGTCAAGAATGCAAGTGACATGTTGAATCATCAAATTGCAACAGAAAAGGATCTACTTTCTCAGAAGGAAATGATGCTTTCAGATGCAGAGCAGAAGCTCAAGATTGCACAGAGTGAGAATGCAGAGTTACATAGGGATATTGAGGGTCTGAAGAGGAAGCAGGATGAGACAAAGGTTGTAATTGAAGAGCTACAAAAGTGTATTCTTGAACTTTCCACAGATAAAACCCATCAAAACAAGGAAATAGTGAGCCTTTGTGAAGCAAATAATAAGTTGGAGTCTGATGTGGGTAGATTACATGGAGAACTCATTGAACTCAGAACCAGAGAAGAGATTGTGAGTCAGGAGCTGCAAGAGAGAAAAGATGAAGTCAAATTCCAGGAGGCTGAAACTGCAACACTCTATGGTGACCTGCAAATTTCTAGTGTCCATGAAGCCCTGTTTAGAGAGAAGGTTCATGAGCTTATTGGAGCATGTGAGACCCTTGAAAATGAAAGTTCTTCAAAAGCCATGGAGAATGAACTGCTAAAAGAAAGACTTGATGTCTTGGAAAATCAAAATGGAGGACTGAAAGCTGAGTTGGCTGCATATTTGCCTGTCATGGCTTCTTTGAGAGATAGCATAACATCTCTTGAAGACCATGCTGTTTCATGGACAAAGACTCTCATGGCTGATGGTCAGGAACCAAAGGTATGCTACATTCTTCGTTCATATATAATAATAAATGTTCATATTAGCAAATTGAGACCATGCTTCATGTAGTTGATTTTTTCCTGATCTGTAGATAATACATAATATGGGCTCTTAGAAGCTTTGGATATATGTATCGGAAAAAGCTTGACATGTTTTTATCCTTTGAGAAAACTTGATTCAGCCTCAATGAATGATTGGAGTCTTAAGTCAATGTTTGATTTGGGAAAATACTGAAAGGTATTTTCAACCAGAGGGACCATTGCTTCTGGTCATGTCGTCAAAGTATTTGACTGGCCAAGTGCATCTGACTAGATTTCCTTGTTGAGTCTTGAAGCACAAAAAAAAAAAAAAAAAAGGAAAGAAAAACTGTAGTACAGACATGCAGAAAATATCATTCAAAGTTTCAAACTGTTAGCCTGGAAGGGCCAAACCATAAAAAGGTTCCCTCTCAAATCATTAGCCATTATATGCAGATAATGCTGCTTGCGTAAAGGAATAAGGCATAAAATTCTGTTGCTTGTTCAAACCTGTCTGATTTAGTATTGCTTTTGTCTGGCTACATGGAAAACTGAAAAAAAAAATACTTTTTTTCCTGGACATGTTATGTGCTAAATAGATTAAATAAAAAGGAAGAAACATACATTTTGAATATTTTGCATGTAATGTATGAGAGTAAACTTATTTAAGTGCCTAAGAACTGCACCCCATGCATCAGCCCCAGTGCCCCACAACCCCCCTACCTGTTGCCCCAAGCTACCTAAACCCAATAAAAGTTGTAATCTCTTATAAAATAACATTATTTCTTAAAACAATTATTCTAATTTATTGTAAACTGATTATACGATGATGTGCATAAATGCATCAATGTATTGTGCACAGTTCATCAGCAGTCCAAAACTTCAGAGCTTTTTACTTCAGGCACTCCAAAGGATTGATACCTATCTATGCTCCCATTTGCTGGATACTTAAGAGATTAGTAAAATTTATCTTTTCTGATACCCATGCTTACTAGTATACAATATTTTCCAGGATGCTTCACTCACAACCCAGATACATGAGAAAAGCCATGAAGAGTTGAATGAAGGTCATAGTGCTGCTGTGCCAGGAGTCTCAGGCTTGCAAGAGTTGCAGATTAAGGTTAAGGCAATTGAAAAGGCTATGATAGAAATGGAAAGGCTTGTGTTTTTGGAAAGCTCAAACACAAAAGCTGAACTATTAGCAGAAATGAAAGAGGATGAAGAATTAAAATCAGAAAGCATCCCCCCTGAAGAAAAGGATCTATCAACAAAAGATGCTCTAATGCAGCCACAAGAGAGTACACAGGATGGCAGTAATGATGCTAGGCTACAGATAACTGAACTTGAAATTTCTAATGTCAAGGATGGGCTTACAATGAGAGATATTCCACTTGATCAGGTTTCTGAGTGTTCATCCTATGATCATGGAATTGGCTCATATGGGACAAGCAAGAGAGGAAATGGTGAGACAGATGATGAGATGCTTGAGTTATGGGAAACTGCTGAGCGGGACTCTAGCTTCGACCCAACAGTCAAACTGATACCCAAACCAGTATCTTCTATGCAGGCTAACACAGAGTGCCATCAAGTTGAAACAGTGGATGATCAAAAGAGTGAGTATCCATCCTCAGAGTTGCAGGTAGAGAAGGAGTTGGGTGTGGACAAGCTAGAGGTATCCAAGAAAACAACAGAGACACGTCAAGAAGGGAACAAGAGGAAAATCTTGGAGAGACTTGCTTCTGATGCCCAGAAGTTGACAAATCTTCAAATAACTGTGGAAGAAATGAAAAAGAAGGCAGAGATGTCTGTAAAGAGCAAGAATTCAAAGGTCACTGAATATGATAATGTGAAGGAACAGTTACAAGGCATTGATGAGACCATCATGCAGCTGGTTGACATGAATGCAAAATTGATGAAGAATGCTGAGGAGAGCCTATTATCTTCAGATGGTAAAGCTGTTACAGAATTGGAAGAGACAGCTAAGACCCGGAGGAGGAGAATTACGGAACAGGCACGGCGAGGATCCGAAAAGATTGGCAGGTTGCAGTTGGAGTTGCAAAAAATCCATTTCCTTTTATTGAAGCTTGATGAGGAAAAGGGAAGCAAAGGAAAAACTAGACCTGGTGACAGAAAAGTGAGAGTTCTCTTGAGGGACTATCTCTATGGTGGTAGTAGTAGTGGACAAAATAACACCAAGAGAAAGAAGCCTCCATTTTGTGCATGTGTCAGAACAAAGGAAGAGTAATGGATGCACCATTTATGTTAGCGTAGAACATGTAGACCACATGAATTAGTGAAATCTTTTCATTTTGTCTATACATTTTCTTCTTAAAGATGGTGTCATGACACCCAGAGTATGTTTTATTTGTTTAATTAGCAAGTTACTGGTCCAATTTTAGTGTAGAGAAGCTGTATATGCCAGCCTGATCTAATCAAAAGGATCTATTTTCATGTGTTGGCTTCCCTTATAATAATAATGATAATAATAAGCTGTGGTTAACAATACTTAATGTTCCGGGAAAATGGTTGTTTTCACAGCTTCACACTTCAACAGGGTATTCAATTTCTCTGTTTCCATATTTTTGTTCATTCCGACTATCCTTATCGTCCATGAAATCCAACGAATGCATTTGTTTCTCAAGTAGCCAATTTTCTTAATGGAAGATGTGAACAATCAGCAGTTTTAATGTGTCAACATCTTCTTAATCTCCCATCTTACTAAAGCAACCTGCAAGAGAGGCCTTCATTTTATCAAGGGTCAAGGTTAGAGACTGCGTGGCTTGAACAAAGAAGATTAATTCTCGTCACAACGCATTAAAACTGTCGACAGATGGGAGACGCAAAAGAGATTAACTTGGGAAGTTCGTAGTCTTCAACATATATAAGGAGCAACCCAGCAGCAGACTTTATTGCAATATATCGATAATTCCAGGAACTTGTCTTCTTTTTTTTTTTTGCTATTCTACTTTCATTGAATTCTGCTAAATGTGGGCCACGTGGCCATTAATTCTCTACACTTTCTTTTGAATTCTCCGAAAATTTCACAAGAGTCTGCTCCTTAATAATATTAAATTAAAAAAGAAAAAAATCTCCAACAAACCCTATAAATCACAGTATCATTGGGAACGAACGAAGGTTGTGCCACTAGAGGGGGGAAAAGCATCTTTTCCATATCATATCGGATGAGATGGATCAATCACCTTCGACTTTCTGTTTCGATAAATACAGGGTATCGTAGGTAACCGGTTTCAACAATAACTAAAATCACATTTAAAAAAAAGAAATTCATTTCAAATAATAAAGACATTCTTCCTCCTCGGGTGAATCTCTCCCACAGTCCTCTCTCTCTCTCTCTCTCTCTCTTTCTTACTTAAACTTCACATCACCGGCGAGGATGGAACCAGCGGCGACATCTAACCACCGGTAAATCTCTATCTCTTCTTTCTCTGTCTTTCTCTCCTTCTCTCTCTGTATTCGATATCATATTTGATTTTCTTTATGTTTTTCATGGACGACACCAACCGGCAACGGCAAACACATTTCTAGGTTTGTTATCTCATTCACTAGACAGTGTCATTAGATCACTCTTCTCTGCATTTGTGTATATGTTGGAGTGGGAATCAAGAGTCTTGTTCTCTTGTAGGTGGCTTTCGGGCCATATTGACAGATCAGAATAAGTGCTGGAGTGACAGAACTTGCAGCAGGGATCTACACAACGAGGTATTGGTGGAATTAATGAAAAAGAAACTTGGAATACCTGTATATTTGTAGGTTGATTCTTGATTCTTAGGGTTGCTTTTTGGCAGCTTGGAAATGAATTCCATTGCTCGTTTAATGTCAATTTCATGCAGTTGTCAAACTTCAATTCATACTTTGTTAATGTGCAGTAAGTTTACAGAACAGAAATTCATTAGTACCTATACCCTTCAGGATGAAACTTGTCATGATCAAATACTGAATAATTTAAGTACCCATTTATTCAGCCAAAAATGTTTGAACCTGAAATCAAAGGGCAAAACTTCTTAAGAATGAATTAGCCATTGATCTTTAGGCCAAAAAACATGTTGTAAATTTTTTTCAGAGCAAATTTGCTCCCTCGAAGTTCAACTAGAAGAGGGAGCTCGAAGAAGTTGACCAGAAGAGGGAACTCGAAGGATATAAGAATGGGTAACGGAAGATTAGAGATTAACGGATTGGTTAAAGTATTAAATTTTAATTAACATATAAAAAATATAATTACCGGTGTAACTGCTGTACACGTGGCAGTAGCAGAGGTTTTAGATATGATATGATTTTCGGGATCATAATTGGACCCAGAACCACTAGAAGAAACCAACGTGAATAGCCGAAATATGTTAGGTACGTATACACAAAGGTTGAAGGTACATTCTGTTTCAGTCCGATTGTCCGATAGTTGAGGTATACACCTCAATATCTTGCCACTTGTCTATCCCGCAAAGAAAGCGTTCCCACTAGAGCAAAACATTGGAAGATATCTAAATAGGTCATTTACTTAGATACTCCCTATAATTTCATACATTTACTAAGACACCCCTATCGTTTGTGTATTACTAAAACACCCCCTATATTTTGCAATTGCTTTATTTAATCCATCTTTGGTTATAAATCTGTGACCTCTAAAAATGAAAAACCTAAAAATACCCCTGATGGATGCATCTAATCATTTTTCTAGGACTGTCAACAGGTCGGTTCTGGGTTGAAACCTAGTAGAACCATTCTCGAACCAACAAAAAAACTCATGGACCCGGAACCAACCCAGACCCTATAGGTCTATAATTTGGGACCCAGAACCGAACTGATCGGTTCTTGCGATAATTGGGTCCAACCTGATGGAGCCAATTATAATAAGTATTTTTGAAAAAAAGAAGATAATAATATCCCTATTACTGAACTAACAAAGAAATTAAAAGCAACCAACTTTATATATATATATATATATATATATATATCCAAAATTACCTCTAATTTAGAAGAGAGTTTCTCTCCTAAATTATTTCTAATTCCTATTTATCCTCTCCCCTACTTTTTATCTATATCTATCTAAAGAAAGTTTATTAAGAATTATTTAAATATTATAACAAAATGATATAATAACTTTAAAATATTTATTAAAAACACAAAACAATTTTATATTTTTACAAAATATATCACGGAATTATGTACTTACAATTTAAATTATATTTTTTATGGATTATCAATTTAATTTTTTTCAAATATTTAATAATATGTAATAGCTTTAAATAAATGGAATTATGTAATAAATTTAAAAAATTTCTTCAAAGTAGAAAAATAATTATAACATAATATTGAAAATAATTATATGTATATATATATATATATATATATATATATATATATTAAAACAAGGAAGTGTAGAAATTTTCTCCTTTCTTTGAATTTTTTAATTTTTCTAATCCATGTCATTTTTTAAACCACCAATTAGAAACTCTACTTTCTCAAAAAAAATCTTCCTAAACCTCTCTCTCTCTCTCTCTCTCTCTCTCTCTCTCTCTCCCACACACACACATTCCAATGACCTAAATAATCTAATATCCTAAAATTTCTCCTAAACAAACTCCCCCCACTATCCCCATTTTTCTCTTAAGTTGTCTCTAATTTAGTAGATAGTTTCTCTCCTAAATTATCTCTAATTCTTATTTATCTTCTCCCCCACTTTTTATCTACATCTATCTAAAGAAAGATTGAATTAAAAAATTTAAGAAATATTTAAATATTGTAACAAAATTATATAATAACTTTAAAATATTTATTAAAAAGACAAAAATAATTATAACCGATTTAATAATATTCATATTATTAATAATTAAGTATTTTTACAAAATTCATCACGAAATTATGTACAAACAATATAAATTATGCCTTTTTGGATTATTCAATATAAATGTTATTCAAACGATAAAAATATCACACTAAAAATGAAATATTATTTAAATATTTTAATAACTAAATATATTAAATAAGAAAATATTAAAAGTAATATTTTAAATCAATTAATAACATATTTTAAATATTTACTGAATAACTTTCAATTATAATACCTAGATTAAGATTTTGAATATTTAGTGTAAAAAACTAAATATTATCCCAAGAACCGAATCGATCGGTTCTTGGGATAATTGGGTCCAACCTGATGGGGCTGATTATAATAAGTGTTTTTGAAAAAAAAAAAGATAATAATATCCCTATTACTGAACTAACAAAGAAATTTTCTCCTTTTTTTGAATTTTTTACTTTTTTTTATTCCATGTCATTTACTTTTTTAGTAGAGAGTTTCTCTCCTAAATTATCTCTAATTTCTATTTATCATCTACCCTACTTTTTATCCATATCTATCTAAAGAAAGTTTATATTAAAAAAAATCAAGAATTGTTTAAATATTCTAACAAATTATATAATAACTTTAAAATATTTATTACAAACACAAAAAATAATTTTATATTTTTACAAAATATATCACAAAATTATGTACTAACAATTTAAATTATGTTTTTTCGGACTATCAACTTAAATGTTTTTTAAATATTTAATAAAATGTAATAGCTTTAAATAAATAAAATTCAAATCACAAAAGATATTAAATATTTTGTAGATTATTTAAATATTTAAATAACCAGATATTTATCATAACTATATTTTAAATAGTTAAGTTAATGAAATTATGTAACAAATTTAAAAAATTTGTTCAAAGTAGAAAAATATTTAATACTGAAATTAATAATAATTTAATATATTACAAAATTAATAATGAAATTCTGTAATAATAGTATAAATTATGATTTTAAGGATAATTAAATTCAATAAATAATTCATATTTTAAATTTTAAATATTTTACATATTATTTAACTATTTAAATAAATAAAATTTTTAAATACCAAAATATTTAACATAACTAGATTTTAAATAGTTAAAATAAAGAAATTATGTAATGAATTTAAAAAAAAATCCTAAAAATTAGAAAAATAATTATAAAATAATATTGAAATTAATAATATTTTAATATTTTTACATAATATTGTACATAACTAGTTTAAATTATATCAAGTAATAATTCAAGAAAATAACTTTCAAAAAATATTATTAATTTATAATAATTTTAAACTCTTAATCTGTATTTATTATATAATTATATATACTCAAGTTAATATTTATTGTATTTCAGTAATTATTTATTGTTTTTTGTGATAAATGTATTTTCAATGATTATGTATAAATTTATTTTGTTTTTCTATTTAACGAAAAACTTTTAATAATTATTGGAGATTAAACTACTATTATTGAAATTTTTAAATTTAATTTATTGTACTTATTGTATTTATTATATTTTTGTTATAACTTATTGAATAATTTTTATTAGAGATTAAACTATTATTTGAGATTATACTATTTATTGAATAAGTTAATATGTTTTTAGTACTTATTGTAGTTTTGTAATTATTGTATTTTTTCATTATTAATATAGTTTGAATAATTATGTATTTTCACTATAGATTTTCAATAATTATTGGAGATTAAACTTTTCCTATTTATCAGATATGAGACTATTAATTTAGCTGAAATTATGAGTATTCGTGAGTTGGTTCGCTTTGGTCGTAGACTATTTGGCCAAACAAATTGACTTGGTTAGGTTGGAGAATTGGCCAGTTGAAACCAATTGGCCTTTTGTGAAATCCAACCCACTCAAGTTGTATCGGTTTCGGTCGATTTTTTGGTTTAGTTAGTTAGTTCAAAAGATTTAAACTTAAAATTTTAATTTAATTTTAAAAATTATAGTATAATTATTAAAAATAAAATAAAAATTTAAATTTATGATATAAAACATTTTAGACTAAGAAATATGGGAAAATCCTCACTTTCACATATTAAAAATTATATTTAAAATATAAAATATTAATATATATCCATGGTCAGATCATTTGACTTTGGTCGGTTTACAAATGGCCAAAGTGAAATTGATCCAACTTGGTCGATTTGGAAAATTTTTGAACCAAATCCGACTTAAAATACTAGAAAATCGAACAACTCAAGTCAAGTTGATTGTGTTAGTTGGTTTCATTAGTTTGATGAATAAACCTAACTGAAATTAATTATTGTTATTTTTGTATTATAAAAATTTATTAAAAGTAGTATATAAAATATGAATAATTATTAATTATTTAAAAATTTGAAAATATAAAATAATTGTATACTCTTATGTGTTTCTATACACACCTTTAGGGATGGCAATTTTCCCCATCCCCAACAGTAACCCAACTTCTTCGACCTGATGGGGCTGGGGATGGGGATTGTTTTGGTGGATCGGGGCAGGGACGGGGATTAATAGGAATCCCAATCGGGATCGGGGATGGGGATTGAGGTCCCCACCCCACCCCGACCTCGATTATACATATATTAAATGTTATTCATATTAAATATACTATTATATTATATATATATATATATATCAAAATATATTTAAACATTATTTATAATTTAAAATTTTTATTTGTTTTAAATAAATTTATTTTAAAAAATACTTATATCTAAAAACATTTTAGTGATTCAGGTCCCCATAGGGAATCCATCCCCGTCGGGGATTGGAGATGGGTGTTAATTTTAGAATTGGTGTCGGGGATGGGGAATATAATCCCCGTCCCATTGCCATTCCTACACACCTTATAGCTTTACATATTTACTTAAACCTACCTTATAGTTTTCATTTTACTAAAACATCCTATATATTTTACAACTTATTTACTTAATCAACATTTCATTAAGGAATGTTTGTTTTGCCATTAGACCCATGATTTTTTATTCTAAAAATACCCTTAACACATTTTTTGTATAGAAAATAAAATTAACCAAATATAGCCAATAGAGTGGTTGCTTGTGTCTTATTAAGGGAAAAATGGTATTTTTATTTTTATTTTCTTTTAACTAAATTTATTTAAATGAACATTAGGGTCAACATTGTCATTTTCCATTGTTATATCATAGAAGATTGATTAAATCCATTGCAAATTATAAGTGGTGTTTTAGTAAAATGCTAACTACAGGGTAGATTTTAGTAAATCCATGAAATTATAAGAGGTACTTTAATAAATGACAATTTCTATTATTTAACTTTCGCTTAATAAATCCTATGCATCGCATGGGTCCCGCTAGTATATATATTAAAACAAAGCGGTAAAAAATTTCTCCTTTTTTTTCAATTTTTTATTTTTTTATTCCATGTCATTTTTGAAATAACCAGATGCATTTTCCCAATAACCTAAATACTCTCTTCACCTAAAATTTCTCCTAAACTAACTCTCCCACTATCCTCCACTTTCTCCAAAATTATCTCTAATTTCTACTTATCTTCTAAATTATCTCTAATTCCTATTTATCTCTAAAATTATCTCTATTTTAGTAGACAATTTCTCTCCTAAATTATCTTTAATTCCTATTTATCCTCTCCCCTACTTTTTATCTATACTTATCTAAAGAAAAGTTTGGATTAAAAAATTTAAGAATTATTTAAATATTCTAACAAAATTATATAATAACTTTAAAATATTTGTTAAAAACATACAAATAATTTTATATTTTTACAAAATATATCATGAAATTATGTACTAACAATTTAAATTATGTTTTTTTCCAAATTATCAATTTAAATGTTTTTCAAATATTTAATAATATGTAATAGCTTTAAATAAATAACATTCAAATAACAAAAAAATTTAAATATTTTATAGATTATTTAAATATTTATCATAACTAAATTTTAAATAGTAAAACAACAAAATTATATAATAAATTTAAAACAAAATTCTTCGAAGTAGAAAAATAATTACAACATAATATTGAAGTTAATAATAGTTTAATATATTAAAAATTAATAATAAAATTATGTAATAATAGTATAAATTATGATTTTATGGATAATTAAATTGGATAAATAATTAATATTTTTCATATTATTTAAGTATTTAAATAACTAAATATTTTAAATAGAAAAATATTTAACATAACTAGGTTTTAAATAGGTAAAAAAAAAGAAATTATGTGATAAATTTAAAGAAATCTGAAACATAGAAAAATAATTATAACATAACATTGAAATTAATAATAATTTAATATTTTTACATAATATTGTAAATAACTAATTTCAATTAATATCAAGTAATAATTCGAGAAAATAACTTTCAAAAAAATAATATTTATTAATAATAATTTTAAACTCTTAGTCTGTATTTGTTATATAATTATATATACTAAAATCAATATTTATTGTAATTCAGTATTTTTTTTTGTTTTTTGTTATAAATGTATTTTCAATGATTATGTATAAATTTATTTTGTTTTGTTATTTAATAGAAAACTTCTAATAATTATTAGAGATTTAACTATTATTATTTATCAGAGATGAGACTATTAATTTAACTGAAATTATGAGTGTTCATGAGTTGGTTTAGTTTGGTCTAGGCTATTTGGCCAACCAAATTGACCTGGTTAGGTTAGGGGGTTGGTCAGTTGAAACTAGTTGACCTTTTGTGAAAATCGACCCACTCAGGTTGTATCGACTTGGGTCAATTTTTTGTTTGATTAGTCAGTTCAAAAGATTTAAACTTAAAATTTAAATTTAATTTTAAAAATTATAGTGCAATTAATAAAAATAAATTTAAAAATTAGATTTATGTTATAAAACATGTTAGACTAAGAAATATGGGAAATTTTCCACTTTTCATATTAAAAATTATATTTAAAATATAAAATATTAATAGATATCCATGGTTAGGTCGTTCGAGTTTGGTCAATTTACAAGTGGCCAAAGTGAAATTGATCCAACTTGGTCAAATTGGAAAACTTTTGAACCAAAAACCTAAAATACTAGTAAACAACCAACTCAGGTCGAGTTGATTGTTTGATGAATAAACCTAATTGAAATTAATTATTGTTATTTTTGTATTATAAAGAATTATTAAAAGTAGCATATAAAATATGAATTATTATTAATTATTTAAAATTTTGAAAAAATAAAACAATTGTATTAATTTTATGTGTTTCTATAATGGTCATTTACTAGAACACACGTTATAATTTTACATATTTACTTAAACCTACCTTATAGTTTCCATTTTACTAAAATATCCCATATATTTTACAACTTATTTACTTAACCAACATTTCATTAATGAGTGTTTGTTTTACCATTAGGCCCATGATTTTTTATTCCAAAAATACCCTTAACACTTTTTTTGTATAGAAAACAAAATTGACCAAATATAACCAATAAAGTGGTTACCCGTGTTTTATTAAGGGCAAAAATGGTATTTATAGTTATATTTTCTTTTGATTAAATTTATTTAAATGAACATTAGGGTCAACATTGTCATTTTCCACTATCATCTAATGGAAGATTGATTAAATCCATTGCAAATTATAAGTAGTGTTTTAGTATTATGCTAACTTTATGGTAGATTTTAATAAATCCATGAAACTATAAGGGGCATTTTAGTAAGTGACCCTTTCTATTATTAAAACAAGGCAGTGAAGAAATTCTCTTTTTTTATTTTTTTATTTTTTTTATTCCATGTCATTTTTTAAACAACCGAATACCAGAACCTAAATAATCTCTTCTCCTAAAATTTATCATAAACTACCTCTCCCACTATCCCCCACTTTCTCCAAATTATCTCTAATTTAGTAGAGAGTTTCTCTCCTAAATTATTTCTAATTCCTATTTATCCTCTCCCCTACTTTTTATCTATATCCATCTAAAGAAAGTTTAGATTTAAAATTTTAAGAATTATTTAAATATTATAACAAAATTATATAATAACTTTAAAATATTTATTAAAAACACAAAAAATAATTTTATATTTTTACAAAATATATCACGAAATTATGTACTAACAATTTAAATTATATTTTTTGGATTATCAATTTAAATGTTTTCTAAATATTGAATAATATGTAATAGCTTTAAAGAAATAAAATTCAAATAACAAAAAAAGTAAACATTTTATAGATTATGTAAATATTTATCATAACTAGATTATAAATAGTTAAAATAACAGAGTCATGTAATAAATTTAAAAATTTCTTCAAAGTAGAAAAATAATTATAACATAATATTGAAATTAATAATAATTTAATATATTAGACAATCTATATATATTAAAACAAGGAAGTGTAGAAATATTTTAGCCTAGGAAATATTAGAAATTTCCCACTTTCCTAAAAATTATATTTAAAATATAAAATATTAATATATATTTATGGTTAGGTCATTCGGTTTTAGTCAGTTTACAAGTAGTCAAAGTGTTGCAAAACTAATCCAACCCATTTGGGTTAGAAAACTGTTGAACCAAATTTAGTTGAAAATACTAGAAATTGGGTTGGCCAATTTCATTAGTTTGATTAGAAATGGCAACAGGGCAGGGTGGGGATGAGGAGCCTCCTCCCCATCCCTATCTCCATGGGGATCTCCACTCCCCGTGATTCTTTATAATGTCAACCATTATGCTTTTTTTCTATTTTTTTAAATAAAAATAAAATAATTAAATTTTACAATCCTATTATAAAAGATTCAAACATATTATACCATATTTTTAAAAATATTAACATATAGATGTATATATATATAAACATGTGTGTGTATGTGTGTATAAGTGGGAATCCCATGAGACGGGGATCAGGGTCCCTGCGGAGCAGGGAGTTCTCTCCTTGTCCCCATGTCATCCCCGCCAATGGGATGAAAATTTCCCCATCTCCATCCCCGCAGGGAAAAATAGTCCCCATCCCCGCCCCATTCGAGGCATATCCCCATGGGGATTGGGGAAAATTGACATCCCTAAAAATATTGGCTCAAATCGAGCTTGAACCTTGTAGAATAGTCTCGAGCTGAGCTCGAGCCTCATGCTATTCGGCTTGGCTCCGCTGGAATCCACCCTAGCCTTGACCATGAGAGATTGCTGACAAACGAATGGATGGACGATGTCGGCCTTTCTTTCTCTATTTTCCCATGTTGCCTTTTGAAGAGAAGAAATGAAAGGGGCAAGCAAATGTGAAATGGCGTTTTGGTTGGGTTTGGAAAGAAATCGTGCCGAAATGACCATTTTAGACATATTTTGTTTAAATATTACATGTATATAATTTATTAATTATTATATATTATATATTTAATAATACATATATATATATATATATATATATATATATATATGTATATATATAAATACTCGGTTCAGGTCCTAATCGCTTTGGGACATGATGGGCCTGGTTCTGACCCGATAATAATCGAGAAAATATATTTGAAACCAAAACTGACCCATCGGGACAAATTCTAAAACCAGAACCAGTCTAATAGGCCCAGGTTCAACAAACATTTGACAACGCATAGGGGCACAAGGTTCAAAATATCGATACGCCCAATACATCAGAAGGGGTGTATCGGGCCATATCAATACTTTTTTTTTTTTTTCAAAACCAGTTCAGGGAGCGATTTAAGGCTCAATTCATCCCCTGAACTAGTCAGAACCCCTATACACCCCATGGAAGAACATATAAAAAAACTCCCGAAATGATACATATCGACTGGTACAAGCCGATACTTTGAACCTTATAGGGACATCGTGTAAACAAGTACTACTTATCATCCTCCTCGTAACTGCTGTAAGAGGGCACCAACTACAGCAACATAGTAGTAGTTCTGTCACCAGCAAGTCAGCAACGGAGTCTTGAGTTTTAGAGAACTCGTTGATCATTTTGGTAACGAGATGGAGGACTTCCATCTTATTGAGAATGATGAAACCGTTAGGGCTGTGACTGTTGGTTTTATGAAGACATTGACATGTAGAATAAGTCCCTTGACTGAGCGGGAGCTGTGAACGAATGGATGTATGGAAGACCCCCTGTACTTTGTTTTGCGACAAAAACCCCTCTGTACTATGACTGAGATAGAAAACCCCTTTCGTTAGTTTTCAGTTGAAATCCTTCATTGTAATATTTTGTAATTCTCATATTACTTTTAAAATAACTATTCCGATAATTGAGAGAAAAATTCTGTTCATCTTTTCCAACTTATGATACAAGAATAATAGCGGTGATAATCCCTTCTGTCTCAAATTCCCTTTTCTTCCCTTTTCTTCTTCAAAGCAAAGCAACTGATCGATCAAAAAGCTTCAGCCCTATAAAACAGCCGGAGGGAGAATTGAAATTTTGACATCGTTAGATTATCCTTCCCAAATGATACGAGAAAATAAAAAAAAATCCCACGTTTACAATTACAAACAAAAATTGGAAAGAAGTCACTGTCCAACGCAACAATCAAACTATACATATAACTAAAGTCAAAAAGCAAGTAATGTAAGTACAGGGGGTGAAGCCATCTTACGGCACAGCGACTGAAGCTTATCAAAAATAAAGGGACGAGCAGAGCAGTGAAGCACGACCACCAAAGGGTTGTCTGTCACATATATAGTTCTTCCTTGTTAACTCTGGCTCTGCACTTAACCCCTTTTAAAATCATGAACCAACACATCCATCAACAACTCCACGTTTATCTATATCTGTCCACTTTCAATTAATGTAATCCCAGTACCGGGGGCGGATTAGCTGGAGACAAAAACAACACACCTGACTAAATTACCTATCACAGTTGGACACGCCGGTGTTCAATACAACTGGGTCCCAGATGGGTCCACAGTGAGTACTGGTGTGTTCAACCGTGATAAATAGTTCAGCCGGGTGTGTATTAGTTTGTCTCCAGCTCATCTGGGACTGCCCAGTTCCACCCCACCCCACCTCTGCCTTTGCTTTCTAACTTTCACATTATCTAGATTCTTTGCACTATTACTACGACATCGAACTGAAAAAGAGGTCGACAAATTTGAAGGTCCAATGACAAGATACATCACCAGTTTCAAATGAATAGGAGCATGAACTTGTTAACCTGATGAGGTAAGGATCTATTGTTGCCCGTGTGGAACCTATTTGGACCAGCTTTTATTGCAAGCAAATCAATTTGGTTCGGATGATTCAGATTGATCGTATCCAATCACTACATCTTTTCTTATTCTCTCCTACTATCTTGTACACTTGGCACTCCCAACTCCCAAAAAGATGAGGAACTGGTCACGGAATAATGGATTGGTTTTCTTTAGGATAAACAAGGGCAGATAAGTTTTCTGGATTGGGTGGTTGTGGGATATCTTGGTCACGATTGAGAGGTTTAACAATCCATTCTCATTTAAGTTGCAAATTCTTTTCTTGTCTTCTTTTTCTGATTTTTCTCATGGTGGGGAACCAGCAGCTTAGCTCAGGAGGTGGAGAGAGAAGACCAAGAAAAGTCTGAAGATTAGACAGTTTGGATAGAACAGACAGAATAAAGAAATGCGGGAAGAAGAAAGGGGGGGAAGGGGAAGAGAAATCAGAGGAGAGAGAGAGGGAGAAAGAGAAATGTGAAGAAACCTGAAGTAGAAAAAAGGGAAAGGGGAAGAGAGATCGAAAGAGAGAGAGAGGGAGTAAGAGAAATGTGAAGAAATCTGAAATAAAAGGGATTACCACCACTGCTGTTTGCATATCCTGAAATCAGGAAGATGAACAATGTTTTTCTCCCTATTATCCGAATAGTTATTATAAGAATAGTATGGAGATTAAAAAATATTGCAATGGCAGATTTCAACAAAAATCTAACGGAAAGGGGTCTATCTCCCAGTCATAGTACAGGGGAGCCTTCATTATAAAACAAAAGGGGGTCTTTGTCACAGACCCCAGTACAGGGGTCTTCGTAATTACCCAAATTGTTATTATAATCCACCTACGCAAATTGTAGGCATGACGATGGATAATTGGACCATCGTTTCTGCAAATCAGCATTACCGAGTGAGCTTTGTTGCCGGTTTTGCATAAACGCATGTGGCAACTGGGTACACCATGAGAAATGAGCCACTACAATCTAACATCAAATCCCCATCACCATTTCGCAATCTCTATGATCAATTTTGGTATTTGAAAGATGAGAGCCATGCCGCCATGACATCCTCCACCACAATAACTGGGGGAGGTTAAACGTAAACCAAGAAACGCTTGTTCTATTTAAATCAATCGTTCAATTGTAAAGGATTCATTGAAAAAGAGAATATTAAGGGAGCTTGATGGGCTTAGTTTAAGACAAATACAATTCATCTCATTTAAATATTTCCTCTTCATGTCATAAACATTCTGCTGCTCACAATTCTAAATGAATAAAAAAAAAAAATTACCGTTTATCTGGGTATATCACCAATTAAATTAAATTAACTTCTCTCTCATTAACGTAAAGGATACCAAACACTTCCACTGAAAATTAAAGAAAAACCATCATTTAAGCTCCTACAACTTCAGTCTCTCCTTCTGCCATTGTTTCCTCTGCTGGCCTCTCCATCTTAATACCAATATCTTCTGAATAGTCGCCATGAACCTACAACCAAATCCAAATAAACAATAAATTAGTCAAGGCATATAATCAGAACAACAAAAAGAAGCTCTCTATAAGCTATCTACACTAGTTGCAATCAGTTATGATATTCTACTAGGCATGTTTTTTCCAGAATGGGATAGTGCATCAGTGTTGCCAAACATGGAGAATGGTGACAAAACAACAGGTCGATACAGGGCTAAATTATCCTTATTTGTTATAACCCCCCTCCCGAAAGTCAGTGGTTGCAGGAATTGACTCACGTCTCTGCTGGAACAAACCAGCTAACGTACCAAGCCACCCCTCAGTTGGCAGCTAAGTTCTCCTTAAGCAGGTCTTACATCTTTTTTTCCTGCATACCACATTTTATTGTCAAGGGCTACCCCACACTGCTGCTGTTTGTTTCTCACAGATATTAAGGCACAGAAGCCAAAAAAGCAATCTTTGGTGAAAAACAATGGGAGCCATCAACCACTGCACGGCCCCAGATGTATTTCTGTACTGGAGAGTTAAGAATTTTTAGCTCCTCTTCCTTGTAACTTTTTTCCAATATTAATGAATTCTGTGGTTATTGATAAAAAAAAATGCATGAAATGTGACAAAGAATGATGTAGAAGTAGAGTTTTAGGCTAGTTCCTGATGCCTACCCCCTAAACATTTCAATTTATCTTTTAAAATTAATCAGCTAAATTGGGGGTTTTGTGTCTTCTTAGGTCAAGTTGTTTGCATTAGTTGGGGGGGAGACATACCTCCATCAACTTGCCAAGATCGAACTTTGGAGCCTTCAAGATCTTAACTTTACGAATGAAGACATTTTGCAAGGGATAAATGCTTGAGGTAGCCTTTTCAATCTCCTTGCCGATCACCTCAGGGATGAATTTCTGCACCAATTCCTTCAGATCACAAGATGTTGCCTGGTTTACCATGATTTCCCTCATTTTACGGCGAATCTGACAAATATGAACAGTTACAAAATCAACTTTGTTGCACAAGTATGACTAAAAGAGATTGCATGTAAATGAAATTCTATAGACATTGGTTTCTAGCTTTATACATGTAAAGTTTGTCTAAGAAAAGAAGAAAACCACAACCATGAACTTAGATTTAGCAAAATATGTGGTAGAAATATCTGAAGTGGGAACTAGCACTTGTAATTTGTAAATATGAGTTCTACCTGCCGGATCTGGCTGGATTGTGCGTAACAGGTCCTCTTAACCTGGTTAGGGCGTCTCTTGGTGAATCCAATGCAGAACATCCTTAGAGTGTAGTTATCTGTAGTCTTGACATCAACATGTGCCTCAATCAATGTCTGCCACTTCCGCACCAAAGACCTTAATTTGTCTGTGGTGAAATTCATCCCCTGACTCAACCAAACTCAATTAGAATTTCTAATGTTTCAATTTTATACATTAGAGGTTTGCTGCAAGCAGGACTTTGGAAACTTTTAGACTTACCCAAAAGTTAGTGAGGACATTCCTTCCTTGGACATCTTCTGCTCTCAGTCGGATCTTCCTGTAGGATTGATCATCATCGGCCTGAAGATCAGCAAGGGAAATCTCAAACACTCGGTGTTTGAGTCCTTCTGATGCTATCTGTAGAGAGAGAACAAATAAAGCTGAAAACTTGAAACCCTTCTGAAATGAATGGCAGATATCTGATTCCACCAAAACACATAAGAGCAGGGAAGAGAAAGAACAGAAGTGCTGTTTATATTTCATGCTACAGTTCACAACTAAACTTGAGACATGGAGACTGGATTCTTTAGGAAAGTGGGTGGAATTTTCATGTTTGTACTCTGGTTTTAAATTTAAAGCAAAAGAATAAACCGGAAAATCCATGCTTGGCAAGAGAAACATCAGGCTTAAGTTCCCACTTATGCATGTAATCCACAGTATCCCAACTATGGAATCAAGTTCCTCATAACAGGTAAGACTGGGATATGTACATAATTAAAATTTGTGCAACAAAGGATGGAATATGAGGGTCCAATGGTTCATAAATTAAAGGCAATTTGTGCAACAAAGAGATATAACAAGAAGAACTAAAAACCAAAACTTCTACTAGTGACCAAACCACACTAGACAGGGGACAACCGTTCCTGAAAAATGCAAGTGACAATATTCCCACACCAGAGATCTAAACTGTATTTAGATTCAGTTCACAAAATTATAACAGCGACAAGTAGCCCATGCATAAGAATGAAAGTATATTTAGATTCAGAACATGAAAATGAAAGTACAAATTATATTTAGATTCAGTTCAGCAGGAGTGGCCCATGCATAAGAATCGGAAAAACAAGCTCAGATCAAAAAATGAAAGTACATACTACAAGTTCTTTTTCTTTGTTACTTTTCTACTAACTGAAACTTCCATTGTAGATTCTTCATATTCTAACATCAATTTTCCAATAAAGAAAGCTTAAACTATTTGGTTTTATACGCATTCACACACTAAAACATGGAGATTGCAGAACGAGATCACCAAATATGAAAGATAACCAGATTTGGCGAAAGAAAAAAAAAAAAAAAGACCTTGGTTCCTTGGGTTCTGGTAACAAGGGTCTTCCCGACATTTCTAGTGGTAAAGATTGAAGGCGCTTTGATATCATACCAGTCCTTCTTCGCGAAGGGATCGACTCTGTAAAACGAAGATCAGATTTCCATGAGAAAACAGAATATGAAAAACAAAAATACAACAGTTTACTACTCACGCCTTCTTCTTTCCACCCTTTTTTCCCTTCGATATCCTCTTATTCTTCCTGTTAAAAAATGGCCAAATAAACCGAACAAGTCAAGTTCAATAGGTGTGAATACAGACTACAATTGAGAGGGACAATGAGAAAGGGAAATACCCGACCGCCATTGTCGACAGAGATTAGATTTGTCGGTAGCTTGAGGAGAGCACGGCTACCTTGATTGCCAAAAACCCTAATCCTCAAACCCTAAAATTTGCAATCGTCTATAACTCTATATACCTAATACCTCCTCGGCTCCTCCACTCCAGTACCAACAAACCCATACCACTGTTTTAAACTGAAACTACAAAAATGCCTTTCGACAAAATGACGAAATTGGTCCTGGACAACATAAGCCACGCAGGCACCAAATAGAATTTTTAGTGACCCCGTAGCCCGTAATCATATTCCAACGTGACCACAGAGCTGACTTCGTGGCAGATTAAGACTGTTGACTCAAAAGATGATGCAGCAAACATCTACACTCCCATTTTCAGAATTAAAAAAACCACTCCTGTGTTAGCCACCACGTCCCACGTATTAAAAAGCAATTTCTGTGCTGTGTAAAATAGCTTTGGGCCGGTTCATTTGCCTGTTAAGTTTTTGGGGTGGTCAAGGTCAATGTGGAAGTTTTTTTTTTGGGAAGTGCGGGGCTCAAAGAAATTCAACTTTCTCTTTGATAAATTTTTTGGCCATTTTTAGGGATAAGTGGATATATAATTTACCTATGATTATGAATTAGGAAGTTGGCCAAATATGAAGGCAATAAAATGCCTTCAGTGCACATAAAAATTAGGGTTCTATTGAAAATATCAATATATTTCTTCTTCCAAGTCATGGAATATCCAAGCAGTAAAACAACTGTTTCTTGATGAGACAGCTGAAAAGATTTTACAAATAAGGATTTCTCTAAATTCTTGGGAGGACAAACCCATTTGGTTAGGATCAAAGTCAAGGCAATTTACAGTTAAAATCAGTTTATTTCTTTGCCTCCCAGGAATTGTTTCAAATTTTGGCACCTTCTTGTAGACCAAAAAATAAAATTTTTTCTCTGGAGATGTTGTACTAACAGTCTAGTTGTGAACGAAAATCTTTATAAAAGAAAGATTGTACAATCTCCTCTTTGCCCCAGGTGTGAGAAAGAAAATGAAACTGCCAATGCATGACTGTTACTTTGTGAGAAAAAAAGCAAGTGTGTATGGTTTGGCTCAAGTTTGGGCCTGTTGGTTGATAGGATTAATCCTTCTCTCACTTTTTTTTTTTTTTATTGGCTTGCTTTATCTTTCAAATCTGATTTAGTTTCTCACGTTGAAAATACTATTACTTTGCTTGCTGGTCTTTGGGAGATTTGGAAGGACAGGAATGGAGGTATCTTTGAAAATTCATCAAATAATCCTAGGAATGTAATTAATGCAATAAACAAGTTGACAACAGAGACATCTCTGTTCTTGCAGCAGAAATTGGGAAACTCTTCAGCTGAGGGTCATAGGGACCCTTCTTTTTGTTGGTTCCCTCAGCTGACTTTTGCTGCTGGGCTGCCTGTGGCTCCTTTTCAACTGACTTCCCCTATTAGCAGAGGCCATGGCCTTAGTGGAAGCTGTGGCGATAGCCAAGAGGAAGAGCCTATACCGGGTGATCTTTGAGTTGGACTGTCAGTAACTCTTTTTTTACCTCAACAACTCTTCTCCCTTTTGTGCAGCTGATCTAGTGTAAGCTTTGTGAAGGTACGGCTGTTGATTTTTTGTGGTGTCCTAGAGGTGGGAATGCTGCTGCTCATAAGCTTGCGAAGATTGGTGCTCGTTCAGTGCTACGGTTGGAAGAAGATATTCCAGATTGGCTTTTGTCTTTAATTAAGTAGCATTTTTTTTTTTTTTTGGTTAGTTGTTGTGTTTTGTTTGTCTTGTAGGAATACGTATATCATCCCAAGTCTCCACTGGAATCCCACCAAGGCACCAGCTAAGCCACTCATCATTTGGTAATTTTATTTAATTTTCTTGTTTATAATGTTGCCTATATAATTTTTTTGGGTCATTTATTAGAACACCCCCTATAGTTTCATATATTTATTTAAATCTATTCTATTGTTTTTATTTTATTAAAACACCCCTATAGTTTGCAACCTATTTGCTTAATGAACTTTCACTAAGAAGTGTTTTTTTCATATAAAATATTAACATAATCATCTAAATTGAATGGAAGATGTTCAAGGGCATGGGCCCATGATTGTTTATTCCAAGAGTATCTCTAACATTTCTTGCAAAAAAAAAGAGCAAATAAAGCCAAATAGAGTGGTTGTTCATGTTTTACTAGGGGCAAAAATGATATTCTTCATTTTTGTTAAATATATTCAAATGGACATTAGGGCCAAAATTGTCATTTTGCATTGCCATCTAATGGAAGATTAATCTTGCAAAACTATAGGGGGTGTTTTAATAAAACATGATAGATTTTAGTAAATCCATGAAACTATAGGAAGTATTTTAATGAAATGACTTTTTTTTATTAAACATGGATGCAACACTTTGCACTAGTAGTTGTTGATGAAGTGTACGAATGACTTTTTTTAAATTCTTCAAACGTCATTAACTATGTCAAACTATAAATAGTCATTTCAGTTAAATTTGTGACTACACAAATGCATCTTCTTCAACATATTGATAAGTAGTCTACAAATACAAATATGTAGAGTGCAAAACTCTGTATTTTATATTATTTTATATGTATTTGAACTGTGCATATTTTGCATTTGTATTGCTTCCAAACTGAGCTTTCTCGTTTTTTTTTTAATTGATTGTAACTTCTTGAGCTGTATCCTGAGCATTTGTCAATGAAATTTGCACCTTAGGCTGCGTTTGGAAACAATGCAAATAAGTGTGAATGCAAATATGTAGAGTGTAAAACAGTTCATATAAATTGCAAAGTTGGGTTAATTTTGCACCAACAAATTTACATTCTCACCAAACAAACTTAGTTGTAATGAATGCAAACATGAATTTCAATAAAACATATACTTTCTTTTTAATCAAAAGCTCATTTAAATGCAAATGTACTTTTTTATTGATGTACTTTTACATCTTGTTATCAATGTAAATATGCATTGGTCTGTCATCTGTCAATGCATAAATGTAATGTTGTCAAACAGACAAAAGTGAACCAAAGTACAAATTTACCCTAAATCGGTATTTACACTCCATTTGCATCGTTTCCACATGCAACCTTAGCCTCAATTTGGAAAGAGTACAAATATAAAAATGTGTTGTGCAAATATATGAAAAATAATACAAAATACAAGGCTTTGCACTCTACATATTTATATTTTGTACTCCTTCCAAATTGAATGCAAATATAAATATGTACTATATAAATACATATAAAATAATACAAAATACAAGGTTTTACACTATATATTTGCATTTGTACTTTTCAAATGGAGTCTAGGTTTTAAAAAACAACAAAACACATTCCTCTTCAAGTTATTTTCTCTATTAATTTTTTTTTCTGGAACCAAAGTTGATACCATTAATTCTAGAAGATTTCTTTTTTGACATTCAATTTTGTTGGTTGTCATTTCCTATCAAAACCTCTGTTGTATCCTACATCCTAGGTATGAATTTACCTGCAGCCTTCAAAAGAACATTCTAAAGACATCATTATCTCTTTCTTTTATGAAACTACTATTCCAATGATTCCAATCTAACAATTCAATATATGACGATCATCAACTGCGGACTCGATTACTATTCTATAGTTTCATATTTTCATACTTTCACTCTCCACCGATGTTGTTAGCCTCGGATTAGATGGACCCAACAAGTGAACCATTGATTTTGTAACCTGGTGACCTTTCCGGGTCCTAAAATTTGACAGTTCTCACGAGTTGATCATTCAAACACCCCCCCCACCCACCACTTGGCCAAGCCAGGTGAAATTGTTTGGACCATGCGGGAGATGTTTCCAAGACACGGTGGGGACGTACTGTGGGGCGTTGTGGGGCGGAGATGTGATCTCGGATAGTAGGTCGGCAAATGCCCATTAGTTGGTGATAACGTGATTGGATCTTAGTTCGGCAAATGTCCAACAGGTACTTCACGCGATTGGGCTCGATCAAGTACAGCCGGGTCAACTCTTTGGAGTCTGAAATGCCAAGTTGCCAACGCACACAAGTTTGTCACCTGTTTATCATTCCACCCAAACGCACAGAAGCGACCAGATTATGTTCCGTCACCTCACCTCCAAGTTTCAAGGCAAAGAAGATGTAATGAGCTGTATGTATCCTCCACCAGGAACTTTTACAGCAAGTAATGCAAACACAAAAATGTCGGAAGGGCAGATAGGATCCAAAACATGCCAGCTTAGATCACTCCGCCATTCTTTCTTTCACATCATATCCACACGGATTTTAAGACAAAAAACTAAACACAAAATCAGAGGACTAATTCAGAAAAAAACTTGGATTTTTCTTAGTTCAACATGATATCGAGAAATACACTACCTGATATCAATAAATAAGCACATTAAAGAAGGAAATAAAATATGGAACAAAAAAGGCTTCTGCGATTTGGAGTCAATTATCATTAGATTGTTGAACATTTTCAAATTTGCCAAGAGCAAGGTGTAAGAATCAGTCCCAAGGAATGCAAGTAGAAGAGTCAGGAAGGAAGCTTCAAGTTTCTCAAGGTTGCAGTGAGAAGAGGGAGTTTGGTGGGAGACCTTTGCTTGTACTCTTTCTCCAAGGTCTTTGCAGCCAGAGTATGCAGTTCTGAGCCATCCTTGTCCTCCTTGTTCCGCCCTTTTAAAAGCTGTGCAATGGCGGCACTACACTGGATAACAGAATCAACACCACCCATTAGCCAGTACTCAGGTAATTGGGGTGATGAGGCTAAGCTGATGCTAGGGTGGGAACCATTGTGCAAGTGCACGTGCATGTGTATGTGTGTGTGTGTGTGTGTGTGTGAGAGAGAGAGAGAGAGAGAGAGAGAGAGAGAACCAAGCAAATGCCAAAAAGCGCTCGGGTGTTTTTGCCCCCAGTCAAGTCTATGGTAGATGCATAATATTTCTTAGACATCTGAAGGTTTTCTAGCCCACCGAGTGTATAGAGTACCTGTTGAGGCAAGGAAGCAAATAGGAGCTTAATTCAAGCTTTCTTAAAAAGTATGAGATATACACACCAACGTCTTAGGTAAAAAATATTAATCTTGGAGGTTTCTCGGATAAAAATTTCAGTTTCTAGGGTTTTCATAGGGAACAGATCACAATGCAGGTGGGAATCATGACAATGGTATTAAGGTCCATTACCAAGTTCAATTTCAAGTGTTCCCAAAACTGTAAAATACACAATATGCATACATGTCTACGCTGCATGTTCAATGCTCCAGATTATTTTTAATATAAAAAAAATACTTTTACAGGGGTGAATGTGTATGTAATTAGGGGTTAAGTCTACGGTTGAGTATATGTTTTCGTGTAATCACATATTTACACTAAACTGGAATTACTCACATCGGCATATGCTAGGTGATATAGGGGAACCAACGGTTGACATAATATTAGCTCCTCATAACAGAAAGCTGCTTGCTTGTACCTGATTACGGCAAGTAAAAGAAGAAACTTAACAAAATGCAGGACCTATAAGGCATGAAATGCTGAGATAATAAAAGATAATTATATCTGTCGCTATATATAGAAAATGATCTGCTAGGTTCTAACTTCCATTGCTGGAAACACCACAATCAATCCTGTTGGATCCGTCTGACATAATAGCTCAAACATCAAGTTTTGTGGCATCTACAGCACTGGAAATCAGAAACTCCAAGGCTGCTTGGTATGGTTGTCCATAAAATAACATTTACAAATATCTCACATTTGTAGTGAAACATATATTTCAGCAAGTTCTCTCCATGCATCATGATCTGCCATAAATCTGTAACCCAAAAACAAGTAGGAATTTAAGAGATGCTTCTATGGCCAAATATCATTGCATGTAAAAACATATGCAATAATAATCATATATTGGAATACCATGCTGGCTTACATTTCAAGATACTTATTGAAATGCAATAATAATCATATATTGGAATACCATGCTGGCTTACATTTCAAGATACTTATTGAGACACTCAATGGCCACTGAAATATTGCCTTGTGCCTTTGCCATGGCAACTCTCCTCTTCTGGATTACCTGGTGAGTGAAAAAGAAAAAAAAATGAAATGAGGCTTATTTTTTCTGCATTTCTGGGGAACATAGAAGCATAGTTTCTTGCCAAAAAAAGGTAGCATAATTTCTTTATCATAGATACAATTTTAATGTCAAGAAGACCATGCTGGCAACTTTACTTGATCGAGTGGGTTATCCTCTAAAAGGCTTGAGTAAGCTACTTCTGCATCCTTCCATGATCCCCTAGCTTCAAGCAACATCCCTTTTAACCTACCTATTGATTATTGCCAAAGCAAGGACAACAAACAAGCATAAGACATTTGAAAGAAATTATTCAAAATTAGGAGATCCCCCTGTACAGTAACTTTAGGTTTGCTGAACTCACCAACCCTCATGCTCTCAGGAAATTTCCTCTGAAGAGCATTTATACAGTCCTGAATAAAGATGTGAGAAAGTAAATTATACCAAAGCTTTTGTTATCTGCTAGACAATAAAATTATACCAACTAAAAAAAAAATCATATAGCATTAAAAGAGAAAATGAACACAAGCAGAAAAGCTTAATAAAGTACACAGTTCAACTAATGAAGGAAGCAAAGATTTGACAGAAACAACAAAAAACTTTCAGGAAAAGGCCAAATTTACCTCTGTAATAGCGAAAATATTATTCTTACTTTCATGAATAATAAGGTTCAACTAAAGAAGGAAGCAAAGATATTATTCCTGCAATGTTCAGAGAAAGGCCAGCCATGTAATAAGGTTCCACAGGTAACTAGGTGCTGCACATACACCCTACATTAGATTCCTCTTAGGAGCAGTATCAATAACTGCTCATAGGCTCACTTGGTCTTTTGGTGCACAGCATGCTTTCTTCTAACTTTGATTAATGTTACGTCCTTTCCAAAAACTTCAATATTCATGTTTTGTACAATAAAGCAGTAACCACCTTACGTTTTATGGCCTTTATCCGTGTTTAAGGAGATGTTGAATAATGCATAGGAAGTTCTGTATAGTCTTCGTCTAAAGACCCTAAACCAACTAATGGCCACAACTGTTGTTGCCTTGTTGGTCCCTGTTATGTAGGGATGACAATGGGGTGGGTTCGGGGAGGGTTTTGTAAATTCTAGACCCTACCTGCCTCCCTAAACTTTCCAACCCATACCCACCACAAAACCTGTAGCGGGTTAGATTTTGTTCATCCAAACCCTCCCTGTATATGAAAATGCAAAACCCTCTCCAAACCTACCCTCCCTGCATTCAAAGGTAAGGGCGGGTTGGGTTTAGAACCCACATCTAATTTTTTATTATTTCCAGCAATAAATAAGTAAAATAACACAAATAAACAACAAAATTTCCAATTATCTGATTAAGACATGTAGAAAACACAAACTATAAATTATCCTTTACATAAATTTCAAAATATTATTAAATTCAACACCTAGTACATAAAGTTCATATGCTTTCCAACAATATGCGAGTCAGGGAGGGTAAGGTTTACCCTAATACCGTACCCTACCTGTACCCATACAGGTTGTAGAATCCCAAAACCTGTCCCTGCCCCAATACCCATCCCTCAAGCAAAAAAACTGCCCCGTCAGGGAGGGCAGGGGCAGGTACCGTACCCTACCTGTACCCATACGGGTTGTAGAACCCCAAAACCTGTCCCTGCCCCAATACCCATCCCTCGAGCAAAAAAACTGCCCCGTCAGGGAGGGCAGGAGAAGGTACCCACCGGGTAGGGTAGAAACTGCCATCCCTAGTCTTATCTGGGGGTACTAACTGAGGGCTGGCTCGTTGGTGTGCTAGCTGGTTTGTTCCAGCATTGACTGAATCCCACAACCAACACTTTGGGGAAAAAAGGGGTCAAGGGAAAGTTACCAATGGTGCATGGCACCAAATACAAAAAAAAAAAAAGTGTTATCTGGGGCCATGGGAAGGGTGAAATGATCCCAGTTAGAAAGCCCCTTAGACCAAAAACCAATTAAGAGTCTTAAATATTTTGTAATTTAAAACCAGAGGTAAAGAATCTTTTGGCATGGTCGCCCAGCTTATTTTCTCCATAAGTATGGGCTAACTTCTTATTAGTTTTTGATAATAAGAAATAAAATTTTATTAAAGGAAAAGGATAAAAATACATTGACAGTGAGATTTCACCATACAAAGGGAAAACATCTAAAACAAAATACAAAACAACCATTTATAACTCAAACACCCCTGCTAACCAAATCTAATTCTATTCATAAGCTAGCTCCAAATGCCTCTATTGAATTTTTTAAATTACAAATGAACTAAAGACCAGTGGACAATCAAAGAATAACTTTCAGCAACTAATTTTGTTTTAGACTGATTTTTCTCTTCAAATATGCATCTGTTCATTTCTTTCCATATACCCCAAGCCCCCAACAAACTGCAAACTCTAATAATGTATAATACTCCCGGTTATCCATTTTCTTACCTCCCAAGCTTGGCCATAAGGAAAATATCTCCACTGGTTTGACTGGAGTCAATATTTGATATCAAAGAAAGATGCTCAAATGAATTCCATCCAGAAACAATGAACAAATAAATGTCTCACATCTTCCTCATGCTCCTCCTTATTCAAAATAGATATACTTGGCATCTTGAAACCTCTAGATTTCAAATAGTCCAATGTTAAGATCTCCAGATGATGATATCTACATGGCCCATGAAAGGTCTAAGCCCAAGAAGAAGTATTCTCTGGAAAATTACCCCCTTAGCTAAATGCTGGACAAGAAAGAAATTCAAGGATCTTGAGGACAAAAAACATAGAGGCGGAGTCTATTATTGCAAAGGTAAAAGGAACTCTCAAGCAATGGGTCTGCATACTTGGGGGATTCAAAGGGATCTCATCAGAGGACTTCGGGTTTTGCATATGATGAATTGACTGATAACTTTCTATCAAGAAACTTTTTTCCCAAATTTTGCATATGATGAATTAAAACCTATCAATAAATGTCTAAAGACAAACATCTTGAAACCTCTTGATTTCAAATAGTCCAATGTTAAGATCTCCAGATGATGATATCTACATGGCCCATGAAAGGTCTGAGCCCAAGAAGAAGTATTCTCTGGAAAATCACCCCCTTAGCTAAATGCTGGACAAGAAAGAAATTCAAGGATCTTGAGGACAAAAAACATAGAGGCGGAGTCTATTATTTCAAAGGGATCTCATCAGAGGACTTCAGGTTTTGCATATGATGAATTGACTGATAACTTGCTATCAAGAAACTTTTTTTCCCGAATTTGGCATATGATGAATTAAAACCTATCAATAAATGTCTAAAAACAAAGATCAGCACAATCTGCTCCCCCATTTCCCAAATAATAACAATAGTAACAATAACAACAACGACACGCTTTGAAAACCTGGTCACTACTGAGGTTGACCCTGAAACTGAAAATACTACTCTAGTATAAATGGAGCTACTACTTTAGCTTTTTCCCAACAAATTTTTGTTTCTTTTGGGGTTGTTCTTTCTTCTCTGATTAAACATCTATTGGGTTTTCTCAAAAAGAAAAAAAAAATCATTAAAATGCGCTTTTTTCTTTGGGGGCTAACTGGCTAAGTAAAATGGAGTTTTTTGACTGTTCCAGATGCCTACTGATGTACCCTTCTGAACACTTGCTCCATATTGTAATTTTTGCACACAATACATCATTGTAGAACTCTACAATGATGGTAGAGTTCTTCCCTTTCCTTTCCTTTTCTTTTCTTTCTTTTTCTTTCCCTTCCCTTTCTTTCCTTTCCTTTTTTTTCCCTTTTTTTTTCCTTTTTTCCAGTCTTTTTATATGAGGTGCATGAGGCACATGAGACGTACACCTTTAGCACGCCTCATGAAAAAACCCATACGCCTCTTGCACCTGAGGCGCACGCCTCAGAGGTGCCAGCGCCTCTGGCATATGCCTCAGGGCATTTTGGGGGAACCTTGCCTCCAGGCATACACCTCCCATGCCTTTTAAAACACTGCCCGGGGGGTGTTAAGATGACACCCAGCCGCAGCCTTATACACAAGCAGTTTACACTACAAAAGTTCAATCAAGATACATGGAACTGATCAAGATTACAAGCCTGTAACTCAAGAAAATTCCAAAAATTCTTCCCTAACTTTGCTCTGCTAGTCTGATGAAAATATGGATGCACCAAAATCCAATTGGACACCAAATTTTCAACCATAGCTAACATCCTTCCAATGTTCTTCTGTTTGTTCTCAAATAGTCTTCTATTTCTCTCCATAAAACCCAACAAACTGCAAAAGGGAAGCAGCTCCACAGTCCACACGATTTTTGCTTTCTTGCTCCTGTTAAATCTTGGCCAAGAGGAGAATAACTCTGTTGTGGAAGGCTGAAACAAGTTCATTCCAAATAGGAAGGAAAAAAAAAACTCCACATGAAATGAGCAATCCTGCAAGAATAGAACAGGTGGAATACTATTTCCTCATCGGAGCAGCACAGAGAGCAGAAACTTGCCATACAAAAACCTCTACTCTTCAGGTGTTCTGAAGTTAAGATGCTGTCTATAGACACTATCCAGGCAAAAGCTTCCACTCTAGGTGAGATAGGATTCCCCCACACTCCTTCCACTTGATCAGCAACCAACTGCTCCCTTATCAGTGCCAAGTAAAAGGATTTAAAAGTAAAAGATCAATTTTTGCATTCTTTCCACCACAAGTCATCCCTAGAAGAGATAGAAACATTTGACTGTTGCAAATTTTCTAACAGCAGTAGTCATTCTTTAATTTCCAGATCCCTTAATGGCCTCCTAAACTTTGGGCTCCACACCAATTGGTCTCCTTCACCTCAAAACATTGATCTACCCTCACCTGCTGCTCTGAGAGTCTGTAAAGTCTTGGACAGAGCTCCCTCAACTTCCCAACCCCACATCATTCATCTTCCCAGAATATCACTCTTGACTCCATCCCCACCTTAAAACTGACCAAAGCTTTGAACTCTCTATGAAAACTCACTATCCCCTTCCACACACTCACTCCATAGGAATTCGAAACTTCCCTTGATTCCCAACCAAACCTCACTACCCTATATTTCCTGGCTACCACCTTCCATAACGAATCCTTTTCTGTATCCAGCTCAAAACCTCCATAGCCACTTACCAAAAGAGCCCTATTGAACAGCTTTGCCCTTCTAAACCCCCAACCCCCTTTTCCTTTTGGTCTGCATACCTTGTCCCAATTCACCAAATGGAACTTCTTTTGGCCCCTAATTCCTTCCCAAAGGAAATCTCTCTGTAGTTTTTCGATCTTGTCAGCCACCTCCCTTGGAACCTTTAATAGTGATAGATAGTATGTTGGTAGACTTGAAATGACACTTTTAATGAGAGTAATTCTGCCCCCAAGAGACAAGATTTTGCTTTCCACTTCCCCAATCTTTTTTCCACCCTTTCTAGCACTGGCCTCCATACACCTACTTCTGAAATCTTGGTCCCCACCGGGAGACCCAAAAAGCTAACTCCCCTAACTGGCATTCCAACACTGCAGCACACCATTCCAGCAGATCCCTTTCTACGTCCCTCACTCCAATAAGTAGACCTGAAAGGACACTTCTAATGAGAGTAATTCTGCACCCAAGAGACAAGTATTTTGCTTTCCACCTCTCCAATCTTTTTTCCACCCTTTCTAGCACTGGCCTCCATACCCCTACTTCTAAAATCTTGGTCCCCACCAAGAGACCCAAATAGAGGAAAGGTAACTCCCCTAACTGGCATTCCAACACTGCAGCACACTGTTCCAGCACCTCCCTTTCTACTTTCCCTGCTCCAATAAGTAGACTCTTGGACAAATGAATTTTCAACCTGTTAACATCCCAAAGTTTGCCAAATATAGCCCTTAAACTCAGCACTTGGTCCACTGAGGCATGTAAAAAAAGAGTGTCATCTGCGTACTGAAGATGAGAGATGTAGGGCTCCTCAAACCAACTCTAAAGCCTTCAATCCACCCCATCTGAACACCCTTCACCATAAGCAGATTTAGCACCTCCATAACCAGAACAAAAAGCAAAGGGGAAATTGGACCTCGCTGCTGTAAACCTCTAGATGCTTGAAAAAAATCTGAAGAGACTCCATTGAGAAGAAGAGAAAAAGATACTAAAGGTATGCAAGCATACACCAAACTACTCCATTTCTCCCAAAGCCCATTAAATGCTGCATTTCCTCCAAGAAACCCCATTCCACATGGTCATACGCCTTTTCAATGTCGACCTTACAAACCAGACCTGGCCTCCCACTTCTCAGCCTAGAAACAATACATTCACTAGCCACCAACACCCCATCTAAAATTTGCCTTCCTTCCACAAATGCCATCTGGGTTTCTCTCACCACTTAATGCAGGACTGCTTTCAGCCTCCGTGATAGCAACTTATCCAAGAGATTATAAGGGCTGCTTTAAACTGATTGGAAAGAAATCTTTAATATTCACTGCCCCAACCTTCTTTTGAACCAAGGAAATAAAAGTGGCATTCAACCTTTTATCCAGCTATTTTGTGTCGCAAAACTCCTTAATCATTTGAACAAAATCCTCCTCCAAGAAGCTCCAACCAGCCTTAATGAAGCTAAAGTTAAATTCATCAGACCCTGGAGTTTTGTCTACTCCAATCCTTCTCAAAGCTTCTCTGATCTCCCCAATTTCTACCTCCCTTTCTAACCAAACTGCTGAGTTATCATTCAACTTCCTACATTCCAAGTCCCCCAAAGACACCCACCTCCAACCCCTTTCTGAAAATAAATTCGTGTAGAACTCTACCGAGCCCTCAATTTCTGTCTCGAGCTCACCTCCTCCCTCAAAATTAACCTTTCCAACTCTCTTTCCAAGGAATCCTTCTCTACTAGAGCCTCTCTTGAGATTGAGAACTTCCCCTCTTCTTCCAGCCTATCCAGTTTTGCTAGAATTTCCAAAACCTCCTTTTTCCTCAATTCAGACCCTCCAAACACCTTTGATCTTCTACCCCTCACCACCCCTTTCTCTCTTTTTACAGCCTCGTGGGCGGACGAAAGAAGGGAAGTTACAGAATGGGGCAGTGAAGGCTCGCAAAGTAGACAGCAAGCAGCAAGCAACAGCTTGACTTGACTAAGCCCCGCACGCTTCCATTTTTCAGCCGGCTGCTCTGCTAGTTGTAGCGCGCTAGCACGCGAACCTGAAACTTTCTCAAACTCCTGGGAGCTGCTGAGCCTTCCACCTGCACACTTCTCCACCTCTCTTCAGCCCACTCTTTCAAATATGAAAGGTCTCACTCCATTTACAGCTACAAACTTTCTTAAAAAAATTGGTTTGTGGTCTGACATTCTTAGAGTCAAGGCTTCTTGAACCACCTCCCCCACATACTCCACCCTATCTCCTGAGAATAAGAACCTGTCTAGCCTTCTAAGGATTTCCCACCATTTAACAGTGGATCAATTAGTCCATTTCCTTCAACAAACTCTCCAAACTTTCCCATTCCCACAGATAACCTCCTCTCCCTTCCTCCTTTCATTTCGCTCCTCCTTAACCACATTAAAATCTCCTCCTACCACCCTAGGACCACCCCAAAAACCCCTCAACTCTTCCAATTCTTCCCAAAACTCAGCTTTTTCTCCCTCCAAGTTTGGGCCATAGACGTTTGTTAAACCCCAACATCAATCACCATTCACCTCTTTCAGACAAACTGACACAGAGAACTTTCCTACCTTCTCACCCACCTTTCTGTATACCCCCCAGATCCCAGAAAATGAGTAAACCACCTGACAAACCCACTGCACTCAGCTCCAGCCACACCCAGCCATTCCTTCCCCAAATCTCCTCCTTCAAACCCAGATTGAAAGATTCCAGCTTCATCTCCTAAAGCAGCACAACTCTAGGGCTATGATTCCTAATTAAGTTTCTCACTATCCCCCTCCTCTCCTTTTCTCTCAAACCCTTACATTCCAACTAATCACCCTCATCCTGCTCTTCCTGCCTGACAATGAAATTGAAGGAGGCTCTATTCCTCCCAATATTTTCTTTTTCTCTGTTTTTTTCTCCCTTCTAAATTTCTCAATGCGTTCGAAAGCCTTTCTTGCAAATTCTTTCCCTCCCAAGAAAAACAAACCCAGGGATTTGCCAACATAGATTTCCCTCTCAACCAATCTATCAATTTTACTTAGCCATTTCGGACCACATCAGAAGCCTGAACTGTCTCCCTTTTGTTCCTCCCTCCTCCTGTCCTTTCCCTCTCTCCCCCTCCAAGCACACTTCTCATCCTAACTCCCCTACTCCCACTCCTTCCACCCCCTGAGAAGGAGCTACAACTCTCTTTTTCTGTTGTATACCTTCTCTTTCCACTCACTCCCTCCAATCTCTCCGAAAGGTCTTTTTTTCATCTCCCAGGAGATTCTGCTTCTTCCCTAAACTCCTTTCCCTCCTTCGACCTGTGTTTACTTCTCTTCCTCAAGCTTTGACCAATTTTCGAGATAAGGGAGTTTACCTCCTAGTCAATCTGCTTTCGTTGAGAGCAGTAGCATCATCAGAAACCCATTCCCTGTCCTCTGTTATGGAAATACAGGGTGCCAAGATCCTATCTTCTTCCCCCGATGAGAAGTTTGCTGAAGTTGGGGAGTCTTTGGCCGCCTGTTGGGAAATGCCGCACTTTGTTGTCTCCAAACAAATCTGTCCCTGGCTTTTCTTCCTCTCCAAACTTCAACACCTGTACACTATCATCTTGACGATCTCTCTCCTCTCCTGGCAAAGAGGCACCTCGGGTAGCACTTGAAGTTCTTGCAATGCTCCTGCTTCCTCTTCTTCGCTGAAACTCCACCGTCTTTTTACCTTCTGCATATTTGGCAACCACCCAAATCCAATCTTCCTTTTGGTTCCTCTCTTGATAAATTTTTCAAGAAGCCCCTCTTAATCAGCCTTTTGCTAATAACACCCTACCTTTCTTTACACCCAGACTTGCAATCTTCCTCCCAATTCCCCTCCTCTTGTGGGCCCCACCTACTAGAGGATCAAAATTACATCCTCCTGCCACCTGTGTCCATCTAACTTCCCTTTCTACTACGTATGAAACAGGCTCCTCCACCTTTATACCCTCCTCCCTCACCATATGTCCTTCACCATTCATCACTGAACCTTTCTCACCTTGGAAAATTATAGAACTGCCCTTCCCAACATCCACCTCAGACTTGTCTTCCTCCTTCGACTGACTGTTCACCTTCCTTTCTTGAAACTTGTTCTCCTAAAACCCGTTGCAGCATCCCTCATCCTTACTCTCTTCATTTCCTTCCTTCCAATTATCCCTCTGCTGCATCGATGCAAAATAAATTCCGTCCTCTCCCTCTACCACCAATCTCAGATTGTATTTCTCCCATCAAAAAACAACTATGACTTTTTCGATACATTTGAAACATCCCACTCTTCAACCAGCAACCTAGCAGAGTCTAACTTATTCTAGGTCCTGTTCCTATTGTTAAATTCTAGAAAACCTCCACAAGCTTTTCCAATTTCTTCACATGACAATGCTCCAGGCATGTAATGGGATCCAATCACTACAACCCATGCAACTCTCCTCCTCCTCCCTCCTCTCAACGCTCCAGCCATCGGGAACCACCACCCAAGCCAAAAGTCCAACTCCCTACATTTACACGACCCCTCTTCTAGCACCTTCTCCGCCCACTCTCTCATATTGAACAGGAAGAGAAGTAGGCCACCGTTTAGTCTTCTGACTCCCATAATCCTCTCTCCTCCCCACTTCAACATTCTCTACACCCGGCTCTACTCCAACGAACCTGTCTACCAGACTCGCCTTCAGCACCAATAACCTCTCTCCTAGTCTACCAATATTCTCTACTTCCACTGGAACCTCTCTCCTCCCCACTCCAACCTTGTCCATTGCCTATGAAAAAGCAGAAAATACAGCTAGGCTTAAAGCATTCAAGGTGTTTTAGAAGTCATCTCCAAAATTTGCTTTGCTTAAACCTTCAAATTTTGGCAGAACTAAGACCCACCCTACAATCCTGGAACTGATGACAGCTCTTAACTCTCTCTTGCTTCTCAATTTGCCTTAAAAAATCCTCTTATTTGTTTCTTTCCAGATGTAAATCAGTCCTCTAATATCAATGTTTAAATTCAGTGATTAGCAGAATAAAACAAGTGTGAATAACTGTATAAGAGAAGAAGATGGCGAAGAGAAAGTAAGAGAAAGAGTTGAATCAATTCTCCATTCTCCTCTAACCCTATTTTATTAAGATCTAAAAATTAATGATGACAAGTATGCCCTTAAGTGGGCGGCCAGCTTGGCAGTTACATAAAGGAAATAAACAAGAATAAATAACAGGCCCATTAAGTGTAGCCCATCAACATAAAATAAAATATATTACAAGAGAGGTTGTTAGGGCCCATTCGGCCCAGTCTCTTTACATTCCCCCTCAAGCTGAGCATAGATGTCAATCATGCCCAGCTTGCTTATATAGTATGTCAATTTTCCCCTGGGAACTCCCTTGGTCAAGATATCAGCCAGTTGCTCTTCTGATGTGATGAATGATAAACAAACTTCTCCTGAAGAGACTCTTTCTCTTATGAAATGCCTATCAACCTCAATGTGCTTAGTTCTATCATGTTGAACAGGATTATGTGCAATGTTGATAGCAGCTTGGTTGTCAATAGAGCATCATTGGTTTCTCATAGTCTACCCCCAATTCCTCTAGAAGGGATTGTAGCCATGGTAATTCTGACACACCATGAGCCATTGCCCTGTATTCAGCTTCAGTTGAGAATCTAACAACTACTAATTGTTTCTTACTCCTCCAAGACACAATATTCCCAGCAACCAGAGCATAATAACCAGAGGCGGACCTTCTGGCATCAATACATCCTGCCCAACCTGCATTAGTAAAGGCTTCCAGTTTCATGTGACCATGCCTAGCAAACAGAATACTTTTCCCTGGAGTACCTTTCAAGTAGCACAGAACCCTTTCTACAGCAACTAAATGAGTATCTCTGGGAGAATGCAGAAACTGACTAATAACACTTACTGCATAGGAAATATCTAACCGAGTCATGCAAAGGTATAACAACTTCCCAAGTAGTCTCTGAAACACTCCCTTATCAGGAAAGGTTCACCATCTGTGGCAAAAAGCTTATGATTAGGATCAATGGGAGCGGATATGGGTTTAGCGCCAAGTTTACCAACTTCAGCAAGAAGATCAAGGACATATTTGCGCTGAGATATGAAAATACCATCCTTAGATCGAGCAACTTCAATGCCCAAGAAATACAGAAGATCTCCCAAGTCTTTGATTTCAAATTCAGAGTTGAAAAAATCCTTTTAGTTTGCTGGCCTCTTCAATGCCATTACCCGTGACCACAATGTCATCAACATAAACAACCAAGAAGGTCACTAGAGAGTCATTTTTCTTCAAAAATAGTGTATGATCATATTGTGTTTGAATGTAGCCAAATGAGACAAGAGCAGCCTGAAATCTCTCAAACCAAGCCCGAAGAGATTGTTTGAGACCATAAATAGATCTGTGTAGTTTACACACTTTGCCTTTCATTTCTTTCCCATGCACTCCTGGAGGTAGAGACATATAGACCTCTTCATGCAGGTCTCCATTCAAGAAGGCATTTTTAACATCAAACTGGTGTAGGGGTCAGTCAAAAGTAGCTGCTAGAGAAAGTAAAACCCTGACTGAAGTCATCTTAGCAACAGGAGCAAATGTCTTAAGATAGTCAATGCCATACATTTGGGTGTAACCCTTAGCAACCAACCGAGCCTTAAATCTCTCAACAGAGCCATCAGAGTGATACTTAATGGTAAACACCCATTTACAAACCATTGGTTCCTTCCCTTTTGGCAAGTCCACAATATCCCAAGTATGGTTCTTATGCAATGCATCAAGTTCAGTCATCATAGCATCCCTTCATTCAGGTTGAGATAATGCTTTCGGTACAGACCTGGGTATCACATGGGAAGACACGGAGGCAAGAAAGGAGTAGTAGGAAGAGGAGAGAAGGCTGTAAGACAAGTGTTTAGAGATACAATGGGTTGTACACTTCCGCTTGCCCTTGCGAAGAACAATAGGAAGGTCAAGGTCTGGGAAAGTCAGAGATGGGTCAGTAGAGGGCTGACCTGTTTCCTCAGGAATGATGGGAGTGGCAAGACACTCTTCTGAAGGAGTGGAAACAACCTGCACATGTCTGAATCTCTGCTTTTGGTACCACCTTTGAAGAGCAGGAGCAGAAGGAGGAGGAGGAGCTGGGATATCAGAGGTATTAGGTCCAGTGGAAGAGGTGGACACCCCATGATCGAACTCACAAGGGATGGGAAGAGGAACGGCTGGAGACACGGCAAAGGACTCATCAGATTTCTCCCCCTCAAGAGGAATACTAAAGAAGGGAGTCAACTCTGCAAAGGTGACATCCCGAGATACAAAGCGGGTGCCATGAACTGGATCAAAACAACAATAACCCTTCTGTGTGGAGGCATATCCTAGAAACACACACTTATGAGCCTTAAGTTCAAACTTGTGCTTCTGGTGACTATGAATATGCACATAGCAAGTACACCCAAACACACGGAGAGAAAGAGAAAAGAGATCCTCATCCAGGAAGAAAATACTAAAAGGAGTTTTAAAGCCAAGAACCCGGGAGGGCATACGGTTGATCAGAAAGGTAGTAGTAAGAAGAACATCTCCCCAAAACTTTACAGAAACATGGGATGCAAACAAGAGGGATCTGGCAACCTCAACCACATGCCTGTTCTTTCTTTCCGCCACCCTATTTTGTTGTAGAGTGTAGGAACAAGAACTTTGATGAATAACCCCAAAAGTTTCAGGATGGGTGGAGAGGGTTCTCTCAAAATACTCCTTAGCATTGTCAGAGCGGAATATTTTGATACAAGTATTAAATTGGGTGAGGATGAATTCATGAAAATTTTTCACAATAGCTAGTACTTCATCCCTGGATTTCATGAGATAAATCCAAGTGTAACGTGAATAATCATCAATAAAAAGGATAAAGTACCTGTAACCTCCCATGGTTGGCATGTGATATGGCCCCCACACATCAGAGTGAACAATATGAAAAGGAGAAAGTGATCTTTTATTGCTAATTGAAGACTCGATAAAGACACTCCTTTAAACATATCTGGGAACAGATGACTCAAAGCAGAAAAAGACAAGTGACCAAACCGAAAATGACATAATAAAATTTTGTTAACAGACTCTGACACGACTGACTCTAAGGCAACTCCATGAGGTGGTCCCAAAGCTTGATCTGGTGTGTCCAGCAAGTATATTCCGTTTGCCTCATGGCCACTCCCAATCATCCTCTGAGACTACAAGTCCTGAAAAACACAATGAGTGGGAAAGAAAGTTATGCTACAATTCATGGACTTTGTTAAGCTACTAACAGATAAGAGGTTTTTGTTAAGCTTAGGGACATGAAGAACAGAAGATAAGAACAGGGTGTCAGAGGTCTTTACATCACCTTTACCAGAGATGGGGGCAAGGGACCCATCGGCAAGGGATATTTTCTCTTTCCTAGAGAAAGTGATATGAGCAAAAAAGGTTAGATAGACTGGTCATATGGTTTGATAAACCGGAATCGATAATCCAAGGGATATTATGATTACCTAAAGCTGAAGCATGATTTGCAGAAGCACGAATACCTGAGTGAGCAAAAGCGAATGAGGATGATGTACTGTTGAAAGGGTGAGTTGAAGAAACTGTAGCTTCCAAGTGATTTAGGAGTCTCCCATACTTCTCAAAATCCAGCTTCATTGCAGCCAACTGTTCAATGGTTGATTTCTCTTCTCTCCTTACTTCCCCTTTCAGGTACTATAGCAGCATTAGCAGTCTTGGGTTTTCCCACCTGACTGCCCTTCTTAGGGTTATTAGTGTTCTTAAACCTATCAGAGACAAGTCCAGGGTGAAGATTCCAACAGGTGTCCTTTGTATGTCGTGGTTTCTTGCAATATTCACACACCTGTTCTCTCTTCTCAATAGGGCCCTTTGGTTTCATTCCCGCATATGCAAGATATTCTGTAGGTGGACTCTACAACTAAACCTGTCGCCTACTCTCCTCACTACTTATCATAGCATATGCTTGTGAAAGAGTAACCTCATCCCTGGCCAAAATATTCTGTCTGATAATATCAAACTCAGGGTTGAGTCTAGTGAGAAACTCAAACACCCTATTTCTCTCCACTAGCTTTCTATACATTTCAGCATCCTTTTTACTCTCCCATACCACTGTCTCCAATAACATCAATTTCCTGCCATACGGATTTTAGTATAGAGTAGTAGATTGCCACACTCTTCTCCCCCTGTCTCAGTTTTTTCGCATCACTTTTCAATTTGTACGCTCTGGCTACATTCAGTTTCTGAGTAGGTTTCAGTTACACTGTCCCATATCTCCTTGCCCGAAGACATCCAGAGATAGTGTTGGCTTATATGGGTTGCATAGAGTTAACCAACCATCCTAAAACAATGTAGTTCTCTTGCATCCATTTTTCAAATTCAGGGTCTGTCTCTTCGGGTTTCACCTTACTACCTGTGAGATACCCAAGTTTTCCTCTACTACAAACATAGATTTTTATAAACTGTGCCCTAACAAGATAGTTCGTCCCATATAGCTTAATTGTGGTCACACCAGTCAAAACGGAATCTACTGAGGCAGGTCCAGAAACCGGCACCTGCTTGAACTCACTTCCGTATGTCTCCATTAATCAAACGGAAATCAAAGAACAAAAAATTTTGACTATGTAAACTTTCTTGAAGCCAAACCAGAACTTGGGTGCTTGAAAAACTAGGGTTTTGCTCTGTCCAACAGATGGAAGGAAGAGAGAAGATGTTGCCGCACCTACCAGACTAACCCAAACTCTTCCAAACCTTAACCACCCTCCTTTAGCAGTCACAAGACACCTTCCAAGCACAGAGCGCCACACCCGAGCTTCACCTTTCCTGGTAACCTCAAAAATCTCTAGTCGGCTAGGATTTCGGGCAGCAGCAAAACAGCAACACTTCTTGGCAAAATCTGGCCAGAACTAAACTCTCCAAACCCTTCTACCAACTAGGCAAGTGATTCTCTAAACTATAGAGAACCTATTTCTCCATACACCCTCTTAATTTTAGAGTGTACAGGAATGAAGAAAAAGAAGGAAGAGGAACTAAACCTGCTCAGATATCAAGATGTAAATCAGTCCTCTAATATCAATGTTTAAATTCAGTGATTAGCAGAATAAAACAGGTCTGAATAACTGTATAAGAGAAGAAGATGGCGAAGAGAAGAGGTAAGAGAAGGAGTTGAATCAATTCTCCATTCTCCTCTGACCCTATTTTTTTAAGATCTATAAATTAATGATGACAAGTATGCCCTTAAGTGGGCGGCCAGCTTGGCAGTTACATAAAGGAAATAAACAAGAATAAATAACAGGCCCATTAAGTGTGGCCCATCAACATAAAATAAAAGATATTACAAGAGAGGCTGTTAGGGCCCATTTGGCCCAGCCTCTTTACATTTCCATAGTTGTCAAGGCGACACCTAGGCGACAAGGCACCCTTTGAGGCTCGCCTTGCCTAATCGTCAAGCAGTTTTCTACTTTCTATTATAAAATATTTTTTGATTCTTTATTTTTTGAGATTATAATTATAAAATAGACATTATTAAACTAAAATATTCATTTTGTGTGTTTATATACTAATTTCATTTTATTATTTTCCTATTTGTTAGGGTTTAATCAACATAAACATTGCTAAATGCTGTATTTAACCCTCAAAGACTTCAAAACCTGAACCAATAAGTAAGGAAGCACTTAAAATTTTGTCTATTACTACTACTACTACTACTACTACTACTATTTTTTCTTTTTCTTCTTTTCCTATAACAAAAATAAGGGTTCAGCCCCTATATTTTTTAAATTTACTTTTTCTTATTCTTTTTCTTCTCATGAATATGTTGATTTTTTTTTATCAGTGAATATGTTGATTTTCTATACTTTAACATGAACTTTATACTTTTCTTATGAAAATCATGAACAATTATCAAGGAAATATGGTCATGGTACCTAGGGAACTACCCTAGGATCTATGTTTTTTACATAAAAAAAAAAAAATCCATCGCCAAGGCGATGCCTAGGCAACTAGGTGACACGGCGCCCCCTGTCGCCTAACCTCGCCTTGGTGCCTTGAAAACTATGTTTCTTTCCAAACTTCCCAACATACAACAAACAGAACACAACTCCAAATGATTTTCACTTTGATGCTTCCATTTATCCTCGACGAATGCCCAAAAATTTCCATGCAGACACTAGGATTCCATCCATCCATGTTGAACGGCTTGAAAAAATAGGCCCTAATACTCCTAATGTAACTACAACGTATTAGAAGGTGAAGAATAGACTCCTCTTTCAACAAACAACGAGGGCATCTACTCGGAAACTGATGGCCTTCTTTTTCAGATTGTCTTGAGTCGGGATCAATGACTTAAAAGGCACGCCTCAGGTGCACCTAGTCGCACAAGCAAAGCACATTTTAGGGTATGCGCCTCGCCCAAGTCCTAAGCGCACGCCTAGTGCACCTTGCACCTCAGCCCAGGTGTGTGCATTTTTAAAATTCTGCACTTTTTTCTTTTCTTTTTAGTCTAACAGCTGGGCTGGGGGCTCCGCCCCCAAACCCCCAACCACCTCCTATGTGCTAATGTTGTTCATTCATTCATTCCAATAAAATATCTTCTTCAAAGGAAATTAAAGTTATAAAATCATTATTTTTTATGTGAGAAATAAGAATTTAAGACCCTAACATGGACTTGTTCGGGCTTGCCTCGATGGGTGTGATACAAAGGTGACTCATAGAATCAAGAATGTAATATGTTTTACATCACATTAGCCACTTAAAGTAATGCAATTGAGGTAAAAAAGAGATTGTGGATTTTACATGCTTGAAAATTCTTTATATGTTTTCTTTTATTTTTAACTTTTCATTTGAATAAGCTTTACATGTTATGTTTATGTATTTTAATCTTAGATAATAGGTTTTTTAAAACATTTATTTTAAAATTTAAGTTTATATTTTTTATTAACATTATGTTTAATATTTTTTTGATTTTTTTGCCTTTTCTTTAATTTTTTGGCATTTTCTGAATTTTCTGACACTTTTTAGCTTTTTTTTTTGTATTTTTGCGCCTTGCTTCAAAAAGGCGCATGCCTTGCCTTGCGCCTTGTGCCTCAAGCGCAAATTGGCCCTTGCGCTTTTTTTGTGACTTGCACTTTTAAAACACTGGTCGGGATACTTCCCATTGAAATGAGCCAAACAAAAGCCTCCACCCTTGGGGGAACTAGTTTCCCCCCATACTCCTTTAAGATACAATTGCAAAAGCTATATAAGTCATCTCTATCAAGTTAAAGAGCACTATTTTGAAACATGTACATATTCAGGTAAACACATTAGGAATGCATTAAATACTCAAAAGTTGGTTAACATAATGATGTGGCAGATAAATTTCTCCATGCCAATACATCTATTGTGAATAATATCATCAATTTCTTATTCAAAGGCACAAACATGTTTATATCTCAGTCTCATTTGGGGATGTGCCCTTCTGTGTAACCAAGGCAAGCACATAATTAAAGATGATAACAATGATCATTTACAGACTGCAGTCAAAAGGCTTCATAAAAGACATAGATATTGATATTATGGCTTTACTTAAACAGTTGCCTTTACATGTGCATTTGAACCACAGAAATGAGACTTTAATATTAGATAAACCAATAGAATCCAACTTCAAATATGATTTCCAAATGGAGAAACTTTGAAGACACTTCAAATGGTAGATCAAAGGGGAAATAATTCTACCTTTGCAATATCAACACATTGACAATCCATAGCCGCAATGGCCACCTGCTCATAGAGTGTCCACTCTACATCAAGTAATGGAAAAACGTTAACCACATACTTTGTGAAATAATAGGAAAGTTCCGCACTATATATGTGATAAAAGGCATCCAGATTGGCTGGAGACAAAAGCATGCACACCAGGCTGGGCAACCTATCACAAGTGAACACACCGGTGTTCCATGCACATAAGGTGTGGGTCCCACATGGGCCCTATGTGTGCAGAACATTTGCATGCTCACTCATAATAGGTTGCCCAGTCCAGTATGCATGATTTTGTCCCTAGCCCATCCAGTCCCAGATAAAAATTACCTAGAAGGATTAAAAAACAACTGTAAAATCAATTTAAGAAAACCAACAAAATTAAATCAAAAGAAACTACTCAAAAGAGCATTATAATAACAATTTTAGAAAACCTCTGCAGCTGTTTTTAGATTTTGAGAATATATTTAGACATCACAATGGAGATGTACAACTTATTTTTCTCTCTTTCAGCACACAGACTTGATGTACATGGGTTCTATGTGTATGATACTTCTTTTCCATAATGTAACATGATTAAATTATTGTCTTTTTTGAAAAAAAAAGGAAAAAAGTGCCACGGTCCTATTTTGGCCACATCATGTACTGTGCTATCCATTCCTCCATTTATTTCTAAAGTGAGTGCTGGTCTTCACCATTCCTTTCCATTAAAATACTCTTCATATTCTCCAATCAACAAAGAGAAAAAAAAGGAAAATAGAAATCCAAATGCAAGAATAAAGAAAGGTAACCAAAACAAGGCACCAGAAGATTCCTACTAAAATAAATCCTTCGACCAAAATTTCCTACTTCCGCCTCTGGTAAGAGATCTACCTGTCCCATTGGTTTAATGAGAAAAATAAGACAACAAGATGTTAAATAAGGATGGCACAAAAGAAAATTCTCTAATGGTTTGAGTTGCTGAGAGACAAAACCTAAGAAGCAACCAAGCCAATAGCAGTGGTTGAGTTCCTTTCAACAAGAATGGATGAAACCTAAGTAGCAACCTAGAAGATTTACGCCCCTCCAACAAAGCATATGTTTCACCCATAATAAAATCGTTCCAACTAAGTAGTTCTGAGATTCTGTAAAAGGATTTTATCCTTATCATCCCTCCTAACACCTAATTGTCAAAATGACCATTGAATGGGATGGTCAGCATATTCTACATACTAAATCTTTTTTCATCATTAATAAAAAAGACATTATAGTTTAGAAGATTTGTGATGAGGATGATGAAGGTTTAGAAGAAGATCATGATCAAGGCGAGGATGTGGTGTTGGATGAAACTCTTTTTCTTTTGAAGCGTATTCATTTGGAGTCAAAGAAGGTCAAAGAGAACCAGAGATCTTTTGAAAAAAAAAAAATTGAAAATGAAGCAAGAAAGAATGATGTTAGAGAGGAGTCTTTGGAAAATGATATCAAAGATGACAGGTAGGTCTGAAAAGACAGATGAGGCTGAAGTTGTTAAGGGTCCAGCAGAGAATTCAGAGAAATTTACAAATTTCTTTAGACATTTTAAGAGTCAAAAAAAGTCAAAGTGCAATTCAAGTTTTGAAGGTTTTTGTTAGGCTGAAAGAGGGTCTATTTGGGGTTGGTCCTAATAATAAGGTGAAGAAGCTGAGAAGGGTCAAAGAGCTCTTCAATAAAGTCAATGAAGAGGCAGAATTAGAGATCAAAGGTTCAAGAGGCGAATAGTGGAGTGATTTCATAAGAAGCAGGATTGGGTTGTTTGTTGTGAAAGTAAGGGATGTTGTTTCTTTGGGTTCTAGTTTATTGATTGTTGTCAAAGGTTGGGTAGAGATGTTTTGTTTGGTTACGGTTTGGTGTACTTTTATTAGGGTGGTGGTGTTTGTTTTTTTGGGGTGAGAGTTTTGTTTATTTGTTCATGCGGGAGTGTTTTTTGGAGTGGTGATTGTAGAGTTGTTTTCTCTCAGGTGATTCCTTATCATCAAAAAAAAAAAAAAAATGCAAGGTCATAATATCCAGCAAGAACACCAATTCAAGAAACCAAGGAAGTAGTATGAAGAAATCTTATAGGCAAGGAACAAGACTATGATGATCTCATAATCAGATTTACAGATAACATGCACAAGGAAAGAAGGCAATATGCATTTATTTTCACTCCCTTCAGAAGCAAGCATAGCAGAACTGCTAACTTTCTTCTAAACCCTATTCAGACAAAAAGTTCGTGTCCTGGAAGAAATATGGATCCCTCACATGTGTTTATCCAGCAACTTCATTGAAGGAGAATCACTACCTACCAGAATTATATAAAAGATACATGATAGATATATTAGAGTTCAATGACAAAATTATTTGACATTGCCCTTAGAGGGCAAGCACAAGACATGCTTCAGGGATTCAAGAAAAGCAGCCACGTACTCAAGCTAAACATTTCTAATATTGCTTGAAGAGCTAGAGTTCTAGGAAACGAAAGGAGCGTGGAGTTAAAATAGCTAGCTGACATAAAAGTATGACCGGAACCAAATATTTTGTAAAGCCATGGGCAATTGATAAAAGTAATGATGTAGGAATAAACATTTCTAATATTTCCTAAAGGTTCCTCAAACCAAGCTCCTATATAACAAGCAAAGCTTCATGTCCCCAGGGAACAAAAAAACGTAAAAGAAAATCACTCTAAATTTAGAAAGACATAAGTGGGAGTAAACTAATCTAGAAAAACAAAGGAGGAGAAGAATTGCGTACTCAACTGCAAAATTAACAGTTTTAATTCGTCAGAGTGTTCTTCAGTAACAAGATCAAATTCAATTTACAATCTCTAAAATACTCGAGGGAATACTATTTTTATTAATAATCAGTCGCCCCCACAGATAATAATAAAAAAAAACGAATTTGAGGAAGGAAAACGGACTTACCCTCTCCACCGAGTTTGGATCGCTGCTTTGGATCGTTCAAAATCGATAACCCGTGCTTCAAAACCTTTTCTGAACGGCGTACTTTGAGCTTCCTAACGAGACAGAGATACTCCCAAGCGCCGCCTCCGCCATTATCGACCTGATTTTCAAGCCTGTTCAATTGGGCTTCCTCTACTGCCCCCACCATGTTTGCAGAATTACAGAAGCGCCGCTTCTTTCAACGCTGCAGTAAGCAAAAGTAGAGAAAATGGGGGTAGAAACTCGCCCTCACTCTCTTGATTCGTTCTCTCTCTGTGTTAGCGGTTAGCCGGCTTTGGATTGATTGGATCTAGGCGGAGAGCAGGGATCTGATCTGACGACTTGACGAGGAGCACTTGTTTAACGAAAAGACCAAAGAAGAAAGTTTTATTAGGCTTTCCGAGAGAGTAGAGGCAGACACCAGACCGGCACTCAGGCAGTGAACTAGAAACCTGGCCTAACATATGAGCTACGGCCCACTCATCTCCATGAAGAATGTGGGCCGTTGAAGAGTCCAGAGTCCAGATATTTTAGATTGAACCGGACCGGCCCAATAGAGGTTTGTTTTCCAGGGCTACACAGAAAAGGGGTAAGCCCACCCTTCCCGAAAAAAACTAGGTGCAGGCAGGATTCGATGAATTGGGCTTCTGTCAGGGCAGAACAGCCTTTTACTGCCTGAGAATATCTCTGTTTTATTTCATGGAAAGGCTGTTAGATCGGTGTGGGCACAGGTTTGCCTGAAAGAAGTCGACACCATTCCAACAAGGGAATTTTAGAGAACTACGAACTAAATGGAATGGAAGGAAAGAAACCCAAAAAGGGCGTCCTAAAGAAACAGACAAACCACGCTCCCAGTAGCAAGTCTGGATATGCTGATCACAACACATTGCTGGCCACGTTCACTCAGCCACATATATGAAACATTAGTTGTGCGGTGGTTACCGGTATTTTCAACGTGTGGCTGGATGAGGGAAGCTAGTAGTGTGTTGTGGTCAGCAGATCCAAACTCCCCAGTAGACCCGTTCATGGGCTGGGTGGCCTAACGGGCCGGTCTGGCCCGGCCCGATCTGGACGGGCTTGAACATGCTTATAGGGCCCGCGGGCTTAAAGTCAAGCCAAAAAGCCCAACCTGCAATAAATTCGAGCCGGGCTCGGGTTTTGTCAAAATAGCCCGGCCCGACGTAATATTAAACTTAAAATTAGTTATGTGATTATGTCCATTTGAATAAATTTTTTGATTTAAGAATATAAAATTGTGTTTAAAATATAAAAGAAAGGGAAAAATACCATCTTGTAGGCCCATTGTTCATTTAAATAGAAAAAAAATACCATCTGAATTTTTAATTCTAATTTGAATAGGGAAATTTGTTTTTTTTTCAATTAGGTCGGGCTTCGGGCTCGGGCTCGAGCTCAAGTTTCGGGCTTTTTACCAGGGCCAGGCTTGGGCCCAAGTTATAGGCCCGTTGGTCGGGCCGGGCTCAGGCTCGAGCTTGGGCCTAGTATATTTTCATTAGTGACAAGTGAAAGCTCGGCCCAAGCCCAACTCGGCCGGGCCCATGAACAGGTCTACTCCCCAATAACAAGTTCGAGAGTCATAGTCGAAGCATTGAAATTCAGATACCATACGGATTTTTCAACCCAACGATGGAGGTAGATCAAAGATTTATCTTTTGTAGGTTCTGTTTTGTTTTTTTGTTGAGTGTTGTTCTCGTTTCCAACCTTGTGTTGTTTGTCTAATGAAATGCCATTTTACGAAAAAAAAAAACAAAAGGTTTAAAGCATAGATATTACAAAGGCCCCATTTGCTTGTAGGTAAATATGCATGGGAAAGTTGGTCTTATTGACCAACTTCCCCTATTCTTTTTACATTAAGCAATGGGTCCCACAGTAAAGTTACCCATACTCTCCTTGGTAAAACTTATCCATCTCCTAGGTGGGTAAGTTACTCACCTCGGAGAAATTTTAACAAAACATGATGGGACCATTTTACCCATTTTAATAGTTACTTTTTGTAGGTAAAAATATCATTTTATTATTTACCTAAGAATTTAGAAATCAAAAGAACATGGGTAAGTGCATTTACCTAGGTAAATGTTACCTAGAAAACATTTACCGGTAAGTGCACTTACCTAGGTAAATTGCACTATTACAAATGAAAAAGGCCAAAAGGTATTGAAAAGATGATTTTATGTATATATGGGAGATCGGGTACTTAACCTACCCAACCCGACGGGGTCGAGGATTGGGATTGTTTTGGCAGGGGTGGGGATGGGGATGGGAATATAAAAATATTCTCGACTAGAGTTGGGGATGGGTAATAAAAAAGTACCCGCCCAGTCCCAACCCGGATTATATTATTTGTATTAAATATATATTACTATATATATGATTTTATTTATATTATATATATATATATATATATATATATATATATATCAAAATATGTTTAAAATATTATTTATATTTTAAAATTTTCTTTTATTTTGAGTAAATTTATTTTTTTTTTAAATCTATTAATCAATAATTTTTGGGATTCCTTGGTCAGGCATGGAGGACAATTTTTATCCCCAACAAGGATCAAGGTTGGAGACGGAGAATATAATCCCTGCCCCGTTGCCATGAAATTAAGAATGAAATGATTAAATGTTTTATAAATACATGAAATTAAGAATAACTTATAAACTCAAGAAAATGTGTTTTAGTAATTTATTTAAAGTTTGAACTATCGACAACATACACTAAAAAATTGGAAATGGTGAAAAACATTAAATGCATGGACACATAGGAAATCAATATAAATCTCATTTTTACTTTAAAAAGCTCATTTTTATAATCAATTGACCTATTCTCTTTAATTGTTTGTTACTTATTCTGATTTTCTAGTTGATATTGCAATGAATTTGGAAATGTATCTACGAATACAGGAAAATCTATGATGCAGAAAAGATATGATATAGGAAGAGTTTTGACCAACCAAAACCCACTCATGAATTTTTATAAATAGCACCTGATTGGTTGTTGTTTATGATTCCAGTTTACTAGTTAAAAAATTTTCAGATATCATATCTTTTCTATATCATAGTCGAACCCCTACGAATACACATCAATCTAATTGACCAATATGGATCAATACAATACAATATGTTCAGCCACGAATAGAACTACAAAGAAAACTTACATCTAGGGCTGCAAGTCGGGCTGGGTTAGGTCGGATTGAGGCCAATTCTAGTTCAACCCTAAGTTTTAAACCCCCAACCCTAACCCAAATCGAAGTCAACTTTGGGTTGGGCTGGACTTGGTTAGGCCCAATCCAACCTTCTTCCCATCCCCTAAAATTTCGTAAAACTTCTTAATCTCAGATCTTAACTCAACTTTCACTACATATATTAATCCTATGTTTTATTACTATTTGTTTATTGATGTTTTTATTTGTTCTTTAAATACAAAATTCAGAAAAAAAAAGTAATGACTATATTTTATTATGAGTTATGACTTATAATAGATCTTTTATGGGCAGCAAGCTTTGGTGGCAAACAACCCTACTTTTTTAGGTTGGGTTAGGATTGGATTTGGGCCAACCCAGCTCAAGTTACAACCTTACTTACATCCTTGACTAAAACCGAGTTACCGAACCAACTTGGCCATCAAAATTATCTATACTTTGGATATGCAAAAATTCAGTCCTATACCATATAAAGTCGATACTTGCTTGATTTCATTACTGGTCATACATGTATGATTACTACTTGAACATGTGCTAGCGAGTGATCTCACACTAGTTTTGATATTTCAAACCTTGTTTGAAGGCTGAAAGTACGCTATATTTCAAACCTTGTTTGACATTTCAACAGCCATATTCTCAACGTATAGCATCACAGCTAAACGTAAAAACATCTATGTTCACCTTGGTTTGTAAAATCGGACCAGAAAAACTGGGAACCGGTCTTTCATTTTACCCCAAAACCGCTATTTCGCCAAAACCATTGATTGATTTAATCAGCAAACCGCTGATTCAGGCATTTGAACCGTCCAACAGTTTTTGCCTTTTTATTTTTTTCTAATTTTTCTATTTTTTATCAAAATGAGCCATTGTTCGATTCAAATGGTCAGACCATTGGACTAATTGACCCGAGAATCGGACCCCTAACTGATTCGTTTCTAGACACCTTGATGTTCACGCTGAGGAATATCTGTTAAACTGTTACCATTCCACACACGATCCCTTGTGCATCATATTCCACTCAAACAACATCAAGTGATGACCAATGAAGAGATGGCCCGATAATTATACTGACCAATTTGGACCACTTTTTCCAGTTGCATTTACATAGCGACATAATTGAGAAAAGTGGGGTTACCAAGGAGAATAAATAAATTCCATGCATTACCACACGTACCGAATTCCAAGTTTCCCACCGTCTTTAATTTTTGGTGTGCCAACTGCCATCAATGCTGTATCTCTTGAAATTTTGACATAGGATAGATCCAGAATTCAGACCCAAAATTCCATCGACCCTGTCAAGAAACAAACCTGACAAGAAACTTCCTACCATCCAAGTTGTTCTACTTATCTCTCAACCATTCATTATACTTCTATATGCAAAAGAATCAAATAAATTATATTTAATGGGGTAAACCAAATCATATTAGATATATTGAATGGGAGATTTCCTTGGTGCAACAATACTCGTGCGAAACATTAGGCGTATATGCTAGGCTGCTAGCAGTCTATAATCACATGCTACCCTGATTCCTCGCCCAAGAATCTGTCTTACATTGTCGTCTACATCTGCTAGATACAAGATGAGTAACACAGGCGATGAGGCAAAGACACCCAAACAAATCAGCAATCAATTTACCTGTTATATCAGGCTTATCAGCAATTGACTTTTTTTTCCTTTTGATTCAGTGTACTAGTCCTTGTTACACAGCTTGTTTCTAGCAGATCTAGAGTCATCTTATACGTTTACATCCAAAAAGGTATCCCTATACAAAAGCATGCAAATGGCAGATATCATTGTATAGCAGTTCAAGGTCAGTATTTGAACAAGCAGGGAGCCTACCTATCATAAAAGGAAGAGTACTTGAGCTCGGTTGAACAAGTGAACTACATGTTAGGCATTAATTGAAAAGAAACATTATTCTCCTCTATTCCCAATAAATTCCAACTTACAACACAATTCCTTTGAAGAAGATAAACTCTAAATACAGGTCTTATTTCATGCTTCGTTTGTTCATGTATCCCACATGATCTTTTTCAAGAAAAAAAACACCATCTACAAATTCCAGACGTACTACAGTGACAATTCATTGGTTCAGTGTTTTGTGAAAGGCAACCTGCATATGAATGGAAACATGAATGTAACTCCAGGCATACAATAAAGAATTGATGTAGTGAACATTAAGTGAATAACTGAATACCCCAACCCATGATTAAAGACAACTTTGGGCCATTCCAAAAACAGGATTCTGCTTTCCACAGGTCATACAGAAAATAGAAAGAGGTTATCTCAAATATTTTTGGGGGAAAATTCCCAATTAGTACCCTGTACTTTGGGCCTAATTCCACTTTGGTCCCTGAACTTTAAAATGCGACAATTCAGTACCCAAACTTTTAAAACGTGACAATCCAGTACCTGCCGTTAACTAGCTGTTAACCAGCCATTAAGTGGCATTTGAAAAAGACACAAATGCCCTTCAAGTGTTATTTAATTTTCTTTATCAACCATCTAAACATTGACAAAAAATTAAGTCCCAAATCCTTGCCTTTTCCATTCAAGAAAGTTGGGTTCACGTTTGAGTGGGCATTCTGGTGACCCCAACTTTCTTGAATAGAAGATGCTAGGATTTGAGATTTAATTTTTTGTCAATGTTTGGATGGTTGATAGAGAAAATTAGATGACACTCAAAGGGCATTTGTGTCTTTTTCAAATGCCGCTTAACAGCTGGTTAGCAGCAGGTACTGGATTGTCATGTTTTGAAAGTTTGGGTACCGAATTGTCGCATTTTAAAGTTTGAGGACCAAAGTGGTACAAGGCCCAAAGCGCAGGGTACTAATCGGGAATTTTCCCTATTTTTTTAAATCAATATGCACTCTCTTTCTCCAACCATTGTAGAAACAGGATTGCTAAAACAAACAGTGGATATTAGGAAATCAGTCAGACACTCAAAAAAGAACCCAGATCTGCTATACTTTCTTCCTAGACTTGCTAATTGCTATATCACAAGTCATTGCTGACAATTGCTACATTACACATCTGTAACGTGTACATGTGAGAATAACAGAGTTTTACACTAGTCACATTAATGTTGAAGCTTAGCAGATCTAGACTCCATGAAAAATGCACACGGGTGTGCTCAAATTGCATATTCTAGTGTTTTACTCGATAAGGATGCAACCATAAAGTCCCTTTGAAAAGATGCATCCCAAGCATGGTTATACGTGAAAAGACAGATCCATCATGCAATGCTTCCAAACCCAAATGAAAACAGGACATCTGCAGAAGTTTCAGCAGTAGTACATACAGAAGTTGATGTTTTCAGCAGCTCCCTAATGGCCATCGTAGCATAGCATGAAGCTGGAAGAGTAAAGCCTAACTTTAGGGCCATCTGGGGTTTCTGAGCATCACAAATATGAAGAGAGTCACCTTCTGACAATCCCGTCTCTTTACCATTTTCAGCTTCACTGTTGCATGTTTGTATTTTTTCATCTTTTGAATTCATTGATTGCTTCTCATGGTCAACAGAGCAAATCTTGAGCTGACTTGAATCAGTGAAGCCTTCCTCCTTGACATTATGAGCAGGTTTCTTTTTAGCAATAGCATCCAAATCTGTCTCCGCCAGGGGTACATTACCATCAGTATACTGGAGCAATTCCCTGAAATTTACATAGAGATCCAGATCTCATCACCATTAATGATACTAGATTCCTAGGATACGGGATTGGTTGAAAAAAGGTGTGTGTACCATTCAAAGTCAATTGGCTTCTGGAACACCTGCCTATAGCCTCCAGTCATACTGGTTATCGAAAATTCCCTAAACAGGTGTTCATTTATATGAAAACATGTCATTTGACAAGATTGAAAAATTTGCAAGATTTGGTAAACTAAAAAGCCAGAGTTACATACTTGACATTGTGTACACACTCAGCCAAGTTGATGCCATCCTGAGACATTCAACAAAAGGAAGGTGCCAGTAAAGTTAAGAAAATTGAAAACCCATAAAATCATAAAACAACTAGTTCCATGTTCAATTAACACCATCTACTACCACCAACAATTTATCCACACTCAGTTCAGTTTTTCACTGATAATTTAAAAAAAAAAAAAACACGGGAGATGAATTATCCACTCCCTTGCAGCTAAAGCCTTTTGATCTTCATTCTTTTCCCCTTTCTTTCATTGTTAATAACTGAAAAATAACAGAAAGGTAGTCCACCTTTTTTCTTGGTCTCGTCAAACATCTTGAAACTTAACCAATAATTAATATCAAAATCTCTATTCCCAGTGCATAACCACTCAGACTTGTCTCAACTTCCAAGACATGTAAGAGATCATTTCTTTCTTTTGCTTACCTACTATAAACAAAATAGAAGTTTCAATAATTGTATACATTTATTTTCTCATTGCTACTAAAGTAGAATTACGAAGGCCACATCACAGCCCACTCTATTGCTGTACGACCCCCAATCCAATTAAGGAAATAATAACAAGAAAGCATAAAAAATGAAAGAGAGAAAGAACTATCATGCAAAACACACCATTAGGGGGGTGACGGTAGGAGAGATGCACTGCAGTGCAGAATTCAGTAATAAAAGAAGAAAGCAATCAACACACCTTCTTTGCTAAATCATGGTAAACTTGAGCAATATCGTTGGTTGGATACAGTACTCTTGAACTGCCAGAAGCATTGTTTTGCAAGAGTGGGGATAAATTAAGCATAGTCCTCAAAATGACATCAGAAAAGACTATGAACCAGGTATGTCTAGATTGCTCTTACCCAGGCAAAGGAAGTGTGACATCAGCAATTGTATAACCTCCACTTTGGAGGTCCTCTGCATTTACAGCCTGCCACAAGATAGAAAGCCATCTGAGAATTCCCAAATCAAGTGCACATGTAGTTTCAATAACTACCACATGAACTTTTTGCTTGGGCATGGTCCCACCAAAACAATGACTAAACAGTGTAATCAAACAATCTAGAAGACTAAAAGACATTTTAGCCTATCAAAGTCAGCTGCAACCTAGGCCATAATTAAGCAAGCATGTGTTAAAGAAGACGTTTGTTAAATTCAAAAAAGAATATTTAAGGGTACAACAAAATTATAGTTATAGAGGTTTCTAACTAGTGATAATTTAAATATAAAATTGGAAAAAAGAAATACTTGGAGCTCTTTTTCCTTTTCTAGAGAGTTTCTTCTTTCCATCTATCTCCAGAAAACCAAAGATATTTATGGTTTCATACTGTCTTCCCTCCATCTTCCTCACCTTTAATTCACCAGAAGTATAAGATCATTTTAATCTCATCTTTATAATTGAAAGAGAAGTTATTTCCAGAACTCTTTCTAATAGAAGCATTTGTGCAAATGAAGAAGTCCAATTAAACCTACAATCAAATGAAAAAGATAAAGAACAACAAAAAAAAAAGAAAATAAAGTGAAAAAAAAGAGTGGAGATAGAGATGTCCTCAATTTATATTTGCATTACATGTACGAGTTTGTTCAAGTTCTGACTGAATAAAGTTCTAGATAGGAAAGAATTGGATTTGCTCACCTTCACATTATTATCCTGTTCTTTAGGTAGTGTTGATTCAGTAATTTCATTTAAGTGGCTAGAATCAAATGCCTCATTACAACTATCAACTTCAAATTCAATGTTAACAGCTTCAGTTGGCATTCCAGTAGAACCTCCTTTGTTATATACCAAATCTCCTATCACAACATGATCAATTCCTATCATAGATAAAACTTTTGTCAGGAAGCAAATACACAGAAAAGTTCAAAACAAAATTACAGACCTTTTCTTCAGGGTGGTGCATGTAGATCATAATAATCGCCCTAATGCTTTATCTTCTATTTACTAGCAAGTTCAGTTGAACAAAGGAAACAAAAGCAAAAGAAGAAAGAAGAAGAGTAAGCAAGGCTAAAGTTACAACTGACAGAAGTCCCGAGTACTAGGAGGATGCAACTGGAGTAATGAAGAGAAAGAATATAGTTAACATCATAAATATTTTGCCCATGAGATTATGATGTTTTATGCAACATAACTGTGAATCCTGCACTCAGTTTATCATCTCCATGCCAACCACCCCATAAATACTCGAGTTGGGATCTTCTGCACTTGTCGTGCACTTCCATTTAGTCTGTGACACGTAATCCCATTATACATTTGTATAGATATGAGCTAAAAAAACTCTTTTTGAGTAGAAATGTGCATGTCATGGTTGATTTTGTTTTTACAATAAATTTCTTTAGGTGTCGGCACATCAACAAGTGAATATGCTTTCCAACCCCATGTCAGAGCATCTTATGTGAACCATTTAAGTTATGGGCCCAAGATATGGCATTAGGACTGCCATAAAATATCAAATTCACATATACAAATTGTAGCTTCAATGATATCAAAGAATTTAACATGACGGACCATGAACATCAAGTTATAATCCAAACAAGTTTGATAAGGCAGCATTACACTGTTGTACTTGATTAGGGATCTATTGTTAGTTTATTAATAGAATGATAAAAAAAATAAGATAAGAAAAAATGGGTAAATGCAATCATGACTATTTCTTTGTCCAAAAAAATATGCAATCATATCTGTCAATTTCTTTTCTATATAACCTATAATACCGTTCACCCTATCAACACTATTATTCTTCCATGTGATGGAAAAACTATCAAATCTGTTTTTCTGTTCCAATCAAAAAATAAAAAAATGTAACAAGTTCCAAAAAAATTATTCACCAAGGGGAAAAGACCATATACCGTGTTTTTGCACCCGCATACTTGCAGCATGGTTCCACAAGTAACTTTGGTAACTGTGCACGTACCTAAGCACATGATAGAAATTCAACCATTATCATAAATTTCAAAATTCACAAAACAAAATTTTGTTAAGGCACAAATAACACATTAAGCCCTTCAGTAAGAAATATCTTTACTAAAATATTTTCCTCAGGACTAGCCATAGAGAACCATGCTGTATAATGCATTTAGGATAATTAACCTAGATGTATATTATATTCTCTCAATCAACATTAGCATAAAACAACAAACTAAAAGAGCATACAAGAACAACTATCTTACATTTGAAAGTGCTAAATACAAAGCCTTCTTAGAAGGAAAGGCCAAAGCAAGCTATAAAGAAACAGGTGAATGTAGTCTAGCTAGGTTATCAACCAGTGAGTAATTCATTCTCCACAATACAATTCTGCCATCCCACACCATCTCTAGCTAGGTTATCAACCAGTGAGTCCATTGACTCCACAGATTCACTTGAACGAGATTTTCACATTAGAAAACAGAGCTCCGGATTCTCTCAAGAAATATTTGAACCTCCATGGGGCTTCACTGCCTTCTCTTAGCCAACTTATTACTGCCTGATAAACTCCTTGCACCTTCACATGCTGAATACTAAGCATTTCCATTTCAATGCCTTTGTTCCTGCCATAAGAGGGCTTCCCAAGTCTATCAGTCCTGAATAGGCAAACAATATCCCCCATAAAACTTAAGTATTCCTATCCCCAAAAGTCTCGAGTTACCTATGGAGCAGCCATCATATGTAGATAAGTTGCTCCTTGAACTGGGAGAACCCAAGACTGAGTACCTGTCTATAGGGGTGAGCAAAAAAACCGAAAAACCAAACCGACTGAAAAAAAACTGAAATCGAACCGAAAAATCGGATGACTGAACCGATCAGTTCAGGTTCGGTTCGGTTCAGTTTCGGTTAACCATTTAAATATAATATTATATTTTTATATAAATTTATATTTAATTTAAAAAAAAAAATCAAATAAAAATGTTCGACAATCTGAGAGTGTTCAGACTGCCAAACTGAGAGCTGAGACAGGTTCGCCAGTCAAGCACCCATTGGCTGCCGGTCTGAGTTGTCTGACAAACTGACACCCGCTGGCCGTTGCACCTTCATTTTCTTTTCCCTCTCTCTCTCTCTTGGACTCTCACTCTCTCATACTCCCTCACTCTCTCTCTCACCTCTCAGTCTCTCTGAACTCTCTCTCACCTCTCAGTCTCTCTAAATTCTCTATTTCGCCTCTCAATCTCTCTCTGAGCTCTCTCTCACCTCTCAGTCTCTCTTTGAACTCTCTCTCTCTCGCCTCTCGGACTCTCTCTAGTTCTAGCCTTTGGCGCTCCGCCCTCCGACCGATTCACTGACGGCCTCCAACACCAGCGATCTGCGACACTGGAGGCTTGGCCTGCGGGTTAGAGGCTAATGCATCTCGGTGACACTGGCGATCCTAGTTATCATGTTTTTCCTTTTTTTTTAATTTTAAGGGCATAAAAAAACCGAAAAACCGAACCGCGGTTAACCGGTTGTATCGGTTCAGTTGAATGTAAAAACCAAACCTATCGATTCGGTCTAGAAAATTACCCCACGGTTCGATAACCGAACCGTGAGCACCCCTATCTGTCTAGTTCTGGATGGGCTTGTAAAATGGGTCAAACCTTTTATCATGGCATCTCTATAAAAACCTCTAAAATTATCTCTATTTTGAGACCAATAAGCCACTCTGAAATAAAGTCTATTGGCTCTTCATCCAATCAATCTTTCCGATTGAATATCGTAGCACCTCCCACGAAATCCATAAGATAGTAGCTCTCATACATCTCTAGATTCTCAACAAGGTTTTTATCTTTAGTCTAAAATATTTAATGTCATGTATGCATGAATTTCATAGTAAATTATTTAAACAAGAAGGGATTAGATAACATGAAACATTGATGAGAGAGGGGGGATTCCAAAGTAATAATTTCAATCATTATGCAACAAGAAAATCAATAATTGCAATGATATCATATTTATTAAATGAAATAAATATACACAAGTTTCATCTCAAACAACTTAAGCTAGTAATTCCTCCTAAACAAGCCGAAAGCTTAAAAAAAGGAGATTAAAATTTTGGTAGTCCTTGGGTTTTATCAGGCTTACAATTGTGTCAAAATGTCTTTAATTGAAATATATTTCACTATGACTGTAAATTGGCAATTATATAACTTAAAGTTCTTGCATCTTAACCCTCAAGGAACTTAGAAGAGTATTGATGCTTAAGACATCAATCAAAATATCACCAATTGCAAAAGCATATGCAGATATTCCTTTAAAAAAATATATTTATTTAGCACCACAAACAGGAAGTCTGCTGGAAAAGAAATTAAGAAGAATCACATTATGTGTTTAGAGTAACTTCTTACATCATTCTCAGAGTCCTTGGTATAGCCTTCAGGGCTTGCAAGTAGTTGCCAGGGCACTTCTTCAAACATTGGAGCTGGATCAGAAAAGAAATGACAAAAAATTAAGCACAAGATACAAGCAAGAAATTGCATGCAAAACATTAGGCTCCGTTTGGTTTGTGGGAAGATTTGGATGGGATGGGAAAAGATGGGATGGGATGGGAAAGTGTAAAACCTTACCTTTCCATTGTTTGGTTTTATATATGGGAAAATAATAGGAAAACACTATTACAAGGGAGAAGAGAGAAGAGGAAGATAGAGGGAGAGACAGAGAACTTCATGATTGAAGCTTCGTGTCCTCCGGCACCAATAATCCCCCCTCCTCCGCTAGTGCTTAATTGACCAACGCGCAGTGGTTAACCGATAATCCCCCCTCCTCCGCCAGTGCTTAATTGACCACCGTGCAGTGGTTAACCGATAATCCCCCCTCCGTCGGTGCTTAATTGACCACCGCGCAATGGTTAATTGACCACTGCGCGGTGGTCCCCCCTTCTTCGCACTTTCTCTGTAATAAAGGATGATCGGAGACGAATAGCCCGTTGTGGGGTGCTCTGTTTCACCAAGAGGAAGGCAAATAGTAGTTCGTCGGTGGAAAGCAAAGATGTAAAGGAAGGGAGAAGAAAGAGGAAGATGATGAATAGTGTTTCCTGTGTTCGTTGTCGAGAAGACAATGAACATTGCTTTTTTGGGGCGAAAAACAAAACACGGAAGAAGAAAGAGAAGAAGAGAGGAAAGAGGGAGGGAGTGGTTGAGAGGGGGTGCCACCGCCACTGCTCTGCTTCTGGGTTCAAACGGGGAAGGGGAAGTAACAGTGGTTTCTCAATTTTTCCACTGGGGTCACATTGTTTTGGTGCGACCCTAGTTCCACGATTTTGGGACCTAGCATCCCACATTTTTCTCATCCCATCCCTCTATTTCCCTTAAAACAAACAAGAGAAATGGGAATATTTTTGGAATATTCCCTTTCTCTCACCCCCATCCCACAAACTAAACGAAGCCTTAGGTTTCCTCCATGGTTAAATCAAAGCCTAGGCAGTCACCTAGCACCTTTATATTACACCTTGCCTCTTAGGAAGGGCAGGCACTTTTTCATGTTATGTATATTATGTTTATATCATATTGATAAACAAAAATATTATGTTTATATCATTTATGCTCTACAAAATTTACAATATGCATATTGGTATGCTGCTCATTACTTGTTTGCTTGTTGAATGTATGCACTCCTACCTTCCTTTATCCTTTCTTTGTTATTAATAAAATATATCCTGGTTAACAAGATGAGGAGAATCCCTTCATCCTTTCTTTGTTATTAATAAAATATGTCATGGTTAACAATCAAAGAATACTTATTTGCTTGGATTCTTTTTGTATTATTAACTTGTTCGAATTCAATGTGTTTTTATTTGTTTGGATTCTTGTTACATGAAAACCCACGAACAAACCCATGACAATAAGCCCTGCTACTTTGCTGAATAGAATTGATTATATTGTATATAGAATATTGAAATTTATGATTAAAAGTAATATTAACTCGTGTAATTAGTGATGTAATGTCTTTATGTTGTAATTGTTGGCTATTTTAGTACCTTTCAATACATAATAATCAGAAAATGAAAACCAAGTGTCAACATGGATCATACCCAATCAATTATAGATCCTATTTTTCAAAAAAAACTACAAAAATAAAAGCCTAACCTAAGCACTTAGGCAACAAGGAGTTATTCCAGACCAAAAAGGAGTTCCTTTGGACCCAAAACATCAATTTTGGCCTTTTCCCTGTATATCCATGAAAATTAAGTAGGTCCCACCAAAGAGCTTGTTAGACCCAAAAGGAGCCAGGAAGTTAGCCCAAGCCTAACTACCTTACCTTTTGCCTTCACATGAAATTTCAAAAATTATGGTAGAGCATTTAGAAAATTAGACACTTCACATGGCAAGGGTCATCCATTAGGGTCAGCTTTGGCTAAGAAAACCTCACTATGTTGAAAACATGAGAAGGGAGGTCCAAACCACTGAAATAGGTGTGTCAAAGGAGGGAAGAATGCCTAAATTTTATCCTCCACCCCTAAAAAGGAATGTTCAATTTTGAAAATGTAAGACAGTGGAATTATATAAGTACATTAACCCCCCCCCCTCTCTCTAGCTTACAGAAATAGAGAAAAAGGAAAGATAAAAACAGGTAAATTTAATAAACTTGCCACTTGCCAAAGCCATATATAGAGATTTGAAAAGGAAAAGGCAACCTCAATGTCAAATAAAAGACAATCTGCTCTCTTGGAACAACTCCTTGGTGGGCCAATGACCACTACCTTAATGCATATGGATCAAAGGGTACTAATTTGTTTATTCTATGAATCAGTTAGGAATTTCTAATGCAAAGCAAAGAGAAACCCCTAAGGCTGTGCTTGGGTTGTGAACTAAAAGGATGTGTGGGATAGAAATAAAACCCAGTGGACTACCTTCTACATTTTGCAATTTGGTTCCAAAATAGAATCTTGCCAAACCACAAGAAGCTCAAAATATTATAGTATAGGAATGTTTATTACTAATTTATGAATTACATTGTTCTAACTAGAATGATCAAAAGATCATAAAATATTGTTCCTCAGAGGTCTAAAACTTTATCAATGATCTTCTTCAAAAAGTGAACAAAGGAATTAAGCAGAAGGATATAATGGGAATAATAACTAAAAGAAATGCACACAGGAGCATCTTATGAGATACTTACTATAGCCCTTTCAGCAACTAGATGACGAGGTAATTGCCTAAGAGCTCCATCAATATCACCACTTTCCTTGTAATATTCACGTGCCTTCCAGATTGCTTCACGCTGTTTATCAAGAAGGTTACTGAAAACAAGAATTTAATTGTTCTTATTAAGCATCAACCTCTAATGCACCTAACCATTTTAATGTAAGGTGCCAAATCTTCCCTTTCAAAAAGGATATCCCCTTCTCTTGGATCCAAAATCATGCCTACAGCAGTTTTCCACTCTCCTCGAAGTAATGTTGCTCCAATGAGATGAGTTGGCACTGAACCACTTCCAAAGCGCTGAAAGACATTGCAACATCAATTCAACAAGGTAACTTCAAGTCACATGAGAAACTAGGGAACTTCATAGATTCATTATCACCTCAACAGGGAAAAAAGCTGCAAAGAACATGGTGTAAAAGAAGATATAATCATAAAGGGAGGACCAGAGGCACCATCCTCCTCTCCTGTGCCTTAATACGATCCACGCTAAAATGGAATAGAACCATCATTCTTAAGCTAGGATCTTCTCAGTCATAGACCAACTTGAGAAATGATCAGATCGGCTTAAGAAACCAAAGTTTGAACCTTTAGTTGTGGATAATCACAATTGAAGCTGATAAAAAAATCATATTACCAAATGAAGTTATAGTTTCAGATGTATCTTAGGAGCATCCCACCTCATGTGTTGATGAGTCTGCCACATACATGCCACAAGGAGAAATTCTCCTTCCAGTGCTTACAAGCAGAGTAATGATAAGTGATAAAAGTTAACCAAATAAAAAATTACCTGCAAACCATAGTAGTTGATAAACCCCTTTTTTCCCAAAGCATCTACTGCTGCTTTAATGGTATCTTCAGAATCTGCAACAACTCCTCTGAGAAGAGATGTGAGTGAGTTCATACCATACAGATATACAACCTAAAAAAGAAATCATAATGACTGTTTTGAGTAAGTGATGCTCAAAATCAAAATTAAATTAACGTGACGAAGCAACTTACCTCAATGTGATTGTGAAACGATTTCCATGAAGCCGCCCAAGAACAAGTTCTTCATCAACATGACTGGAATAATAATACATTTACAATTATGCTGACATCACAGAATAATTTGGCAGAACACAAAAACAATAATATTGTACATATAAAGCTTACCAAAAGTCTCCAACTTTGATACCAATCAGCCTGTCGTTGAGAGCAGCCAACCTTTTCGCATGTTGCTTGAAAACAGTTACCTGAAAAGAAGGAAAATAAGCATCTAAGAGGGTATGGTCCTCCAAAAGAATGGTCATCATCATAGCATAAAAGAAGAACTCTTTTGATGCATATGCCATCTCCATTAACAAAAACTCATTCAGTCAATAAACCATGTCCTTAGTGTATATGGGTTTTTTCCAATGTACAGTGCCTTAGTGTACATTGGTTCTGATCATAGTTGTCAAGGCAACGCCTAGGCGACAAGGCACCCTTGGAGGCTCGCCTCGCCCAGCCGCCTAGCGGTTTTGTGCACTGGGTTTTAAAATACTTTTATGTTTTTAATTTTTTGACATTATAATTGTAAAATAGACATTATTAAACTAGAATATTCATTTTATGTGTTTCTATACTAATTTCTTTTTATTATTTTCTTAGGGTTCAATCAATGCAACATTGCTAACTGCTGCATTGAACCCATGGTTCACAGTATTGATACACCTCTGTGTATTGGCAGAGGTGCATCGGTACTTATAACGATACTCCCCCTATTTTTTTTCTTTAGTTTTCAATTTCATTTTTAAATATATATATTATTTAAAAAAAATGGTCCCCCAAAAACAGCTGTAAACAGGTATTAGGACCCCAAAAATACAATACAATACAATACACCCGATATGGGGCGTACCATATCGAAATTTTGATCCTTGATTGAACCCTCAAAATTTTCAAAACCTGAACCTATAAGCAAAGGAAGAACTTAAAATTTTGTCTAATCAACACATTTTCTTCTTCCACCATTTATTTTCTTCTTTCCTATAACAAAAGTAGGGGTTCATCCCCTACATTTTCTGAATTTTCTTTACTTTGTTCTTTTTCCTCTAATAAAATGTTGCTTTTCTAGACTTAAACATGAAACTTATATTTTTCTTATGAAAATTATGAATAATTATTAAGGAAAGATAGTTATGGAACCTAGGGAACTACCCTAGGATATATGGTTTTACTTAAAAAAAAAATCATCGCCTAGGCGCCCCCTGTCGCCTAGCCTCGCCTTGAAAACTATGGTTCTGATCTATACAGTTCCCTTACTTGACAATAATTAATATGTATCATATACCTTACCCATTCTAATAATAAATAAATATCAATTCATGAATCGTTCTTCAAGGCATTATGTTAGTCAAGAACCCTAGTACCAAGCCAATGGCCCAATGGTATTAGCAACATAGTTATTTGAAATACCCTTTTTTAAGGCAAGAAGGGAAAGACATTAGATTGCAGGTGAGAAGGAAATGGGGAACAGGACAACTAGAAAGGTGCATCAATAAGGGTATTAGAAGGAAAATGGCTGCTGAGTACATCTCTTTGGATTTGTAATTTCAAAAGGGAAACACAAGTACCCACATGGACAAAGCTCAAAGCAAGTTGACAAGTTTCCCAGTCAGTGTATCCAGCAAAGATCAAAAAGCCGAGTTAGGTGCAGTGGTTTAAAAGGCGTGCCTAGGCACATAGGCGAGGCGCATTTTAGGGCATGCACCACGCCTAGGTCCTAGGTACAGCCCTTTCAAAAGGCGCACCAGGCGTGCGCCTAGGCGTGCGACTGATGCGCCTTTTGAAAGTTTGACACTTTTTTGCTTTTTTTGAACATAGTGGCTGGGCCGAAGGCTCTGCCCCCAGACCCCCGTGCCACACCCCTCAAGGCAAGCCCAAACAAGTCCATGTTAGGTGTTAAATTCTTAGTTCTCACCAGTGTTTTAAAAGCACAAGGCACAAAAAAGGCGTAGGGGTCAATTTGCACCTAAGGTGCAAGGCACAAAGCGAGGCGCACGCCTTTTTGAATCAAGGAGCAAAAATACAAAAATAAAAAATGTCAGAAATTTCAAAAAAATGCCAAAATTTTCAAAAAAAATAAAAAATATTAAACATAATATTAATAAAAAATATAAACTTAAATTTTAAAATATTTTTTAAAAAAACTATTATCTAAAATTAAAATACATAAACATAAGATGTAAAGCATATTCAAATGAGAATTTAAAAATAAAATCAAACATAAAAAACATTTTCAAGCATGTAAAACCTCTAATCTCTTTGTTCACTCAATTGCATTACTTCAAGTAACTAATGTAATGTAAAACATATTACATTCCAGATTCTACGAGCCACCTTTGTGCCATGCCCCTCGAGGCAAGCCCAAACAAGTCCATGTTAGGTCTTAAATTCTTAGTTTTCACACAAAAAAAATAATGATTTTATAGTTTTAATTGCTTTTTAAGAAGACATTTTATTAGGACGAATGAATGAACAACATTACCAAATTGGGGGATCTTGAGCTTCAGTGAGCGGTTCAAAAAAAGCAAAAAATCATCAAATTTTCAAAAGGAGCACATCTGGGCTGAGGCGCAAGGCACATCAGGCATGCGCCTTTTGAAAGGGTTGTGCCTAGGTAAGGTGCATACCCTGAAATGTGCCTCACCTATGCGCCTAGGCACACCTCAGGAGCACCTTTTAAATCACTAGTTCTCTAATTGCTTTTTAAGAAAATATTTTATTAGGATGAATGAATGAACAACATTAGCATTTTTTTTTGAATTTTCTGACACTTTTTTTTTTATTTTTTAGCATTTTTTTGTAGTTCTGTGCCTTGCTTCAAAAAGGTGTGTGCCTCACCTTGCGCCTCAAGCACAAACTGACCTCTACGCCTTTCTTTGCACCTTGCGCTTTTAAAACACTGGTTAGGTGAAAAGGGAATGGGATTCAAATTCAAAAGCGTGAAAAGATGAGAAGGACAAATGACAAGCTCCAGCCAGCCTGATAAAGCCAATAGCATAGGTGCTCTTGCAGGAGTTACCAAGTTTGTGGGGGAAAGTAGGTGGTAAATGGCAAAGGGAGGAAAGAAGGTCAGCAGTTTAACTAGATACTGATTGTTGGAGTAAGGAGCACGGAAGGAGATAGAAATTATCTAATCACAGGGCAGAGAAAACATAACGTAAGAAATGGAATTTAAAAAAAAAAATCACACAATAACAGCTGCCTAGTGCTTTGTTCTTTCCTAGAAGAGATAATTATTAAACTAGTTCTTTAGGCAGTTACCACTTGTAGGGGACTTTAGTGGTTGTGTGTTCAATTCTTAATCCATGTCAACTGTGCAAGAAAAAATTTAGGGTTATTAGATATCTTTGTTAAGCTATTTAATTAGTAAGCATGTGTACAATGTACAGATAAACTAATAATATAAGATATCAATACTGTTTCTTTTTTGCTGCATATAATCCATTTTTGGTGAAATAAAGTAATAAACATTGAATAAGTGGCATTCATCAAAAAAAAAAATCATTGAATAACTGGCACACTAGGAAAAAGGTCTGAAACTGTTTTCAGATATTAAGAATAAAGACTTTCAGGGACTGAGGTGTCATTGCTGCCTCATCATCTAGAAGACAAAAATCTGCTGAGAAGTGATCACCCCCAATAGGTGGCTGGAAGAAACTGAATTTTGATGGGAGTTGTTTGGGTAATCTGGGCCCCTCAGGCATGGGGGGTCATTAGGGATGATGAAGGAAACATCATATCTTTATACTCGGGACCTGCTGAACAAGGTGATGTGGCAAGATCAGAATTATTGGCTGCAGCATATGGGGTCGAGAAGGCAAAAGAGTTGGGTATTGATGGACTGATCATTGAGGGAGACTCAGAAACTGTTGTGAAATGGTTGAAGAAAGGGGGGGGGGGGGGGGAGGTGTCATGCATTTGAGGAATGAATTCAGGTAATTTAAATGGCTATCAAAGGACATGACAATCCAAGTTAAATAGGTGAGGAGAACTGCCAACAGCTTAGCAGATGGTCTAGCAAAGCAAGGGGTATAAAGTACTCATCTGTATTGGGCTCAATTGTAATTCTTGGGTTGGATCAGCTTTTCTAAAGCTGTGTTCATTTTTTTCACAACCTCTAGTTGTAACCATGTTTTTTTCTTATTAATGAATCATTTCTGTGTTGCAGATCAAAAAAATAGAAATAAACATTCAATTAAAAATAAGAAATAGAAAATCTAATTTATAAATGCTCAAATAAATTACCAATAACAAAAATGAATATAGTAGAATAAAGGTTCTGAACTGGTTAGCTACATCTATTCAATAGAAGAGATACATTATTTTGATGACATATAGAGGAATGATGCAGTCAATTCAGAAAATTGATCATGTGAAAGTGTACAAGGGCAGCAATTCTACATAGTTTTTGGTACAAGAGAGACAAATGAATCTTCAATGATTGCAGATGACAGAAATACAATTGATCTAATTACAACCAGAGTAGCTCGTTATAGGTCTTGATAAAGATTCAAAGGTGTCTCTATAGAGACTATTCGAGATACTGGCAAGAAGTGGCTGATTTAGCTAAACAATGACCAGCAGCGATTCAAGAGCAGACTGCACCAGATACTGGGATGATCAAGCTTAACTTCAAAAGTAGTTTTCTAGGTATGGTAACCCTAAGTCTTCGGGTGGAAGGAGTGCTCAGAGATCACACTGGCACCATTTTGTTGAGTTTATGTGGTCCTGTTGGATAAGGGAATTTTCCTGGCCCCACACTGAGGGCCAATTGGTTATGGAGATTCTCCTCAGGCTAAAAGATTGGCTGTTGTACATGGACTGTAGTTGGCAAATCAATGTTCTACAAAGAAATGTTGATGGAAAGGGACTCTCATTTCATTATAGGACGGCTAAGTAATGAAGCAGAATCCACGTAGACACATATTAAGCAAAATCACAAAGCTAGCAATAGGGATAAGGAAAACGTACAGGTAGACTCCAAGATCAGTTAACAATATTGCTGATAGGTTGGCAAATTGAGGGATAAAAAGAAGCCAAATGTATTGCAGCCTGATCCCCCAGAATAGAAATCTGTAATCTTATGTAAAATTATGTTTAAGGTGGCTAGCCAAAGATAGCTACCTTTGTGAGTGCTTAGCACTTACTGAATACTGATAAAAAATAAATAAATAACTCATTCAAATGGCAAGGGACAGGATGATAGTTGTAGTCATTGTATTGGAGGATGGGTTGCTAACCTAGTTTATGCATTTTTTATATCTATCATAAATTTATTTTTTTGATCAATATCTATCATAAAATTATGACCAGAATAAGGAGGAGGATTTGCATTACTTTGCACTGTTACAATTAATGCATGTTGTATGATGTTGTTAATGATCAAAAAGATTATAACTAAGGCCCATAATGAACAAAAGATGAGCAATAGATTTACCCTCTGAGTTGAAACAGAACGTTTATCCTTTGTACCCGCAAATCCAAAAGATCTTTGCTGCCAAAAACACATATATAGCCAATTAACTGAGCAGACAGTCTGAAAGTATGATGACCATATCTATTCAGAAGAGAATGTAACCTAAAAAGATTTAACAAATTGAGAAATAGTGGAACACATGGTTAGAAGGGCCATTACCCAATGTTGGTCCAAGCTATCCGGGGTCTTGGGAGGAGTGGACTGGATACAGGCCTAACCTTTGGCATCTTTTTTGCACAAGGTGGCTGCTTTCAGACTCAAACTTGTGTTCTCACACTTGTTTACCATTGCACCAGGCAATGGCTCCATTCAGAAGTTTTCATCTTTTATATATATGTAAGCTTCCAGTAATTATATTTACATGAGAAAATCAACAAATGTCCAAAATATATGTGGTGCAAGAAAACTAAAATAGCTCTGTTATATTTACTTCCCCCTTTACTCCTATATACCAGTAAATGGCAAGAAATAACAAGATGATGAAATGCTTAGTAACCAGAGAAAAAAATCTTAAAGCAAAAAAAAGTAAATGCACCTGGATTCCAAGCATCTTTCCTATGAGTCCCAATGCCTCTTGCGTGTCTTTATTCTCCTTATAAAGATGGAACCTGTAAGAGTGCAAATATGGTGCATTTTCAAGAACAGAGCAAATAAACCTTTCATGCCCTAAATAATGAACAAAATAGTAATCTGAAAAATGAGAACTCAACCATGACAAAATAGAAGTCATATTTCATTTCAGATTGCCTACTATACCAATTACCGAGTGCTCACTTATTGACCTCCCTCCAATAATATATATATATATATATATATATATATATATATATATATATATGACATGCATACATATATACCACATAACAATTTCCAGGAAAAACAGAAATAAAAAAAAGTGCATCCAAGGTTTAAAAAAATGTTACGTATCGACCCGTGTCGGCTGATGCATATCGTATCGGGCCCTTCCCGATATGCCCCTACAGGAGTTGTATCGGGTCAGGGCCTGGTTCAGAGGGTATCCAGGACTTAAACCGGCCCCTCTGAACCAAAACAAAAAAAATAATAATTAAAAGCTTAAACCGGCCCCTCTGAACCTTGGGTGCATCTTCATTCAATTTTAGCAGTTTTTCATTATAACAGGACGGGACTGTACAGACATTTCCTGATTGATGATTTCTTTTTTTATCAATAAATGAATCAACATCATTCATTACGAATAAAATTAGTACAACTGAAGAGAAAGAAGGGGGGAGGAATAAACTCTCTTAGCCCCTCCTCAATTGAAAATATTACAACACAGCCCAAAATAAGCTATTCCTTCTCACCCCTTGTTTAACAAATGTATCAGCAAAGCCATTTGCATCTCTTCTGACCCAATTACAAGCCACCTCTACCCCTTGAAGCAATTTAATGATTTTCCTCTTCTCATATATATAGCACCACCATCCATCCCCCTCTTCTTTTTGGAGCCAGCTTATTACAAGCTCCGGATCACCTTCAATTAACAATGTCCTAATGTTCAGCTCCTTAGCCTTTTGAGTCCCTTCCATAACCGCCATAATTTCATCCCTTAGAGAGTCCCCAACTCCAATTGGACCCAAGTAGAAAGTAATGACAATTCCCTCCAAGGTTGCACTTTAACGACACTGATATTACATAAGAAATCATCACTGTAGTTAAAATGCCACCTAGACATCAAATAGGTGATCATCTAGGTGTTTTGGATGTCTATTGCCAACTAGGCAGGTAGTATAGACATAAGCATTTTGGTAACCATGAGAACCCAGGAATTTGAGGGACTTTTAGAAACAGAAACTCTTCAGACTTCAGGTGAGACCCTAGCAATTTACACTAGTCCAACTGGAAATTGTAACCCCGCTTGTGTTGAACTACTTTCTTCCAATACAAGAGCCGAGGTTGGCAGGGGATTTAAAAGCGAAGTTTTAAAATGCAGAGGCATGATGTGAAGCATTCTACCATCCCAAGGTGTGAGACGTAAACCTCATATGCCTCTATACTGGAGGTGGACACCCCAAGTGTCTCAACACCTCCACGGTGCACCTCCAGGCATTTTCTTGGTGCATGCCTCCATATCCTTTCAAAACACTGTTTCAATGTTATAAATGGCTGCTTAATGGGTGTCAGACCAGTTCCTTGGCTCTATATCCATCATATGAGGGAAGCAAGGTCCTTAGTATGCAAATTGAACATCTAATGTAGATAGATCCCTAGGACTGCAAATTCATGGCTGACTCACTTTCTAGAAGGGCAAACAGAACTGATTTTTATCAGGGTCTTGACTTATGTTTTTTTGTGTACTCAACAGGGTCCTGACTTGGGCATTTATAATATGAAGGTTTTACTCAGTTTCTTTTTCTTTTGATAAGCTGGCAAAAAGCATTGTATTAATAGTATGAGAATGAGAAGGGATGCAAGGCACCCTCTGCTGTACAAAGGAACCTGCATCAAGAACTACTAAAAAAGTATCACTATATCATTTACAGTGATATACAAAAAACTATCACAATATAATTGATCTCCAATCATTTGTGAAATCAGCCACTGTAACTCCAAAAAACTGTTGTAGCACTCTAGCCCACCAAATAAGCACCTGTTCAATCCTTCCCATAATCCCTTGAAACACCCTCCTGCTTCTTTCTTTCCACACCTCTCAGCAGATTGCAAAGGGCAGCTGTTACCATAAGATTTTCTCTTTAGCTGAAAAACCACCACTCTCCAAGAAGAAAGGAGAACAGCCAAAGACCAAGGAAATACCCAATGCCTCAAAAACAATCTGACAATAAAGTTGAAGTGTGGGGCTTGCTCGCTGAATTAGCTACACATTCTTTCTCTTCCATTCTGCAATAAAATTTCTATTGACCTGTTATTCATTTAATAAAGTTGAAGTCATCGTTTGATTCGTTTCATCATTTTACTGACTCAGGCCCCATTTGGTGTGTCTTTCCGTCCAGGCTGTCGGCTGTTTAGAAGTCCAGCAGCCTATGTTTTCGTCTTTTCCCGCTTGATTGGGGGAAGATCTAGCCACCGAAAGACTGCGCCCCAAAAATACGTGAAAAGCTCAATTCAAGCTTATTTCAGGAAGTTAGAAATGGAGCTTCTCGCCTTTTTTCGTCTCATCTTCACGTTGAAAGACGCACAGAAAGATGTGCCTCTAACCAAATGGTCTGTAGGCTACCAAGATCTTCATGTAAAAGCCCACTACATCTTTTAGCTGTCAGATCTTCCAGAAGATCTTTCAGAAAAGACTTGTCAAACGACACCTTAATTTGCAGTTTAATAGTTTATACTTTAATAAATATATTCTCAAATATATATATATATATATATATATATATATATATATATATATATATATATATATATATATCCATTTATGTCACCTAGGCAATGCCCCACCTTGCTATGTCAAGGTGCTAGGCATTGCCTAGCCACTTTGGCTACACTGTGTAACAATAATATTAGTATCCACCTTATGACGGTTGGGAAAGACATATCACAGATCTTAGAAGCCAAAATATCTAAAAGACATATCACAGATCTTACAATGGCAAACCATCAACCTTGGGGAACATTTTTTTTTATCAGCAACACAAAAATTAATTCATTAGATTAAAAAGAGCATATACAACAAGAAGTTGTGGGCAGAAACAAGAAGTCCAAGAAAAACTATCCCACTATTTACAAAACAGCCCAGAACATGGATTGTCTCTAAATTCCTTGTTCAGCTAAACCATCAGCCACACTGTTTGCAGATCTCCTAACTCACTTTATTTGGCTCAACATGGATTGTCTCTGAATTCCCCCTTTTTAAGCCAACCTACAACTATTTTTGAATCCCCTTCAATAATCAGCCTGCCAATCCCCATTTCTTTAGCTTTTTCTACTCCATAAACTGCTGCCATCAGTTCTGATCTCACCACATCTCCATGCTGAACAGGATGACACTTAAGCAGTTGAACAACCTCTTAAGCCTGAAAAAATTACCTCTCATAGGCTGAGAACCATTTGGTGAAACCTCTGAATAAAACTTCTGAATTCTGAAATAATGTCTAATCCCCAAACCTCTAAACATTGTTGGATTTTTTTTTCAGCATTATTTAACTTTGTTCCATTATTCTCACATTTGAGCCTTATCTCACCCTAACCCTTTCTTTTCCTTTTCTGTCACAGGTCACAGCTCCAAATGATAGCAAGAAAGGCAGCATTCCAATAGTAAGAAAGGTCAGTTCTTCTTCTTCTTCATTGATCACTGATCTCCTCCTACAGTTTTATTCCATTGCAGCACCAAACTTTGGTACCAAATCTCCTTTTCCATAACTTATAGCCTCTATTATTAACTAAATAAAAAATAGTTCATTCTCTACATTGAGACACTGTTGAAATAGGGAAAGAAGTTTTATCTAATGACTAAATGCCAGTAACAGTTATTTATTCCAAAAAAACTAAAAAAGAGAAGGTTTAGGATCTATTTTGAAACTACAAACCTCTGTTTTATAGCTCATTCTGAACAAAAACATTGATCAGGTCTGCTGCTAATGTGATTTGTTATAATTGCCACCATGGCTGCAAATTTCCTTTTTAAGTAGCCAACTCTCAAAATAAAAATTTCAATCACATTCAACCTGGGGAAACGTAGGTTCCAGAATATAGTTTATGACTTTATGGTTTCATCATTTGTGATTGCAACCTTGCAGCACCGTTGCATATACAAATCCCTGACAAAAAAATACCACTCAACTTGTAGACATTAGACACTAAAAACTGGTTGCATTAGGGGATAAGGTAACTGCACCTGAACCTGTCTTACAATCTCTCAGCCCAGAGACATCCTCGGATCCTTGTTACCAGGTATCATGGTCAATTTGTTTTGTGCTACTGATTGTGCTTCTTTGCCTGTTACAGATGCAGCTGCAACATTGCCATTCTCCCAACCAGTAGGTAGTGTAGATTCCTGTGGGTCTGAGAAGGAAGATGTGGAAGCAGAGAGAGAAGTGGAAGACAGGTTAGGGGTCAGAGAGGAGGCTGATAGGATTTGGAATCTGATTTGCTCTGAGATCGAGGAGCTTAAGGAGAGGGAGCTGGAATCTGGAATCAGAAGAGAGGGATAAGCTGATAGATCTAGGCCAGGAGGAAGGAATGATCTCTAGGGACAAGGAGAGTGGGAAAACAGGGAAAGAAGAGAACCAACAAAAGGTTTATCACAGGAAGAGTGAATAAAAGAAGAAAAAGAGAATGAAGAAGAGATCAGAAGTGGAGAGGCTGAAATCAGACATTGAGGGGGACTTAGAGTTTAGTGGTGGGGGTGAAAGAAGGAAAACTCGAGTCTAAGGAATTTGAAGAAAACAAGGGTTGCATCCTAATTAGAATTATGAAGCTGAATAGTTGGAATGTCAGAGGCTTGGGGAGTGCAAGGAAAAGAAGAGTTGTTAAAGACCTAGTTAGAAGAGAGAACCCAGATATCGTCATGTTACAAGAAACAAAAATCTTCGAGTTGGATAGAATCTGGATCAGAAGTATTTGGGGTTCTAGAGGAATTAGATGGTCCTCTAGTCCTTCGTGTGGGTAGGGGTGTCAATTGAACTGGATTTGGTCCAATCCGGTCCAGTCCAATGAGAGTCCATTACAAATGGACCTGGTCCAATCCAGTCCAATGAATATTTTGGACCATTTTGGACCAGTCCAGAGACTGTTCACTCTGTTCAAATTACTGTTAATTTAGATTGGTTTCAACTCAAACCTGGTCCAGTGACAACTATGTTCTTATCTTCTATCAATGGACCAGATATTGACTCAATCCAATATAAATTCATTATGGACGGACCAGGTCCAATGATCCAATCCAATATGTCATATTGGTCTGTCCAGTCCGTTCAAATTCAGTATGTCTTATTGGTCCGTCCAATCCATACAAATGGATTTTGATTTGGACAGAGTCCAACCCAAAACCGGTCCATTGACTCCCCTACTTGTGGGGCCTCAGGGGGAATTGTGACCATGTGGAAGGACAAAGTGGTTGAAGCCGTAGAGGAACTGATTGGTAGTTTCTCGGTTTCTTTGAAGTTTAAAAACATGAAAGATGGCTTTTTTTGGGTTCTCACCAATGTCTATGGACCAAACAGTTATCGAGAAAGGAATGATATGTGGGAGGAATTGTTTGATGTTAGGGGTTTATGGGAAGGACCTTGGTGTGTTGTAGGGGATTTCAATGAGATGAAATTCTCAAATGAATCTAGTAACCCAATCCAACAGGTGACCTCCAGTATGAGGAAGTTCAATGACTTCAAAGATTCATGTAAGCTGAAGGAACTCCCACTATTGCAAGCTAGATTCACTTGGTCCAATCCTCAAGAAGCTCCCCACTGCTCAAAACTGGATAGGTTTCTGTTTAATGAAGAATGGGAAAACTATGAGGAGAACCTAGTTTCCAGAACCTTACCTAGAGTCACTTCAGACCATTTCCCTATCAAGTTAGGTCTCAAAACCTTCTTAAGTGGTCCCACTCCGTTTAGATTTGAAAACATGTGGCTCACCCACCCGGCCTTTGTAAGGAAAGTAGAATCATGGTGGAAGGAGGACATAGGTGATGTGAGATGTAAGGGTGTGAAATTTCATAAGAAGTTAAAAAGTTGAGAGAGGAAAATTCAAGGAATGGAATAAGGATCATTTTGGAAGACTATAGGAGAAAAAACTCAATTTAGTATACAGCATAGAGGAATTAGATAAGAAGGAAGCACAGGAGTCTATTGTTGTTGAGGAGAGAGTTGTGAGGTCCAAATTGAAGAGAGAGCTAGAAGAAACTTTACTAAGGGAAGAGATCAATTGGAGACAGAAATCCAAGTGCAAGTGGCTAAAGGAAGGGGATGGTAATACAAAATATTTTCATGCCTGGGAGAAATAGGACAAACTATGTGGCTAAATTGGAAGTAAAAGGGCAAGAGATAACCAATCGAAGTGAGATTGTTAGGAATTTTGTAGACCATTTTAAATCCATCTTTAGAAGGCCTAGAATGACAGAGTGATTATGGAGAATCTTGATTGGACTTGCCTAGAAGATGAAGAAACTTGTTGGTTGGAAAAAAATTTTGAAGAAGAGAAAAAAAAGGGTAGTGTTTTCAATGAATAGAACAAAAGCCCCTGGGCCAAATAGTTTCACTATGGCCTTCTATCAAGATTGTTAAGAAATTGTGAAACAAGATCTAGTTGAAGTGTTCATTGAATTTGTGGAAAAGGGTTTCATTAGTCTAGGGATAAATGTGACCTTTTTAGCTTTTGTTCCAAAAAAGCATGATGCTTGCCACCCAAAGGATTTCAGACCGATCAGCTTAGTACCAGCTTGTATAAGATCATTGCTAAGGTCCTCTCCGCAAGGTTAAAGACAGTTCTTCCTACCTTAATCAGCCAACAACAAGGGGCTTTTGTAAAAGGGAGACAAATAGCTGATCAAATCCTCATTGCCAATGAATGTGTGGAAGAAATGAAAAGATCTAGGAAAAAAGGCTTTGAATGTAAGTTGGACATTGAGAAAGCTTATGATCTAGTGGACTGGGCGTTTTCAATTAAGGTAATGGAATTTTGTGGTTTCGGGGAGAGGTGGTGTAATTGGATCTTTGGATGCGTTAAGAGTTAAGACTTGTCATTATTCAGTTCTGGTCAATGGGATTGTGAGAGACTTCTTTCCATCTTGTAGAGGTTTGAGGCAAGGAGACCCCATATCACCCTTTCTCTTCACCCTTGAGTAGTTGTGGATGTTTCGAGTAGAATGATCTATAAGGCTGAAAGGGAGAACAGATTTAATGGTTGGAAGGTTGGTAGGGATAGGGTATCGATTACTCACCTACAGTTCGCAGATGATACTATAATCTTCTGTGAAGGGGGAGATCAACTTTTGGCAAGAAATCAGGCCTTGGTGAGGAATTTTGAACTTGTCTCAAACCTTAAAATTAATCTTCAAAAGAGCTGTATTGGGGGAATTAACATGGAGGAAGGAGATCTTACAATTGTTGCAAATGTCCTAGAATGCTCCATCTCAAGTTGGCCTCTGACTTACTTAGGACTTCCCCTAGGTGCAAACCCTAGAGAGACTAGATTTTGGGTTCCAATCTTTGATAGGTGCGCCAGGAAACTAGCAACTTGGAAAAGAAACATCATCTCTATTGGGGGTAGGGTTAATCTGGTTAAGTCCACACTTGCTAACCTGCCAATCTACTATTTGTCGATCTTTAGGATCCCTAAAAAGGAGATAAATAAGATGGAGAAACTGATGAGGGACATTTTGTGGGAATCAAGAGAAGGTAAAAAAGATCACTTGGTTAATTAGGAGGTTGTGTAGAAGTTTAGAAGCAGGAAGATTGGGATTTGGGTATGTTGATAAAAAGAACTTGGCATTGCTAGGAAAATGGTCATGGAGGTGGCTACGGAAACGGGATAGACTCTGGCATAAAGTAATAGCCAATATATATGGAAGGTTGGGGAATGGTTGGGATGCAAGTGTCTCCAACAAGGCTACGTTAGAATCTCCGTGGAAGACAATTCATCATATTCTGCTCACTTTCCTCCAGTTTGTCAGGTATGATGCTTGTTCAAGGGATACTATTAAATTCTGGGAGGATATCTGGATCGGGTCTTACCCGTTGAAGGATCTCTTCCCATTTTTTATACTCGATTTCCTTGTACAAAAATGAATGTATTGCCAAATTCATTGCTCCCCCATTTCTCCCAATGGACCATAATTGGGACTTCGGCTTTCGTAGAGGGTTAAGGGAGTTGAGGGCTTGTACAGAGTTGCTTCAATTAGTTCAAAATGTGTGCCTTGATCCTGATAACTCAAACAAGCATATTCGGGCCCCTCAACCCAAGGATCTGTTTTCATGTGCCTCCTTCTTCAAGTCTCTCTGTAATTATTCCCCCTCTCCTCTGTTCGCCTTGAAAGAGTACTGGTGCAAACCCATTACCCCTAAAATAAGAGTTTTTTTGTTGGGAAGTAATTCATGGAAAATTAATACTTTGGAATTGCTATAGAAGAGGAAACCCAATTTATATGTCTCTCCTAACAGGTGTGTCTTGTGCAGATCTTATAATGAGAGTTGCTCTCATTTACTGATTTCCTGTTCTTTTGTTGCAGATATATGGAATTGATTTTTTTCATTGTTTGGGTGCAGGTGGTCCTTACCAACAGAGGCTAATTTGTTGTTTGGTCCTTTTATGTTTACTTGGCCAAAAAAAAAGGGAAGGATAATGTGGAGGTGTGTCAGAGCAGCCTTGGTTTGGACCAATGTTTTAAAGTGCGGAGGCATGACACGAGGCGTTCCACTACCTAAAGGCATGAGGCATAGTTCAAAACGTAAGAGGCAGGGGATGAGGAGGAAGGAGGGGGGAGAAGAGGAAGGAGGATATTATTTTTCTTTATTTTTAATAAAAATATTTTCTATTAAGAAGAATGAAGATCCCCTAACACACACACACACACACACATTGGGCTGCATTGAAAAGGGGGGCACCGCCCAACCGAAGGGGTCCAGGGACTTAGTCCCCAACCCACTTTATTTCCCCTTATCTTTTCTTTCCTTCCCTTCCCTTTTCCTTTCTTTCTTTTTCTCTTTTTTTTTCTTATCTTTCTTTCCCTTCCCTTTCTTTCCTTTCTTTTTTTTTCATTTTTTGTTTTTTTCTATCCTTTCACATGAGGTGTGCATGAGGCGCATGAGGCGTACGCCTCAGAGATGTCAGCGCCTCTGGCATACGCCTTAGGGCGTTTTGGGGGCACCTCACTTGGACACCTCCCACGCCTTTTAAAACACTGGTTTGGACTATTTGGGAAGAGAGGAATATGAGAATTTTCTATAAGAAGGAGAGAAGCAAGAAACAAATAAGGGATTGTGTGATGATTAGAGTGATTCATTGGATCAAATCTATGGATCTGTTTTCTCAAGTTTCTCCTGATAACCTGTGGAGAAATTAGGAAGGAGTGGCAAAAAGTTCTTCCAAAAGGGAAAGGATAAATGCTGTATGGCTACTCCCACATGAAAACTATGTGAAGCTGAATTTTGACGGGAGCAGCAGGGGGAATCCAAGACCTACTGGTATAGGAGGGGTTGTGAGAGACATGGATGGCAAATTGCTAGCCTTGTTCTCTGGCCCAATGGGGATTGGGGACTCTCTCAAGGCAGAACTACTTGCTGCCTTACAAGGAGCACAAATTGCTAATGAATTGAATATAACCAATTTGGTGATTGAAGGGGACTCAAAACTGGTGGTGGGTTGGTTAAATGATCCAGATTCTGTAATATGGTGTTACAGGGATGAGATAAAAAAAAAAAAAGTTTTTATGAATCACCAAGGATATGAACTTGAGGATAGAATGGGTGAGGAGATCGGCTAATGGGTTAGCTGATACCCTTGCCAAACAAGGTGTGAATAAACAATCTTTGTTTTGAGCTCACCTGTAAATATTTTTGTAATAGTTTATGTTCTGTTTTTGTTTATAAAGAGGTAGCATCTCGTGCCTCTCTAAGGGGTGCTTGTAATGCTTATACCTTCAGAATTAATAAAATCTATTCTCATTTATCAAAAAAATATATAGCTTACCTTAGATCATTGTTTGGTCCCTTTTTGGTTGTTCATGGGCATGGAAAGACAATACCAGAAATGTGCAATCAGATATGTAAAACAAAATCTGCCTCTTTTATACTCCATACACTGATTTTATTTAACTTTCCACCACTATGGTGGCTTTATGATTGTTGAATGGAAAAAAAATAAAAAGAGCAAAACAGAATGTCTATCTGAAGTCAATAGATTATAAACAGTTAGCTCAGCCTCAATGATTGTTCCCTTGTGATAAGAAGTTTTTTTTTTGAAGGATAAAGAAACATTTATTAAAGAAAAAGAGATTACATGAGAAAGGTGATAAGAAATCACCCGAGAGGAAAACAGGCACTAACTAACTTACACCCAGAACTGCCTAAAAAAACATAAAACAATCAAAACAAAAAAAAAAGACTCCAAATTCACCACCTTCATTCCACTTCAGACTCAAAACCCCTAATCAGAACCCAGACATGATGTCCTTGCATCTCCTCCTCAATACTTTCCTCTTCCCCAACAAATTCTTCATCCCACCATCTCACCTCTTCCCTTGACTTCCAATTTCTTCAGCCTCGCTTCCATCCTATTTCTCTCGAACTCCTCAAAATCCTCCTTAGCAAACTCTTCGCATCCCCAGAAACAGAAGCCAAGACTTTTACCAATCTCGACTTCTCACAACAATTTTCTTGATAGGAACTCCTCTAAGCCCCTCCTTCTGCTCCTCAAGACTACCATCAGAATATCTCACTTCAGAACTGACAGTTGATTCATTTTCTTTTTCCACGTGAGAGTCTGAACTGAAAAGAGCCCGATAATCTACCTTCCCAAACTCTTCATATGATGGTGCTAAAAACTTCCCCCCTCTTCTTTTATAAACCTTTTTTAAATTTTTTGTAGGTCCTGCTCCAACCAAACAATGTTTTAACCAATAAAATACCTTAGTTATGTGAACATTGTGAGAATTCCTAGCACAATGTGGTTTCTTGAGAACCTCTTCAACCAGAGTAACAGAGTCTATCGCCTTCCTTCTTCCTAGGTCCACACCTAACTTTCCTACCACCACCTCCTCAAAGACGTTCACTGCTTCCGCCACCCCTAAAACTTTCTTAACCTCCTCCCTCCTTCCCAAATCCACACGAAAACTACCATCCAGCACTTCCTCACATTGCCGTTGAACGGCATCAATTTTCTCAGCTGGGGTAGGTGTGCAGCAAATCACGTCTGGATCGACATTTCCTCCATCATTGCTTCCTGAAATGCTTCTTGGGTCAGACACAGCAAACCCTTTCCAGACCTCCTTCTCACTTTCTTCCAACCCAACCTTCTCTTCTTTATTGACCTCATTGGGGCCACTAGAGAGAACTTCAATCATCTGAGAAATTGAAGATGGAGTGCCAACATCCTAGGTCAGAGCCACTCCTCCAGCTTTCGGCACAAGTTGCTCGCAGAAAGCAGGTGCTTTCTCGCCTATGCCAAGACTCCAAACAATATCGCTTCCTGTGTTCCCCTCCACTGTCCTCACCCTCCCTCCTTCTTCCCTTTTTGGAACCCTGAAAGTCACCCACTCCCACCGATCTTCCTTTCCCCTTCAAGCTCTAACTGGGGAGGAATTGCACAGTTTCATCCTCCTTTTTGGACATTTAAATGAATCCAAACTCCACCTATTAAATTTTGGCCCTAACGCACTGACCCGCTTCCTTTCTTTTGAAACAATGGGTTTTTGAAAGTGGGCCCCAGTTAGACCAACAATCCGCTCCTCATAAGATAGCATCGAAAACTTTTCAACTCCTTCATCAGCTCCCGACCCCTTTTGTTTTTGGTCCACCATATGTCCTTAGACTCCGACCTCCCCTCCCACTACAATAGTCTCTAAGTCACATGGCCACCTTTATTTACTTCTCCAGCCGAATTCAAATGGCCCCCACTACCCAATACCTCTATCAAATTCTCCCTCGAGTCAGCCCTCTCCACCTTCCCAATGTCTCGAAACTCAATCAGCCCCAACCCATCAACTCCACTATCAATTTTAGCAATAATTATTCCAAAAATGCCCTCACCTTCAACCTCTAGTTCTTCCTCTGTTTGGAGCCCGATCGACTTCCTCATCTTCGAACCAATCGATGTAGAGGGAGCTCTCCACTCCTTCCACACAACCAAGTTGTCTATCCATCTTAATACAAAGGTTTTCATGAATAACCAAATCATCCCAGGCTATTAGCAAAAAGTAAAAACAAGGACTCAAATACAACACCTTTTATCATTTATCCAAAAAAATAGGTAAAAGTAGGAACTAGGAAGGACTTAAATACAATGATGCTGCTAAAATGAAAGAATATTTTTTTAATCCCTACAGCATTTTCAGATGGAAAGTGAGTGACAGCCAATGCTAACTTGCTAACATTGTATGTTACAACAATAAGGTCGAAGCTACTACTGTCATGGAAGGGAGGCACATGGAAGCTTTAAAACACAAAGGACAATGCCTAACATCCTTACAACCCAATGTATTTGTACAGAAAGCACTATCTAGAATTTGTCCTTTAGTGGTTGAGGGATCTATATAATAGATTGAACCAATGATACATTGATAAAATTAAAAAAAAAAAAACATGATAATAGCTGTTCATGATTCTCTGCTATTCTTCAGTTCTCTTCACAACAAAATAAGTGAGAGAAAAATAAAAATACTCACTATCCGTAGCAAAACGAGATAGGCTAGAAAAAGCAAAACAAATTGGCTATTTAGCGAATTCCCTGCTTGTATGTGTCCTCTTACAAACCACAGGAGACGATTAAAGTTAAGAAGGAGCAAAGAAAGAGTGCCTCAGCTATTCACCTCAGGAACTTGCCGACATGCTCAGGCCAATTATTCGAGCCTCTGCTGTCAAAGGGTTTGTCATTCCTATCTTTACGTTTTCTGGAGTTTCTGCCATTGCTGTGCTGCCCTCCCGAGCATAACCTAACGCGAATGCACTTGGACGTATCATCGGGTCCGTCAAGCGTGTCCGTTACAAGGACCTTGAAATGCTCCTTGAAGAAATTATGGACTGCCTGAAAAACTTGAAATAATCAATAGTTGGTAATACTCAACTGAAATGAAAACGAAGAGGAAACTGATGAGATTGAAGTCGAAACTTGCCGTTCGATGCGATTTATCAGAATCCGGAGAGAGAACAATTGGAGAAACGTCGCTTTCCACACCAGACGTGATTTGACTCACAAAAGCTTTCAGAGATTCAGCGTCGGAGTCACCGGCAAGGGCCCGAAATAATTCGATTTCCGAGGTATAATTTTTTTCTTTTTGAACGGAATCTTCCTTTTCCTTTATCATTTGCTTTTCTTCTTCATTCTGGAAATTTGAACAGAATGAATGTTGCAGCGCCAAGAAATATATAAATAAAATGAAAACCGTTGCACGCGCAAAATCAAAGAGTGAGAAAACAAAAGAAGTTAAAATTACTTCCTGAGGGGCATCCAAGCAGGTCAAGTGAACAACATTTCCATCGGAATCTACTTCATTCACGATAAAATCCGAATACCTGGCATAAAATTTCGTACAAAAAGTTGAACAATTAAATTAAAAAGAGAAAAAAAAATGAGCAAAAACAAAAATATATTTATGAAGGAGATTGAGACCTCTGTTTCAAAACGCCACGAAATCCAGGAAGCTGAGAGATGTAACTGTAGATGCCGACGTCTGCTTCTTCGAGGGTTGTCATAACTAGGCTTTCTGCTTTGGTGGAGTTCAGCAGCAGCAGTAGTAGTAGGGTTTTAGCCGGCAGGGTTTAAGGAGAAAGAATACTGATTACTGACTGAATACAGTGTGATGGAAGCCTACCAAGTACCAAATAGAAAGAATACAGTGTGAGTCGTGTGACGGAAGGTTAGATGCCGGACGGCCCGGACCCGCAATTTACTCTACCACGCGTACACGTTTGTGCTTACTGCTTAGTGCTTACGAAGTACAGACGGATCGGATCGAGTCGGATATAGGTGGATCCAAATGTGATTATATTTATATTCAATTCGAGTCGGATCTTAACCACAACATATACAGGATTTATATTATATTCGAATTGGGTTAATTGTATAACTAGTACATTTGATAAACTATTTATATATATTTCTTTAACCTTTTTCAAGGTTAAATTTGATAGATAAAATGTAAAAAATAAAAATATATTTAATTATTTATTAAAATTTTAAAATATATCATGTTTAAATACTCCACTAAATTTTCAAAATATTCTTATATTTTGGGGCTGAACTCACTTTGGTATCCAAATTTCGAAATATGCCAATTGAACATCTAAACTCCCAAAACATCCCAATTTAGTCCATAATGGTTAATTATCGTTAAGTGGCATATGATAAGATGCCTTCGGGTGTCATTTAATTCTATTTATCAGTCATCCAAGTGCCCAGATATGAAGACCAATTTGCTCGTCTTGTTTCATGATCTGTTGTGGACTTAGAAGCTTCAACCATTAAAGTGGCTACAATCATCTCATGGGAAATGGTACAGGGCCTGAAAGTTGGTCGCATAACAACATCACCTTGGTCGGCCTTTCGGCCACTTTTTCCTCTCCACATACCTCTGTTCCTTGAAAGAGTTGTAGAGTGATGTTCACCGTTTGTAATATGAGGTTCTTGACGAGATGGACCTTTGGGATATCCAAAATTGGATTCATGGATTCCTATAATTGGGATTTGATCACAAGGTGATGCTCTGAGCTCTCTTTCATTTGTCTTATGAGCATGATGGGGTGAAAACTTATACGATTAGCTTCCTTCAATCAAAAGGACTTCAGCAAATACACAACTCTGTGTTACCTACCTTATCTCACATATTTTCAGACAATCTCCACTGAATCCAAAAAATGGGGGAAGAAAGACATGTCAACAAGTTTATTTAAATTAAAAAAATAGGTAAAAAAATGGAAATTATGATGATAATGCATCGAGGTCTTAAACAAGGAGGAAAAGGGGGATTGGAGAAAGTAAGTTTTGTTGTAGACTAGGAGTACCATTCCTAAAACTTTGTTTCAACCAAAATTAATTAATTAATTAATTAAATTAAAATCCAAAACTAAAGAATTTACTCAAAGTTTCCATTGGTGATTATTGAAACATGGAAGAGGAAGGTAAAAGATACTCATAACATAATAGTGGATTTTGACCAACTAGGTGGCCAAGCTTCACCCCTATAACTCAAATACCCATCAAAACAAAGTCCTTAAACACAAAACCCTTAACACAATTTGATGTAGGTATATTTGGTGAGTTCACTAGATCTTGACACGTGGCATTAATTAAAGGCACTTTTATTAGTTGATTGTCCTCAAGAGCAACGGGGTAACTTCCCCTCCATAGCATTTAATGTATACACACGATCCTCGTGCATTTATTCCCGAGTCACTAATTAAGGGGTCGTGGTTGTCTAACGCCTCTGCGAGTCCCTCTACATACCGCAATGTACAGGACAGCTACTTTTGTGGCTCCGAGTCCCTTCTACATCAGAGTCACCTAGGCTCTGATTATAAAAGGGACACTGCAGTTAAAAGTACAATCTATCGCTTATTTTTCTGTGGTGACCTTAACTTATTTTGAGCCCTAGGTTAATTTGATCATTGGAGTCCTAGTCCTTATGAACACTCTTGGGGCTTCTAACGACTTTTCACTCTTGGCAAGCAGGATTTATAACCTTTGAACATTAGAAATTACTTTGCTACCCTTGACTCCAATTTTGGAAACATCACAATTGTAACTTGGTTTCATTTAAGACCCAAGAATCATAACGCTAGTCTAATGCAATGCTAATTGTTATATAAGACATACAACTTCCCCCCTTTCTCTCTATTTGCAAAGTGAACGTGGCCCAGAAGGAAAGAAATGTCCATGAAAGTTGTTGTTATATAAGACATACAACTTCCCCCTTCTCTCTATTTCCGCGAGCCATGGAAACTGTATATTGTTGAATCGCCATTGATTCAGACAGTCAGATTGTTTGACCCAGGAATTGTCTTGGCAATAGGTTTCGTTTTACCCCAAACCTAGTCATTGGCCAAAAACTGTTGAATCAGTCAATGATCCATTGACCCAGGCAGTCAAACCGTTGACCCGTTCAATGGTTTTTAGTCCCCTTTTTTTGTCATAATGAATTATCTGTTCGAATCAGACGACCAAATTGTCGACCCATAAACCAGTGGCCATAACGGTTCTGGTTTTTGGTCATTTTTTAAGTAGGTTTTTGGCATCAGTGCTAAAAACACTGCTTACTTTTTGTTTGAAAGCAATTATGCCACATAGCGTGTTTTCTAGGAAAACAACACTAGTTTTGTTTGGTACCAATGTTGTAGAACCATTTTCAGCATTTTCATATTATCCCACATCCAAGATGATGCCACATTGATGTCACATCATGCAACAACAAGTTGTTTTCCAAGAAAACATCACATCTGGTGTTGCCTTAGACTATACTTTCCCGATTTCCAAGGCATGGTCTGAAGCAACATTTTTTTTCTAAAAAAAAAATGGTACCAAATAAAGGTCATTTTTGAAGCACCGCTTTTTCTAATGTGGTGCCTCTATGGTGTCATTTTCTCATAAAACGACATCGATGCCAAACACCCACTAAAAACATTGGTTGATAATCTTATGAATTTTGCTTCCATTTCTTTACCCCTCCTCTACTGCTCTCTCTATCTTTGTTGTTCTTGCCCTTAGATGGATAATAAGAAATCTACGAGGGACTTCTCAGTCTCTCATCAAGCCTTTTATCATTAACCATTGCTTTGGTTCAATCTTGATTCTTGAGGAAGAAGATGATAAACATGTCTTATTTTGAAACGTAATTTTGACATTTTCAAAAGTTGTAAGTTGCACATGTCATCATGTGATACAAATAACTGAAGGATTGCTAATGACAGGGATTTAATTGGGACATTTTGGGAGTTCAAATGCTTGATTGGCATGTTATGAAGTTCATGTATCAAAAATAGACTAGGCCAAAGTACAAAGTACTAATATACAATTTTCCTTTTATATTAGATTCCAATTTGATTAATTACTTATATATACCTTATACATTTGAGAAACTACTTATATATACCTTTAACTTTTAAAAATAACTTATATGTATCATGTTGATTTTTTCAAGATTAATTCTAACATATAAAATGTAAAAGATAAAAATATACCTAATTATTCATTAAATCTTCAAAACATGCCATTTTCAAACACTCTATAAAGTTTTAAAAATATAATCACATAACAACGTAACGATAACATATTTAACCTCGTCTTTATTTTGGTGGATTCCTCATCATCTATCCATGCCTCGGTCGTATCTCCAAATTAAAAATCCTTGAGAATCTTTCCGTATTTATTCCAAGGTTAGAACAGTACCACTATGAATGGCCCTTGCTTCGAGATCATAGGGATGAATCCCTTGTACAACGCCATGGATCCATCTGTCCACATTGTTCCAATCTAATGTGTTGGGGTAAGACTACAGTGCCCTTGCACACTACGGCCACGAAGTCCATCTTAAACTTGCTATCACGTGGGCCTCAAGCCCATCCCTCATCAATTAAGCTGTGGTTCAAGATCGATTCCTTGATCTGATCCTATGTTGCAGTCATGATCATTGTGTGGTTCATCATGAGAGATGATCCGCCTCACAAACTTGTGATTCGTCTTGTTTCTCCGCATTCTCGCAATGGCATCAAATACATTCTTGTAGTTGTGCCATTGGAAGGGGAAGGTGGCCATCAGCTTGCATTCTAACCCTCAACCATGGCAACATCAGTTGGGTTGTTGACGGCAACACCAATTCCACTGACTAGTGTTTGGAACGATAGTCAAAATGCTAGAGAAGAGGGTCGTGATGCTTTTTTTTGGACAATTTGGATCCTAATGAAGGTAGAGCTTACACATAGTGTTGGAGATGGTGGTGACAATGCTTAGAGTGCACCTTGAGCATCAACAATCATGGAATGGGTGTTGTTCCACTAACAAGAATGTACACACAGTACGAGGCTGTAGAGTCTCTCTATTTGTCAATGGCACCGTTGTAGGTGTAGTGTGGAGCTATAGCTCTAGGTAGCTCATTCAATTAGGAGAGGAGAAGAAGGAAGAAGGGTCAAATGGAATTATAAAAAAATTTAATGACTTATCAAATAATTCTAACATTTTTTTTTAACATATGACCTATTTATGTTACATGAGGACATCCCATAAGGTATATATAAATAGGTTTAAAAGTTCAGGATACATTTAATTAGTTTCCTAAATATATTGGGTATATAGAAGTAATTAATCCATTCAAATTTGGATTGTAATAGTATATGAACCGTATAGTTTTTTTTTATAAGGGCACATACTATACATGTATATAAGTAAATGATAAAGATACACTTTTATATTGTATATTAAATTTAACTTTTATGAATGGACCAAAACCAAGGCAAATATCTACTTTATAATAATATAGATAAAAAAGGTATCATTAAACAAAAAATATCAAAATATTTATTAATAAAATGAATCCAAAGTGAATTTGATTTTGTATTTCATGAACAAAATGAATTGAAATTTCTACCCAAAAAATAAAAAACTTCTATGAAATTTGAACTTATAACAATTTGGTAAAACTGCAACATCTTCAATGCAACTCTGCTTGCCCACTAAGCTTAAAGGTTAATGCATGAGGAAAATTCACCGTGGCCGGGGCCAAATCTCAATTTTTGGAACATTATATCCTCCACCAAATAAGGGTGCCAATTGGAATGGATTTGGTCAAACTCGAACTAGTCCAATGTGAGTCAATTACAAATGGACCAGGTCCAATCCAATCCAATGAATATTTTGGACCATTTTGGACTAGTCTAATTCAACATCCGGACCGTCCAATCTGTTCAAATTCATTTTAATTTAGATTGGTTTCAACCAAAGCCCGGCCCATTAACATCTATATTCCTATCTTTTATCAATAGTCTGGATATTAGTTTAATGCAACCGAATTCAATATAAATTTGTTATAAATGGACTAGGTCCAGTCCAATCTAATAAATATTTTGGATCAGAATGGTCCAACCCAATATGCCTTGTTGGTCCATCCAGTCCCTACAAATTGATTTTGGACTGGACCCCCCAAAACTAGTCCATTGACACCCTTACCACCAAAGAAAATTGGGCTAGGAAAAGACTGCTCTAGGGCTGGGAAATATAATCTCTTGCTTGCGTCTAGCAAGTTGAAGACGATAGGAGCATCCAAATCTAGGATAATGCATGCTTGGGTGCGTGTAATCCCTAATTATAAAATCTCATTTGCAATAACTTCATTACTTAACTTATCCTTCTCCATAGCAAAAGATGGAACTAAGGAGTCATTAGGTCGCTATTCTCAAGGTAGAAGATTAATGCCATTCTTGGCATCCCTCTAAGCTGGACGAAAAATCAAGTAAGGCTCATTTGGAGGTTTGGGAAGTTGACAAAGCCATCTTTAAGTCAGGCCAAGGATTAACATATCAATATATTTGATACCCAAAGTTGGTATTAGGTGTATTAATCAATAGTCACATTTTTTTATATTTTTTATTCATTAGAGGGTTGGAATATAGTCTTGGGTTGTTTTAAATAATTTTAAAAATTGGTATATCTATGTATCTAAGTATATCTAGGTGCACCAGTACAAGACATATCATTGTCAATATTTTGATCCATGAATCAGCTTACCATGTAGCAAAAGAGATGTCTCTTGGAGATCATGGCTACTTGCAGACACACCCCTTGATTTGCAAAGTTTGTGGAAAAGCGTATGGAAGCTCTAGGTCTTTGCAATGTGAGAAACTTTTTTGTGGAGAGCCTATAACAATGACTTAGCCATAAATGAAACCTTCGTCAACAAAATATTATGTCATTTGAAGATTGCCCTCGATGCTTTATAGGTGCAAAGACTCTCTTTCAAACTTCTATTTGTGAGCTCCAAAAAGTGATGGATCTCTATTCCCTTCAATGGTATCAGAGATAGGTTCAAGTCTTAAATCAAATTTAGACCAAAATAATAAATAATTAATTTCAGATCAAATGACCAAATCTAAGAACCAAATTCTCAGAAAAACTATAAATTTGTGCAAATCGGGTAGAACAATTTATGCCGATTTGTGTTGTTTTAGATCTGGTCTAAATTTGGTTCAAGACTTGAACCTGACTCTAATACCACTAAAGAGAAGGGAGATCCATCATATGGATGGCCGAACCATGCAGGGTGATTGGGCAAAATTTCAAAGCTTTCACTTGCACTTAGGTCTAATCTGGTACAAACAGGAGTTTTATACTATCCACGTGTTTCTCAAATACTTTCTGTGTTAGTGGCTTAGTCAATGGGTCTGCCACATTCTCCGCTGATGCTATCTTCTGAATCTCGATGTCCCCTCTACCAACAATCTCTTATAGTACATGGTACTTCCTCTCGACGTGCTTTGATTTCGAGTAGGCTCAGGGCTTCTTATCCTGAGAAATGGCTCTAGTGTTGTCACACAACAGTGGAATGGGTGATGTGCTAGATGGAACTATTCCTAGTTCTTGAATGAACTTTTTCATCCATATTGCTTCCTTGGCATCTTTACTTGTGGCAATGTACTCGGCCCTTATTTGTTGCTTTTTCAGCTAACTACATAAGATCCCATCGTAAAGACGTAACCAGATGTAGACTTTCTATCATCTGGGTCTGACTAGAAATTGTCATCGATATACCCTAGGATCAGTAGTGAACTACCATTGAATACCAGACAAAACTCTTTTATCTTTTGAAGGAATTTAAGTATGTTCTTTACAACCATCTAGTGCTCTTGTCTTGGGTTTGATTGGTATCTACTTACTACACTTACAACCTGAGCAATGTCTGGCCAAGTGCACAACATGGCATACCCTACGACTGAGGCATATGGAACCTCTCTCATGCCCTCAATCTCCTCGGGAGTCTTGGGAGACATACTCTTGGAGAGAGTGACTCTGTGTCTGAAAAGGACAAATCCCTTTTTGGAGTTTTCCATGTTGTATCTTTTGACAATCTTGTCAATGTAAGTAAATTGGGATAATCCTATTATCATTTTAGATCTATCTCTATAGAGTTGAAGTCCCAAGATATAAGAGGCTTCTCCAAGATCCTTCATGGAGAATTGCTGCGAAAGTTATACTTTCACAGTAGTTAACATTCCTACATCATTCCCAATGAGTAGAATATCATCTACATACAGAACCAAGAGCATAACCTTATCTCCCACTATCTTCCTATAAATACAGGGTTCATCTGGATTTTGTTCAAAGTCAAACTAATAGATGGTAGAGTTAAATCGGGTGGTCCAACTTCTAGAAGCTTGCTTAAGTCCATAGATGGATTGGTTGAGTTTACACACCATGTTTTCCTGACTTGCAACAATGAAACCTTGTGGTTGCTACATATAGATATCTTCAGTAAGATCTCCATTTAGGAGTGCAGTTTTGACATCCATTTGCCAAATCTCATAGTCATAATATGCTACTACCGCTAGCAGGATCCTTATGGATTTAAGCATGGCCACTAGTGAAAAGGTTTCCTCATAATCGATTATCTCTTTCTAAGTGTACCCCTTCCCTACAAGACGAGCTTTATAGGTCTTAATCTTCCCATCATGGCCCTTCTTCCTCTTGTAAATCCATTTACAGCCAATTGCTTTCACCCCAGGGGGTGGGTCTACAAGAGTCCAGACCTTGTTGGTTTCCATCAAGTCCATCTCGGCTTTCATAGTATTTACCCACTTTAAGGAATCTATGTCCAACATAGCTTCCTTATAAGTCATGGGATCCTCTTCACTGATCGTGGGCTTCATCAAGTAACTTTCTTGATCATAGTCGTAACGAACTAGAGGCTTAGAAGCCCAAGTAGATCTTCTAAGTTGAGTATGATCTGGAGCTTGTAGGACATTTCCCACTACTCCTGTACTTTCTTCATCAAAAACAATTTCTTGACGATGATTGTCTAGGATGGAATCTTCTTCCAAGAATTAGGCATTTCGACTGCAAAACACATTTTGCTCTTTTGGGTTATAGAATATATAACCTATAGAGCTTTTGGGGTAACCTACAAATAGGCAACAACTGGTCTTGGATTCCAATTTATCAACACTTGTTCTTTTAACATGTGTCGGATAACCCCAAATCTTTAAGTGGCTTACATTTGATTTCTTATCGGTCCAAAGCTCATAGGGAGTTTTAGGAACGAATTTGGTTGGAACCTGGTTTAGAACGTACGTCGCAATCTCCAATGTGTATCCCCAAAAGGATATAGGTAGTTCTGAGTGGACAAGAAGTGAACGGACCATATCTAATAGAGCCCGGTTTCTCCTCTCCGATACACCGTTTAATTGTGGTGTATTAGGAGTAGTTAACTGTGATACAATCCCATTGTCCTTTAAGTAGCCCCTGAATTGTCGGAGAGATATTTGCCTCATCGATTTAGTTGAAGGGGCTTAATCTGTTTCCCCAATTGTTTCTCAACCTCGTCTGAACTCCTTGAACATTTCAAAAGATTCAGACTTATGTCTCATTAGGTACACGTAACCATACCAAGAGAAATCATCTGTAAAGGTTATAAAATAAAAGTGTTGGTTGCGTGTCCTAATATTTATGGGACCACATACAACAGTATGTATCAGGTCAAGTTTGACCATAGATCTTTTAGGCTTTCTCATAAATGGCCGTTTCGTCATCTTACCCTGAAGGCAATGTTCACAAGTTGGAAGGTTTTCTTCAGTTAGAAAATCCAAAAAACCATCATTTACCAACCCCATGATACGATCTATATTAATATGACCAATTCAATAATGCCACAAGCATGTGGGATTAACTGTATCACGGATTCTTTTCTTGGGGTTATCAACCGACATAGTTTCGGCTATATTAGTTTCAAGAGAAAGATGGAGAATATAGAGACCATTCTCAAGTTCTCTATATGTGATAAATTTGTTATTTCTTTTAATAGTAATCGCATTACCAAAAAGAATAGAATATTCATCCACACACAATTTTGAAACAGAAATAAAATTTCTTATCAAATTCTGTACATAAAGACAATTTTTCAGTACAATTATTCATTCTCTGAAAATTAACTCTATGGTTCCTATGGCCGTAGCTACAACACTTGCAAAACTCTAGATATTGTCCTCAATATCTAGAGACCAAATAAACTCAACAAGGTTGGTAAAATAAAAGTGTTGGTTTGTGTTCTAATATTTATGGGACCACATACAACAATATGTATCAGTATTGCAACACTTTCAGTACAATCTTGGTCTCTAGATATTGAGGACAATTCCTCTTCCAGTGTTTGGTCTGCTTGTAGAATTGACATGCATCTGATGCCTTGTCTTTCTTTTGCTTTTTAGGCTTGCCATCTTTTTTCTGAGGCTTCTTCTTAACCTTCTTCTTTTTCTTGTTTGGCTTGCCAGCTTCAACAAGCATGACTATCATCTTATTCTTCTTAATCAGTTCTTCGGCCTTTTGCAACATAGTACTGAGTTCCTGAAGGCTAACCTTTAGCTCATTCATGTTATAGTTCATGATAAATTGATTGAAGGAGGGTGGCAGAGAGTTTAAGATGACATCAATTTTAGTGTCATCATCTAGCCCTAAGCCGAGAACCTCCAGTTCGTTAATGTAGCCCATCATCTTAAGACAGTGGCCATGAACTTGTTAACTCTCAGACATCTATGTAGTCATTAACAATTTGAGGACCTTCTGTCAAGTAGAACGATTCTACTCTTCGTACATTGTCCTCAGACTATCCATTATATCATTGGACACTTCGATCTTATCGAACTATCTCTGTTTTGGATTGTCTAAGGATGCTATGATGTAACACCTGGCAAGAGAGTTATTCTCCTTTCATTCCTGATACTCTTTCTTACGGGCCTTGAAATCCCTGTCACTCAGAAATTTTGGAGCATGGTTTTTGGCTACCTTGTCCAATTTCTCGGATGTTAGAACCAACATAAGGTTACGAGACCCGTCAACATAATTAGGTCCCTTAAGCTTGTTATCATCCAACAATTTGGTGAATTGTCCATTTGCCATTTCTGATAAAAGACAATATAAATTAGTCCATGACCAAAATTGATTCATGTTATTTACATAAAAAGGTCTTTTATCTATGTTCCATTTCCAGTTCTTCATTTATGTGATTTCTCTCCCATCTCAGTGATGGAAACTCGGTTATGTCTCTGAAAATGTGGGAAATCACATAGATGCTTGGAGCCAATTGTTTCAACTACAAAGACCCACCACTTTCTATGAAGGATCATATTCACTCATCTTATGAGCTTTCCCTTTGTCAAGTAGAACGATTCTGTCAAGTAGAACGATTTTGCTTTTCGTACATTGTCCTCAGACTATCCATTATATCATTGGACACTTCGATCTTATCGAACTGTCTCTGTTTGGATTGTCTAAGGATGCTATGATGTAACACCTGGCAAGAGAGTTATTCTCCTTCCATTCCTGATACTCTTTCTTACGGGCCTCAAAATCCCTGTCACTCAGAAATTTTGGAGCATGGTTTTTGGCTACCTTGTCTAATTTCTCGAATGTTAGAACCAACATAAGGTTACGAGACCCGTCAACATAATTAGGTCCCTTAAGCTTGTTATCATCCAACAATTTGGTGAATTGTCCATTTGCCATTTCTGATAAAAGACAATATAAATTAGTCCATGACCAAAATTGATTTATGTTATTTACATAAAAAGGTCTTTTATCTATGTTCCATTTCCAGTTCTTCATTTCTGTGATTTCTCTCCCATCTCAGTGATGGAAACTCGGTTATGTCTCTGAAAATGTGGGAAATCACATAGATGCTTGGAACCAATTGTTTCAACTACAAAGACCCGCCACTTTCTATGAAGGATCATATTCACTCATCTTATGAGCTTTCCCTTTGTCAAGTAGAACGATTCTGTCAAGTAGAACGATTTTGCTCTTCGTACATTGTCCTCAAACTATCCATTATATCATTGGACACTTCGATCTTATCGAATTGTCTCTGTTTTGGATTGTCTAAGGATGCTATGATGTAACACCTGGCAAGAGAGTTATTCTCCTTCCATTCTTGATACTCTTTCTTACGGGCCTCGAAATCCCTGTCACTCAGAAATTTTGGAGCATGGTTTTTGGCTACCTTGTCCAATTTCTCAGATGTTAGAACCAACATAAGGTTACGAGACCCGTCAACATAATTAGGTCCCTTAAGCTTGTTATCATCCAACAATTTGGTGAATTGTCCATTTGCCATTTCTGATAAAAGACAATATAAATTAGTCCATGACCAAAATTGATTCATGTTATTTACATAAAAAGGTCTTTTATCTATGTTCCATTTCCAGTTCTTCATTTATGTGATTTCTCTCCCATCTCAGTGATGGAAACTTGGTTATGTCTCTGGAAATGTGGGAAATCACATAGATGCTTGGAGCCAATTGTTTCAACTACAAAGACCCGCCACTTTCTATGAAGGATCATATTCACTCATCTTATGAGCTTTCCCTTTGTCCTCTGTTAGACAAGGTTCATTGCCATTTTAGGTTAAACCTTTCTGTATAGTAAGTGCTAACTCGTCATTTTGTGGATCCCAAGGTACCGTGGTAGAGTCTTCCATTTTAAGATAGGCCCTTCCCACATCGGTCAATGATGCCCATATCATCTTATGAAGCAATCCAATGAACTGGACCAACAAATGGATAACTCAATTTTATGGTGCATCTCCCCATTGCCAATACAATCCATCTTCATGCTAATGATAAAAGGCCTTTAGAGAATTCATCATATGAAATTCCCTATCACTTGCACTTATATAATTGGAGGGAACAAGTTGAAATGTCCCTAGATCTGACTTAGGTCAAACCAAAGCGGCTTGCACTGACTTTCATAAAGTTAGATTCAAATGGGCCCAAAACAGGCTAGGGTTCTACACGGTTCCTCTTGGGGAGAAAGCTGATCTGGGGCACATTGAAAATGAAGATTATCCAATGATCTTTAGGGCACCATGGAAATGATGTGCATTCAGCCATGGTATTCGTAGAGAGATACTAACGATTAAACATGGGCCAAGTACTTAAAGCCCATGTACGAATCACATTTAGCACACCACACACATCCACATGAATAAATTGATCCAATCAATTAAATAATCTATAAAACCCTAATTAATTAAAGTTAATACATTATCAACCAATTAAGGTCCATGTATTATCAAATAATACCATCTAGGTATATGGGCTAGACTACAAAAAGCAGTTCGGCCCATATAGCTTTTATGCTGAAAATGGGTTGATTCTGCTTTAACTTAGCAAAACAGGGTTTTACAGGTGTGGGCCAAATTGCATCATGTGATGAGCCATCAAACCCTTGGCCTATAACCGAATTTGGGTCACCTAAAACGTGACCCATGGGTCTGAGAACAGACCCTATTGAGCCATGGGTTCAATCCAACAAATTTGGATCGAACTAGGTCAATTCGACCTAGGGTTTGTTGTCAAAAACATGTTGCAATTTTCAAGATTATGAATTAAAATTAATTACAGCTGAATTTGACATTCAAGAACAACAAGAAAACATAATCACGGGGCTGTAAGTGTGATGATTCGGACAAACTGCAAACCTATAAGAAAAGGTTAATCACATATAGTAGATTTGTTTTTTGCAAATTGTAGATTGCAGATCTCTTTTCTGCAAAATTTCTTCTTTTCCTCTACACACCCCAACATGTCTTCCGATGTAAAAAAATAGAAAAACCTAATTTTCTATTAATTACATCAGATCGAATCCTATACATTTTGTCTAAAAAAAAAAAAAATACTTACAGACCAAAATTGAATAGAACAAAATTGCAGGCTGCACAAATCTTGGTGCCATAAAAGCATTTGATCTCCATCACACAAATAGACCAAAATTCAAGAAATAATCATAGAACCATTCCATAATTATTGCAGAACAATAAAGAATTAATTTCAGATCAAACACCCAAATTTGAGAACTGAATTCTCAGAAAAATTACAAATTTGCGCAAATCAGGTAGAACAATTTCTGTCAATTTGTGCTGCTTCAAATCTGGTATAAATTTGGTTAAAGACTTGAACTTGGCTCTAATACCACTGAAGGGAAGGGAGATCCATCATATGGATGGCCGAACCATGCAGGGCTATGCAAAATTTCAAAAATTTCTTTTCTCCCTTTTGGGAATTGTATTCCCAGTTTTAGAAAAATTACATTTTTTAAGGATCGTTTTTGAAACAAATCGGACCAAATTTGGAACCAAAATAAAGGGAGGGCTATACCTGATACGGAATCCACACATGTAGCTTCCAAAGTAGGTGTTCACACTAAAAGAGGATACCAAAACCCGCTTCCACTGAATATGACGCAGCTTGAGATGAAACAAGTTTAGTAGTGTAGTTCTTCAACAAGAACTGCAATCCTTCAGCAAAGATCAAGCAAGGGATGGTGAGCATGAATTAAATTTGATTTTTCTAGTAAAAATCAGAACCAAGATCCAATCTTGATTAATCCAAGAAACTGGAGATCGAACAGGGTATGGTGGCAAGCATAGATGGAGATAATTGAGAGTAGAAAGAGATGAAACTGAAACAATCCATCCCCTCTATTTATAAGACTTCAAGATCAGCTCTCCTAATCCTATTACGAGGAGTTCTTTGATCCAAATTTTTATTTGGATCTGAACTATTAAGTGGATAAGACTTATCTTATCCTCTTGTTGATTCAAACCCAGATCTAAACCCAAATTCGCGCAAGTTACATGACTGCTTAAGCTGTCATGTGACTTCTTAATTAATCTAGTTCATTATGGGCTTTAGGCCCATTAAACTTGCAAGCTCACTTCCCTTTTAACTGCTAGCTAACTTGGTTCTCTTTGTATGGCGTGGGACCCTAACATTGATATTCACAAAAGCCATATGGGTTTAGCCTATCCTTTGTTACAAGGCTTGCCCAAATTTACTGTTGAATACAGTGAAACCTTAAGCCTATCAGTATAGGCTCTTAACAGGCCCAACATTTACACTAAATGGTCATTGAGTCTAGCCACCTTATGAAGGCCTAAGGACTATGGTATTAAATGAGATTAGCTTATCAGGTACAAAATCTCTAAATGTCTTATACTTAACCTCTTAGATCATAATGATCAAACACTACCTGACAAGAGAGGACCTCTCCTTCGGCTGTAAGGTATAATTTTGCACTCTTTACTTAGATGGATCTCGGGAAAAACCTTTGCAAATAATATATATATATATATATATATATATATATATATATATATATATATATATATATATATATATATATATATATATATATATATATATATATATATATTTGCAAAACAAATCTCAAACAAGTTTAAAATCAACTACCGGTAGTTTAAGTTTCCATCAGAGAAAGTGCTATCCCCGATCATTCACTTTGTCCGACAAAAGGGCTGATTTTGTCACTATGATTACCCACTCAAGTGAATTCTCTGACTGCCCCAACATACCTAGGTTTTAACCCCCGCTAAGGATCTAATTGATTAGCATATCAAAGACAGCCCAATTCAACAAGTTGGTCTGGTTTAGTGTTTCTAACAAACACACGGTACATGTGCTTCGAGTCTAACCTTGCTAGCTGAGACAAGCCACCCCAACCGACTTGGCAGTACATTAGTGTCAGCCTTGGCAGGATAAACCTCCCCAAGTCTATCCAATGGCTGGGAACATTCTAAACTAACATAAGTATCAAAAGTGTCCAGTTTAAGGGTAATTACATAGAAACATACCAGTTATAACATGAATCAATTATATACTTTTATTCATTTACAATAAATGTCAAAACAATCTGATTGGAGCTAAGGGCATACACTGTCTAACAAAAAGCTCATGGCCAGCTCAAAGAGATGAACTCGCCACCCATTTTTGGAGGAAATGGGCCCTCATTTTTTTATATTCGAGAATTTGATTTACTTGCTTTGATAGTGATTCCGTTCTTCTCCAAGAAAGGCACATAGCCGAGAGATTTTGGATCCCAAGGATTGGGAGAGGAAAGGTGTTAGACACCCCTCTCTCCAAGTTGTTGTAGCAGCCCAATATGGGAGTTGTTTAGGCTCAACTTCTTACAGAACATAAAATAAGGGTTTGCTTAGAGTTCCATAAATCAGGCAAAAATGCTCCCAACCATACCCAAAATTGATTTGAAGTGATGTTATCAAGTCTTATGTACTGATTTCCCTAAGACCCTCGCCTCTCTTCCTCTTTTTCTCAATCTGGATGGAACCAATAATGGAAATTTTCCATGGTTTGTGGACCTCAAGCAACCCAAAACTAAGCTGAAAATAAAGATTTACAAATTCAAGATTAGAAAAAAATGATTTAATGAGAGACTTACCTCTCGTGTACAACATTGACGGGAGTTTTTCAGTAGTTGTAACAAGTTCAAAGAAGCTTGAATGAGATACTGGGATGGAAAATGCACTTCACATCTTATAGTTGAAAACAAAGGGGTGAATTTATGGTTTGATCTTCAAGGGCTTTACGATTTTAGGAAAATGGAGGCATTATAGAGGTTGGGGAAATGGTTTTTTTCTCATATCTTTCACTTTTAAATATCTCTCTTTCTACTTTTCTTCCTCCCTTCTTGTTTTCTCTCCTATCTTCAAAGCTTGAGTTGGGTCTATATTTATATAGGAATGGAGAGGAAGAGGTTTGAAACTTGTTCAACTATAGTGCATAGGATTTAACAGAGGTTTTTCATGTAAATAGGTAAAAACTCTTCAAAGAAATAGATACCTGGTAAAGCTTCATATTTGGTGAAACATTTTCTTCGATTTGGGAGTAGTTTTCATGGGTTTTGTGCACCCAATGAGAGCTTGGGCGTGTTGGACGTTGCAGTCCCATATTTGGGACTGATGATGGCAAAAAACATAAATATGATGAATCTTAAGTGGGGGTACCTTTGGGGTTTTTGGCTTTTTGGGTCTATTAGGCTCAATTTCATTGGTCTAGGTGTTTGAACAGGTTAAGAATGGGTCTGGCATCAACCATCTTTCTTTTGAGGTTCAGTTTGGGACAGATGAGGTGGTGATTTGATCTAGCACGTCGAAATTTCATCTTCCTAGTTTAACGATCGAATGAGTGAATTAGGATGTGAAATTTGATGTTCTATGGTTTTTGAGTTTCTAAACATAGTGGTGATGTCTGATTGGCCAAATAGGGTCAGGATGATAGAGATCTATGGCTAACAAGTTTAGATCAACGAGATTTATTGAAATATAATCTTTGTTTGATTAAGGGCCAAACGAGGGAACTTTGGGTTGAAATTTGGTGAGTAAACACTTTTGAATGTCTTGAATATGATGGAAGTGATGAATCTCTAATAAAAAGTGTAGATTGATAAATTTAGTTTGGGTCACTGGTTTATCAATTAATAAGTGACCTGAAATGGAATATCACATTTTTAATGGTCAAATGAAGGAGTTTGGTCGTGAAATTTAATGTACTGGATTTTTTTGGTCTTTGAACACAATGATGATGTTTGATTGGTCGAATGAAGATAGGATAGTGGATGATAAGCTTTAATCAATTAGATTTGTTGAAATAGGATCTAAGCTTAATGGTAGGTCAAATGAGATAATTTTGGAATGAAATTTGGTGGATAAACATGGATTAAAGTGATGAGTCAAGTGGATGGTTCTAATATAAAAGAGAAATGATTAATCCGATTTTTCTAAATTAGGGACGTTAGAATGAAATTTTGGCACTTTTAATGTTGATTGTTGTAAGCTTGCAATGCGATTCGCTAATGATCTTAAAGTGGTGAATTGTCGGATCATGATCATTAGAAAAGAAATTAGCATGCTAAACGGTGGTTGTGTGACTAATTTACAGTTTCCGAAGTCTATTAGCCATGTTTGATCGGAAGTCGATGTTGATATCGATGTTTTTATTTGTCTTGTTGGTTGAGTCAAAAGAAGAATTTTTGGCTTTGTAAAGTCTCAATTGATTTTGATTGTGATTCCAACTTTTAGGGTCTAAAAGGAGAGAATGAAGAGGTAAGGTGAAGGGAACAAGCAAATTAAAATTGGGTGCTGACACTTTGGTCATGGGTAACCATGGTATGGAGTGCTAGGCTAAGATGGCTACACTTAGGGGTGAGCATTCCATTCATTTAGTTAAAAACTGAGTCAAATAAACCAAAAAATTTTTTTTTTAGAGAAAACTAAAGGGAAAACTGAAAGTCTGAAACAATCAAACCAAATTTTTTGTTTGTTTGTTTTTTTTTTTTTGATTATTTTGGTTAAAACCAAATTTTATATAATATATAATTTTATATAATATAAATAGTATATAATACATATTATATATTATATATAAATTTAGTTAATTTATTGTTTTGGTTAACCGAATTGATTTAGCTAAAAATCGAAACATCAAACCAAAAAACCAAAACCGAAAATATTGGTTCAGTTTTTTAGTTTAAACCGATCAATACTCACCCCTAACTACGCCTGATCAGTTGGAAGATTTGGAAGGCTCAAAATGTCAGCACAGCTGTTAGCCCCTGCCAATTCATACAGGACATTGCCTTGGAATAGGCTTGCTAAAGGAAGTCTCTTATGATCACGGTGGCATCCGTGAGCCCCACGACCCATTGGGCCCCCTCCTCTCGAAGTTTCCAAATTGAATTTTGATGCATCAATGGTTTCCAAGCTATTCAGATTTGGTTTGGGTTCTATTATCAGAGACCCTACAAGGAGACCAATTATGGCCAGGGGTAACAGAAACAGGATCACTTCTATAGTGGTGATAGAGGCTTAGCAATTCATTCAAGTCTTGCAGTGGCTCTTCATGTGGGGATAAGATCCTTTTAGGTTGAATCCAACGCCCAGGAGATTATTCAGCTCATCAAATTCCCCTCCATGCAAGTTGCAACGAATTATCTCCATGAATGTTATTAATTAGTTGCGGACATTTAATGCTATGTTTGGTTTGAAGGAAAAGGTAGGGAAAGGAAGGGAAATATAGGAAAACTTATACAAGGTCTATAAAGAGTTATCCACCTTTCCCTTCCTTTCCTTGTTTTTTTTCTTCAAACCAAACACAGCCAAAGGGGTTGACGACCCATTTTGATGTTATCAGATTTCTTTACTTCTCTACATTGGGCAATCAGGTGGCTAATGAGATTGCTAATAAGCGAACTATTGCAAATAATGAGTCTGTATTCTCTCCTTCTCTCCAGTCTGATAAGCTTTGTATTTTGATCTCTTCTCATATTAATGAAGCCAATTAATAGTTTGGTTGAAAAAAAAATCTCACTAACAGATGTAATATAAAAGATGCCCCATATATTCCACAAAGGAGCAATTATCTTAATTTTCATAGTAAATAATGAAATTAAACCGGTTGAGGGTGAGTTTAAATGTTCTTAATTAATATTTTTTAGTTTTTCAAAATTTCAACATACATATATGATGTGGCAAATGAGACGAAAACCATAACCTTTTATTTATCAACAAATTTGAGGGTACACACGTGTACATATATAAACAAGATTTGTAGGAGTGAAGGAGAGCCAAAAAAAACCAAAGACTTAAAGCAGCTCCATTGCATCATATATGATGTGGCAAATGAGACGAAAACCATAACCTTTTATTTGTCAACTAGTGTGAGGGTACACGCGTGTAAGTATTAATCTTATATGATATGATACTCTAATATAACTCTCCACAAACCATTAAACCTAAATACTAGACCTGGCAATTGGGTTGGGTGGGTCGGGTTTGGGTTGGGTTAAGGTATTTCAGGTTTGGTTGAATTTCGGGTTGATTTGTCAAATGCTAGACCCTAATCCTAAATGTTCGGGTTAGAGTTGACCCATGGGTCAATTCGGGTCATCCCAAAAAATAATTGAAATTAAAAAAAAAAGAAAAATTACGTGAAAAATGTCAAAATTAAAAGAATTAACCTTAAAATTCCAAATATAAAATAAAAACTTGAACATTTAACAATTTAAAGAGTAAACAATAAAAAGTAAAGACTAAATAGAAAATTAAAAGAATTAATCTTAAAATTCCAAATATAAAATAAAAGCTTGAACATTTAACAATTTAAAGAGTAAACAATAAAAAGTAAAGACTAAATAGAAAAAATTAAAGAGTTGAAACTTCTAACAATGCATAAATAATCCCAATTAGACTTGACAATCGGGTCAGCGGGTTGACCCATGACCCAACCCAACCTAACCCAGTTTTTTTTGGGTTGGGTTGGGTTGGGTTGGGTCATTTTCACATTCGATTTGCTAAATATGAAACCCTAACCCTATTTTTTCGGGTTGAGTTGGGTCGGGTTCGCGGGTTGGGTCAACTTTTTGCTAGGTCTACTAAATACTTAAGATTTTAGGTAAGGTCTCTGAATGGGTTTTTATTCTTTAATATGCCCTCATGCAAAAGCCTGAAGCATATACAAGCACATGCCCATCCATACCTTATACTAAAATTTAATTGTTTATAACTAGGAATGACCCCATACTAAGTACAGGACCATTAATCTGAACTGTTTTAATTTTTAAAATTTTTTATATTAGACATTTAGGTTAGGTTTTTTATTTGCTTTAAGTGACTTATCATGTTTTATCTAGATAATGACCCCATACTAAGGAGCAACTATGGTATCATTTAATTTGAAATTTACTATTTAACTATAAAAAATTAAATTGGAAAAATTAACATGGGTCTTACATCTTTGTCATTGACAATCCATTCTAACCAACTTTGTTTGAAAATCACTATTAATTTGTGTTGTTTTTAATATGATCTAAGAGTTTAAAATGAGGTCTTATTTTTAAGTAGTAACTCACTTTAATTGGTATTTACTATTTATTTGATAAATTTATTTTTAAAAGCTAAATTCAGTTATGCTTCCAAAAAAAAGTTAAATCTAGTTTGCAATGAATAAACTATTTCATCTAAAAGAATGAAACTCACACCATTTGTATTAAATGCTTAGTTATTTTTATGAATTTCATTTATTTTTATTTTTATCCATTTAATATTTTGAATATTTTTAAGTTAAATTACTTTTTAATCATTACTTTTGAAATGGTTGTGTTGAATAAAATTTAGTTACTACCATAACATTTGAAGTGGCCACTTTTTAGGGATTAAGATGCTATGTGTGAATTTTAAGAGAGTGGGTTATCACTTTTTTGTGAGTGGATAGAATTTTTTAAGAGTGAGAGTTTAACTTCTTCTAAGATTCTATCTATTGAAATTTTATAATGCCACGTGTTTGAAGGGTGGGGGCTATTGCCCAAGACCTTCCTTTAATATATATAAATATATATAATAGATGGGGCAATGAGAATCAATATATATATATATATATATCAAGACAGTCCACGTCACAATGCATCTCTTTGCTCTATTACCCAACTAGGGGTATAAACGGATCGAATTCGAATTAGATCAAGCAACATCTGAATTTGAATTCGATATCCGAGTTTGATTCAATATTTGACGGATATTGAAAATTAATATTCGAATTTGAATCAGGTTAAATATTCGAATATTCAATTCGATTCGAATTCAACTAATTAATTATTTTAGGTAATTAATAAATATATAACATAAATATTTTATTTATATAAAGTATATAAATTATTTATATAATTTAATTATTATATATATAAATTATATAAAACATTTAAAAATTTTATATATTATATATAAGAATCAGGTCATATCCGAATTCAATTTGATTATGTCAAATGTCGAATTCAAAATCAACTTTTCGAATACCGTTGGCTAGATGTGTAAAATGGGTTGTGCAGCCCTCCTTGAGGATAATTTGGGGGGTCGATGTGGTACGGCCCATAGCCTGAGTCCGTGTAGGCTTGTGTCGTAGGCCTGGGTCAATCGGGCTATAGGTCTAGCCTTTGGCGTGGGCCGAATCGGGCCAGACTGTTTTTTTTTTAATTTTTTTGACATTTTTATTTTTTATTTTTATTTATGTGCTAAGTAAAACTAAAATATTTAACTTTCCCTTAGGAACTTTTTGAAAAAAAAAGAAATTTAACAAAAAAATGAAAAAATGCTTAACCAAATAAGACGTCAAATAGACAAAGACTCAAAGTCAATAACAAATTGGAAGAAAAATAGGAATTTTACTTTATTTGAATTTGAATGATACAAAGCATAGAATGGTTGGATGAATCAAATATGAAAATTGGAAAATGGAATAAATTAATAAAATATAAAAAAATTAAAACAAAATTTACAATTATTTGAAAAAGTGCTATACAACTATTGAGTATACAAAAAATATTGACTTCATTATTTTCTCTTATTGTTCTTGACTTTAATCATTGTAGGAATTGAAAATGGTGGAGGATAGGGCTATTTATAGGAATTGTTGAATTGGTTTGATGAGAATGGTGGAGTATAGGGCTATTTATATGAATTGAAAATAATTCAATTACCTAAAATACCCTAAAAACTAGCCATTTTTTAGTTATTGGGAGGGGTATTTTGGTCATTGTCAACACTCAAATTTTGCTCGGTTTGCCACTTGAACCTCCAATTTACCCCAAATACCCAATCAAACCCATCTGACCTCTCTAAAACACCCAAAAACCCAAAAACTTTTAGCCTCAAAGCCCCTAAATGCACCGTTAAACCCATCTGATACCAATTTGATGGCCCTGATCGACCCCTGTCTACACTTTTACCCTTAGATCAGACACCACCATAAGACTCAAGACCTCTCAAAATACCTACCCATAAAGCTCAAGATTCTTTTGTTTACCCATTCATCAAGCGAAGATTCCATTATGATGCATCTCGTTAACCTAAACACCTAGAACCTAGATTCTGTTGATCTTAATACCCCAGATTATCCCGTTTTCCATTCCATCAAACCAAGATTTTATTTCAGATCATATTACTGATCCAAATTCCTACAATCTTGATACTCTAAGACTAATCATGCATCATCATCATATCCCATGCATCTCAAAATACCCACTTGTAAAATTTCAACCCAAAACATTTTTGTTTACCTCTTCACCAAAGAACCCTGGTTTAATCCCTAGATTCCGTTTGACCCAAAATTTTTAAAATTATAAAAATGCCCTTCAAAACCTCCAAAATTATGAAAATGCCACTGTACCCTATTATAAATACAAAGCTAACTTTACAATTTAACCTATTTCACCGTTCACCTCCCCCTTCCTCTCGACACAGCAACGACGAACCAGCGACCAACAGTGGATCTCTCAATCTCCAACTCTCTCTCTCTCTCTCTCTCTTTTCCTTCTTCTTTTTCCTATTCCTTCTTCTTCCATATCGATTTGAGTCCATCGATATCCACTGTTCACTCTCTTCCTCCTTCAAATCGAACCAACAACAACTGAACAGCGGCGATGGCGATTTCTCCACTCCAGACTATTCTGACCGTTCCGACCTCCTCTTCCTCTATTGCTCCGTTCTTTCCCTTATCCCATCGAGTTAATCTTAACTCGAAACAGTATTAATCATCTTCGAATCCCCTGAAGCATTCACCTAGTCTCTACATCCGTCCTCCTTATCGGGACGACGGCAATCGTCATTACTTGAAGTTGCCCCATTTTGGCCGTAGTGCGAAATGCTCGAAGTGCTTTTTCACTCCACCGAATACTTAACTATAAACGCCGGTTGCTGCAGCAACCCCAAGAGCCACCGAGAATATTGAACTTTTGGTTCCCTTGTTACAACATCCAATCACAGGCCAAATTTTATTCTAGTAAGGCTGATTCTCACTGTGATCATCCCTATTACTCAAATATGATTTTCATTGTCATTGGGACTCAGCTATGGGTTAATCCAAATATGGGTATCCACGGAGACGGTGATGATACTCAGTTATGTGAAGATCTAAAAACCACTTTCGATTTCTTGTTAAATGAAGACTAAGGACTTATTTGTTTGTTCTGAAGTTTGATATGTCAAAGTGTAATAATTACATTAAGAAATATATTGATATTGGTGAACTTTTCTTTCCTCTAAACTTTGAATGTAGAGAATATTGTTTTGAATTTTGAATTCTAAATTCTGAAAACTATCAAATATCTGTTTTGACCCATATTGTTTGTCTTTTTGGGGGTATCATTGAAAAACAAAAAATTGTATAATTGTATTTTAAGAGATAAGAGATATGAGGAAACAAACAATCTATTTTCTCTTAAAGTTAATTGATTTCTTTTAAGAGATAAGAGTTAGGAGGAAACGAACATGCCCTAGATTTCATTGTTTAAGGATAATCGTTAAATCATTTATTTCATTGCATTTTCTCCTTCTAATCGTTTCATCATATTAATCGTATTTTCATGATTGTAACATTTGGGGTTAAGCTGGAATAAGGTTTTTAAATTATTTTGGTAATTGGCAACCGAATTATCCACCTCTTCATATTGTTTGACTGTTTGATTCATTATTGCATATCTGCTATTTATTGGTTAAAATATCTTTGATTTACACAAGGAAAATATAAGGATTATTCCTAATACATATTACTATATTTGCTTTCGTTTTATTCACTGTTGCTATTGTAATTTCAATCTTAGTGTTTCCCCTACACTCAACTGTTTCATTCCTCGTTGTTCTCCTTATCTATTGCGTTTAAAGCTTACCTGGTTTAAGATTTGCTTCATTTCCTAAGTTGGTGTTATGTTTAAGTCTTTATGATTGTTGCAATTGCTTGAATGGAAGAACCCGATTACATAGCTTTGATGTATTGAGATAGAAATTTCGAAGTCTGAACTTATAGTTGACTAAGAAGTAAAAATAAATAATAAAAAACAATAATAAGAGAGAAAAGGAAAGTAGGGAACACCGTAGGAAACAATAGCTGATGAGAGATGATCCCACCATTTGCGTATCTAGACTGAGAAGGATGATAGATTGGAGATGGTAAACTAATAGAAATAAAAGAAATGAAAATAAAAGAAAATATATAATAGTAAATGAAAATCATTAAATCTATGTCTATAGCGAATAACCCATTTTCTGAAAATTTCGTTGGACCTTTACTACCCCTATTTGTCTAACCACGTAGTGAGCAAATGGACATGACTGTCATTTTCCATAAGAAAATAACATAAATAATTGATTAAATAAATTAAAAAATAGTAAGAAAATATAAAAAATAGAAAAGAAAATAAATAAATATATAAATAAGAATAATAATAAATAAAAGTAAAAAATATAATAAAATAAATAAAATATGATTAGGGTAGATTTTCTTGTGATGTGTTGTTCTTTATTTGTTTTGCTACATTGTATTATTGTTTACTTTTTTAATCTTATTTTTATTTGGCCGCTTGTGTTTGTTTGAGATTCCATGTGGGCCTACCTATTAGAGCTGGAAGAAGGGTGCTTAACCCCTTCCCTCTCCCATCCGAGTCTCAACCAGACTAGTGTAGTCAGTGCTTGGGCTTTGGAGTCACTATTAAACTAAAATGATTTTTGATGTAGATTTCAGAGGTCCCATCACCTCCATTTCACGTAATATGATGGGTGGTGACTCCATTTCCAGCTCAAGTGAGTCGTTTTCTGATATTTACAAACTGGCAACTCCATTGTGGAGTTCTTGGACCATAGGTGGGTCCTACATGGGCCCATTATCTTGATAGTCTTTTCTTGTATATATGCATGCTTCTATGTTACTTTTATTTTATTAGTGATGCTGCGCAATCCAGGCACTCCTAACTGGCAGCTGACTGGCTCCTCGTTGGCGACGGACGGTACCTGAGAAGAGAGCAGTGAAGGATTCCCGGGGGACTTGCCTGGTGGGAATACTCCGATGCTTAAGTTAGAACACTGGAGAAAGTAGTAAAGAGTGTAAAGAAGGCTAGGAGTGTAGGTCGCGCTAGATCACTGAGTTAGCTCGAGAGAAAGTTCGAGTAAGTTCATGATAAGATATCAAATATTTGAGAGAGGGTCATTCCCTTCAACTAGGGGGCTCTTATATATGAGTGTTCTTGTCAAATCGGGCGTAACTGCCACTAGACCTCTGTCACAGCTGTTACCTGCTAGGGCTGCGCAAGTAACCGTTGCAGTGTACTACCTAATCGGGTGAGTGACACGTCTGGGAAGGATAGACATGCCACCATCTGTGGAGAGGTATGGGCATAGTCTTGTCAGACTGGCAGGGACTGCGCCGTCGTTCAGGAGACGTGGTGCAGTCTGGCGGGTACAGTCTTGTTAGATAGAAGCTTCCTGAAAACATAAGATGATTTTTGATGTGTAGGTCGCGAGCTGCCTTGTAACGAGCTATCCTGTCGTGAGCTACCTTATAGCGAGCTACCTTGTAACGAGCTATCCTGTCGCGAGCTACCTTATAGCGAGCTCCTGAGGGTATTGCAAGGTGATTCCTCTTGAAGTGGCCCTTGAGGCAGTTTTTCTGCCTAAGTGTTGGAGCGAGCTGGTTACCCTAACTCGTGAGCTAGGATAGACTTGTCTTGGAGTATTCCCTTTGAGTACATCGGGGGTCCTTGAGTTCGCGCTGTATCGGACTCCCCCTGTAGCGAGCTGTCCTACGGGCCTGTTACTTAGTCGCGATCAGGCTGTGATGCTAAGCTGTTACTTATGCTGAGTCATGTCCACGTGTCATTGTCCCAAGGGGTCGGGTCAAATCACCCTCCATCAATCGCCCCCACTACTCAGGCTAAGAGTGTTACCTTAGCGTGAGGAGTTCATGAAGTGTGACAGGTGGATTTGACTGAAGTTCAAACTTGATTGACTGCTCGCATTAAATGTGCGCACGGAAGTTAAGGGATTTCTGATTTTTTGAACACCGAGAAACGCACCAAAGCGGCTCTTAACTCTGGCGGTCATGCAGCCGTCATTACCTCAATCATGGGAGACGTGCAGCCAGTCACATTTTAGTTTTAGAAGACGTGCGGTCAGCTTGACTGCGAACCGTCAGATCTGTCTCAGTCCGAGCTGTTGATTTGAGGGCACAGTGGCTATAAATAGGGGAGCCCCAGGCCTCACTTTCTTTTACACTAACTTTCCTTGTCTTCGGATTTTGAGGTCGCGTCTCCATCTAGCTGCCCGAGCTCTTTTTCCGTTCACACCGTCTCTTCTTTTCTGGTGAGTCTTATCGTCTTGTCGATATGTCTGGATATCCATACCACGTCTATTCCAAGGATAGTAACTGGGATGAAGCCCCCTCGAGCTCTGGGAGAGCTTGGGGGCAGGCTCCAGAGGCCCGGGAGGCCTCCGGCGAGATGACTTCCACTTCTCGGGGTAGGGAGCCCGACAGCTTCGGTCCCTCCTCTATGTCGATGGAGAGACTTAGATCTTTGGTTCTTCATTTTAACCTTCCTGGAGACCTCATCTACAGCCTCCCTTCTGGTAACTTTCCCTAGGAGCATGGTCCCGACAAGATAGTGATATTTCAGGAACAGCTTGAGGCTGGCCTGCGTCTTCCTCTATATCCTCTGATAGTGGAGGTTTTGAACCATTTCAACGTCACCATTGACCAGCTTCACCCCAACTCCATTCGAAATGTAGTTGGGACTATTTCTCTGTTTTATGAGTATTGTCTTCCCCTCAATCTTGACATCCTCTCCACCATCCTTTGCATCAAGAATGCTTCTCCCGAAGTGCCTCCAGAAAGGTGTTCCTACTATTTTTCTCCCTGTCGCGGCTTTAAGCTCTTATACGAGCTGTCGAACAAGATCTTAGCCTGGAAGCGGGACTATTTTGTTGTTCGCAACCCTAGAGGGTGGCCCTTCCCAACTCACTAGAGGGCCGCCATCCAGGATTTAGAGGTTGAGTTGGACCCCGAAGTCTGGAAAACGCTGCAGTCCTGGGCAGCAGTTGACTTCCATTGGTCGAACTACTTGACCGAGGAGAAGCTTGCGCAGGCCGGTTTGAGCCCGGGTAGGTTGCCTTCAAATTTTTTTTACTGGACTAGTACCTTGTGATTTTTTGGTAGCTGTCATGTCTGGTATTGATGCACGCCGCCTTCTTTCCAACAACCAGAAGTGCAAGGCCAAGAGGTCGCGTCTTGACCAAGCCTCCACTTCTGGGGTTGTTGAGTTATTCTGCTTACCCGGTCTTCGCTTATCCACCACCTGAGGTTCCACCTGTCCCATTCGAGGGAGTCACCACGGAAGGTGGCGCAGAAGGGCCCGAGCTCCTAGCACAAGGGCAGTTTCCTTCGTTTGGGCCATACCTCCCCTTCCCCTTCCCACAGTTCCCTACCGGGAACTGGGAGGGTGTTAATGACTACATCGTGGATGCACGAAAGAGCCGAAGGGCGATCTGCCATGAGGAGGTCACTAGCTGGGGAGAGATGGAACCCAAGGAGCTCGCCAGGTTTGCCTCCGCCCATTGCATGGTGGTAAGTGTCCTTTCTCTTCCTCCTTTCATTTTTCTCCTTTTCTCCTTTCTGACCTTAGTCTTCTGTTGGCTTGTGAACTCCGCCATCCACGCCATGGCCCTCTAGACAAACATCCACTTCGGTGATGCTCGTAAATCAGAGGTCAACCATGCAGAAACTCCAGGGCGAGCTTGGCCGGGCCCGAGGTGAAGTCCTTCAGGCTCAAAAGGGGAGCGAGTTCTAGGAACTGCTCGTTCGGGACCAGATAAAGGTGTAGATCACCCAACCATCTGAGGAGAGTGCTCGCTATCGAGAGGAGTCATCGAGGGTGGCGACAGAGAGGGAGCTTCTTTACTAGCAGGTTTGAGACTTGGAGTCCACTCTTCAGGACCGAACTTGAAACTTCGATGCCATGGTGGAGGCCGAGTGGGCTAAAGCGGTGTGGGACTTTAAGGACTCCCAGGAGTATCACGACCTCCAAATGGAGTATGGCTCGAGCTCGTACCACTCCGGATTTAAGCTCTGCCACTGGTTGGTTCGAAAGAAGTTCTCTGGGCTCAACCTCGATGGCATAATGATGAAGGGCCTGGATCCTGAGACGGCAGACCAGGCGGAGGGGGAGGAGCCTGACTCCCCAGAGGATGATGACGAGGTGGAGGAGGTGGACCCTTGAGGCTGGCGACTCTTCTATTTTTTTTCTTCTGACTGAATTCTGATGGTTCCCGGGTGTCAGAACCTGGTTTTCAAAATCTCCTTCTTGGGCGGTTGTGCCCTATTTACTTTTGTTGAACTCTCTCCAGGCTGTTAAGCCCGATTTTTATTTATGAATTAGTAAATGAATTTTTCTTTTTCTACTAAGTATGGTGTGCTCTTTATTTTCTGCTGAAGTGGTTTCATCACTCGGTCTGTTAGAGCTACATACCCGAAGTAGGATTTTTTGGTAGTTGTTACCCCGAGCTATCCCTTAATGCTTGAGGTATTTTTATAGTATACCCCGAAGTAATTACCATGTATGCCCAAATTGTATGTTCGTAGGTTGTTCCTTGTCAAGTTCAGCCAATATACTGAGACGGGCTATGCTTCATAGGGTTAAGACCCGAGCTACCTACGCCTCTGATACTTAATAGTTTGCCTTTACCGGTGAAGTGGCTAAGTCTTCCATCGTGCCGAGGTCTTAGTTAGCTCGGTGTTTTAGCCCTTAGGCTGAGGGAGTGACTTATAGTCCACTCTTGGAGTTCGCCCATGCCATGGAGGCGACTGGGTCTCATTGCACCGAGGTCGTGTTAGCTCGACATTTTGACCCTTAGGCTCTAAGAGTGACTCGTGGTCTACTCGGTAGTTTGCCCATGCCATAGAGGTGATTGGGTTTTATTGCACCGAGGTCTTTGTTAGCTCGACATTTTTGGCCCTTAGGCTCTGAGAGTGACTCATGGTCTACTCAGTAGTTACAGGTAATACTGCCTTAAGTTGACAATATTCCATGCCTAAGGGCCCTGCCCCCCAAGTGTCACACTTCTTGACGAGGTCAATAGCATATGCTTTCATTGTTGGCCAGTAGTACCCCTATCGTAGCACTTTTTGGGTGAGGGCCCTGCCCCCCAATTGTCCGCTGCACAGGCCCTCATGAGTGTCGCAGAGTATGAGCTCGACTTTGGAAGGTCGCAAGCAGCGCAGGTAGGGGAGCGTGTAGGATATTCGGTACAACCATTCATCTATCATGACGTATTTGGCCGCCTAATGCTCTACCCTTTTGGCAGCATTGCGATCTGCAGGGAGGGTCTCGTGTAGAAGGAAGCTTGCGAGCGGGTCAATCCAGCTCAGCTCTGCTTGACCGGCAGGAGCGACCTCCTCTGCCCCCCCGAGAATGCTAGGCTGAGACATGTTCTCTATGTACACGGTTCTCATAGTATTATCACTGGTGCTGGCTAACCAGGACAGGGCGTCGGCTTCAGCATTTTCTGACCTCGGGATTTGCCTGATAAAGTGTGATAGGAAGTTGAGCAGAAAATCTCTTACTTTGGCTAAGTAAGAAAACATAGTTGGTTCGCGAGCTTCATATTCGCCTATGACTTAATTGACCACGAGCTAGGAATTTCTGCAGATGACAATATGCTTGGCTTTCACCTCTTTGGCTAGAGCCAACCCGGCTATCAATGCTTCGTACTCCACTTCATTATTGGATGCTACGGACTCGAAGCATAGTGCGTACTCCAACTTTGTGCCACTTGAGCCGTATAGAACGATTCCGGCTCCGCTACCCTGTTGGTTGGAGGAGCCATCTACAAGAAGGATCTAGGGCTCCTCATCCTAGTTCACGCTTGGCCTGAATGGAGAGATGCCAAACTGGCTACTACCTCACGGTGCTCAGACTCAACCGGCCTGGGAGCTTCGAACTCACCCGAACTAGGGGCCTCGTGCTCAACCGGCCTGGGGACTTTGGAGCTGAAAGTGCATTCCACGAGGAAGTCTACTAAGGCTTGGGCCTTAATAGCAGTTCGCGGCTTGTATTAGAGGTCGTACTCGCTGAGCTCAATGGCCCACTTTGTCAGTCGACCAGAGACCTCGGGCTTGAGCAGAACTTGCCTCAAAGGTTTGTTGGTGAGGACGACAATAGTATGAGCTTGGAAGTACAGACAGAGCTTTCGGGCTGTAATAACCAATGCGTAGGCCAACTTTTCTATCTTCGGATATCTCGTCTCTGCTCCCTACAACACTTTACTAACATAGTAGATAGGTCGTTGGACCCGATCTACCTATTTTATTAGTACCGAGCTGACCACTTCATCACATGCTGAGAGGTATAGCTCTAAAACATCGCCCTACTCGGGCCGGGTTAAGACCGGTATGCCAGCGAGGTACTTTTTGAGCTCGTCAAACGTGAGCTGACAATCTTGGGTCCATTCAAACCCTTTGCTTTTAATTGCTTTAAAGAAAGGTAGGCAACGAGCGGTCTACTGACTTTTACATGAAGCGGCTCAGGGCGGCTATTCGGCCATTCAACCTCTGGACCTCCTTCATTTTTTGGGGTGGTCTCATGTCTATGATGGCCTTTACTTTGTCTGGTTTAGCCTTAATGCCGCGTTGGTTAACGATGTACCCCAGAGACTTACCCAAGGTGACACCAATGGCACACTTATTCGGGTTTAGCTTCATATTGAATCTAGGTAGGATTTCAAAAACTAAATTCAAGTCGTGTTAAGTCACATGAGAACTGGGTTTTGATGACCATGTCGTCTACATAACATTCTACTTTTTGGCCAATCAATGGCTCAAATAATTTATTTACAAGTCTTTGAAAGGTCGCTCCGACATTTTTTAGCCCAAAGGGCATGATCTTGTAGCAGTACAGGCCAAGCTCGGTTATGAAGGCAGTCTTTTCTTCATCTGCCAGGTCCATCCTGATCTGGTTGTAACTTGAATAGGCATCTAGAAAGCTCAACAACTCGTGCCCCGAGTTCGCGTCCACCAGACGGTTGATCCTGGGGAGTGGGAAGCAATCCTTTGGGCAAGCTCGGTTCAGGTCGGTGTAGTCGACGCACATGCGCCATTTACCGTTAGACTTTTTTACCAGAACGGGATTGTCCACCCAAGTCGGGTAATGGACTTCCCCGATAAAATCGGCTACAAGGAGCTTTCTCGACTTCCTCCTCGACTGCCCTCCATCGCTTTGGGGATAGGTTGCGTTTCTTTTGTCTAATGAGCCTAACTACAGGATCAATATTAAGCTTATGAGTTATAATGCTAGGGTCTATGCTGGGCATTTCTACCGCAGACCATGCAAAAACATCTAAATTTTCAAGTAAGAAGCGTACCAGTTTAGATCGCAGAGGCTCCTCAATGGAAGCATTGATCTGGAGTGTTTGGGCTGGATCCTCTGTTGAGGCTGGGATGGAGACGATCTCTTTTGTGTGTGCAACTCGCTCCTCGCTCTGCTCTGTAGGTCGCTCCAGCTCGAGGTCATCGGCCACCTTGGCTTTCCCTTTAAGGGCAGCGACATAATCGGCCAACCTACTATGGTGTTATACGGGGAGGGAGTTGCAACCACTAAGAAATCGTGGCTGAGCCTCACTATGCTAGGCCAAGTGCCGACTTCCACAGGTACTGTGATTCTTCCCAGGGGCCTGACTTCCTCTCCGCTGAAGCCTACCAGGGGAGTGTTCGCGGGCTTCAGGTCGCTCTCTTAGAGCTCAAGTTGGTCAAAGGCTGCTTTGAAAAGGATGTCTGCTGAGCTGCCTGAGTCGACGAGGACGCGCCTGACTTCAAAGTCATTGATCTTCATCTTTATGATGAGCGCGTCATCATGGGGGTAGTGGACCCCGTGCGCATCATCTTTTGTGAAGATGGAATCTTTCATCCTTGGCCATTTCGGAGGGCTCTACTCTTCCTTGACTGTCTCATGAGCTGATGTCCGAGCTGCGATTGAGGTGCCTAGGTGGGAGTGGCTGCTGGGCTTGAGGCAAGGAAGGGAACTGCTGCTGATACTGGTACTGAGAGACCTAATGCAACACTTGTTGCTGGTAGAGTTGGAACTGCTAAAACTATTGCGTTTGAGCTTGCATGGATTGCATGCACTGCACTAAGTCTTCCAATTGATTATGCTTGGTCACTGAGGGCACAACTGAAGGTTCAGCAAAGGTCGCTCCAACTGTGGAAGGGATTGGAGCGTTCACGGGTGCCACTGTAAGAGACACGTTCAGGCTGGGGATCCTATCCACAAAGAGGGGAACGATGAACTGTCCTATACAAACAGTGGGAAGCTGGGGTTGCTCTCCAGAAGTGTTCTGGTTGGCGCCACGCCCGGCGTTGCTGGAGGAGGCCATGAATGCTAAGTTCTTGAAAGGAAAAATGTAGAAACTTAGAGGAAGGCTTTTTTGAAGCGTATCCCATAGACGACGCCAAATGATGCTGCGCAATCTGGGCACTCCTAGCTGGGAGTTGACTGGCTCCTTGCTGGCGACGGACGGTACCTGAGAAGAGAGCGGTGAAGGATTCCCGGGGGACTTGCCTGGTGGGAATACTCCGATGCTTAAGTTAGAGCGCTGGAGAAAGTAGTAAAGAGTGTAAAGAATGCTAAGAGTGTAGGTCACGCTAGATCTGTGAGTTAGCTTGAGAGAAAGTTCGAGTAAGTTCAAGATAAGATATCAGATATTCGAGAGAAGGTCCTTCCCTTCAACTTGGGGGCTCTTATATATGAGCGTTCTTGTCAAATCGGGCGTAACCGCCACTGGACCTCTTTCGCAGCCGTTATCTGCTAGGGCTATGCAGGTAACCATTGTAGTGTACTACCCAATCGGGTGAGTGACACATCCTGGAAGGATAGACACGCCACCATCTGTTGAGAAATGTGGGCGCAGTCTTGTCGGGCTGGCAGGGACTACGCCGTCGTTTAGGAGATGTGGCGCAGTCTGAAGGGTACGGTCTTGTCAGATAGAAGCTTCCTGAAAACATTGCGTTGCTTTGTACCGAGCTGCCTTGTAACAAGCTATCCTGTCGCGAGCTACCTTGTAAAAAGCTCCTAAGGGTATTGCGAGGTGATTCCTCTTGAAGTGGCCCTTGAGGTAGTTTTTCTACCTAAGTGTTGGAGCGAGCTGGTTACCCTAACTCATGAGTTGGGATAGACTTGTTTTGGAGTATTCCCTTTCAGTACATCGGGGTCATTGAGCTCGCGCTGTAGCGGGCCCCTGTAGCAAGCTATAACGTAGCGAGCTGTCCTACGGGCCCATTACTTAGTCACGATCAGGCTGTGATGCTGAGCTGTTACTTATGCTGAGTCATGTCCATGTGTCATTGTCCCAAGGGGTCGGGTCAAATCACTTTCCATCAATTAGAATACTAACTACTTATTTCTTGCTGGTTATTAGATATTTGTTTATTGCTTTATTTATGTTATTCCTTATTTGCTTATGCACACTATGAACATCATCCTACATTATATCTAGCATCCTATTGTCCTATAGGAGAGGGCCATATGCTTAAGCCTTGGGACCAAAGTACTCGTATGTTGCACTAAAATCTCTCAACCAACCATCAACCTGAGATGCCCATTTGACCGATGGGTGGAGGTTTAAAGGCTGGCAACCTTGTTGGAGCCATTTGAGTCTAGGTGTCAACCCTTCCCTAAGGCATTGCACTCCACGTGTTAATCTAGTCAGTTAGGATGTCAACCACCCAGCTTAGTTTGCTTGCATACCCCTTATGGGACCCACATCAAAACAATAACATAAAACAAAAAAAATATGAAAACAAAACAAAAATTGATAAAATGTCAAAGAGTCCAATAAAACTAAAACAGAAATAGAACAATAGGATAAAATACATATAAATAAAAAACTAAAAAAATAATAAAATTAAAATTTAAAAAAATCATAAAAGAAAGAAAAAAATTTGAAAAAAAGGGGGTAGGAAGGTTAAGAACAAGTACACATACAAGAAAAAAATTAAAAAAATTAAAAAATTAAAAAATTAAAAAGAAAAAATACAAAAGAGGAAAAGTTAAAAAAATATAAAATAATCAAAATTCCCAATAAAATTTAAATCAAATAAAATGTCAAAAAATATAAAAAAATCCAGAAAACCAAAAGAGAAAAAATTTAAAATGAAGTTTTTACAAAAAATTAAAAGGAATATTAAAATGTAAAAATTTAAAGAAAAAGGGTAAAAGGTAAAAATAATAATAAGATAACAAATTTTAGAAAACAAAAGACAAAAATAAAGTGTCAAAAAGGTTAACAAAACAAAAAAGCTATAATATAAAAATTACAAATATTTGAAAAATAAAAATATAAAAAAATAAAAAAATAAGGAGTAAAAAAAACAACAAAAATATAAATACAAAAATAAAAAAAGAAATAGAAAAAGGACTAGAAATAGAAATGAAAGAAAAAAAGGGAAAAATAAAAAGAAAAAAAATAATGTAAAGAAAACAAAAGGTGAAAAAGTAAAAAGGATATTAAAAAAATATTAAAATAAATTCTAAAAAGTCCAAAATAAAGTGACAAGAAATAATAAAAAAGACAAAACAAAAGAATATATATATATATATATATATATAACAATGGGAAATAATAAATTTTTAGAAATATGTGAAACATAAAATAAAAAATAGTAAAATGGGGAAATTCAAAAAAATCAGCCGAAGAAAAAGATAGAAAAATAGAAAAGGAAGAGAAAAGAAAAGCAAAAAAAAAAAAAAAAAGAAAAAATAAACATAAATTATGTAAAATAACCAAAATTCCCAAAAATTAAAATTCAAATAAAAATCAAAATATTGATAATGTCAAATAAAGTGAGGAAAAAGAAGGTAAACAAAAAAACAAAAAAGGTATAACAAGTAAAAAAATACTAATATACACAAATATATGAAAAATCAAAATAATAAAATAATAAAATAAGGAAATGAAATAGATGGAAATACAAGCAAAATAAATAAAGAGAAAAGGTAAAAAAGAGAAAAAGAAAAAAGGGAAAAAGGAAAGAAGAAAAAAAATGAAATAGTGAATAAACCAACAACAACAACAAAAACAACAACATAATCATTTAAGTAAGATAAATTCTGTATATTTATTTTGAATAATTAAGAAAAATTAATCATGGCACAAATATATTAAAAAATAAAAAGGTGAAAAAGAAAATATTCAAAACAAAAAAACTATAGCATAAATTCACAACAAGTAAAAACTATTAAAAATAATTAAATAATAATAATAATTAAAAAAGAAAAAATGGGGAAAAAGAAACCAAATCATTTAAATGGGAGAGATTAATTATATTTCTTTTTGAAAATTATTTATAGCAAAAAATAATCAAAATTAATTTAAAAAATCAATTAAAAATAAAAATAATAAAATAATAAAAACCATAAATCCAAAGGAAAAAATGAATAGAAAACAAAAAAATGGATCATGTCAATCAGGAATCAAAAATCCAAAAACAAAAAGGAGAGAGATAATTAATAATCAAATAGTGAAAAATCATAAATAAAGAAAATCCAAAAGCAATAAAAACAATAAAAAATGATGAAAAATAAATGTAGGAAAAGAAAGAAAAACAACAAGAAGAAAACTAAAAAAACAGTGAATTAAAAAAAGAAAGAGAGGACAACAAAGAGAGAAAATAGAAAAAGGAAAAAATACAAAAAAAGGAAAGAAAAGGAAGGTACCCAAGGTAGGTCATAGAAGAATAATTGAATATGAGATAGTGTTGCACAATGATCTAATTGATGTCTTTTTTCAGAGGAGGTTTTTCTTGAAGATCCAAAATTCAAAAACCATTGCAATTCAATCCAAATTCTTTACCATGTCTAAAGTCCCTCCTAAGACTGATTGCATTCCTCAAGCGGCAACCCCACTAGACACGAAGCCAATAGTGTCGACTCATGTCCCTTATAGTGACTACCTCAATATCTAAGAAAGATTGAATGTGATATCTATTAAGTTGGCCAAATTGGAAGTTGAAAAATCCCAACCTACTTAATCTGCTCCCGCATCCTATGTCTTTGCATTCTCTTTATCCCAGAACCATGGTCCCATGCCAAAACAACATATTGGTCACATCCCTTTGTCTTTACTATGGGAACCAAGCAGGCTCATTAGTCAAGGACATTTCCCACCCATAATTGCGAAAGTTTAACCATACATCAACCCACTACTACATCGTCAAGAGGAAAGAATTTGAATATGATTGCCAAGCAATCACCACTCTGAGATTCCTTTAAGATTGAATTAGAGCAAATCAACGATGAGCTGAAGAGGCTGAAAGAAGTTCAGAACCTAGGAGTTATAGGTTTCAGGGAGTTGTGCTTATACCCTAATGTGGAATTGCCTATTAAATTCAAGATGCCATACCTTAAAAAATATGATAGGATGGGATGTCCCCAATCCCATCTTAAAATCTTTTGCGGTGATATGTTTTAATATGGCTCAAATGAGAAATTATTCATTTAGATGTTTTAAAAGAAAAAGACTTGGAAGGGTGTTTCAGAAGCATTCTTAGATTAGTTTTCCTATAACATGGAGCTAGTGCTTGATCAATTAGATCTTAAGTCTATAGCACAAAACTTGGGAAAAAGTTTATTGGATTATGCATATCGGTGGCGTGAAATGGCAGCTAGACTACGGCACCCAATGCCAAAAGAAGAGATGGTGAGGTTGTTTAATAAGACGTTAAAGGATTCATATCATACCTTGTTGATCACACAACTTTTGAATGATTTTGGTGATGTCGTGAATGGAGATATCAAAATCAAAGAGGCTTTTAGGTATGGTCTAATCAACCTTGTGATCATCCTAGGAAATTCACTATTAATTGGAAAGTCCTCTCCAAAGTATAATGAAGGGAATGAAGTGCAAGCAATATCTGCTTTTGACTCTCAGGTACATAAAGGCATTATTCAAAAAGTTTCAAAGCGGTAACTCATCTAGGATCTCAAACCAATTTGACCACCCTTGAACAGATGTATTATCCTTCACCCACACAAGCATAAACATATCATCTGCGTCTCATGACCCCAATCACTCCTTAGTCTCCTCAAAAGGAAATAAGAAAACTTTCTCCTCTGCCATGTCCTCATTCCCAACTACTCCCTTCTTTAGTTCAAGACAGATTTTTGTAATTGCTTACATGGAGGCCTCTACAGGAGCCCAAACCTAAAAATTATGACAAGAATGCTCATTGTGATTATTATCAAGGACCCGGCCACACCACCGACCATTGCTGGCAGTTGAAGTTTGCATTGATAGAAACATTCTTACTTTCCAGGACCTTGTATAAATGCAACATTTTGCAGAAGCTAACCAAAACCCACTACCTGATTCAAGGGCGGAATTCAACACTTTCATCAATTTCCTGGGTGAAGAAAAGGCATTTTGTGATCCTAGCATTTTCTTTACTCCCATTGGAACCATGCCAATGGCCCATTCTCTTAAAGTCACATCATCAGCTAATTGGACCTTTCAACCTCGACCAAAGTATGTTATTGATTCTCCACTAACTCTCATAGGAGGTAGCCCTTATAAGGAGAAAAATTTGATGTCGTTGCAACTTCGATTGAACAAAGTTGCAAATTCCAATTTTGATCCATCATTAGTAATTGAAGACTTGACCTTTACGTGGATTGCATAATGTGCTTTTGAGAGCCACCAAAGGATGGTATCTCTGTGATCAATTCAGATGTTTTACCAGGAGTTGAGAATAATCTGTCTACTATTTCAAATTCCACCTATGATATTAGGCACCTTTGCTAGTTTAGATATAACTTCCGGAGGAGGGGGACAATGCTCTCTACCCTACTTCCACTTTCACCGAAAGCATCTTTTCATCATTATACATAGTCCTTATCCCTTTCTATTTCTGTGTTATTCAAAAACACACATTGAACTACGTTCAGCTTGATTCCTTTCAAAGGGGTACGTTGAGCAGCCCATCTCATAGGTCCGACCTCTTTCATCAATAAAATACTAGTTTTTCCAATTATTTTTCTATTATCTCCTTTTACCTAAAATACATAATCATGACTAAACAATATATCCTATTGGGTCCTATTACCCTTAGAAGAAGATGAAGATTCTCCTTTCTAAAAAATTGCATAATTGAAACCTAAGATAATTGTAGATTTGCAATGAATCACAAGGATATGTCTTCATAAAAGGCTAGTTGACAATCATTGACTTGCATATGGAAATACTCAATAAAAAGGAAAAGCCTAATGAATAAAAAGCACCGATTCCCACCTCTACCCACCTCATCGGACATTTCAAACAGCCTTGAGCATAAGTCTTAATAATTTTTTAGGAGCACCCAAATATCCTAAACTGGGGTAGTTTTGACAATTTAAGTATGTATCTTCTACCAATTTCCCCAGAGCCAAAACAAAACAAGAGTATCATCATGACCTAGTGCTTCACCAATTGATAAAGGAAAAGATTGGATGCTTTGGCCATCTTAAATTCTCAAGTGACATTTTTATCTCTAAAAAACTGCTAGTTAGCTTGATTGAGCTTTGCATAAATACTTTTTCCTTGGTAATCTAGTTAAATTCCAGGTGTACCTTTTGTAGGGAAAAAATATGGAAGAGTAAAGAAATAAAAAAACAAAAAAAAAAAAGAAAAGGGAAAAGAAAAGGAGTGCAATGAAGAAGAAACTAAGGCAACCTAATATGGAGCAGTGATCAAAGAAGATTGGAAAAATTGGAAAGATTTGAGGACATGGAAGTCAAGGAAAATCAAAGTAGAGAATCAGGGGCAAATGAAAAGTGAGAGTGAGTGATAAAGAAATGTTTGTAGAAGGTTGGAAAAGAAAGAAATGGTGAAAAAATTAGGGTAGATATATGTTTCAATTAATCTAGAATCTATTAATTTGAGTATTTGTTTGTCGATTCTCTAACATGTGAAGTTCTCTATGATCAATGAAGTAACATGGTTCATATTTGAAGATGTGAAGACTATGTAAGAAGAAGAAGAAGAAGAAGAAGAAGAAGAAGAGAAAAAAATGGATAAAAAGCAAAAGGAATAAGAGAATATAAACAAAAAAAATGATGATGAGGAGAAAATAACAACCTTGCATAAAGGTCAAGCATTTGGTGTTCCATTGTAAATAAGTTTTTGAGCCTTTACCCTTCATTTCAGATTCCCTATCATAAACCATATTTCATCCCATTCCCCAAGTCTTCATCGATCCTTTAAAAATTGGTAATTCAACATGGGATAGACCTATTGGCTAGTGATGAGGGATTTTGTTTTGAACCTTCTTCAATCAAACATATCTTTCATCACAAATCCTCCTATTAACCAAGCATTGGGGTAGTTCCCCATAAAATATGGTATTTTCCAAAGCGAATCTATGATTGTCTCCCTCACACTTTTAATGCACATGCCTTTATAATTGCTTTGGTTTCGATTAGTTCTTTTGAAGATGGGGGAAATTCTTTTATCTCTTGCTAGGATGTGATATAGGTCCCATTGGACATAATTGTTCTAACTTGAAATATACTAGTGGCATCCCTTGCTTTGATCCCATAGCCTCCAAAAAAGAATGTATACCAAAAAAGAAGATAAAAATTCTCGTCTACATTTTAGCTGAATTATACTGCCTTTCTGCTTTGGAAGTTACAAAGAAAAGTAAAAAAAGAAGAAAAAAATTGAAAAATGAATGATTGAGGGCAACCCAGGCGTTTGACACCTGAATTGAGCATAAATATGTCTCAAATAAGAAAACTCAAGCTGCTCCATTGCAGAGGCCTTGTACAAAAGGAATTCAATTGTTCATTGTGCACCAAAAAAAAAAAAAAAAAAGAGAAAAAAGAAAAAGAAAAAAATTAAAAAAGGAGATAAGTAATGAAAAGAAAGTGCGAAGGGTGGTAAAAGTATGTAGAGTAATAATTCCCAATAAGGAGAATGATCAAGTGAAAAATGACAAATAAACTAAACTAAATTTGTTGAGATGATGATTCTTGAGTTTTTATCCCATTTTGCATTCATTATATATGGCATACTATTGGCATTTTTGAATTTTAGTCATGCCATCATTTTCATCATGTGTGTGCCTTTGTAATAGTTTCATGTCTTCATTATTGCACAATTCACTACAAATTTCAGTTTTCATCATAATAATTACATTATTCTCATCATGAATCACAGTTTTTAATTACATCATTGACTTTGTGGTTTAATTGGGTCATTAGTTTTTTCCGCTCTTGCACATTATTTTCCCTCACTTTATAGCACACTAGAGAATGACCTCCGTGCTAAGTATGGGGTAACTAAATGTGTGTACAATTTAGTTTGAAGTTTACTATTTAGTTATCAAAAATTAAATTAAAAACTAATACGGATCTTGCATCTTTGTAATTGACAATCTATTCCGACCTATTTTGTTTGAAAACCATTATTAATTTATGTTTTTTAATTTGATTTAAGATATTAAATGTAATTTTATTCATAAACAATAACCCACTTTATTTGTTATTTACTATTTATCTTATAAATATATTTTGAGTAATTTATTTTCAAAAGTTAAAATTGATTATTTCCTAAAAGTTAAATCCAATTTGTAATTAATAAAGCGTTTTCTTTTTGAAAAAAATCATTTAAAAACAAACATAGATTTATGGTAATCTTTTAATGGGTTCCACCATTTGTATTTAATAGACTATGGATAAACATGCGTTATGCTAATAAATAACTGTCTATTTAGAATGTTTAGGAGTGAAACTACCCACTAGGGGTGAATACGAGCCGAGTCGAGCTGAATATTTGACTATTTAAACTTAGCTCGACAATAAAATACCAAGCTTGAATTCAGGCTCAAGATTTAAACTAGAAATACCAGTTTGAGTTCGGCTCGAATAAAAAACACTTATATTTGAGCTCAGTTTGGCTCGAGCTCAATAATGAACTGAGCCTACTCGAGCTTGAATCTGAGCTCCAAATACTTGCCTAATGCCAGTGCTTTTAGAGTGTTTGCTGCATTTCTATTTTGAGATCCCCATGACCCTGTCCCTGACGCGGGTTAACTTACCACTAAGGGTGGAGTCTAGACAAGCCCTAAAATCCTAAAAGGCCTCCAGGAACGGTACCACCAAGTCTGTTGGGAAAGTAGAAAATAACTATTCTTTGACCAAATAGAATTAGCTGAGAATGGGCCTAAGACTTGAGGACATGTTCTGGTTCACAATCTCATTCTCAATGACCATTCTCTATTAATAGTAAGTCAATGAAAGAATGTATTCACAGTCCAATAGTCCACAATGATTCTTTGTTGCATATATAGTATGCACAATCAGATTACAACTTGCCCTGCTTGTTTAACAATTAACTTTGTTCTTAATCAAATTACAAGCAAGCATGCATCCACCAGAAATAAATCTTGCAATTTTTTTTAGATAATTAAACTTAAAAGATGGTTGAAGCATTGTAATAAAAGTTCTTGTTGTCAATTTTTATCCACATAATAAAAAAAAGACTAATGCACAAATCCTGTTTCCCTTGGATAGCTTCCAAAACATTCTTTGCATCTAGAGAAACAAAAACATCCTCTAGCTCACAACTTTCCACCTTTATCCAACAAAAACATCATCTAGCTCACAACTTTGTTTTCCCTTCTGCATGTCAATCAAAGAGAAACAAAAATGGGACTAGGATAATCTTTCCTTTGGGTGCAAGTCGAGTGGGTTGGGTTGGGTTGGGTTTCTGGTTAACCCAAGGCCGACCCTAAAATTTGGGCTTAAGGCTCAAGCCCGAGATCAAGCCCGATTTTCCTAACCCAAGCCCAGTCCATCCTATAATTTGATGCACTCGGGTTGGACTCGGGCCCGAGCCAGACTCGGATTGGTCAATGAACCCACTCTGAAATTATGCATATATAAATGTATTTATGCAAATATATATATACATATATTTATGTATGTATGTAAATATGTTTGCAAAATATCTATACAAATATTATATATACAAATATGTATGTATATATATGTAAATATGTATGCAATATTTACATATATACACATATATTTGTATAAATGTATATAATTGGGCCGAGCTCGAGCCATGTTCGGGCTACTTAAGGGCTAGACCCGAGCCTTACCTGAAAAATAAAAAAGCCTGACTTCTTGGGCCCGAGCCCAGCCCAAGGATTGAAAATTCAAGCCCAACCCGTGTAAAATTCTGGGTTGGGTCAGTTCGGGCTCGGGCTGGGCCCGCCCAAGTTGCATCCCTAATCTTTCCTATTTAAAAGAGAATGCAAAGTCAATGGCCTATAGCTACAAGTTTCAGGACTATTTGACAAGAAAGTTTCAGCTACAAATGACAACAAAATAAAATAAGCATGTGTACATAAAGTGGTGAGATAGTTTAGATGGCCTACAAAAAGTTTCAATTACAAGTTTCAGCACTATGTAAAAGAGATTGCAAAGTCAATGGCCTACAACTACAAGTTGCAACACTACTGCATGAGCCCACAAGGCTGCAAGCTTGCAATGGTTCTTCTTGATATGCAAATATGCAATTTGCACAGAAATCATACTAACAATGGTATACATCCTAGAAACAAGTAATCCCATTAATCATGTGTGGTTGTAAAGTTCAATTACCTTGTTCAATATAGTGTTTTTACGATCATTTCAGTGAACAACTCCTTGTAGATTTCAGTTGTAATTATTACACTAGATTATTGGCATCTTGTTGTTGCTTGCCTTGAGTTAGTTTATGTTAGATTTTATTTTCTTAATCCTTGGTGTGGGTTATGCAATCTGCCTCATTTTCTCAGTTGGGAGGTTTTGCATCTGGTTATAAGGGTCCAATTTAGGTGGAACTGTTGGTAAAGAAAATAAACAATTAGGATTAAGGAAAGTTTGCATTTCAGGTTTCAGGAATAAGGAAAAATAAAGAGGAAATCTGATTAATACATGTCATTTTGGTAAGCAGAAGTCATTAAGCTACAATAAATCCAAACTATCTCATTGAGATGATGAGTAACCATTAACCAAGAAACAATGCAACATTTTTATTGAAAAAATGATTACCTGTATGCACACTTTCAGCTTTGAAACTTGCAAGCCACTATCCAGAAATGGGTAGAATTATCTGTGTTTGCTTTTTGTCCGCCTACAAAAGGATAGATTAAATTAGTGATAAATAAATGAAAGTACAAATATGGTGCCACTAAGCAATAATAAACTGAAATTAAATGTAGTATACCTTTTGTTTCTTCTTCACCCCATGAAGGACATGGATCCAATCCCTTCCACAAATCAAAGCTTGAATAGTTTCTGGAGCCAAAGATGCATGATAAGGATCAATTACCCTACCATCATCACGAAAAGTAGCTTTTGAAGTTATTGTGGATATTGGAATGGCAAGAATCTCAGCTGCCATCTTTGACAACACTTGATATTTCAAATTATTATCCTTCCACCATTCTAAACTATTGAACTCATAATGTGACTTTTCTTCCTCGCAAATATATACACCCTCATCAAGATACTTATCTAACTCTGATTTTGGTGAAGGAATGGTCTCAACTCTCTTCACATAATTCATCAGTTTTGACCACATAGAACTTGATGATTGAGACTGGGAGCTAGAGCTTACAGAAGATTTGTGACTACCATTCCCTTTAGTAGAGGATTGCTCATTACTAGAAGCCTTATAAGCAGCCACATACTCATCATAAAGTTGGTATAAAGCACCTCGAACCTGATCAATGTTCTTTCTTGCTTCATCTTCTGGATATATTTTTGGAAAGCACATTTCAACCAACCTCAATTTGCACATTGGGTCCAAGATGGAAGCTACTTCCATTAATTGATTACATTCACCCTAATGCTTATCAAACTTCTCCTTAATTTTCCCAATCAATCGTCAAATGAAAACATTTTCATCCATTGACTTCAAATTCAGAATTTCCTTCACCCTATAGGTCAAACTAAGGTACAAATTAGAAGTAGGTAGTCACTATCAGAAATAATGTTAGTAACTACACTGAAAACTTTAAGTACCTCACACACTTTCTCCATTTTTTCCTAATTTTCAAGAGTTGGCGAGTAATCATAATTTAACTCCCTTTCTTGAAACCTTGGAAACACATATTTGAATTTTAAAGCACAAGACAACATCTCAAAAGTTGAATTTCAGTGGGTGGGGCAATCAATAACCAACTTCTTTGCACCAAGTTGTAATTATTGTATAATTTCAAAAAAAGTTTATTTCCTTGTCTCAAATTGGTTAATGTACTTCACACTCTCATGCACATTTTCTATGATGTAACCAATCTCACCAAGACCGTCTTGAACCAATAAATTTAGAATGTGTGCACAACATCGGACATGAAATAACTTTCCATCATAAAGCGACTTTCTATTTCTAGAAAATCTCTCTCAAAAACCTTAAGCATGAATCATTATATGATGCATTATCCACTGAAATTGTAAACACCTTATTCACAAGGCCCCACTCCTTCAAACATTTATGGCATTTGCTATATCAACCACACGACAAGGTGGAGAAACATGGACAAAGTTGAGGACACGCTTCTATAACTTCCAATTGGCATCTACAAAGTGACCAATTAGCACCATATATTCTATCCTTTGGTTTTGTGACTTCCAAAGGTCAATGGTTATGCTAATTTTGGAAATACCCTTTAAAATATTCTTCAACTTCTTCTTTTAATCCTTAAATATAACCATGCAATCATTTTTTATGGTCTTTCGAAAGATTTTCTCAAAAAAAAAAAAAAGGATTACACATCTTCATCATGAAGTTAAAACCTTCATCTTTTACTATAGTAAATGGATGTTCATGCATAAGCACCCAATGAGCAACCGCTTCCCTCATATTGGAATGATCATATTTCCCAACAACACTAGGATCTAAAAGAGCCCACAATATCAATATCAACATTTGAATCTACTTGTTGAAAATTCCAAGTCATTTGTTGCTTATCCTGCTTCTCAGCATTCTTAGCCACTTTTCTTGGTATACATGATTTCAAATACTGGCTAAAGTGACTTGTCACACCCGTAGATTGTATAGACAATTTAGCCTTGCAATAGACGCATTGGGCCTTCTTTGTTCCACCAATAAGTTCAACTTCTATGAATTCCAACCACACATGTGAAGTTTTTTGTCTTTTTGACTTTGGTATTAGACCATCTTCTTCAAAAGGACTTTGAGATCCAATCTAAGTACCTTTTGTAGTAGAAGGTTTGGTAATGGGATTGTTTGCACTATTTGTTGTTTGACTAGCCTCATTTCGAGAAGAGTCATCGGTAGTGTCAACCATGATGAGATTGATAGGGGAAGAACCAGACACAAGATGAGAGAGTAAGGGTCCTATAGAGGTAAAGGGAATATTTGTTAATAATATGTTGTGATCATGGATAGGGGATGATGGAATTCCTACACAAAAGGAAACCTTGTTATGAAAATTTCTCAAGTAAGAATTCATTGTTTTGATAAAAATGGGTCATCCAACAACATAGAAACACATCGGTTTTAACTTGACATATATGCATATTTTTTGGATAAATATACTTGACATTAAAGTTTTGAGTTCAATTCTTTTAAGGATATTTCAACATTCTAAAAATTTCAAACACCCAAAATTAAACAATTTTTTTTCATAGATAAGCTACATCTTTCCTAAAAATTCCATAATAAAGCATTTGAATCAAATCAAAAGGGCATAGATAAGCTACATCTAATGGGAATGGTAATTGGAATTGAATTCCATAAGATATACATAATTCTTAAAGAATCATGGCATTCAATAAAAAAAGGGTTTAGGGATTTTTTAAGTTACTTGACCTTTTTTCATTGGTTGGTTGGCACCCTAAAATAAAAATGAAAATTTAACATAAATATCCATGAACAAAAATCACTACTAAATTTCTCTTTATCTTTTTTTTTGGATAGGCAACAAAAAATATTTTATTAATTAAAAATGGATAAAATACATCAAAGATTAAGACCCCAAGGAGTGGTAGTTAGTTGTGACTAACCACCCTATAAACACAATAAACCAACTTCTTAGTGTTAAAAAATCACTAGTAAGTTTCAAGCTCTGTAACATAATTTAACAATGGGTATGATATTAAACAGAATGAAATGGCAAAAGAGGATTTGTGTAGCCAACCCCAATATATTTGGGATAAGGCTTAGATGATGATGAACTTTTAAGTTCTGTAAATGGATAGAAGCCTATACTTTTGGACAATGGATATGGATAGAAGTTAAATACAATAACCCAAGTGTGTCTAATTACCATCTTATAAAAATATAGGAGGGAACTTATACTAAATTATTGTAGGTACTAATAAGCATTGTATTCTACATGAGTCTCTATGACTGTTGTGTGAAGAGGGGGAATCTATCAGTCATCTTTATTAAATGTTGTTCTATGGTCAAAGCAATTTTGTTTACTAGTCCCTAGAATATTGTTATTTCTAGAAATCAGTTCTCTTCTGTGGTTCAATTTTTTTTTAAAATCAAATTACATATAAAGTGGAAAGAATAAATTTTTCTCTTGTTAGCTGTTGGTTTTTGTATGATTTGGAAAGTGATGAATGAATTGATATTTAATAATATTGGAAAACATTGTGCATTGGATTATATCCTATGTTTCAGACAGAGCTGGTTCTTGAAGCTTTGATGAGGAAAGTTAATTCAGTTATGAAGGTCTATCTTTAAAACATGATTATGGGACTGGAACTTAGAGATTAAAGATTAAATGTGATGGAGTCAGTGAGGATAAGAATGGATCTTTTGGTTTTATTATGACTTGTAATAATTTATATGTGGTGGTTGTAGGAGATCATCATGGTGCTTTGTCTGGAGTTATTGATGAGCAACAAAACTTGGTGCTACTTTGAAGTAGCACACAAGTCAAACAATCAAGTAGCAGAACTTGGTGGTACTTTGAACTTGGTGCTACTTTTTTTTAATGCCAATAGTTGTAAATGGATTAGAGACACATAAGTCAAACAATCAACATCAAAGCCTAACCCCAAATATCTAGGGTCACAAGTAAAACATAAATATTAGAAATGGAACTAGAAGTCTAGAACATAAAATTTCATTCCTTTATCATGCCAATGAGTGCAAAGTGTGTCAAAATTGCAAGTCTTGTTTTACATCTAGAACCCTCAGTGGCGGCATCCATGCAAAAAAGGTCAAGTAACCTTACACGTCAACAACTTAAACATAAGCATAAAGACAAAAATACCCCTACATAGTCGATATTAACACTCTCCCTCAAGCTGGTGAGTATATATCATATAATCTCAGCTTGTTACATATGTAGTCCACTCTTCCCCGACTCAACCCTTTAGTAAATAAGTCTGCCCACGGGTTTTCTGTGTTAACATATGCAGTATCTATCACTCCATTCAGCACCTTCTCTCTCACAAAGTGACAGTCAACCTCTATGTTCTTAGTTCTCTCATGAAACACCGGATTAGAGGAAATATGGACTGCAGCCTGATTGTCACAGTAGAGTTTCATTGGAGTGTCAACAATGTATCCCATCTCCTGTAGAAGGTTCCTTAGCCACACTAATTCACAAGTAGTATGTGCCATAGCTCTATATTCTGCCTCTGCACTGCTTCTTGCCACAATTGTTTGTTTCATATTTTTCCATGTCACCAGATTACCCCCAAGAAAAGTATAATAGCCTGTAGTAGATCTCCTATCAGATATAGAACCGACCGAATTAGCATCAGTATATCCTTCTATTTCAAGTTGTCCACCACTTCTATATATCAAACCATGATTAGGAGCCCCCTTTAAATACCTCACAATCCTTAGAACTGCATTCTAATGTAAAACCCGAGGTTTCTGCATGAACTGACTTACCACACTAACTGCAAATGAAATGTCTAGCAGAGTAATGGTTAGGTAGTTCATTTTACTTACAAGTCGATGGTATCTGTCAGGGTCTTCAAACTCATCACCCATATCACTACTCAGCTTAGTGTTTGTTTCCATAAGTGTTTCAGCTAGATTAGCACCTAACAAACCTGTTTCTTCCAGCAAATCAAGGGCATATTTCCTCTTACACAAGTTAATACCATGCTTAGACCTTGCTACTTCTATCCCCAAGAAATATTTTAGTTTACCAATGTGCTTTGTTTGAAAATGTTCTTGTAGGAAATTTTTCAACCTATCAATTCCTACTTTATCATTACTGGTAATAACAATATCATCTACATACACCACCAATAGGATCTTTCTAGCTTGAGAGTCATGATTGAAAACTGAATGGTCAACTTGGCATTGTTTCATACCAAACTTCTTTACCACCTCACAGAACCTACCAAACCATGCTCGAGGAGACTGTTTAAGCCCATAAATGGCCTTCTTTAGTCGACACACTTTACCATCCTCCCCCTAAGCAACAAACCCCGGTGGTTGCTCCATATAGACCTCCTCAAGCAGACCACCATGCAAGAAAGCATTCTTGATATCAAGTTGATAGAGGGGCCAATCATACATAGTAGCAAGAGAAATCGCAACATGAACTGAACCAATCTTAACAACTGGGGAGAAGGTCTCTGTGTAGTCAATACCATAGGTTTGAGAGTACCCTTTAGCAACTAGTTTAGCTTTCAGCCACTCTGCATTACCATCAGGTAATTACTTAATAATATAAACCCACTTACAATCTACAACCTACTTACCAAGAAGAAGAGTGGTGAGGTCCCATGTATGATTATGAGTTAGAGCTGAGAGTTCTTCTTCCATTGCATGGCGCCACTTTGGAGAGGCAAAGGCTTCTTGGACATCCTTAGGGACAACAACAGAGGATAACAAGGAGATAAATTGGCGATATGAAGAAGAAAGTTGAGTAAGAGTAACATAAATAGAAATAGGATGAAGGGTACAACTGTGTTTACCTTTCCGCAAGACAATGGGAAGATCAAGATTAGATACTGGGATTGGGGCTAATGTAGGGACAACTGCCAGGTCTATCGACGGTGATAGAGTTGGAGGAGGAGCCGGTACATGTTGGTGATGTGTATACACTTGACGAATAGGTGGCCGTTCAACAAGTGGTGGCACCGGAGGTAAGGACTTGGTCACAACTGGAACAAGAGGAACATAATCTGTAACTGGAAGATGAAGGGGAGGAAGTGATGAGGAGGAAGAAACATCACCAGACCCTAAGAAAAATGGAGTAGACTCAAATAAAGTAACATCAACACACACACAAATGATTATGAACGAAGTAAGATGCACTTAATGGATCATGCATCTAACTTGTCCCTTCCTGGCCCCAGATTATGAACGAAGTAGACACCCCCAAAAACTTAAGGAGAAAGAGGAGAAAAGACAAGGTAGGAAACAAAGTGGTGAATGGAGAATGATCATCAAGGATAGATGTGGGCATTCGGTTAATCAGGAAGCAAGAAGTAAGCACTACATCACTCCAGAAAGGTTTGGATACATTCATGTAGTGCATGAGGGATTGAGCAGTTTCCAAAAGAAGATGATTCTTTCTCTCAGCCACCCCATTTTGTTGGGGGGTGTAGGTACATGAAGTCTGATGGATAATGCCATGTTGGTACAAATATTCTTGAAATGATGTAGAGAAATATTCATGGCCATTATCGGAATTAAAAATTTTAATGTGGACACCAAATTGGTTGCAAATTTTAGCATAAAATTTTTGGAAAATGGCAAACAATTCACTCATTTCTTTCATTAAATAAAGCCACATCATCATTGAATAATCATAAACAAAAATGATAAAATATTTATATCCATTGTATGACATTACTTTATAAGGACCCCAAACATCTGAATGAACCAAAGAAAAATGACTCGACATACGGTTATCAACTTTAGGACTAAAGAGAACACGATGATGTTTCCCCAACTGACACGACTCACAATCCAAATCAGTAAGATGACTCAACGAAGGAACCAATGACTTCAAAACTTTCAGCGGAAGATGACCAAATTAATAGTTCCACTGGAGAGGAGAAAGAGATGACTAGAGAGTTGTTGATGTACTTCCACCACCGTCAAGATATTACAATCCACCAGGTTCATGGCCTCCACCAATCTTCATCCCCGTCTTGAAATCCTGAAAAACACACGAAGAAGGATAAAAAGTAATAGAGCAATTAAGAGACTTGGTCAACTTTCTAATTGACATAAGGTTAAACGGAAATTTAAGGACATGCAAAACTGAGGATAAGGGTAAAGGGTCCATGTTAACATTACCAATACCACAAATGGAGGATGTGGAACCATTAGCAAGGGTAATAAATTGTGATGTTGGGCAATGAGAGAGGGAAGAAAACATACTTGGAGTTCCAGTCATGTGATCGGAGGATCCAGAGTCCATAATCTAGGGATTGGGTGTGGATGCCAGACAAGCCATACCTGAGTGTGTGAGAATGGTCGTGTTTTGCTAAGATGTGGCCTGGACAAACCTCTCATACTCATCGCAGGGAACATTCATCATCTCCTTCCCGGGAACATCTATGGATGTAGGGAGTATCTTATCAGCTAAGTAACTCTCCTGTCTGAAGCTACTATCACTAGTCATGGCATGATTGACCCAAGTTGAAGGTGGACAATGCAAATCATAGAAATAATTAATGGTATGTCCATCCATACCATAGTGTGTACATCTCCTTGGACCCAAACTATGTCCTCTGCCATGGGCTCTCCCTGAATCTTGACTACCAGTACAACCACCACCACGGTTATTTGTAGGTCCACCACCACTACTACGACCATATATCGGTCCACTGCTACCACTACGGCCAGACTGAGCTCTTCGAGCTCCACCTCTAACACCACAGCCCATTGAAACTGCAAAAGCTGATATGTCTGAAACACTGGAGTTCTTAGTAGATCCAATAATCCTCCTAAGTTGAGCAAACACCTCTTCTAAGGAAGGGAGAGCTTATCCTCCTAGTATTTGAGCCTACACTGGTTCATATTCAGACTTCAGCCCCACCAAAAATCGAGTCACATCTATTGTTCTCTCTACTGTTGTTGAATTTTGACATCATAAGTGAGGGGGTGGTAAACATTCATCTCATTACGAATGTTTCTTATACTAGCATAGTACTCCAAGACTCTGATTACCCTATTGCAGATTAAAGTATTCCTGATACAGTTGATATACTCTAGTTGTGTTGTCTTGACCCGAATACAACTTCTTAGCATGGTCCCACACTTCCTTGGCAGTATCAAGAAACATGAAAATCACACTAATCATGGGTTCCATATTGTTCCATAACCATGTGATAATTTGTGCATCTTCTTGTTTCCAGTCATCATACTCATTATAATCAGTGGAAGGTCTTTTTTCCCTATGTGTTTCACCTTTTTCTTTGACTTAAGAAAGACTTCTACAGATTTAGCGCAAGGTACATAATTTTCTCGATTCGGTTTAATACAGGTCATCTTGACCCGAATACAACTTCTTAGCATGGTCCCACACTTCCTTGGCAGTATCAAGAAACATGAAAATCACACTAATCATGGGTTCCATATTGTTCCATAACCATGTGATAATTTGTGCATCTTCTTGTTTCCAGTCATCATACTCATTATAATCAGTGGAAGGTCTTTTTTCCCTATGTGTTTCACCTTTTTCTTTGACTTAAGAAAGACTTCTACAGATTTAGCGCAAGGTACATAATTTTCTCGATTCGGTTTAATACAGGTCATCTGAACATTCAGGTAGTCAGTAGGGACCGTCACACTAGTCTTACTGTCACTATTGTCTCGCATTGCTGAATTTTGTTATTGTTGAATTCGGCACACTGCACACTAAACCATATTGTACACTGAACCACACTATTTTCAGCACTTATTATTGCTGAAAACTGCACTCTCTACACTACAACCCTACCCCATGACTACCTAAAAACTCACCACATTGTTTGAGGATCACTCCCCCTTCGAATCACACTGAAATTTGCATAAACCCTAACACACTACAATCTGAATTCCCACCTTACAATCAAAAACCCACTTATCATTTGATTCACAACAAGAAATTGCATAGAAACCTCTTACATAATCACCCAAAAATCAAACCACACAAGGCACCCACTACACCACACGAATCAACCCTCTTCTCTTCATCGATTAGGGGAGGGCTTCTTACAAACCATAGCAACCAACCACGAACAACACAACTGGAGGCATAGAAACCTCCAAGGGAAGGGGGCGATCACTCCTTTTCAGCTCTTTCCCTGATCTCCAACTGATGGCAAAGAAAACAAGAGAAAACCCTGGATTGGTGCGCGAAGAACATAATTCTGGGCAATTTCGATTTGCTCAATTTGGCTCTAATACCATATTAGGATTCGGCCTGCCCTTGAATCCTGTTAGACTGATAACAGTTGAAGTAAAAGAAAGAGAGAAAGAGAGAGAAGAAGAAGAAGAAGAGAAGAGAAGAAAATGAGAGAAAGTTCTAGTTCGAACAAGAGAGAAAAGTCAACTCTCCCATTCGGCCAGATTTGTTTTTATATTACTATTAATTTGGAAATGACACATGTGCCCCTACTAAAGTGAGGGACATAAGATCTAACATAACCTTACACATCAGCAACTTAAACATAAACATAAAGACAAAAATATCCCTACATAGTCGACATTACCAAATAGTATTCGAGCTCGACTCGTCTAGTAAAGGAGCTCGGTACTAGGGATCGAATTCAGTTTGAAGCTCGGCCTGAGCCGATCCAAGCCGAGATTTTCATGAGCCGAGCTCAAATAGCTCATGAAAACCTCGATTCGTATCCACCCCTACTACACACTTTTTGAATCCTATTTCTTGAATTAATAGGATGCCATGTGTCTGAATGGTGATAGTGGGCTGTGGACTTTAGCAATAATTTCTTAGAAAATGCCACATGTCTAGCATTCCAGAAAAATGAGGCCACATGTGTAAATGGTGGGGGGTTGTAGCCTGGTAGTGTATTTTGGGCTTTAGCAAGAATTTCTCATAAATTGCCACATGTCTAGCTTTCTAGAAAATGACCACTTCTCTAAATGGTGGCAGTAGGTTGTGGGCTTTAACAACTTCCCAAAAACTGTCACGCGCTTGAATGGTGGGGGCTGTATCCTAAAGACCTTCTCAAAAAATGCCACGTGCCTGAATTTCCCGCTGCATAGCACATAGAGTATCCGCCCTCTCGCACATCATGATTTCCGTTGCATAGCACATGGATTTTCTGTTGAATAGCATATAGTTTTCTCATTGAACAATACATGGATTTTCCGCCTTTTGGCACATTTCAATTAAAAAATTTCCACTTCATAGCACATGTTTCTCCGCACTATGAGACATGTTTTTCTTTTTTATAGCATAGAATTCCTATTGCATAGCACATGAGTTCTCTGCCATCTAGCACATCATGAATCAGAATTTTTTACCACTTTGATACATCATAAACCACTGATTTTACCGCTTTATAGCACATGAGTTTTTTGCTATTTGGCACATCATAAATCAAAATTTCTGTTGTATAGCACATGATCTTCCACCACCTTGGCACGTCACAACTTAGATTTTCCATTGTATAGCACATGAGTTTTCTGCCATTGGTACATTGTAGATCAAAACTTCTTCCGCTTTATAGCACATGAGATTTTCTTTTAGTACATCATGAATAATAATTTTCCACTTTATAGCACATGAGCTTTTCCGCCTTCAACACATCATTAATCATGGTTTTCCGCCACTTTAGCACATCATAAATTGAGTTTTCCACTGCATAGCACATAGATTTTCCACCATCTGGCACATCATAAATTAGATATTATGCTACATAACACATATTTTCCACCATTTGGCACATCGTAAATCAGATTTTTCATTGCATAGCACATAGATTTTTCACCATCTACCACATCATAAATCACTGATTTCCTCACTTCATAGCACATGGGTTTTTCTGCCACTTTGGCACATCATAAATCATTGATTTTCCCACTTTATAGCAAATGAGTTCCCCACCATTTTGACACATCATAAATTACTGATTTCTTCACTTTATAGCACATGGGTACATTTTGCTACACTAGCACACCACAATTTTAATCAAGGCTTTACCATTACTTTCATCGCCATATGGCACATTATTGAATTCAAAGTTATGTTTTCTCACCTTACGGAGAATAACTGACCTCACTCTACAAGATCATCCAATCATTGTTGGAAAATTCACTATTACCAAAATTCTGAAGGTTCTTGATACCTAGGAGATGTTACTTTGCCAAGAATAAAATGGCCTAAACATGATGAAACGATGTTGCATGGGAACTGTTCTTCTTCGCCCTCCCTCACCATAATCCTCCTTCCTTGTCTCGCCCTTCTTCCAAGCATACCCTTCCCAAAAATCTCTATATGCTTCTTTTGGTGTTTGTTGTTTTGTAGTTTCCTACCTCACAAAAGGAGGGGTAGCTGTCAGTACCCGATTTTTGCTTAACCAGCCGCTTGGGGGTATTTATTTAATTCGGGTCTAAGGAGGAGGCAAAAACAAATTTCTAATCTAATGGTTGGTATTTTGGGTTAAAAAAATGAAGGGTGGAGATGGATTTCAGTATATATAGTGGTTTTGTGTATACGGGCCAATGAAATTGGCCAAAATGGAATCTTTTTATATAGAGGGAAAACAAAGGTATTTTTGGTTGAAATTTTACAAGGTGAGGTTTTTAGGAATTTTGAATCAGTTAGTGGGGTCAGATTGGCTTAAGTAGGCTTGGATTAGGCAGATCTAGAGGGGTAGTGATTTGGTTAATTTATTAACTTTGAAGTAGAATCTTTGTGTGATAAAATAAGGATTTTTTTGTTGAAATTTGGTAGGGTGGTGTTTTTGAGCACTATCGGTTGATTGATAGGTTTAGGTTGGCCTAATTATATTGAGATCGGGCAGATTTGGAAAGGACTTGATCCAGTCAATGCGAAGCTTTGAAACATAATCTTGGTGTTAAAGGGGCAAACAAAGGTATTTTCAGCTGAATTCTTGTGGATAGGGTTTTTAGGATGTCTAGGATCTTATAGAAACATCCATAGGTTTAGGTTGGCCTAATTATTACTAGACTTGCTCTCTTTATGTGTAGGGACCCATAGGAGGAAAACTATACATTCTTCACATCCATGAGGGGGGTTGGGGGTGCTTTTCACATGTGCGCACGCCGAGCCGAGCATGTGTGTGGTTGTGAGTGTATGCATGCGCCATACCTTATCCCGTGTTGTTTGACTTAAACAAGTTTGAACGTTTAAATTTGTTTTTAATTTTATTTTTAAACATTTTTTTCTTATGTCTATTCGATTCTATGTCTCTTTGAACTAGTGGTTGTTTTGGATAAACACATCTCTATGTATGTTTGGGTGACTAAAAGCACTCTATAAATAGAGTGTTGGTTGACCTAGTGACATATACTACACACAACACAATCATTTGTTTTCTTTGCCCTTCGTCTTTCTTTGAGAATCATCTTTAAGTGGTTTGCGGATGTTTGGTAAGCGAGTGCACGACTGCTAGAAGCCTGTGGGCTATTTCATCTTGGAAATCAATTTACACTCACCCGTCTACATCATAGGGAGCAAATGCGGTTTTAAGGAGAATGACCAAGTGGTGTGACTCAGTCCTGTTCTGAATGCATCTTAGTTCTGATTGTGCAATAATTCTGCACTATGGATTTGGAAGATATTGAATGATAAGTTCAAAATTGAAGCAATATTGGAGGCAATGTAGCATTGTGATGCAAAATTGAAGCCTTAATGTGGGGATAAGATGATGGCTATCCATCTAAGGTGGTTTGTTCTCATATTTTTTTTATTTGTATAAATAAATATAGAAACAATATAACCTTTTTTTTATTAGGTCCTAGTTGGACAAGTTTTCCCCACTTAAATATCTCAATTGTGTTGGTTATCAATGTCAAGGAAAAATTAATGGAAACTCATGGAAAGAGCAAGGGTTAACCAAGTATTGATTATATATACATCTCAAAGGTGATTCTATTATAGGTAGTTTCTTGCAAGAAATAGCAATACATGCATTAAATCTTCATTAATTTCCTAAATATAATAAGCATGGCTATTTATGTGTAGTAACATCTTCTTATTCATCATACCTTAGATATTGCCATCAATGTGATGATTTCACTAATTAACATCACACAAAACCATGTCACCCTTTACATTTAGGCTGTGTTTGGTTTGAAGGAAAAGGTACAGCTTTAGAGGTCAAATCTTGCATGCTATGTTAATTCCGTTTGAGATAACAACATGCAATCAAACTTGCATTCATACAGCTCTCAAATCCGACCAAAATAAATCCAATCTCTCACTTGGCGTCGTGATATGGATATATTCAACTTTTTAAAATTGGTAATGTTGAGAATATTGTGACAAATATATATGAAAAAGGTTTTTTCTGAAGAAATGGCAGTAGGTTGATTCATTATCACAGTACATTACTTGGAGTAATAGTAAAATTTGCTGGCAAACATGAGAAGGTGGGCTTAAGTGTGAGAGTAGCCACTTTGCATGAAAAAATGCCAAAGATTAAGACCATAAAGGCATGGAACATGAAGCTTGTACATTCATTGGATGATAGCCTTTACCGCTTCATTAAAGGCATGGAACATAACGCAGGCAAATTTGTACATGAAACTTTATTTCTTTTGATAAAATAATATAAATTTGTACAAGAAGCTTTATGTTCTTTTTATTAAGATTTAGTAGTCTGTTTCAAGAATATAACAAAAGGTTAGGTCTTGACCATGCCCGAATGGTCAAGAATAGGGGAAATGAATTTGAACCCCCTCAGAAAAAGAAAACCTCCTGACAATTGAATGTTGAAAATCCAATCGCTGAAAATCAGTAGTAAAACCAAATACCATTGCAACCCCCATCTATTCGGCAGACGTGATATACGTCAGCCATCTCTCAATTCTTTAACCATAATGCCCAAATAAAACTCATTGATCTAAACACTAGTTATGCAAAACTCTCGATACATGATTCTGATGCCCACAACTTAGTCTTTTGTTTTTTGCTTGTAAGTTATTATTATTATTATTATTATTATTATTATTATTATTATTATTTTGTAAAACAGCTTGTAAATTAAAGGTGCACGTATGAACCTGTAAATTTCTGTTTAAGCTTTTCTGTTGCCAAAAGAAAATCCTGCATTTATTCAATGCTTAGATGAATTAACCCAATAATTGGTGTTTTTGAACACCGGTTATAACTCCTCCACCCATCTATAAAGAACATTTTTTTTCTCGAAAAAAAGAGAGCGGAATTTGATATCATAGCTCAAAGCATCTAATACATTTTGGCTGCCACCATTTTCTATCTACTAATATATATTTGCACGTTTGCACGTTTTATATGCTAGTTCATGGGCAGTGGAGTTTAAATTTCTACGTGCATATTTGATAGATATCGATTCAAAATTAGGGATGTAATTAGATTGGATTAAGATTGGGTTCATAAAAATCTGAATTCAATTTGATTGGTAAAAATGTGCATCAGAATTCAATCTAAAACCTGGTCGGAATTCAAGACCTTGTATTCAAATTCAAATCCTAATGGATTTGTGTCGGATCCCGATTTAATCCGATTCCACATTATTCTTTTTTTATAAATGTTAAAAAGTTTTAAATATTTTCCAACTTTTATATATAATAAATTAATGTAAGTATAAAATACTGAAATTATTATATATGTATAAATTCATATATATAATATATAAAATATTTTATTTATAGTTTTAAATATAATAATATAAATATATAATTAATAAATATTATAATATAGGGGTTTTTATCGATCTCTCCATTGCAGAAATCAAAATTTCCATTAACCTTGTACAAAAATTGAAATCCATTTCAAATCTAGTTAATAAATCAGTATTTATTTTCAACTCCACCCACATACTTTTGTACGAAAATACTCCTTATTTAAAACCATATTCCTTGAGGTTCGAGAGGCTAAGGACACTAACTGCCTCTATGCCCTCATCGTCGAGCCAATGGGAGACCAGAAGGTGTTGGGATGGTTGGTGGGTGAGAGGTAGTAGGAGGGAGTGAGTTTGGTGGTCATCAAACCCTTTCGCACCTGCCGGAGCGGCTTCCAGGTGATTCTGCCATTTTCAAGAAACAGTCCCAGAATGAGGTGTGGGGGTAGACGGGTGACAGAACCGCCTCCATGGGGTGGGAAGAGGTCCCCTAGACATCCCAAGAGGAGGTAGAGATGCCCCGGGCCAACGGTGGGAAACAATGCTTTAGCAGAACCACTGTTGGGCCAATGGGTGACTAGAAGGTGTTAGGATGCTTAGTGAGAGAGTGACAATAGGAGGGAGTGGGTTTGGTGGTCATCGAACCCCTCCGCACCGTCGGAGCAGCCTCCGGGTGATTCTGCAATTTCCAAGAAGTAGTCTTGGAGGGAAGTGCAAGGGTAGATGGGTGGTGGAACCACCTCAACGGGGTGGGGAGAGGCCCCCTAAACATCCCAAGAGGAGGCAGAGATGCCCCAGGCCAATGGAGGAAAATGATGCTTTTGCAAAACCACCGTTGGCCCAGGCCGTTGGGCCAATGGGCGACTGGAAGGTGTCAGGATGCTCAATGGGTGAGTGGAAATAGGAGGGAGTGGGTTTCGTGGCCATCAAACCCCTCCGCACCCTCCGGAGTGGCCTCTGGGTGATTCTACCATTTTCGAGAAAAGGTCCCGGAGGGGTGCCGGGGTAGATGGGTGGTGCAACCACCTCCATGGGGAGGGGAGAGAACTTCTAGATGTCCCTAGAGGAGGCAGAGATGCCCCAGGCCAACGGGGAAGGTCAATAGTGGGAAATGGTGTGTGGGAAATGGTGCTTTTGAAGAACCACCATTTCCTACCGTTGGCCCAAGTTGTTAGGCCGATGGGCGACCAGAAGGTGTCAGGATGCTCGATGGGTGAGTGGTATTAGGAGGGAGTGAGTTTGGTGGCCATCAAACCCCTCCGCACCCACTGGAGCGGTTACTGGGTGATTATGCCATTTTCGAGAAGTAGTCCCGGAGGGGGGTGCGGGGGTAGAAGGGCAACGGAACCACCTCTATGACATGGGGAGAGGTCTCATAGACATCCCCAAAGGAGGTGGAGATGCCCTGGGCCAACGGGAAAGGCCGACGGTGGAAAACGGTGCCATTGCCGCCTCTCACTCTCTTAGTTTCAGTCTCTCTTCTTCTTCTTCTTCTTCTTCTTCTTCTTCTTGATTTTGGGTTTTTCTTTGTCCTTTGTAAGGCTGAGCTGAGTTTGAAGTTCGAAGTTGGCTCTCATCAACATTAATAATTGCATAGTAAACTCTGTCCCTATTCATTCTAATATCTAGTTTTCTTCTTTTCTCTGTATAAAATTTCCTGTTTTGGGTAAGTTACAGACTTACAGGGTTGCAACAGTCCTATAACCGATAGAGGTAACTTTTCACTCTTAATGTCATTCAGAGGTATGATCCTTTGAAAATATCCGCTTTAAGGCATCTTTTTGAAAAAAATATCAGATAAGGACACTAATATATGACATGTATTCACTGTATGACATATACATTGAATTTATACCATATACATTGAATTTATATCATACAAGACAAAATTTGAAAGGATGAGATATTTATCGTATGGATGCCTGAATCTTGCGGAATAGAATGGGAAAATTTCAAAAATTTCTCTCCATCCTACTGGGAATCGTATTCCCTATTTTAGAAAAATCATATTTTTCAAGGATCAATCTTGAACCAAGAATCGAACCAGATCTGAACAAAAATAGTAGGAGAGGGATATACCTAAAATGGAGAAATAATATCTCCCAACGAAGGTGTTCATGCCCAAGGAAGGATCCAAAGACTGCTCCCATTGAAGATGGCGCAATGGAGGTTGGAGCAAAATCAACAGTGTTCTTCCCAAGAACCTAATCCTTCGCAATAATTAGTAGGATGACACGTGAGCGCAGCTTCCTATCAATCCCTTCACAGGAAACTGATATCAAGATCTAATCTAGATTTCTCCCATGTAACTGGAGATCGAACTGGCAGGTGAGGCGGCAAGAAAGAATTTCGCAGGGTTGCTTAATTCTTCCTTCTGCGATTTCAGCTCTGAAGAGGATGTGAATGTATATCTTCTAAAGGCTGCAACCCCCTCCTCCTTTTATAACCTTAAAGGGATAAGCTCCTAATCCCATTAGGAGTTGATGATCCAAATCATATTTGGATAAGAATTCCCTTTAAGTGATAAAGGTAAACCCTTATCTTATCTACAGATTAGATCAACCTTCTCCTAATCTCATTAGGAGGTTTCTAGATCTGAATCACATTTAGATCTGGACTCTCTGAGTAGATAGGGTTAAGACCCTATCCCATCTGCTAATCCAATCCCAAAATTTGCCCCTTATTTAACTGATCAAATCAGCCCAGTTCGAAATGGGATTTAGGCCCATTAAAGTTATATGCTCACTTAGCCTACACATCAGCCACATGGGTTCAGTCCAGCCTTTGTTACAAGGCCTGGCTGAATACACTATTATGGATAGTGCACCCCCTGAAACCCATCAAATGGACTCTATGGGCCCAACACTTACCCTAAGTGGTCCCTGGGCCAAGCCACCTTGTAACACACAAGGACTATGGGTAGATGCAAGATTAGCCCATCAGGTATTACCCAAACATTGATCTACACATCAGGCACATGGGTTCAGCCCATCCTTTGTTACAAGGCCTGGCTGAATACACTGTTATGGATAGTGCACCCCCTAAAACCCATCACATGGGCTCTATGGGCTGAACACTTACCCTAAGTGGTCCCTGGGCCAAGCCACCTTGTAACACCTAGGGACTATGGGTAGATGCAAGATTAGCCCATCAGGTATTACCCTCAATGGTCTTACACTTAACCTCTCAGCCCATAATGATCAAACACTGCCCGACAAGAGATGACCTCTCCCTCGGCTGCAAGGAACAATGTTGCACTCTCTACTCACATGGATCCCGGGAATTAAAACCTTTTGCAAACGTTTGGAAACCATAATATATATACTTTTATATCTCATATAAAATATATTTTGCAAAACAAATCTCAATGATTGAAATTGGCTGCCAACAATCTTGGTTTCCATCAGAGAGAGTGCATCCCCGATCATTACCTTTGTCCGACAAAGGGGCTGATCCTATCACTATGATCATCCACTCAGATGAATTCTCAGACAGTCCCAACATACCCAGGTTTTGACCCCTGTTAAGGATCTCACTGATTGGCATATCAAAGACAACCAAATCCGATACCTAGTGCAGTATCATAATCGATTCTAGGGGTCAGGTGTAACTTTCCAGTTTTTCCCATCAATCTCCATGGTCCAGGGCAGTACTGGAAATTTGGCCCAGTTCAAAGATTCAATTAATCCTACACTGCATGTGCCTTGGGTCTCACCCTGGTGGCTGAGACAGGCCACCCCAACATTTGGTAGCACACTAGTGTCAGCCTTGGCAGGATAAATCTCCCCAGACTTATCCAATGGCTGTGAACATTCTAAACTAACACAAGTCTCATAAGTGTCCAGTTTAAGGGTATTACACAGAAACACACCACAGGAACATGAATCAAATATGTACTTTATTCATTTACAATAAATTCATAATGTATATCATTTTGATTGGAGCTAAGGGCATACAACTGTCTAACATCTCCCACTTGCACTTAGGTCCACTCTGGTACAAGTCGGAGTTCCATACTTTCCACGTGTCTCTCACACACTTTCTGTGTCAGTGCTTAGTCAATGGGTCTATTACATTCTCCGCTGACGCTACCTTCTGAATTAGGACATCCCCTCTACCAATAATCTCCCGCAATATGTGGTACTTCATCTCGATGTGCTTCGACTTCGAGTGGGCTCGTGGCTCCTTAGCCTGATCAATCGCTCCATTGTTGTCACACAACAATGGGATGGGTGATGTGCTGGATGGAACTACTCCCAATTCGTGAATGAACTTCTTCACCCACACAGCTTCCTTGGCAGCTTCACTTGTGGAAATGTATTCGGCTTTGGTTGTGGAGTCTGCTGTGGACCCCTGTTTGTTGCTTTTCCAGCAAACAGCACACGATCCTATCGTGAAAACATACCCAGATGTAGACTTTCTATCATCTGGATCCGATTGGAAATCAGCATTAGTATACCCCTAGATCTGTAGTGAGCTACCATCGAATACCAGACAAAACTCTTTTGTCCTTCGAAGGTATTTAAGTATGTTTTTCACAGCAGTCCAATGCTCCTGCCCTGGGTTGGCCTGAAATTTGCTTATCATACTCACTGCCTGAGCAATGTCAGGACGAGTGCACAGCATGGCACACATGATTCTCCCTACGGTTGAGGCATAGGGAATGTCCGTCATGCCCTCAATCTCCTTAGAGGTCTTGGTAGACATCTTCTTGGAGAGAGTGACTTCGTGCCTAAAAGGAACATTTCCCTTCTTGGAATTCTCCATGCTGTATCTCTTGACAATTTTGTCAATGTAAGCAGATTGGGATAATCCTATTATCCGCTTCGATCTATCTCTATAGAGTCGAAGACCCAGTATATAGGAGGCTTCTTCAAGATCTTTCATGGAGAATTGCTGTGAAAGCCACACTTTCGCCGTAGTCAACATTCCTACATCATTCCCAATTAGTAGAATGTCATCTACATACCGAACCAAGAACATAACCTTGTCCCCACTAGTCTTCTTGTAAACATAGGGCTCATCTGGATTCTGCTCAAAGTCAAACATTTTGACAGTAGAGTCAAATCGGATGTTCCAACTCCTAGAAGCTTACTTAAGTCCATATATGGATCTATTTAATTTACATACCATGTGTTCATAACCTGTAGTGATGAAGCCTTGCGGCTGCAACATATAGATATCTTTAGTAAGATCTCTATTTAGGAATGCAATTTTGACATCCATTTGCCAAATCTTATAGTCATGGTATGCTAGTATAGCTAGCAGGATCCTAATGGATTTAAGCATGGCCACCAGACGAGCTTTGTAGGTCTCAACCCTGCCATCGGGGCCTTTCTTCCACTTGTAAATCTATTTGCAACCAATCGCTTATACCCCAGGGGGTGGATCTATTAGAGTTCAAACTCCATTGGTCTCCATTGAGTCCATCTCAACTCTCGTGGCATCTACCTACTTAAGGTAGTCTATGTCCAACATATCTTCCGCATAAGTCACGGGATCCTCCTCACTAGTCAAGGCTTCCACCATGTAACTATCTTGGTCATAACCAAAATGGACTGGTGGTCTGGATACCCAGGTAGATCTTTCTGGTTGGTCACTACCTGGAACTTGTGGGACACCTCCCACTACATCTGAACTCTCCTCATCAAGAACAATTTCCTAACGATGATTGTCCAGGATGTAATTATTTACCAAGAATTGTGCATTTTGACTACAGAACACCTTTTGCTCACTTGGATCATAGAATAGATAACCTACAGAGCATTTTGGGTAGCCTACAAATAGACAATGACTGGTCTTGGATTCTAATTTGTTCGGACTTGTTCTTTTAACGTGTGTCGAACAACCCCAAATCTTCAAGTGTCGTACACTTGGTTTCTTTCCGATCCAAAGCTCATAGGGAGTCTTTGGAACTGATTTGGTTGGAACCTGGTTTAGCACGTATATCGCAGTCTCTAATGCATATCCCCAAAAGGATGTGGGTAACTCTGAACGGACGAGAAGTGACTGGACCATATCCAATAAGGTCCTATTCCTCCTCTCTGAAACACCGTTAAGTTGTGGTGTAGCAGGAGGAGTCAACTGTGATACTATCTCGTTGACCTTCAAGAAGTCCCTGAATTCGTCAGATAGATACTCACCACCTCGATCCGATCAAAGGGCCTTAATTTCTCTCCCTAACTGTTTCTCGACCTCTTGTCTAAACTCTTTGAACTTTTCAAAGGATTCAAACTTATGTCTCATTAGGTACACGTAACCATACCGAGAATAATCATCGGTAAATGTAATAAAGTACATGTGCTGGTTACGGGTCCTAACGCTTAGGGGACCACATACATTAGTATGTATAAGGTCAAGCGTGCCTGTACATCTTTCAGGCTTACTGTTAAATGACCTCTTTGTCATCTTACTCTGAAGGCAAGGCACACAAGTGGGAAGATCTTCTGCAGTTAGAAAATCCAAAGGACCATCCTTCATTAGTCTTGTGATTCGGTCAATACCGATATGGCCAAGTCGGTATTACCACAAGCACGTGGGATTAACTGTATCACGCACACTTTTCTTGGGGATATCAGCCGACGTAGTTTCGGTTATGTTAGTTTCTAGAGAGGGATTTAGAACATAGAGACCATTCTCCAATTCCCCATATGCGATGAATCTGTAGTTTCTTTTAATATTTATCGTATTACTGAAAAAAGATAGAATATTCATCCGCACACAGTTTTGAGATAGAAATCAAATTTAATCTTAAATTTTGCACAAAAAGACAATCTTTAAGTACAATATATCATTCTCTAAAAAATAACTCTACGGTTCCTATCGCTGTAGCTGCAACACTTGCAGAAGTCCCCAAGTAGAGCGTCACTTTGCTTTCGTTCAGCCTTCTGCTTACCTTGAACCCCTGCAATGAGTTACACGCATGAGTTGAAGCCCCAGAGTCAATACACCAGGACGCAGAAGCCACCAATAAATTGGTTTCTATGACACAAGATTCGGAATTACCTTTCTTGGATTCTAGGTATTGAGGACAATTCCTCTTCCAGTGGCCGGTCTGTTTGTAAAAGTGACACGCATCCGATGCCCTATCCTTCTTCTGCTTCTTGGGCTTGGCAGATTTCTTCTGAGGCTTCTTTGCCTTCCTCTTTTTCTTGCCCGATTTGCTAGCTTTAGCAAGCATAGCCATAGGCTCATCCTTCCTAATTAAATCCTTGGCCCTCTGCAACATGTTGTTGAGTTCCTGGACGCTGACATTCAGCTTGTTCATATTGTAATTCATTATGAACGGGTTGAAGGAAGGAGGCAAAGAGTTAAGGATGGCATCCACTTGCGTGCCAAGATCTAGCCCGGATCCAACGGCTTCAAGTTCGTTGATGTAACCCATCATCCGAAGACAATGATCATGAACCTGTTGCCCCTTGGACATTTGAGCGGTCATTAATTGTTTCAAGACCTTCTCCCGAGTAGAACGATTATGCTCTTCATACATTGTCTTCAAACTATCCAATATGTCCTTGGCTAGTTTGATCTGATTGAACTGCCTCTATATTGGATTGTTTAGAGAGGCAATGACATAGTAGCGGGCTAGGGAGTTTTTATGCTCCCAATCTTGGAATTCCCTCCTTCTGGCCTTAGAAACCCTGTCGCTTGGACGCTCCGGGGTAGGATTTTTAACTACCTTATCCAATTTTTCAGATGTTAAGACCAGCATGAGGTTACGGTACTAATCGGCATAGTTTGGGCCCTTAAGCTTGTTGTCGTCAAGAAGCTTTGCAAATTGTCCGTTTGCCATTTTTTGTTAAAACAACAAATATTAGTCCACAACCTAATTTGATTCATGTTCTTTACATAGATATGACTTTTAATCTATGTTCCATTCCCATTTATTCATCTCTGATATTTCCCTCCCATCTCAGTGACGGAGACAATGACTTGTCTCTAGAAATGTGGGAAACCACATAGGGTGCATGGCCCAGATCGGCTAGGGTTTCACACATATTCTCTTAAGGAGGTATGGAGCTCATCATTGAGGGAGCTCATCCAATGACCATTAGGGACACCATGGCAATGATGTGCATTCAGCCATGGTGTGCACAAGATCCACTATCGAATCAGCATGGGCCAAGCATTTATGGCCCATGAACGTAGCACATCACACATCCATACATCATATGCATGGAAGAATTGATCCAATCAATTAATATCTGTAAAGACCATTTTAAAGCCCATAATATCAACCATTAATATTATCTAGGTATATGGGCCGAAATTAGGGTTGATCAATTTTGGTCCATATAGCTTTAATTGCGAAGTGGGCTTTTAGCAGTTTTAACAAATTAAAACTAGGCCTTTACAGGTTGGGCCGAATTAAACTTTTAATTAATTATCAATCCTTAGGCCCATTAGTGGGAGAAAAAGGGTTGACATTCAGCCTTGATCGAACCCTAGATTCAGTGCAACTAGTTTGGACCAATTTGGTTCGAATGGGTCTAGGGTTTGATCTTTAATTAAAGATTTAATTCAAGAAATTAATCTAAAATTAAATACTGATAAAAGAAATTCAAGAATCAGTCAGATAGGGTTGTTCGTACAATCCATCATGCAAAACAGGGGTTAGATCACAGTTTGCAGTTTCATAAACTGCAAATCGCAGATAACGATTCTCCCATCTGCGAAATCTCCTTCCTTGCGCCACCATCTTCAATCCAAAATAAAAATAAATATAAAACCTAATTTCTATTATAATTACAACAGATCAAATGCCTATACATTCAGTCTAAAAAATAAAAAAAATATATTTTACAAACCAAATGTAATAAAATAATTAAGAAATTACAAAATAGCAGGTTCCCTACGTCAATCAAGATTTCGATCTCCAAGTGTACGAACATACCATAAATTAAGAAAATCATATAGAATAATTCTAAATAATAATTAGATTTAAAAAACTTAATTTCAGATTAATCGCCCATTAATTGGAAATAAATTTTCCAGAAAAACCTTATATCTGCACAAATCGGGTAGAACGCCTTCTGCCCATTTGTGTAGGTTCAGATTTGATCCAATTTGGTTCAAGACTTGAACCTGGCTCTGAAACCACTGAAGGGATGAGATATCCATCGTATGGACACTTGAATCTTGCGGAATAGAATGGGCGAATTTCAAAAATTTCTCTCCATCCTACTGGGAATCGTATTCCCTATTTTAAAAAATCATATTTTTCAAGGATCAATCTTGAACCAGGAACCGAACCAAATCCGAACAAAAATAGTAGGAGAAAGATATACATGATACGGAGAAATAATATCTCCCAACGAAGGTGTTCACGCCCAAGGAAGGATCCAAAGACTGCTACCATTGAAAATGGCGTGGTGGAGGATGGAGCAGAATCAACATTGTTCTTCCTAAGAACCTAATCCTTCGCAAGAATTAGCAGGATGGCATGTGAACACAGCTTCCTATCAGTCCCTTCACAAGAAACTGATATCAAGATCCAATCTTGATTTCTCCCACTTAACTGGAGATCGAATTGGCAGGTGAAGTGTTGGCAGAAAGGAGGCAGCAAGAAAGAATTTCGTAGGGTTGCTTAATTCTTCCTTCTGCGATTTCAGCTCTGAAGAGGATGTGAATGTATATCTTCTAAAGGCTGTCGCCCCCTCCTCCTTTTATAACCTTAAAGGGATCAGCTCCTAATCCCATTAGGAGTTGCTGATCCAAATCATATTTGGATCAGAATTCTCTTTAAGTGATATGGGTAAACCCTTATCTTATCTGTAGATTAGATCAGCCTTCTCCTAATCTCATTAGGAGGTTTCCAGATCTAAATCACATTTAGATCTGGACTCTCTGAGTGGATAGGGTTAAGACCCTATCCCATCTGCTAATCCAATCCCAGAATTCGCCCCTTATTTAACTGATCAAATCAGCCCTGTTTGAAATGGGCTTCAGGCCCATTAAAGTTATGTGCTCACTTAGCCTTCAAACTGCTGCCAAGTTGGGCTTCCTTGCATGGTATGGGACCCAAACATTGATCTACACATCAGGCACATGGGTTCAGCCCATCCTTTGTTACAAGGCCTGGCTGAATACACTGTTATGGATAGTGCACCCCCTAAAACCCATCACATGGGCTCTATGGGCTGAACACTTACCCTAAGTGGTCCCTGGGCCAAGCCACCTTGTAACACCTAGGGACTATGGGTAGATGCAAGATTAGCCCATCAGGTATTACCCTTAATGGTCTTACACTTAACTTCTCAGCCCATAATGATCAAACACTGCCCGACAAGAGATGACCTCTCCCTCGGTTGCAAGGAACAGTGTTGCACTCTCTACTCACATGGATCTCGGGAATTAAAACCTTTTGCAAACGTTTGCAAACCATAATATATATACTTTTATATCTCATATAAAATATATTTTGCAAAACAAATCTCAACAATTGAAATCAACTACCGGCAGTCTTGGTTTCTATAAGAGAGAGTGCATCCCCGATCATTACCTTTGTCCGACAAAGGTGCTGATCCTGTCACTATGATCACCCACTCAGATGAATTCTCAGACTGTCCCAACATACCCAGGTTTTGACCCCCACTAAGGATCTCACTGATTGTCATATCAAAGACAGCCCAATCCGACACCTACTATAGTATCATAATCGAATCTAGGGGTCAGGTGTAACTTTCCAGTTTTGCCCATCAATCTCCAAGGTCTAGGGCAATACTGGAAATCTGCTATGGTTCAAAGATTCGATTAATCCTACACTGCATGTGCCTTGGGTCTCACCCTAGTGGCTAAGACAGGCCTCCCCAACATTTGGTAGCACACTAGTGTCAGCCTTGGCAGCTCCCCAGACTTATCCAATGGCTATGGACATTCTAAACTAACACGAGCCTCATAAGTGTTCAGTTTAACGGTATTACACAGAAACACACCACAGGAACATGAATCAAATATGTATTTTATTCATTTACAAAAAATCATAGTGTACATCATTCTGATTGGAGCTAAGGGCATACAACTGTCTAACAAAATTACCCTCTCCATTAAAATCCTCATACTCTGGATTGTTCTTAGAAATTTGGAAATATACTTTGCTTTGTTCATTGGTGAAGGTGGTAATTGTTGGTTGCTTTCTGATGGCTTCCTGACATGGGTCTCTACTGCAAATCGGAAGCTTCTTCAATCACCTATTGCAACTTTACGAGCTGGTGTTGTGGTGGCTGCAAATGGGTCTGGTAATAACAAGACCATTTCTCAGGCGGTGGCTGCTGCTCCAAGGAGATTTTAGACAAGTACCCATAACTAACATCAGAGGGCTCACCAACGATCAAGCAAAGGCTCGAAATAGCAAACCTAGCAGTACTAGAGATTGCACTGGAAGCAATCTGATGGAGGGTGATTTGGCCCAACCTCATAATAAGGGGACACGTGGACATGACCCGACATAAGTGACAAATCAGCATAACGAGCTCAGTACGGCTCAACCTGACAACTCGTTCGAAGTGGCAGCTTGCTGCAAGATGATACTCCGACACCCTGAGCTAAGACTCCCAAGTAGGGAGCACCCCAAGCTGAAGACATCTCAGGTTAGGCTCATCAGCCCCCTAACTAGGATTAGTTCGCTCCCACCTAAACTTAGGCTCTCAGAGACCTGCCTCGGAGAAGCACCTTGGCGCATCACCAATAGCTCGGTGTAAGGTAGCTCGCGACAGAGCAGCTTGGTGTATCATGGGAGATTCACTGCCTGACAACTGTACCTGCCAGACTGCACCCACGTCTCTCGCCTGGCGGTGTCTGGCAGGACCGTACTCTGCAACGATTACCTTTGCCCGCCAGCATAACTCTGACAGATAACAGCTAGCCACGCTAAGCCTTTATTTGATAGAAGATCGCCGTAGCAGAGATTCAGGGGGTGGTTGCACCTGACATGTCAGAAGACCAGTACATAAGGATCCCGACCCCTAGGGGCAAAGGGATCGCGTGATCATCACTCTTAGCCCTTTCATTTCTCTGCACTCTCTCTCTCTTTTGCTCTCCCAGTTTACTGACTTGATCGTCGGAGTGTTCCCGCCGAGTGAACTCCCCCGAGATCCTTCATCTTCTTCCTCTTAGGTGCCTCTCATCCATCGCCAGCTAGGAGCAGAGCCACTTCCAGCTAGGGGTGACCAGATTGTGCACCACTAATTGGTGCCGTCTGTGGAAATTGCTTCGAAAAGCCTATCTCAGCAAGCAATTTTAGTCAAGTTTCCATGGCTTCCTCCTGCAACGCTAGCCGCAATGCTGACCAGAACACCTCCAGTGGATAACCCCAAACCCCAACGGTATGCATCGGCCAGTTCACCATACCCCTCTTTGCGGATGGAGTCCCTACTCTGATTGTGCCCCAGATCTTGGCGCCGGTAAATGCTCCACTCCCCCCTGTAGTAGATGCAACCTTTGCAGAACCGTTTGTTCCTGCGTTGGCTGGATAGAACCAGCTGGAAGACCTGATGCACTGCATGCGAGCTATGCAAGGTCAAATGCAGCAAGTCCAGCAGCTTCAGCTGTACTTGCAACAAATGCTGCACTATGTCCATCAACAACAGTACTAGCAATAGTTTCCATCACTACCCCAGAACTAGCAACAAGTTCCCCCTCGATACCCCACTGCGCAATAGGTCAAGCCCCGCCATCGCAGCGAGCAACCCCCTCGCCGGGGAGAGACCTCCCAAACTCAGAACCCTCTTAGGAGTCAGGCCTCATTCTGCGGGAGGGAAAGACAAGCCACTCCCCCCACCTCGCATCATGTAGTCAGGTCGGGGGACTCTCAGCCAACTAGACCCACATCACCTCGGCCTTCACATTTCAAGATCCCGCTCGTCGAGAACCAGTTTGAGGTCATGGCTGCGGATTATAGACAAGGCCCTTCGATCCACAGCCATTGGCAGCAGTCCGAGCCCCTCCCTGGGCTTACTATGCCCGACAACACAGAGGCCAGTAGCACCAATGCAAAGCCAACGAAGAAGCAGCGGAGATGCCGCCAAGCTACAGCCCAGCGTCTGCCCGAACTCCCCAAAGAAGAGGCAAGCTCGGGAGCGGTGAAAGCCACTCTGCTCCTCTCTGTACCGTTTCCTCTGGGTCCCAAACTCCTAGCCGTCCCACTGCCCAAAGACTTCAAGGTACCTCCCCTAGACAAGTATGATGGATCATTCGACCCGAATGATCACGTAGATGCCTTTCAATCGCAGATGCACTTAGCCGGGGCAAGTGAGTCCTGCACGTGTGTTGCCTTCTCCACCACATTCAAGGGAGTAGCTCGCACATGGTACAGGAACCTCGTGCCTGGAATGATCACAAGTTGGGCATAGTTCGTGCAGGTTTTCACCTCCGACTTTGTCTCCAGCAAGAGATGTCCGATGACACAAGAAAGCCTCCTCGGCATAGTCCAGAGGTAAGGGGAGTCCATCCACAACTACATCAAGATATTCAATGATGCATGCCTACAGATACCTGACCTGGACCCCGCGGTGAGGCTCACAGCAGCCAAGAGAGGCATAACACACAAGGAGTTCAAGTGGCACGTGGTTGTCAATAGACCTAAGGATGTAACTGAATTCCTCAAGCTCGCGGACCAGTTCACTGGAACGGAGGAGTAGGTGAACCAGAAGAGCGAGAACCTACCTGAGAAGAGGAAAAGAGAAGGTGAGTCCTCAACCTACGGGGACAACAAGAAGAAGAAAGAGCTAGCTCAGGGATGAAGGCCAGATTAGTCTTTCCGAGCTCCTCCAGCTGAAAGGCCGAACTACACGCCATTGAACGCGAAGAGCGAGCTACGCCCATAGAAGAGATGGTTACTGTACCTACTTCGTCAGACGATCCAACTCGGACTCTCCAGATCGGTGCTTCAATCGAGGAGCCTCTATGATCTCAGCTGGTAAGCTTTCTACTTAAAAATTTAGAAGTTTTTGCATGGTCCGCGGTAGAAATGCCCGGCATAGACCCCGAAGTCATTACTCACAAGCTGAACATTGATCCTATAGTTAGGCCCGTTAGACAGAAGAAACACAACCGAGGAGTGTCAGCTCGCTTTTGACGAGCTCAAAAGGTACCTCGCTAGCATCTTGGTGTTAACTTGACCCAAGGAGGGAGATGTTTTGGAGCTGTACCTCTCCGCGAGTGACGAGGTAGTCAGCTTGGTACTGATAAAAGAAGTAGATCAGGTCCAACGACCCATCTATTATGATAGCAATGTGTTGCAGGAAGCAGAGACGAGGTATCCTGAGATCAAAAAGTTGGCATACGCGCTAGTTGTTGTAACTCAAAAATTTTGACCGTACTTCCAAGCTCATACAATCGTCGTCCATACCAATAAGCCTTTGAGGCAAGCCTTTCTCAAGCCCGAGGTCTCTGGTAGATTGACAAAGTGGGACATCAAACTCAGTGAGTATGACATCCAGTACAAGCCGCGAACTACCATTAAGGCCCAAGCCTTAGCTGACTTTGTCGCAGAATGCACTTTCAGTACCAAGATCCCTGAGTTAGTTGAGCCTGAGCACAATGAGAAAGCTCCAACCAGCGCGGCTTCTCCCTGAAACCGACCTGGGATGAGGAGCCCTGAATCCTCCATGTGGATGGCTCATCAAATCAGCAGGGTAGTAGGGCTGGAATCGTTCTATATGGGCCAAGCGGTGTGAAATTGGAAGATGCACTATGCTTCGAGTTCTCTACGTCCAATAATGAAGCAGAGTACGAGGCATTGATAGCCGGGCTGGCCCTAGCAAGTGAAGTGAAAGCTAAGCATATCGTTATCTGCAGCAACTCCCAGCTCGTGGTCAACTAGGTCACTGGCGAATACGAGCTTGCGAGCCAACCATGGTCACCTACTTAGCCAAAGTCAGAAAGGCTCTGCTCAACTTCCAGTCCTACTTCATCAAGCAGATCCTGAGATCCGAGAACACTAAGGCCGATGCCCTGTCCCGATTAGCCAGCACAAGTGACAACACCGTGAGAACCGTGTAATAGAGAACTTGCCTCGATCTAGCATTCTCATGGGGGTAGAGGAGGTCGCTCCTGTCGTACAAGCAGAGCCGAGATGGATTGATCCACTCGCGAGCTACCTACTACACGGGACCCTCCCTGTAGATCGTAATGCTGCCAGAAGGGTAGAGCGCCAGGCAGCCAAATACGTCATGATAGACGGACGACTGTACCAAAGATCTTACATGCTCCCTTATTTGCACCACTTACGACCTTCTGAAGCCGAGCTCGTGCTCCGTGACACTCATGAGGGTCTGTGCGACAGAAACATGGGGGGCAAGGCTCTCACCCAGAAGGTGCTATGACAGGGATATTATTGGCCAACAATGAAGGAAGATGCAATTGAGTTCGTCAGAAGGTGTGACAGGTGTCAGAAGCACGCCAACATCCACCACCAACCCGCTTCCGACCTCAAGTACCTCACCAGCCCATGGCCCTTTGCACATTGGGATCGATATACTCGGACTGTTTCCACTAGCGACAGGACAGAGGAGGTTCGTAGTGGTAGCAGTTGATTATTTCACCAAGTGGGTGGAGGCTGAACCTCTCGCAACAATCACAGTGCGAAGTTGCAGAACTTCTTCTGGAAGAATATAGTTTGTTGTTTTGGACTACCCCTAGTGCTCATCTCTGACAACGGAAAACAATTCGAGGACATCAAATTCCAAAATTGGTAACAAAATTTCACCTCGGTGGCACACCCTTAAGCAAACAGTCAAGCAGAGGTCACAAACAGAGCCATTCTCCGTGGACTGAAGGCACGCCTAGCCTGAGCTAAAGGGTTGTGGGTAGACGTACTACCCAGTGTACTATGGGCTTACCGAACCACTATGAAGATCGCGACGGGTGAGACTCCCTTCAACCTCACTTACAGGACAGAGGCAGTCATCCCAGCTAAGATCAAGGTCCCTACACTACGCCTGGAAGCATACAACGACGAAGCAAACAAGGATGAACTATGCACCGACCTCCACCTACTTGACGAGGTACGGGACCTTGCATACATTAGGACCATGACCAACCAACAGAGAGTAGCTCGGTACTACAACACCAGGGTCAAGAAGTGGAACCTCCACGTTAGAGACCTGGTTCTTCGTAAAGTCATGGTACCTGAGCCCGGTGTTGGTAAGCTCGGGCCAAATTGGGAAGGACCCTATCGAATAAAGTTGGCACTTGGGGAACAAACATATGAGCTTGAAACCCTAGAAGGGAAGCATGTACCTCGGGCATGGAATATTGTCAATCTAAGGCAATATTACCTATAATTACCGAGCGGAGTGGACCTCAAGTCGCTCATCGAGCCTAAGGGCCAAAGTGCCGAGCTAAACCTTGGCACCATATAAGACCCAATCACCTCCTTGGCATGGGCAAACTCCAAAGCGGAGTGGACTTCGAGTCACTCCCACAGCCTAAGGGCCAAAAGTGCTGAACTGGCAATGACCTCGGCACTATAAGACCCAGTCGCCTCTTCGGCATGGGCGAACTCCAAAGCGGAGTGGACTTCGAGTCGCTCTCCCAATTTAAGGGCTAAAACGCCGAGCTAACAAAAGTCATCGGCATCCAGTCAGCTCTTTGGCACGGGCAAACTCCAAAAGAGAGTGGACTACAAGTCACTCTCCTAGCCTAATGGCTAAAACGCCGAGCTAACAAAAGACCTCAGCACCTAGTTAACTCTTCGGCATGGGCGAACTCCAGAAGTGAGTGGACCACGAGTCGCTCCTTGAGCCTAAGGGCCAAAGTGCCAAACTAATAAAAGAACCTCGGCACCATATAAGACCTAGTCGCCTCCTTGGCATGGGTGAGCTTCAGAAGCAAGTGGACCACGGGTCGCTCCTAGAGCCTAAGGGCCAAAATGTCAAGATAATAAAAGAACCTAAACACCATACAAGACCCAGTCGCCTCCTCGGCCTAGGCGAACTCCAGAAGAGCGTGGACTATGAGTCGCTCCCCCAACCTAAGAGCTAAAATGCCGAGTTAACAAAAGACCTCGGCACCACCAAAGACCTAGTCGCCAGTTCGACATAGGCAAAGTACTCTAAAAATGCCTAAGGAATAGGTAGCTCGGGTATGAGCACCTATGATAGCTCGGGCACTAGGCAGTTCGACATTGGCGAGGTAACTAGTGCGCAGATAGGTCGGGCATACACCCTACAATGTCGCTCATTTTGGCGTACACCTAGTGAAGTTGCCTCTAAGCACCCAGTGACAGTTCGGGGTAACAGCTAAGGAACCCCTACTTCGGTCATATAGCTCGATAGTTCAACAATTTGGAAAAAATCACCCTGGCTAGAAGATCAATTGCATAACACTTAACAAAAATTGTATTTCATTATAAAGAGTTCATTACAAAAGGGGGAAAGGAGAAAAAGAAGCTGAGCTTGCAAGCTCACAATGCAAAAACTACTTGGGAAACTCGTTGCTCTTGCCCGAAGCCTCGGCAGAGGAGCCAGCCTTGTCATCGGCATTGGTCCCTGCAATGTCGTCACTGTCGCTCTCCGCTTCTGAGTCTAGGTCTTCAGCAGCTTCAAGGGCTACCTACTTTGTGATATTGAGGTAATGATGGCACTCACATCGAGCTGCGGGAATTAATGCTTGATCAGCCACCTACTGAGATTGAAGCCTTTGCGGTAGCCCTCCGCCCTAGCCTCGGCCAACTCTCCCTTGAACTCCTCCGAGCTCTTATAATCTTGGACGGCCTTGACTTTGGCCTCCTCCATGGACTAAAGAAAGATTTCAGTCTGCTCCTTGACATCCAGCTTGAGGTTCTCTACTTGGCGCCTCAGACCTCCTTTATCTGTCTCAAGGTTTTCCACCTTGCGTAGTAGGTCTTCCTTCTCCAACATTAGCGACTTGATTAACTCTTTTTGAGCTAGTGCATTGCTCTCTAGCTGGTGAATCTGGCCGCAGGCTAATTTCAGCTCGGTATGGGCCTCACAAGACGAACTCTTGGTAGCTAGGGCCCACTTTAAGTGCTGCTCAGAATGGTAGGTCAGGGTGTGCACGACGTTGTTCACCTGCCAAGAGTGTTGGTTAGTACCAGAAAGGCTACACATGCAGGAATCAAAGCTTAAACAAGACTTACTACCATGCAGTGGGTAGCTGCTCGAGCTTTGAATGGAGTTCGGGTGAAGTTGGTCTATGGTGACGTTGAAAAACTTTAAGACCTCTATGATTAGGGGGTACAGAGGAAGACGAAGCCCAACCGCAATCTGTTCTCCGAAAATCACGATCTCATCGTGACCGTGTTCCCAAGGGAAGTTACCCGTTGGAAGATTATAGAAATACTCCCTTGGAAGATTATATTGACGTATCAGGGCCCTAAGTCTCTCTACGGTCATAGTTGGGGACCGAACTTGTTCGGTACCTGAACTCGATGTGAGGAGGACACTGGGTTATCCGAGGCCTCCCGTGTCTCATAAGTTGACTGTTCTTCAGAGACACCTAATTGAGCCGAGGTGCCCACCTCGGGCTCATCTAGAAGACTATCAAAGCTATGGTCTAGCATAACTATGAACTGAAACGAATTGGAAAAAACAGGAGATAGGGAAACTCACCAAGGGAAAATGACCGAACTAGGAAGTTGACAAGCTGGAGAACCCAAGCTGAGGATTTTAGGCACGACCTCCGAGTGAACGCTAGTGAACTTATGGTGGAGAAAATGACTCGGGTCCCCCTATTTATAGCCACTATATCCGAGAATCAACGGTTAGGATCAAGGCGATCCAACGGCTCTCAAGAAAATCAGCTACGTGATCCCTGAGGTGAAATCAGTTTAGCGCATTTTTTAGCATCCGCAGAGTCTATAGATCACGTGACGTCTGCGCGTGAACTGTACAGAATCCGGGTTATCCTTGATTGAGCCAAGCAGCGAACAAGTCCGACCAGCGAACTATCTGACTAGGTGACCTGGACTTCGAGCCAAATCCACCTGTCACGTCATGAAATCCCCACACTAGGTCAAGACCCCTAGCCTAGGGAGCGGGGGGCAAATGATGGAGGGTGATTTGGTCCGACCTCATAATAAGGGGACACGTGGACATGACCCGACATAAATGACAACTCAGCATAACGAGCTTGGTACGACTTAGCTTGACAGCTCGCCCGAAGTGGCAGCTCGCTGCAAGATGATACTTCGACACCCCTAGCTAAGACTCACAAGTAGGTAGCACCCCGAGCTAAGACTCCCAAGTAGGGAGCACTCCGAGCTGAAGACACCTCGGGTTAGGCTCATCAGCCCCTAACTAGGATCAGTTCACTCCTGCCTAAACTTAGGCTCTCAGAGACCCTCCTCGGAGAAGCACCTCAGCACATCACCAGTAGCTTGGTGTGAGGTAGCTTGCGACAGAGTAGCTCGACGTATCATGGGAGATTCACGGCCTGAAGACCATACCTGCCAGGCTGCACCCATGTCTCTCGCATGGCGGCGTTTGGCAGGACCGTACTCTGCAACGATTACCATTGCCCGCTAGCATAGCTCTGATAGATAATGGCCAGCCACGCCAAGCCGTTATTTGATAGAAGATCGCCGCAGCAGAGATTCGGGAGGCGGTTGCACATGACATGTCGACCCCCAGGGGTGAAGGGATCGTGTGATCATCACTCTTAGCCCTTTCATTTCTCTACACTCTCTCTCTCTTTTGCTCTCCTAGTTTACTAACTTGATCGTCGGAGTGTTCCCGCCGGGTGAACTCCCCCGGGATCCTTCATCTTCTTCCTCTTAGGTGCCTCTCGTCTGTCGCCAGCTAGGAGCAAAGCCACTTCCAGCTAGGAGTGACCAGATCGCGCACCATCACAAGCCTTGCCTACATCAAGGAATGGGGGAGACCAGTGGGATACATCAGTACATCACCCACATCGTCTATGTCTCCTCCAGCGAAATCAGATTACCAGGAGGAGACCTCTACCGGGTGAGCTCGCCCTACGCAGTGACATCGGTCGTGTAATGCTATACTTTCTTGGCTGTTATGGCAGCATCACCGGCCTTCGCGTGGCCAAGGCTGATGTCACGAGCAACAAAACTTGGGCAGGTTTTTACATCATGAGCAAGGCTAACGCCCAAAAATTCACCGTCGGGAGCTTCTTGGGAAGAAGCTCTTGGATTGCAGCTGCCAGAGTTTATTAGCAACAAAAAGATGAACGGGGTTTCATACGAAGAATGAAGGGTATAATAGGGTTTATTTTGAATTTTGGAGAGAGGATTAAGATTTTTTATAATTTTTCATTTCTTTAGGAAGAAGAACAACGGGGTTTCAAAAGCTTCAGTCGATTAAGAGGAAGAGAAAGACGGAGAGATTTCTTTGGGTTTTCGATACATTTTGCTAAAAAAGAGGAAGAGGGGCAGTTTTGTCATAAAAAATGCATCAAAGGCATTTCCCCTACGGCGGATGCACCTCATGCTTTACTGCCCTTTTGTGATATTACCTTGCAAAAGATGCCTTGTCTATGATATTTGTTGTTGCTAATAGAGGTTAAAAGTTACCTCTTTGTGCTATAATCCCTATTTTTTTTTCTTAAATAGAGCCTGAACCGAATCGAGTTTTTTTTTTTTTTTTTCTTAAATAGATGCCACAGGTTCATTACAGCTCGAGTTCGAGTTCGAATAGGCTCGGATCATTATTGAGCTTGAATATATACTTTTTTCATTCGAGCTGATTTTGAGCTTGCATTTTCAGTTTGAATCGAGCTCGACTTCGAATTTGAGGTTTGTAATTTTATATCGAATTGAGTTTGAATATCCAAATATTTGGCTCAGTTTGGCTCGTATCACCCCTATCCCGGGGCATCTCCGCCTCCTCTGGGGACGTCTAAGAGACTTGTACCCACCTCGTGGAGGTGGTTCTATCGGCTGTCTACCTCGCACCCCCTCCTGGACTGCTTCTTGAAAATGGCAGAATCACCCGAAGGCCGCTTCGGCGGGTGCGGAGGGGTTCAATGGCCACCAAACCCACTCTCTCCTACTACCACTCACCCACCGAGCAGTCCAACACCTTCCGGTTGCCCATCAACCCGACAGCCTAGGTCGACGGTTGGAAACGATGGTTCTGCAAAGGCACCATTTCCCACCGTCACCCTTCCCCGTTGGGCCGGGGCATCTCTGTCTCCTTTGGGGATATCTAGGAGAACTCTCCCCACCCCGTGGTGGTGGTTCCGCCGCCTGTCTAGCCTCGCACCCCCCCTCTGGGACTACTCAGAAATGGTAGAATCAATTGCAGGCCACTCGGGTAGGTGCAGAGGGGTTCAATGGCCACCAAACCCACTCCCTCCTACTGTCACTCATCCACCGAGCATCTCAACACCTTCCGATCGCCCATGTCGACGGTGGGAAACATTGGTTTTGCAAAAGCATCATTTCCCACCATCGACATTTCTCGTTGGACCGGGGTAGGGGTGGAAACATACTGAAATTTTCACGAACTATTTGAGCTCGGCTCAGCTCAGACCAAGGTGAGGTCCGAACCGAATTTGAGCTCCATACATCGCTTGTATCTTATTCGAGCCAAGCTCGCGAGCCTAGTCGAGCCTATATAAAAAATCTTATTGGTGTGGAATACAGATGTATGGTGGTCTCATTCACATTCTAAAAACGCAATTACCAAACCACAAAAAGAGAGAAAAAAATGAAAAATCAATCGAACGAAAACCATTGTTTCAACTTTCCAACCCTGCCTCTCCCTGCTCTACGACCTGCGACTCTACGAGCTACGAGTCTGCGACTGCGAAGAAAACCCTTGTTCGGAAATCGGAACAAGCAAGCATTGAGCGAAGAAAAGTAGAAAACCCTTGTTTCAACTTTCAAGTTCAACCCTCCCTCTCCCTGTGCTGCGACTGCGAGGCTGCAACTCTGCAACTGCGAACCGACGGTACTCTTAATTAGCTGACGCCCGACGGACCGGCGGTACTCACAGGCACAGTTCTCAGTCAAGTCTCTTACCTTCTCAATCTCTCACAGTCGACGGTATTGTCACCTCACTCTCTTAGTTTCAGTCTTTCTTCTTCTTTTTTTTTGATTTTGGGTTTTTCTTTGTCGTTGGTACAGCTCTGAGAGTTCAAACTTAAAACGACTGATTGGCTCTCATCAACATTAATAATTGCATAATAAACTCTATCCCTAATCATTCTAATATCTAGTTTGTTTTTGGAAAGTTAATGGGGTTGCAGCAGTCTTATAACCGATAGAGGTAACTTTTCACTCTTAATGTCATTCAAGGTATGATCCTTTGAAAATATTAAGGCATTTTTTAAAAAAAAATATCAGATAGGGGCACTGATATATGACGTGTATTCACCGTATGACATATACATTGAATTTATATCAAGACAAAATTACCCTCTCCGTTAAAAACCTCCTACTCTAGACTGTTCTTAGAAATTAGGAAATATACTCACTCTCTCTTCATTGATGAAGGTGGTAATCGCCGTTTGCTTTCTGATGGCTTCCCGACATGGGTCTCTGCTGCAAATCGGAAGCTTCTTCAATCACCCAGTGCAGCTTTACGAGCTGGTGTTGTGGTGGCCGCAGATGGGTCTGGTAATAACAAGACCATCTCTCAGGCGGTGGCTGTTGCTCCAAGGAGATTTTAGACAAGTACCCAGAACTGACAACAGAGGGCTCACCAACGATCAAGCAAAGACTCGAAATAGCAAACCCAGCAGTACTGGAGATGGAGATGGCGCTGGAAGCTTCTTCAATCACCCAGTGCAGCTTTACGAGCTGGTGTTGTGGTGGCCGCAGATGGGTCTGGTAATAACAAGACCATCTCTCAGGCGGTGGCTGTTGCTCCAAGGAGATTTTAGACAAGTACCTAGAACTGACAACAGAGGGCTCACCAACGATCAAGCAAAGGCTCGAAATAGCAAACCCAGCAGTACTGGAGATGGCGCTGGAAGCAAGCCTTGCCTGCATCAAGGAATGGGGGAGACTAGTAGGATACATCAGTACATCACCCACATCATCTATGTCCCCTCCAGCGAAATCAGATTACCAGGAGGAGACCTCTACCTGGCGAGCGAGCTCGCCCTGCGCAGTGACGTCGGTTGTGTAATGCTATACTTTCTTAGCTGTTACGGCAGCGTCACCGGCCTTCGCGTGGCCAAGGCTGATGTCACGAGCAACAAAAACTGGGCAGGTTTTTACGTCATGAGCAAGGCTAACGCCCAAAAATTCACCGTCGGGAGCTTCTTGGGAAGAAGCTCTTGGATTGCAGCTGCTGGAGTTTACTAGCAACAAAAAGATGAACAGGGTTTCATACGAAGAATGAAGGCTATAATAGGGTTTATTTTCAATTTTGGAGAGAAGACTAAGATTTTTTATAGTTTTTCATTTCTTTAGGAAGAAGAACAATGGGGTTTCAAAAGCTTCAGTCGAGAAAGGCGGAGAGATTTCTTTGGGTTTTCAATACATTTTGCAAAAAAAGAGGAAGAGGGGCAGTTTTGTCATAAAAAATGCATCAAAGGCATTTCCCCTACGGCGGATTTACCTCATGCTTCACTACCCTTTTGTCATAACTAGAATCCCTATTTTTTTTTTCTTAAATAGGACCTCAACCGAATCGAGTTTTTTTTTTTTTTGTCTTAAATAGAGCCTGAACCGAATCGAGCTTATTTTTTTTTTCTTCGAGCTCGAATATATAGCTTTTTCATTCGAGCTGAGCTCCAACTCGCATTTTCAATTCGAATCGAGTTTGAGCCCGAGTTCGGAGCATTGTAATTTTGTATCGAGCTGAATTTGAATACCTAAATATTCGGCTCGGCTTGGCTCATATCCATCCCTAGCCTGGAGCATCTCCGCCTCATCTGGGGACGTTTAGGAGACTTGTACCCACCCTGTGGAGGTGGTTCCACCAGCCGTCTATTCCCGCATTCCCTCTGGGACTGCTTCTTGAAAATGGTAGAATCACCCGAAGGTCGCTTCGACGGGTGCGGAGGGGTTCAATGGCCACCAAACACACTCTCTCCTACTACCACTCACCCACCGAGCAGTCCAACACCTTCCGGTTACCCATCAACCCGATGGCCTGGGTCAACGGTTGGAAACAGTGGTTCTGCAAAAGCACAATTTCCCACTGTCAACCTTCCCCGTTGGCTCGGGGCATCTCTGTCTCCTTTGCGGACATCTAGGAGAACTCTCCCCACCCCGTGGTGTGGTTCCGCCACCTGTCTAGCCTCACACCCCCCCTTTGGATTACTTCTCGAAAACGGTAGAATCACCCGATAGCCACTTTGGCGTGTGCGAAGGGGTTCGATGGCCACCAAACCCACTCCCTCTTAATACCACTCACTCACCGAGCATCCCAACACCTTCCGGTCGCCCATCAGCCTAATGTCTTGGGTTGACGGTGGGAAATGGTGGTTCTTCAAAAGCACTACTTCCCACCATTGACCTTCCCCGTTGGCCCGAGGCATCTCTGCCTCCTTTGTTGACATCTAGGAGACCTCTCCCCATCCCGTGGAGGTGGTTCCGCCGCCCATCTACCTCCGCACCCCCCTCCAAGACTATTTCTCAGAAATGGCAGAATCACTCGGGCTGGTGCGGAGGGGTTTGATGGCCACCAAACCCACTCCCTCCTACTGCCACTCACCCACCGAGCATCTCGATACCTTCCGATCGCCCATCGGCTCGACAACCCATGTCGACGGTGGAAAATAGTTGTTTTGCAAAAGCACCGTTTCCCACTGTTGGCATTCCTCGTTAGCTTGGGACATCTCCACCTCCTCTAGGGATGTCTAGGAGTCCTCTCCCCAACCTATGGAGGTGGTTCCTTCGCTTGTCTACCCCTGCACCCCCTGGGACCATTTCTTGGAAATGACATAATCACTCGGAGGCCACTCCGACGGGTGTGGAGGGGTTCGATGGCCACCAAACCGACTCCCTCCTTTTGCCACTCACCCACCGAGCATCCCGACGCCTTCTGATCGCCTATTGGCCTAATGGCCCGGGGCAATGGTGGGAAACAGTGGTTTTGCAAAAGCACCATTCCCACCATTGGCCTTTCCCGTTGGCCAGGGGCATCTCTACCTCCTCTGGGGACGTATAGGGGACCTCTCCCCACCCGTGGAGGTGGTTCTGCTGCCTATCTATCCCCATACCCCCCTCAGGATTGCTTCTCAAAAATGGCAGAATCGTCCGGAGGCCACTCCGACGGGTGTGGAGGGGTTTAATGACCACCAAACCCACTCCCTCCTACTGTCATTCACCCATCGAGCATCCCGACACCTTCTGATCACCCATCAGCTCAACAACGAGGGCATAGAGGCAGTCGGTGCCTTTAGCCTCTCAAACATGAAGGAATATGGTTTTAAATAAGAAGGAGCATTTTCGTACAAAAGTATGTGACGTATACACGGGGTGGAGTTGAAAATAAATACTGATTTATTAATTGGATTTAAGTGGATTTCAGTTTTCGTACGAGGTTAATGGCAATATTGATTTCTCGGATGGAGAGATCGATAAAAACTCATTTATTATAATATTTATTAATTATATATAAATTTATATGATTATATTTAAAATTATAATATTATATTATATATGAATTTATATATCTAATAAATTTAGTATGTTAAGTCGATAAGTATTTAAAACTTTTTGACATTAAAAAAAAAAGATCAAAGTAGAATCAAATCGAATTAAATCCGGATCCGATCCGAATCCATTAAGATTTGAATTTGAATCCAAGGTCTTAAATTCCGATCAGCGATGCACATTTTGATGAACCCGATCTGAATCCAATCAATTACATCCCTAATTTTGAATCGATATCTATCAAATATGTATGTAGAAATTTAAACTTCACTGCCCATGAACTAGCATATAAAACTTGTGAATATATATTAGTAGATGGCAAATGTTAGCAGCCAAAATGTATTAGATGCTTTAGCTATGATATCTAATTCATTTCTCTTTTTTTTTTTCGAAAAAAATGTTCTTTTTAGATGGGTGGATGAGTTATAACCCGTGTTCAAAAACACCAATTATTGGATTACTTCATCTAAGCATTGAATAAATGCTGGATTTTCTTTTGGCAACAGAAAATTACAGATTCATACGTGCACCTTTAATTTATAAATTATTTTACAAAAAAAATAATAATTTACAAGAAAAAATCAAAAGACTAAGTTATGGGCATGTGAATCATATATCCAAAGTTTTGCATAAGTGGTGTTTGGATCAATGAGTTTTATTTGGGCATTATGATCAAAGAATTGAGAGATAACTGACGTATATCACGTCTGCCAAATAGAGGGGGTTGCAGTGGTATTTTGGTTTTAGTACTGTTTTTAGCGATTGAATTTTCAACGGAAGGTTTTATTTTTGTGAGAGAGGGTCAAAGTCATTTTCCCATTATTATAATAGCTGTGACAACGGATCCTTAGCTAATTATGTATTATTCCCTCAACTTCATTCTTGTCTATTTTATTTTTATAGAGGTGATGGAATGGAAAGGACAATCATCAACCATAAACTTCATATAATAAACAGGTGAGGATTTTTTTTTCTGTTTAATGCTAATTATTTATAAATTAGAGTATTTTCTTTTTTTTTTTTGTTTTTTAGTAGGAAGAAGAGAGAGCAAAAAAAAAAAAAAAAATCAAAAGCAAAATGAGGGATAGTGCAGCCCAGCTAGATATCAATCGTAATCCATGCATGGAATGGAAATGAAAAGTAAACGACCACACCAAATTGGACCAGGGGGATAGGCTCATGGGCTGGCGGCTCTGGTGTAGAGCGTGTTCTCTCAACCACCCCAAAAGTCCAAAGTCCAAAAACATTAGTTATGGCCCATAATAGATGCCATTACTAATTTCCTCGAACCTCATTGCAAAGGTATTGATTGAGCTATATAATTATAATATATAACTAATGTATATAGAAAAAATAAGCAGTTGGGAGGACAGAGATCATTATTAGAATAATTAAACTATGAATATTATTCAATTCATCAATCACCACCATGCATAAATATATTTGGATTATACATATGGCCCCATTCAGGGGAATTGAATGCGGTGAATGACTCAGATTGATCATGACCATGTACAACAGACACCTTACTTGAAGTCAACTTCTATTACAAGTAAAAACGGCTACGTATTTGCTCGGTTCACACTGAAAAGCACCACCTAATTTTTCTATCACTAAGAACTGGAGGTGGGGGGGTTCTCTTTTTATCGATTATTGTAAGAATATAAACTGAACAATTCAAACAATTCAAACCAAGAGATAATGACGACTTCACAATCTCACACAATTTTAGGGCTGGTCATGACTCATGGATACTAGTAATGAATCGGTGGAGGCGGAGGTGGTGGAGGAGGAGGCGGTGGTGGTGGTGAACACCCGAATGAATCGCAATGTACAGGGTGGTCAAGGAAAGCCTTACATTCCTCTGGTGGCCGTTGCTTTGGTCGATATGGAATACAGTTCTTCTTGTCGTCCTTATGCTTTAGCTTGAGACAGAGGTGTGGTTCACTGCAGAAGTAATTATCCGAGAAGGTGAAGTTCTTCAACCTCGGCAAGGCACATATGCTCTCCGGGATCTCACCGATCAGTTTATTGTGAGCCACGTTCAGATGTTCCAGTTTCTTCATCTCTCCTATGGTCTCCGGCAATGGCCCCGTCAAGTTGTTAAAGCTAACGTCGAAAACCGTTACGTTCTTCAGATATCCAATCTCCGGCGGGATACAAGAACGTAGACCCATATTCATGAGAATAATCTGATCGAGCGTTCCAGTCATATTGCCCAAACTTGAAGGCAGGCAACCGCTAACTTGAATATTCGCCATGACAAGCACAGATGCCGGAGAGTTACCAATGTTTTTCGGAAGGGTGAACTTAAACCTGTTGTTGTTTATGAAGATTGCATCGAGATTCAAGTCGAAGAGGCGGGTGGGAACTTCACCTTCGAATTGATTGTATCGGATGTCAAGGTATTTGAGTGAAGGGAGGCAAAGCACCACAGAAGGGAATGGACCTGTGAACCAGTTATTGCTAACATCGAGCTCGTAAAGGAGATGCATGTTTTTAAAGCTCTCGGGGATGGTTCCGCAAAAGCGATTGGAATTGATGTGGAAGAGGGCGAGGTCGGTAAGAAGGCCGAGCTCCTCCGGCAAGGAACCAGCGATGTCGGCATGGTTGAGATCAATCCCAGCAACTGTTTTTATATAGGGATCATCTGGGGCTGGTGCACAGAAGACGCCAGTGTAGTTGCAGACATGAGGGCCATACCAATTTGCAGTGGAGTTCTTTGGGTCCGACAGAATTACATGTTTCCATGCCTGGAGAGCCGTGTAGGCATTCAGGAGTCTTGGGTTTGGAAGAGGTGGAAGGCCTTGCTGATGAGATGGGCCAGAGAAGAATAGAAGCAGAGACAAGAGAACCCAGAAGGCTAAACTCAGAGATCTGCTTCCCATTTTGGTGGCTTGATAACTGCGGAGAGGGATTGAGCTTTATATATATATATATATATATATACTAGCAATTAATGATTAATTATTAGACAAATCATTGTCATTAAAAAATAAAACCTTGACTAAATCTCTTTCCCATTTTAAAAATGAGGGGGGAGGGGGAAACAGGGATAACAACTGCTTGGGGACTAAATCTGCTCTTGGGTTGTTGGAATAAAGAAATTTTGACTTAGATACAATCAACAAGGATATATAACACCAATTGGGTTTTTTTTAGGGTTTGGAATTATCATCGACTAAGTAGAATTTTCCTTGTATGCCCATTTGCACTGGCATGATAGAGATTGCATATATGTTAGAAAGCTTATAGCATATATCATTACGTTCATCGATATCTCTTTCCTTTTTTTTTAATAAAAAAAGAGAGTGGGAAGGAAATGTGGCTTCTACCCTCACCAAAAACGGTATTACATTTGTTGTATGTTTAATTATATTTCTTCCATGGGAAAAGCGGGCTGATTTATTTTAAGTTATAAACAAAGATTTAGGCCATTGTGGGTAATGGGTCTCTCTCAAGTCTCGTCATTCACAGAGGATTAATTCCTCTTCCGCACCGATGATGAAACTCTTCATTTACAGGGCTCACCATTTTATTTTATATTAGAGATGGTATGGTGGTTGAAATTCGAATCATTATTCCCCCACAGAAACAGAAAGGGCAAATATATCTATATAAAAAAGAAGGTGTCGAGAAGCCCTGTGCATGAAATGGAATCGATAAAGGTCTGCTAAATTCTTGAGGCAACAAAACAATTCATTCTGAACTAACAAAGATTTTGGGATTAAACTATACTTAGGAAGAGGCGAAACTAAGATTACACTGGACCTACATACATCATCTAATTTGTTGGGGTAAGTGCAAGATGAGGCAAGTTCAAGAAGTTGTCAAGACTCAACTACTCGCTGCTGTGCTGTGTCCTGTGTGGTGCCTGTGGTCCATTATTCCAGCACCGATCCTTGTATAGTTGCATACAATTTCTTCTTCCTTTGATCTTTGTTTTGCTTGTGACGAAGATACTTGTTTAATTTAAACCCACTTGAATGAGGAGATATGTTTAGGGTGGGTGGGCCGGCCAAGTAATTAGAATTAATCAAATAATTAATAAAGGAAAAAAGTGGCTTGACCCAAAATGGTAGAACAAGAAAGAGGAAACCAGATGAAACAAGAAAACATAATTAAGGATAGTTACAGTAATGCGGAGAGGAAAAAAAAGTAAACAATAGCAGATAAATATATACAAAGAACTGAGAGCTAAAAATATTGAAGAAAAGCATGTGGTAGAAAGATAACTTAAATGATAATTAAAATAGTTTTAGAATGTTTGGGAGTGCAGAAGTCAAATCACCAAATTAAACTTTGAGACCAAATTATTGATAAGAAGCACTATTTAACATACTGTTGACGTAGTAAACGTCCACCTATTGGTGAAAAAATAGGCTTATTTTATTTTAATCTCCTTATTAGGTGGGTTGAGATTGAAGTTCAAACCACAGGAACCTCAGAGCTGATGAGCCAAGGGTGATGGCATATTTAGATACAGGCTCGACATCAGAAAGTTGGTTGACAACCACCAAGCATGGTTCTGCATAAGGCCGAGGATCGTGAGCCAAAGTTCATGTTTCTGGACTTTTGGGTTTGGCCTATACCTACGTTGTTTGTATTTCTACATATTTATATATGTTTGTTGTATTATTTTAATTAATAGTGGTTAGATGAAAGGAAGATGTTGTTTCGTATTAAAAGTATTTAAATTGTATATTTATCTATTACTGATGGTATGTTTTCGCTTTCTCGATGAATTTGAGAGTACAACAGATGGCAAATTAAAAGAAACGTATATTTCAACTTCTATTGACATGGAGTAGACAGCCAAACTGAAATCGGCGGTTTAGTCTCGTTTGATCATTTCTCAGACCTTATTTTTCTGGTTCGGTCTGATTTTCTGAATTTCAAAAATCAGACCAGACTATGAACCAAATTAAACCGAATTAATAATCTGTAATTATATATACAACAATAGTATAATATATAGTACTCGTTTAACATTTAAACATATTACATTACTTTTGGTCTTTCAATAAAAAAACCATGGTCTGTTGGGTTCATAGTCAGAATCAGAATTGGAACCGAAATCCCTTAATTGGAACCGGAATGGCTTATCCCAGTCTGTTTGGTTCAAATGGGAATCAGAATCAAAGTTGAAATCGGCTGGAATGAATTCACATTCTTAAGGGAGGGGGAGAGAATTACCATTACCTCAAATGGGGGAATGCCATTCTGCTAAAAATAGGAATAAGATTCTGATTCTGCCCAACCAAATGGTTGGAATCGGAATAGACCACCCTGATTTCAATTCCATTCCATACCCCTATTCCCACAAACCAAACAGACCCTTAGTCTTTAATTTATAAGATTAAGTAAATCGATCTAATAAGATTTGGAACTTGATTAACCATTAAAAACCGGGAAAATCTATGATGCTGAAAAGATATGGTATGGGAAGAGTTTTGACCAATCAAAACCCACCCATGAATTTTGATAAATAACACCTGATTGGCTACCATGTTTATGATTCCAGTTAACTGATCATAAGTTTTTCAGATATCATATCTTTTCCATATCATAGTCGAAAACCTAATCAAACAAAACAACTAATCAAATATAATCTCTAGCAAAAAAAAAATGTAGTTGAACTTCTCTTAAACTCTCTTAGACTCCCAAACCTTTTTAGAAACCAGACTCCCATGATAAAAACAATCTGATTTGGTTTGGTTTCTATACTAAAATGGATAGGTTTGGTCCGGTTTGGACCAGACCGTGAGCACCCCTACTTGTAACCAATAAATTGGTATCACAAAAATGATAACCAATCAGTGGTATTTATCAAAGGCACAAATTTCTTAAACTACACTTATGTCATAGTTAATTGACTAACTTTACCCTTACTGTTTACATATTGTCAAAGTATCCCTATTGTTTCCAACAATTGACATCGTCAGAAAGTGCTAATGGAAAAAAATGAAATATCAAATTTACCCTTCACTGTTCTTCAAATTTTCAAAATAAAACCCAAGTGATGAAAAGTTTGAGGAAAATGAGAATGTGGCCAACAATGTGTTATAGTTAGTAGATCCAAACTGTGTAAATGTGGCCAACAATGTGTTGTGGTCATCAAATCCAAACTCTTTACGACATCCTTCTTTTATTTGCCTAGCTGTTTGGATCATTTTTAGACTTATAATTTGTACTAACTTGGACACTAACTAATTTGAGTTCATCAAAACTCATGGGGTAGTTTCAATCAAATTCTGAAACCTAAGATATTCCCATGTGTCATACCCAACTGCTCTTATGCTTGAGAGTTCAACTGCTCTTATGGTTAATGTACATTTCCTAGTTTGAGCTTGGTTTAATTAAATATTCGATGAATTTGAGTTTGAATGAAAAGTTTGAAACTGAATATAATTTTTATAGGGTAAATTTATTAAACTATCTTTAGCATAATGACACGTGGTATCCCTATTGTTTAACTATTGTTATCATTGCCTTAAGTGCTAAGGGAAGGAAACAATACGTCAAATTTTCCCTCTTCTTTCTCTTCAATGGAGCAAGGTCTCGACGGAAATTGGGACTCTTCTTCGTCTTCAATGGTGCAAAATATCAAGGAATGGGAAGCCAATTCTTCCCCAAAGGTTTGCACCAGTGATGCCTTCTTTCCCGGAGGCTTCCAGTTTCACCGTTAGGCGAGGCAATCGAAGGCTAGGAAGGCTAGCAGGTCTGTTTCATTTCCATTGAGACCGGTGCCGATACTGGTAGCGGCAGTGGCAACGGAAACAACAACAACAACGGTGGCTGTGGTGACATCTATGGGACGCAATACCGTATTCAAGCACAGACATGAGAGAAGAACAACTGCATAGACTGTAAATGACAAATGCATCACACAAATGGGGAGGAGTTGTTCCACCACCTATATACCTTCCCTTGTTTCAATTGCCATCACTTGCAGTGGCGGATCTACACAACGGCGGAGCTCCACCTAGACCGGACTAGAAAGGGCGAGGATTGGCACTTGTCTGCAACTGCCCTAAACTTCTTTAACAAATGGAGTTTGTGACATATCTCTGATCTTTCTTTTCAAAGTCTGTCTCTATTTGCCATGAGAAATGAAGAAGATCTCTACTGCAGCCTGACTCCTTGACGAGGAAGATCTCTACGGAGGGAGGAAAAATAGGGGAGATAAGTTACATGTTTTGAAAAAAATAATCTTTGTGGAGAATCCTCTCTCATTATGCAAGGCACAACCATATATATACACATACAATCGACACCTGAAATTTAGGAGCAGGAGACTCACTTGTAGTAGTAACCTACCTACTAATCATAACTAGCTAAAGACACCTAGGGAACTACCAGAATTTGTGCCTAGATACATGCTTGTCCAAAATTTCCTAGTCCATGACGAATTCCAATACTCCCCCTCAAATTGGTGCATGAAGATTCCGAATGCCCAATTTGCCAAGGAAATAGGTGAATTTCTCTTTGCCAAGAGCCTTCGTCAAGATGTCAGCCAACTGCTCTATGGTTCGAACATGCCGAGTAACAATGTTCCCATGCTGCAGTTCTCGCGAACAAAATGACAGTCGACTTCAATATGCTTTGTCCTCTCATGGAACACTGGATTCATGGATATATGCAGGGCTGGCTGGTTATCACAATATAAGTGCACAAGTTCGTCATGCGCCACTCCCAAGGACAATAAGAGTTTCTTCATCCACTTCAATTCATAGCATGTCGCAACCATCAAACAATATTCTGCTTCTGTCGAGGAGCGCGACACAATGTGTTGTTTTTTTATTTTTCAGGAAACTGGTGACTGCCCCAGCAAAACGAAATAGCCAGTCAACGATCGTCGTGACAACGGGCAGCTTGCCCAGTCAGAGTCACAATAAACATACAAGCGCAGATCGCTATCAGAACGCAATACTATACCTTGTCCAGGATATCCTTTCATATATCACACTACACGCAGAGCTGCCTCCCAATGTTCTTGCCGCGGGCTTTGCATGAATTGGGTCAGAATATGAACACAATAGCACAACTCAAGTCGTGTGATGGTTAAGTATATCAACCTCCCTACTAGTCTTCGATACTGATTCGGATTGTGCATTAGAGCACCCTTGGCCAGTGCAAGATGATGATTCTGTTCAATGGGCACTGACGCTGGTTTGGCTCCCAATAGTCCACATTCCAAGATAATGTCCAGGGCATACTTCCGTTGAGATAAATATATTCCATCAGGACCACGAGCTACTTCAATACCTAGGAAATATTTGAGTGGACCCAGATCTTTCATATGGAAGCATCGACTGAGATACTCTTTGAATTTCATAATGGCTACAGTATCATTTCCCCCAACAATCAAATCATTGATGAGAGTAGAATTTATCATATTTTTATCCCCAATTATTGTCTTTTATACTAAATTAGCACCTAATTGGACTCATATTTCTGTTCAGGGCATGAAAGAAGGCATCAAGAGCAAAGAAAGACAAATCGGATGATTTTTCACAGTTTCGACATCGTTCAACAATCTGGGCCTAACTCGCGTATTCGAACTCCGAATGGGCTGATTCAAGATCCACTGGAAAGATAAGAAAAAAAGGCCACAACTTTCATGCTTTGGGCTTTCGCAGATTCAGCCTGCATCGAAGTTAAATCCGGGCCCGAAGTCGCGGCAATTTCATAGGAAGGTCCAATCCGCAGCTGAACCCCAACTTGCAGAAAAGCCTGGCTGAATCCCAATTCGCAGAGGAGGTCTAATACGAATCCAAGAACAAGAAACTGAGAAGAGTCCTTCCAAATCTAAATTCTTGATGTAATCTTAGAGAGATAAGAGGATTGAGTTCATTAGATAAAAATACAAGATTAGAATTATGATAGGACTTTCTATTCTTGTAAAGATCAACTTCAAGAGGAAGTAGGAGACCACCCCCTCCCCTTTAAGCTTTATAAAGGAGGGGAAGGACCAGCTTTAGGCATCACTCAATCACTGAATCATTCAATTTCTGATTTGAATCAAGAAGCAATGAGCAATCAATCAAGAAGGGTTCAAGAAAGGTTCAAGAATTCAAGAAACTTCAAGAAGAAGGTGGCAGCAAGAAGAGGAGATCTCAGCACCATGGGCGAATTCAAGAGTTCTTTCTTCCCCTTTTTTTTGCTTTAATTCTTACATCATGAATTGATTTGTTTCTTGCTAGGGCTATGGAAAGCCTAACCATGTTAATGAATATATTTTTATCTTCTTGATTTATCCAAGATTGTGATTTCCATATAGTCTATGAATTATTGTGCTTAATGCAATTAAGATCTTGGCCACCTCTTAATTGATTTGGGTTATGTGAATGAATTGAGAGAGGAATTTACATAATTGACAAAATAATTCATAGTGTGAATTGAATGGTATATATATACATGATTCATCTGAATTTAATGGTTTTCTTAGACTTAATGCACTTCCATCTTGAGAGCTCTACTCGAGAGATCGAAGGGTTACTTGATGGGCGTAGGTTTAGTATATCTGGAGAGAGAATATTAAATAAATGTGGAAAAATCTTAGCTTATGGGAATGGCAAATAATCATGGTTAATCGAATCCATTAATATTCATTACATTGGTTAGGTGGACCTAAAGTACTAACGATTTCATCCCTTGCATATTTGGTTAGTGATCACCCTTGCTTCTATTTTCTTTTTCTAGTTTTTATTTTTAGTAGTTCTTACTCTTAAATCTAAATTTTGATTTTCCAAATAATTAGGGAAGGCTGTGGTTCTAATACTTATTTTGTTAAATCCCTGTGGGAATGATATTTTTTATACTCTTTGATAACTAATGCATTTGCTAGAGTTATATTTATAGCTATCAATCATCAACATATATCAGCATGTGTAGACGAACATTGTGTTTGAAATAAGTGAACAAAGAGTAGTCAGGATACGATTGAACAAACCTGAACTGTATCAAGGTTGCTGTTAATTTCAAGAACCAGCATCTGGGAGCCTGACGTAATCCATAGAGAAATTTCTTCCGTTTACACACTTTTGTTCGATCCTTAGATGTGAAACCTGGCGGCAATTGCATGTATACCTCCTCATCCAAATCCCCATGTAAGAATGCATTATGTACATCCATCTGATGCAACTCCCAGTTCTTAGCGGCTGCCATGGCTAAGAAAGTGCGGACTGTCGTCATTTTGGCCACAGAAGTGAAAGTCTCATTATAATCTAACCCCTCAACCTGTCTATTCCCGAGAATAACTATCCGAGCCTTATGTCGTTCAACCATCCCATTTGAATTATATTTGATCTTATAAACCCATTTACTCCCTATTGCCTTTTTCCTAGGATGTAGAGTTTCCAATGTCCAAGTACCATTATCCTCCAGAGCCTAGATTTCCTTCCTCATAGCTTCCCTTCATTTCTCACTTTTCATTGCCTCTGAAAAGTTGGTGGGTTCGGCTCCTGCAGTGACTGCAGCTGAGAAAGCTTGATGTCTAGTAGAGAAGTTAGTACATGTCACATAATTTGCTATGGGATAGGGAGTCGTACCTGAGGACTTTGATTCAAAGTTGGCTTGAGTGTGAATGGGGTTTTTCAATCATCGAGAAGTGTAGGTTACGTAGGGCTTTAACAAAACAGGCTACGTGCGATGCCAATGTCCCCTACCAAGTTGCTCTTCTGGTGCCGTTTGTGGTGCTGGATCCACATTAATTCTGTCCTCACTGCCATTCATTCCTACTTCCTGCACACTCTCTTCTTCTCCGTGTTCCTCTCTTCCATCATCATTATTCTCAAGGCTCCCCCTATCACAGATGCCGGCTGCATCACTCCCCTTATCTTTATTCCCTCTGTGGTTGTGTACAACATCATCATTGACTGCGGCATCAACTGGTGCAATGGCCGTGCCAGGTTTGTCTCCCAGAGTGGCTTCTAAACCAATGACATATGGAAATATATTTTCATGGAAGACTACATCACGGAAGACAAAGTATTCACCTCTTTCAACATCATATACGTGCCAACCTTTCTTTCTGTAGGGATAACCCACAAAAACACACTTCCTACTCCTTTCTCCAAACTTATCATTGTCTCAAGGACTCCAATGAGCATAGCAGAGACAACCAAATACTCTCATGTGCTCGTATTGAGGTGGCGTCCCGAACAGTACCTCATACGGAGTCTTCCCGCCAAGTACAGAAGAAGGTGTCCTGTTTATCAAGTATCCGGCGGCTAAGGCACACTCCCCCCAAAAACCAATGGGCAAGCCTGCTTGAAATCTCAATGCTCTCGCAACATTCAAGATATGCCTGTGTTTTCTCTCTACTCGACCGTTTTGTTGCGGTGTCCCAATGCATGAAGTTTAATGCAGAATGCCATGAGTCTCAAAGTATGATTTCAAGCTTTTGAATTCTGTTCCATTATCACTTCGAACAGTCCTGACTTGCTTGCCAAATTGACATTCTGCCATGGCACAAAATTTCTTAATAATATGTGCTACTTCACTTTTGTCCAGTAACAAGTAAACCCACACAGCCCGGGAATAATCATCAACAATGGTTAGAAAGTAAACTGCACCACAAGAGGCAGGTACTTTATAGGCACCCCATGTATCACAATGAATTAGAGAGAAACAATCATCAGCTTTATGTTTACTTTTAGGAAAAATTTCCCATGTTTGTTTTGCTCTGTAACAAACATCACATGGCTTATCTCCTTCAGTTCTACTATTTAATTTATCTACTTTAGGAAGAAAAGATAATATCTGTTTAGACGGATGCCTTAATGTACGATGCCATAACTCCCATTCATCCATACCTCTTGTTCTATTCACCCGAACCGGTGCTGCTCCTCTAAAATTATAGACCCCATCACACTGCTCACCCACTCCGATCAGACTCCTCAGGGTTTGGTCCTATATCACACATAGCTTGTCAGTAAAAGTGACAGTACAATTTATCTCTCGCAACAGTTTTGCTATGGAAATAAGGGTGCAGTTCATTTTTGGTACAAAAAGCATATGATGTAGATAAATATTTCCACCCAAATGTAAAGTCCCTTCCTTCACTGCAGTGGTTTGCTTCTCATTGGGAAGTCCCACCGGACATGGTGTAATATTCCGTACATCCATCAATAAGTCAATTTCTCCAGTCATATGGTGCGACGCCCTGAAATCAATTATCCAATCAGTAGAATTTTTCTTACCAGAGAGTTTTTCATTAGTCATGGTTTTGTAAGCATCAAGCATGTTTACGAGAATCTGCCACTGCTCGTCATTAAGCCCATTTAGTCCGGTCCTGTCTCCGTCAGTTATGGCTGCATTAGCAGCCACCTCACGCCCTGCCGATGACTAAGCAGCATGAGTTTTTGCTGAAATTCGGTCACGTCCGCCAGAAGGTCCAACATACTTGCTCGAACTCTCACCGTTCCTACTGCAAATGGCCATCGCCGTTTCCCTCCCTGACATCATGAAAGCGTCAATCCGTCCAGACATTGTCAACTTCGTTCACATCAACGTATCAAAAAAAAAGGAAAGACAGCCATCAGCAAGTGCGCCGCCCATCAGACCTCTACTGAGTCATGGGGTACTGGTCGTGCGGTCCAACGGCAACCAATAGAGGTGTTAGAGGTTTTTCTTCCTTCTAATTTCGACTTTGCGGCGGGAAGAGGAGTTGCAACGACAAGCTTTCTCTCTTGTTCTCATCAAATTCGATGAAGCATCGGTCCTTCGTATCAAATTCCGATTCCCGAGTTTTGATACCGTTTGGGGACAAGGGGTCTCAGTTTTCTTATTCCGTCAATCGATTTCAGACAACAACAGAGGCAATAGCAACAACAACCAATCCACTATTCATTAGCGTCTTCTTTCGAACCCGAAACCGGGGCAATGGTGACAAAAAAAGGAATGCACGATGGAGCAGCGTTTCTCATCCTCTTTGTGTTCTTCCTAGAAATCGCGACACTGTTCATCGTGTTGAAAACCAGAGTGGCAGTGGATCTGAAACCGATGACCCACGGGCGTTGAGAAGACATCTTCCGTGATCAAGATCCTCAAGCAGGTCGGTGCTTATCCGATGTGGATAGCCATGCGATCCAACCAGGAAAGGGTAAGATGAGGTACCGTCGATACATTTCTCGCAAAGTTCCTCTCATTGTTTATGGCACTAAGGGTTCCAAGATTGTGAAGGCTTTCCGCAACATCCCCGGTGTCGTTGTTGCCAGTGTTGTAGTTGCCAATGGGAGAGAAGAGGAGGAACAGTTCTTGCCGCCGTTGGTTCTGCTTGAACAGGGAGAGAAGAGGAACAGTAGCTTCGCCGCCGCTCTTCTGGGTTGGGTTCGAATGGAGGGGACGAGCTACAGTGCCGATCTGGAAAAACTGGAGTGCAAGGTCTGGACTCTGCCGGCACCAAGCGAATGCGGTGTTGCTCTCAGCAACTTCATTATGGCTCTAATACCATGAAAAAAATAATCTTTGTGGAGAATCCTCTCTCATTATGCAAGGCACAACCATATATATACACATACAATTGACGCCTGAAATTTAGGAGCATGAGACTCATAGTAGTAACCTACCTACTAATCATAACTAGCTAAAGACGCCTAAGAAACTACCAGAATTTGTGCCTAAATACATGCTTATCCATGCTTATCTAGAATTTCCTAGTCCATGACGAATTGCAATATGTTTAAAGAAGAATGGGAAAAATAGGGGAGGTGAGCTATAGGTTGAGGAAGAATAGGAAAGAGAGGGGTCTAGTGAGGAGGTTCTATCCAAATCGTCGTTGCAATGACGATGATAGGGGAGGAAAAATGACTTAAATCAACAAGTGTATGGATGCCACTGGCGTGGTTATTGAAAATCAATGGGAACTGACGGTGAGGGAGAGGGAGATCTCCAAACAATCCTTGATTGAATTGGTGAGGCCAAGAGACAGGGTTGAATCGGTGGAGACCAGCAGCAACAACCCTGTTATAGGAGACAGGGTTCTTACTGCAATTCCACCATCCACTAGCTTTGATTTGATATTTTTATAAATTTTTTTGTCACTAGAAAATCCAAAAGATCTATACGACAGGTGCTGGCGGTGCTGCTAGCGGTCGCTCAAAACCATTGAATTTAATGGAGTTCAGACCCATTTGGACTCAAGGGAAGTTGAGCTCAGATGAGAAAAGAACATTTCTACCTCCATTTCCATGGCTCCTTTGTTATTGCTCTTGTTTTGCTTCTTTGCATTGTCTTCACCACAGAGTGGAGCTTCTGGGTTTGAAAGGTTAGGGTTTTGATGAAGTAGAATTTCTTTCCCTTTTTCTCTGTTTTATTTTGAAAATTTGAAGAAGTTATCGACAAAAGTGGTCGGATACAAACAACGACAGTGGTGGCGATGGTGGTGGAGAAACAGGGAGTGGAATGGTTGCAGAGTGGTTCACTATAACTACTGCCGGGGAGAGGGATGGTGAAGAAGAAGGGAGAGGAATGAAGGGCAAAATTGGATTTTGAAAAAAAATTATACATCACGTGGTGCTACGTGTGTATGAATTTCGATGGAACATTAACGGATATTAACAGTAGGGGTAGAGCTAGTCATTTGTTAGAAAACTTAAGGGTATTGCAAGACAATAGCTAAACAGTAGGGGTACTGCGTGTCATTACGCTAAACAGTTGGGGTAGTTTAAGAGATTTACCCATTTTTATATTATATATATTATAACATGTAGTATTGTTGACACAAATTTCGCGCTAAATTTGGAACACAAAAAAATGTAGACAAATTAAAAGAAATTTAATTATTTTATTTTTGAGAAATGTAAGCATGAACACAACCTGGACTTGTATTTGTAGGTTGTGACAGACACGATCCAAAAAGCTTGACAACTTGTAGTTGTAGAAAGAACTTGCAGTGATCAATTGTATGTGAACAAAGTTTTTGTTCACATTCAATTGTTGATTTGAACGTGAACCGCAAAACCAACCTTTACCTATAGGAGATCCTTCAATTGTGGTGATTTGATGAAAGCTTTCTTGTAGCAACAACTTGATGACTTGAATTATTGAGTTGATAATTGCAGCAATTTAATTGTAGGCATCTTGATTGTACCAATTTCAAGATGAAAGCTACAACAACTTAGAATGGGAATAGCTCCGCCGGTGAAGCCCTCTTCTTCTTCTTGCAAGAAATGTTTCTAGTGAGGAGCTGAAAGCCGAATGAGGAAGAGCCGAAAAGGGAGCCCTTCCCTCTTGTTTTTTCCTCTATTTATAGAGGTTCATCATTAGACGATGAGCTGGTCCAAAGATTTGAATTGATTTGAACCCTCTCATCATAGTTGCTATTCAATTAATCACCATTTAATGCTGATTGACATGGGACCCACAAATTGATAATGCGGTGACCATATTGTTGACCTAGTTAAGATAAATAGGCCCTTTAATTGAAGTTAAATTCAATCCCTAGATGTACTTGGAACCAAATGCCACTTGGCACATGGTTGGATTTACACATAAAAGGAAATCCAATTGACTAGTTGTAACATTCCTTCTGAAATTACATTAATTCGGATACCATTGAGATCAAACAATATTCAATTTAAATGGTCTTCTCTAGACTGAAATGGCAAGTGAATTGATCCACCCTTAATTAAGGGGCCATGCTAAACTGATTGGAAAATCATTTATGAAGAGGCCACTTGGCAACTAGGTTGGTCAAGATCTAACTAGCATTTCTTCCCCCCTCTTTTTGTTTTTTCATATTGTGCTCCAACACCTTGGGCCAATATGTTAGAGGGCCCATACATGGGGTCCCACTAAACCTTCCATCCCATTAGGCCCAACATGCCCTACTTAATTTCACATCCGTCGGGTTGAGACATGAACCCATCCAATCCTTGTTGTTTGGCTTTCCCTGAGCTCTCCTCTTTCATCTGTTTATTGTTATTATTTTTTCTCTTTTTTTTTATACACCAACAAGTATATTCTTATATTACATATATAATATAAAAATATATTTTTATATTTTATAATACATGTATGTATGTATGCAAGTGTAAATTGAATCAACTCACTAGCTTTTGAGTTGAACTTTCTATTGGTCGATCTTAAGTTTGAATAACCAAGCAAGCTTACCTCGATATTCAAACTCAATTCAAGCTCTATTAGAATAAAACTTGAATCAAGCCTAATCAAACTCGAACGCAACTATTTGACTAGAGCTTGGTTTGATTACAACCCTGGTATAAATTGGTCATAACCACTCCATGAGTTTTGATGAATTCTCATTGGTTAATGTACAACTTAGGCCATGTTTGGGAGTATTTATGTTAAAAATACGTGCTTATTCGAATAAACACTTATTTGCACTTGACACCCAACTTTTTCAAGTGGTTATTAAAAAAACACTTATTTCATATTGGGTGTTTGGTTGTCTTTTTCTCCAATAATCACTTAAATAAGCATTTGTGACTATTTTGTCCTCCATTTTCTTTCAAATTTTACGAAAGCACTTTTATAAAAGTACTTTTATACTAACACTTTATAAAAGTACTTTTATGAAAGCACTTTTGTAAAAGCACCTTTATGAAAGCACTTTTACGAAATCACTTTAGTGAACTTTTACAAAAGTACTTTTAAGCACTTTTATAAAAAATACTTTTACAAAAGCGCTTTTACAAATGTACTTTTATAGAAACACTTTAATAAAAGCACTTTTATGAAAGTACTTTTACGAAAGCACTATGAAAGTACTTTTATAAAATTCAACTAGGGATAATTTTATAAGTGGTATTTTAAAATTCAACTAGGGATCATTTTCAAAGAAAAAAATTGAACTCGAGTTAGATGGTTAACCCGACTTGGGTCAAGTATATTCGGGCTAGGGTTTTGATTCTTCAACTCGAGTTAGGTTCGGGTTTTGTCTAACTTGTCTTGATGGGTCATGATACCTTGCATATATTCAAAGTATTCTTGTAATTTTTCAACTTCTAACTATGTAACATTAAAGTTTAAGATTTATTTACGTATTGATTTTGATTTTCCTAGTGGCACCTTAAAATCTATAAAACAATTTTCTAACTTAAATTAATGGATTTTATGTCTTCAAAACATGTTTAAAACATGCAATTGAAATGTTATGGGTTTGGTCGGGTTGGTATCGGGTTAAGACTTGGAAACGGAAATGTAGTTTTACCCTTCTATTAAATCCTGTCCATTTTTCCTCAAAATATTGGCGACTCACTCAGACTTGCAAACTACTCAAGACTCCCCTATTGATCTCCATTGAACCGGAAGCCCCCTCATGTGCCCAAACCCCCAGGTTAGACAACTTTTCCCGTCCTTCCCCGGCGGTGGCGCCACCAACTTCCCCAAACCTGTGCCACCATCTTCGGCCTCAAGATCACAATTTGGTCTGAACTTGGTGGTTCTATAGGCGATCTCAATACTTACATTCTCAACGTTTTTGCACCTGAAAAAACTTTGAAAACATTGGCAGCAATGATCACCGTCGAGTTGATGGTGGAGAAAGCAAAGGGATGAAATGACAGCAATGAAACCCCTTGGGCTGTATGGAAGAAAAGGTGATCTTGTGCTATACTTTGGCGATCTCTTTCCTAGCGAGGCACACAAACTCCCATCATGTCCTAGATCACATTCCGTGAATTGAAAGGGGAAGCCTACTCATCCATCAGCTCCTCTTGTAGATGCGGTGTAGCTTTACGAACCGTCTAAGCGTAGTTCGCTCGTGTTGATCAATCAAGAGTTTTGCTGCCACTCCTTAAAGAACCACGGGCAGAGGAACGCAGCTTTCCAAGAGGCAGTTATTCCCTTGTAGAGGCGATACAAACAGTGGTTTCTCTCCAAATCCCCTATAGAGTTCAGTGACACAGGGGAATCGTCTTCACGTAAGGGAATGGGCTAGTACAAACAGAGATTCCCTTATATAGGCGGCACGCATGATACCACCGATGCCACCAGCCCTTCCTGGTAAAGGGCAGAGATCGAGGCTTCCGTCCATGAGGGATGTCTAGTGGCCATCTCAATCACCATACACCCAAGAGCTCGGGGCTTCCGTCCATGAGGGATTCCCTATTCATCCACACGAGCAACTTCAGGTGCCATGAAGACCGGTACTGGGATGAAGGGAAAAATAAGGTTTTAAAAAAAATTATAATTTTAGCGGAACATTAATGGACCTTAATAACAAGGGTAGAGCTAGTCAATTGTTGAAAACTTAGTTGAGGTGACTCATATGTGACAACACACCTCTTACCAATTGTATTGATCAATTCAAAACTTTGAAGTAGAAACAACAATGCCCCTATTATTAAAAGGGGCATTTTTATCATATTCAAGTGCTGGTAACTTTCTCCCTGGGTGGGAAAGTTATTTACCCACCTAGGAGATGGGTATCACTTACTTGAATAAGTGATATTCAGGAAAATAAACTTTCACTGATCTTCACATAAATCTGAAAAAAAAGAACATGATATTATTGGTCAATAAGAACCAAAATCCCATTGACCAAATTTCCCCCTCTCAAAATTCAAAAAAAAAAAAATGCCCCCTAATTAGAAAACAAATAAAAATTTGTGGGATGAAGTAAAACAATGATTTCTCTCTATTATAAACTACTATATGGTATAGCGCAGATGATTTCTCTCTATTATAAATTGCATTTATCTTTTAGACATCAGACTAATCCATTGCTTATCACAGCTTCAAAGATTTCTGTCTAAAGCTTTCCAAAATTTACATTATGGCTACGATTTAAACAATTTCAAGTATATTGGATGCATCAGGGTTTGGGCTTTTTAAAAATTTAACAAATTCTCGACGCAAGTTTCACCTATAGTCCAATCCAGATCCACCCAGCCAAATTAGATTGAATTAAATATTAGAAAGTGACAACTCCATACATTCGGTTGGATTAGGGCTGATGCCTCAGGTAACCGACCCAACCTAAAACCGGGCTAGGCTACCTATCATGAGTGAACACGCCAATGCTTACTGTAGACCCATCTGTATTAAACACTCGCATATTCAGCTGTGATAGGTAGCTCAGCCCGGTGTGTATAATTTTGTCACCCAACTTAGCTAGGGCTTAAATGGTTAATAACTAGACAAATAACCCATTATTTTGAAGGTCAATATTTTTATTATTGATGAAGGATGATTTGACCCAACCTATGAAATGGTGACACGTAGACACTGACTCGGTGTAAGCGACAGCTCAGCATTGTGGCCCAGTATGACAAAGTAATGGGCCCAGAAAACAGCTCGCTACATCGTAACGCGCAAAAGGAGGAGCTCGCCACAACGCGAGCTCCGGGTTCCCTGAGCTACCTCTAAAGGGATATTCCGAGGCAACTTTAGCTTGCGAGCTAAGAAAACAAGCTCGCCCGAGCTCCCAAGCAGACAAGTCATCCCGAGGACCAATTCTACTCCTGAAGCATTCCGAGCTCACTACAAAGTAGCTCACGAATGGGCCGCACGAGCATTCCTCTGGAAGATTCTATCTGACAGGCCGTACCAATGAGACTGCACCACACCCCTTACTGACGACGTAGTCCCTGTCCAACGTCCCTCAGCAGGCAGAGGCGTGCTTGTCACTTAGGAGACGTGCCACTCACCCGGGCAAGGAGTACGTCCCAACGGCCACCTGCACAGCCTTGGCAGGTAACGACTGTGGCAAGAGCTCGGTGGCGGTTATGCCCGATCTCACAAGAGCGCCCCTATAAAAGCCCTCAGGGCAGAAGAGAAGTTCCTTCTTGAGACCTCTAATCTCTCGAATATAGTGATAAAGCATGACCTACACTCTTAGCCTTCGTTTTCCCTTTGCTCCCTGTATCCAATACTAACTTAAGCATCAGAGTATTCCCACCGGGTAAAATCCCCGGGAATCCTTATTTTCATCTTCTCAGGTGTCTTCCGTTGCCAACAAGGAGCTAGTCAGCAGCTAGCTAGGAATGCCTGGATCATGCCGCATCATTTGGCGCCGTCTGTGGGAAGCGCTTCAAAAGGCCTTTCTCTCTAAACTTTCTCAGTTCTTATCTTCCTGGAAACAATCCAACGCTCATGGCTTCCTCTAGAAACATCGGACGAAGCACGGAAATAGACAACTCCAGGGAACAACCCCAGCTTCCTACTATCTGTATTAGACAGTTCACCGTCCCCCTCTCTGCGGACGGAATCCCCAGCTTGAATGTGCCCCTCACAATGGCACATGTCGTCGCCCCACTCCCTGCTACAGTTGGAGCGACGTTCACCGAACCTTCGGTTGTGCCCCCAGCGGCCAACTCAAACCAATTTAAGGACTTGATGCAGTGCATGCGGGCCATGGAGGCCCAAATGCAACAGTTCCAGCAACTTCAGCTCTATCAACAACACGTACTGCACCAGGTCTCCCAGTATCAGTGTCAGCAGTAGTTCCCCCAGCTGCCTCAACCCCAACTTCAACAGCCGCGGTTCCCGCCTCGGCACCCAGCCTCGCAGCAAGCTAAGTCTTGCCGCCAAGGAGAAGTCCTCCAAAACCTCCCAAAAAACCAGGCCTCCCCCCGTAGCAGACGAGAGAGACCGGCTACTTCGATCTCACCGCGGGTAGACAGGTTGGGAGGACCCTGGCTCACCAGGTCTACATCACCTCGGCAGTCGAAGTTTGAAACCCCGCTCCTTGAGAACCGGTTCGAGGTTCTGGCAACAGATTCCAAGTAGGACCCCTCTGTCCGCAGCCATCACCAGCAAACCGGGCTACTTCCTGCACAAACCATTCCGGACAGCGCAGAGGTGAGCAGCACGAATGCCAAGCCCACCAAGAAGCAGAGACGCCGCCGCCGAGCTCACCGATCTGTCACCCGTGATTTGCCCGAGCTCATGGGCAAAGAAGAGGTAGGCTCGACCGAAGTCAAAGCTCCCCTCCTCTCGGTTCCATCTCCCCTGTCTTCTGAACTCCTGACAGTCCCGATGCCCAAAGGCTTTAAGCTCCCCCCTCTTGACAAGTATGACGGGTCATTTGACCCAAATGACCACGTAGATGCTTTTCAGTCACAGATGCACCTAGTGCGAGCTAGTGAGTCGTGCATGTGTATGGTCTTCTCCACCACTTTTAGGGGAGCAGCCCACACATGGTACCGGAACTTGGCACCCGGGTCGATAAGAAGTTGGGCGCAGTTTGCACAAGCCTTCATGTCCCACTTCGTCACCAGCAAACTATGCTCGCGAACTGAAGAAAGCCTCCTCAACATAGCGCAAAGAGAGGAAGAGCCCATCCGAGGCTATATCAACCGCGCCTGGACCCCGTCGTATGCCTTGCAGCAGCCAAGAAGGGCGTGACACACAAAGAGTTCAAGTGGCACATGGTCGTCAACCAACCCGCAACCATAACTGAGTTTCTGAAACTTGCAGACAAGTTCATAGCCACCGAAGAGGAGATCAACCAGAAGGGCGAAGGCGCACCCGAAAAAAGAAAGAGAGAAGGAGAGCCTTCCAGTCAGGGGGGCAACCGAAGAAAAAAGAAAACGATTCGGGGGGCAAAGCCCGGTCAATTGTTTCGAGCTCCTGTAGCAGACCGAGCTGATTACACCCCACTGAACGTGAAGTGGGCCGAGATCTTGATGGCGATCAAGGATGCCCTATATGTGAAGTGGCCACCCCGTTTGAGGGGGAATTCCAATGAAAGAAATAAGAACCTACATTGCAGTTTCCACAAAGATCACGATCACAGTACCGAGAGCTGTAAAAACCTCCACGGCGAGATAGAGGAGCTCATTTGTCAGATATTTGAGAAACTTTGTACAAAATAATAATAACAATAGTAATAAAACAGGTCGGAAAGGGGAGCACGGTAAGGATGCTCCCAAGTCCAGCAGTAGGCTGGCCGAACAACTACAGAGGCAGCCTCCGGAGGACAGGCCAGTTCAAGGAACCATCCACATGAAAGTGGGAGGTTCAATCGTTGCGGGTTGCACTTCAGCGGTAGCTCAGACGTCGGTTCGTGATGCCACCCGGGAGGAGCAGAACCCCCAAAAGCGGCCAAGAACAGAAGAGTCAATTTTCTTCACAGAAGATGATGCACGAAGAGTCTACTACCCCCATGATGACGTGCTCGTGTTAAAGCTAAGAACCAACAACTTCGAGGTCAGGCGCGTACTCGTCAACTCAGGCAGCTCAGCCGACATCCTCTTCAAAGTTGCGTTTGACCACCTTCAGTTGCAGCGAGGCGACCTGAAGCCTATAGACACCCCTTTGGTGGGCTTCAGCGGAGAAGAGGTCTGGCCCCTCGGGAAAGTAACAGTACCTGTGGAAGTTAGCACATGGCCTTGTGTGGTCAGGTTCAAACACGACTTCCTGGTGGTCACGACCCCCTCCCCCTACAATGCCATAATAGGTCGACCGATCACCCATGTCCTGCGGGCAGTGGTTTTCACCTACCATCTGGCTATGAAGTTCCCTACAGATTTCGGTGTGGGGGTAGCGCGGGGCGACCAGCTCGAGTCCTGCAAGTGCTATGTCGTCGCCTTGAAGGGAAAGACCAAGGTAGCCGATGACCTCGAACTGAAGCGACCTACGGAGCAAGGCGAAGAACGAGCTGCACCCATAGAAGAAACTGTCGCAGTCCCTACCTCAGTGGCAGACCCAGCTCGGACGCTTTAGATCAGCGCTTCCATCCAGGAGCCTCTACGATCCAAACTGGTAAGTTTTTTACTTCAAAATTTAGACATTTTTGCATGGTCCGCGGTAGAGATGCCCGGTATAGACCCCAAACTCATAACTCACAAGCTGAATATTGATCCTGTAGTTAGGCCCGTTAGATAGAAGAAATGCAACCTAGCCCTGGAGCGGTGGAAAGCGGTCGACAAGGAGGTCGAAAAGCTCCTCACAGCCGACTTCATAAGAGAAGTCCACTACCCGAGTTGGGTAGCCAACCCTGTCTTGGTAAAGAAGACCAACGGCAAGTGGCGCATGTGCATCGACTACACCGACCTACCCAAAAGACTGCTTCCCGCTCCCCAGAATTGACCGATTGGTGGATGCAACCTCAGGACACAAGTTGCTAAGTTTCTTGGATGCCTATTCGGGCTATAACCAGATCAAGATGGACCCGGCGGATGAAGAAAAGACTGCCTTCATCACAAAATTCGGTCTGTACTGTTACAAGGTTATGCCCTTTGGTTTGAAAAATGCAGGGGCAACCTTTCAAAAGCTCGTAAATAAATTGTTTGCGCCGTTAATCGACAGAAAAGTAGAATGCTATGTAGACGACATGGTCGTCAAAACTCAATTCTCACATGACTTAATACCAGACTTGCATTTTGTTTTTGAAATTTTGTGTAAGTTTAATATGAGATTGAACCCAAACAAGTGTATGTTCGGTGTGACATCGAGTAAATTCCTAGGATACATCATTAACCGGCGCGGCATTGAAGCCAACCCGGATAAGGTTAAGGCCATCTTACACATGAGACCACCCCGTAAGTTGAAGGAGGTTCAGAGGTTGAATGGTCGCATAGCCGCCTTGAGCCGCTTCATGTCCAAATTGGCGGACCGCTATTTGCCGTTCTTTAAGGCGATCAAGAGCAAAGGGTTCGAGTAGACCCAAGACTGTCAGCTCACGTTTGATGACCTCAAGAAATACCTCGCTAGTGCGACGAAGTGGTCAGTTTGGTACTAATAAAGGAAGTGGATCGGATCCAACGGCCCATCTATTATGTTAGTTAAGTATTGTAGGGAGCAGAAACGAGATACCCAGAGATGGAAAAGCTAGCATACGCACTGATAATCGTAGCTCAGAAACTCCGCCCGTACTTCCAAGCTCATATTGTTATCGTCCTCACCGACAGACCCCTGAGGCAAGTATTGCCTAAGCCCGAGGTCTCTAGTCAGTTGACGAAGTGGGCCGTTGAGCTCAGCAAGTATGACTTCCAGTACAAGCCGTGAACTGCCATTAAGGCCCAAGCCTTAGCAGATTTCATAGTCGAATGCACATTCAGCTCCGAAGTCCCCAGGTCGGTTGAGCACAAGGCTCCCAGCTCGGGTGAGCCCGATGCTCCTAGGTCGGTCGAGACTAAACCTCATGAGGTAGCAGCCAGTGTGGCATCTCTCCTAGTTCGGCCAACCACGAGCTGGGATGAGAAGCCTTGGATCCTTCACATAGATGGCTCCTCAAACCAACAGGGCAGTAGTGCTGGAATAGTTCTACACAGCCCAAGCAGTACAAAAGTGGAATACGCGCTACGCTTTGAGTTCGCGGCGTCTAACAATGTAGTAGAGTCCGAGGCGTTGATAGATGGACTAGCCATAGCCAGAGAAGTAAAAGCAAAATACATTGTTATCTGCAGTGACTCCCAGCTTGTGGTTAACCAGGTCACGGCGAGTATGAAGCTCGCGAGCCAACCATGATAGCCTACTTGACCAAAGTTAGAGAGGCTCTGCTCGACTTCCAATCACACTTCATCAGACAGATCCCTATGTCGGAGAATGCTGAGGCCGACACCCTGTCCAAGTTAGCTAGCACTAGCGACATCACCATGAGAACCGTGTTCATAGAGGACCTGTCTCGGCCTAGCATTCTTAGGGGGGCAGAGGAGGTCACTCCCGTCGTTCAAGCAGAGCCGAGCTGGATTGACCCACTCGTGAGCTTCTTGCTACATGGAACCCTCCCTGTAGATCGCAATGCAGCCAGAAGAGTGCAACGCTAGGCAGCCAAATACGTCATGATAGATGAGCGGCTGTACAGGAGATCCTACACGCTCCCTTATCTGCATTGCTTGCGGCCTTCCGAAGCCGAACTCATACTCTCCGACACTCATGAGGGGTTGTGTAGCAGGCACTTGGGGGGCCGAGCTCTTGCCCAGAAAGCACTTCGACAAGGGTATTATTGGCCAACAATGAAGGTAGATGCCATTGAACTCATTAGAAAATGTGACAAATACCAGAGACATGCTAACATTCACCACCAACTCGCTACCGACCTCAAGTATCTCACCAGTCCATGGCTCTTTGCACAGTGGGGCATCGATCTACTTGGGCCATTCCCGCTAGCAACGGGTGAAAGGAAGTTCTTAGTAATAGCAGTGGACTATTTTACCAAGTGGGTAGAAGTTGAACCCCTCGTAACGATAACAACCCGAAATGTCCAAAACTTCTTTTGGAAAAACATCGTATGCTGCTTCGGATTACCTCGGGTATTGATTTCTGACAATGGAAAACAGTTCAAAGACATCAAATTCTAAGACTGGTGCCAAGACATGGGAATCCGACAGAACTTTACTTCAGTCGCACACCCTCAGGCAAACGGTCAGGCAGAAGTAACGAACAGAGCCATCCTCCGAGGATTAAAGGCACGGTTGGACCGAGCTAAAGGATTGTGGGCAGAAGAACTACCCGGTGTTCTATGGGCATACCAGACCATGGAGAAGACCGTTATGGGAGAAACACCCTTCAATCTCACCTATGGCACCGAAGCAGTGATCCCCGCAGAGATCGAAGTACCTACGTTGTGCTTAGAAACATATAGTGATCAAACAAACGAAGATGAGCTACGTACCAACCTCGATCTACTCAACGAAGTAAGGGACCTCGCATACATTAGTTCCGCAACCTACTAGCAGAGAGTAGCTCAGTACTATAACTACAAGGTCAAGAAGCGAAACCTCCGCATTGGCGACCTGGCCCTTCATAAAGTTATGGTGTCTGAGCCCGGCGCTGGCAAGCTCGGGTCCAACTGGGAAGGTCCTTATCGAGTGAAATGAGCGCTCGGGGAAGGAACATATGAGCTCGAGACCCTCGAAGGGAAATAAGTACCTCGAGAATGGAATATTGTCAACCTAAGGCAATATTATCTGTAAGAATCGAGTAGGCCACGAGCCACTCCCAAAGCCTAAGGGCCAGAATACCGAGCTAATATGACCTCGGCACAACAAGACCCATTTGCCTCTATGGCATGGGCAAACTCTGAGAGTGGGCCACGAGCCACTCCTTCAGCCCAAGGCCCAAAACACCGAGCTAACTAAGACTTCAGCGTGAAGAAAGACCTAGCCACTTCAGTGGTGAAGGCAAGGTATGAAATATCAAAGGCGTAAGCAGCTCGGGTTTAAACCCTACGAAGCGTAGCTCATCTCAATACGTTGGTTGAACTGAGGAATAACCAATCAATGCATAGTTCGGGCATATATAGTAATCACTTCGCGGTATGCCATAGAGGCCTTAAATGTTAAAGGACAAATCGGGTTAATGACTATCGAAAAGTCCTACTCCGGGCATGTAGCTTTAATAGCTTAAATGATCTCTTTAGCAAAAATAAAGGGAGTTCATCATACTCAGAAGAAGGAAAAAACTTTCATTGTCAAAAAAAAAAGAGAAGAAAAGAAAAATAACAAGTGCAATAACCGAGCTAAACAGCTCGAGAAAGGTTCGATTATCACAGGGCACAACCGTCCGAACGAAAACTTGTGAAAAATCGGGTTTACGACACCCAGAAGCCACCAGAAGCCTAGAGAAGCGCCGCATCAAGGATCCGCCTCCTCATCCTCTGGAGAGTCAGGCTCCTCTTCATCCGCTTGGTCCACTGTCTCAGGAGACAGACCTTTCATAGTGATGCCATCGATGTTGAGCCCGGAGAACTTCTTCCGGACTAGCCACCGGCAAAGCTTAAACTCTGAGCGGTATGAACCCGACCCATACTCCGCCTGGAGGTCCTAAAATTCCTAGGAGTCTTTAAAATCCCAGACCGCTCTGTCTCGCTTAGCCTCCACCATCTGATCAAAGTTTTGAGTCCAATTCAGAAGAGTGGACTCCAAGTCCCGCACCTGCTGCCTAAGGAGCTCCCTCTTCGCCGCCATCCTCGATGGTTCCTCCCTATAACGTGCACTCTCTTCAATAAGCCGGACGATTTGAGCCTTATGGTCTTGGACGAGCAGCTCCTGAGACTCGCTCCCCTTGCGGGTGTGATGGAGCTCACCCTGGAGCTTCTGGTTGGCAGCCCGCTAGTCGAGGGCGTCGACACGATGGATGCACATTTGGAGAGCCATGGCATGGATGGCGGAATTTACCTATCGAAGAAAAAGAAGATCAGAAGATAGTGGAAAATGGAAAAAACAAGAGAGAAAAAGGGAAAAAGGTCACTTACCACCATGCAATGAGCGGAGGCGAACATGGAGAGGTCCCAGGGCTCCATTTTTCCCCACTGGGCGATCTCGTCATTAGTGATTTCCTTCCGACTCCTCCGGCGAGCTACCAGATAATCATTTACCCCTTACCAGTTTCCCACTGGGAACCGGGGGTAAGGACGGGGCTGAAGGGGGTTACAGGGGGCCTCCCCCGGGCCTCCCCCGGCTGAGGGAGCTCGTCACCCCCAGGGTTAAGACCGGCTCGGTAGACCCGAACTCAGTGCTTCCCGAAGGAGAGGTCCGGTCGGGGAGCGTCCTCTTCGCATGGTGCCTTTGACTACTTGAGAGAAGGCGGCATGAATCGGCACTGGACATGATGGCTGCCAAAAGACCATAAGATATTAGTCTGACAAGGAACAAAATACATGTGTACACAATACTGTCACAAGGCACTACACGACCTAGAAGACCGACCTATCAGGGCTCAAGCCTGCCTGCATGAGCTTCTCCTCAGTCAAGTAGTCCAAGCAAAGGAAGCCTACCGACGCCTAGGACAGCATCATTTTCCGAGTCTCAGGGTCCAGCTCGACCCTGGGGTCCTGAATGGCGCCCCTCCAAGCAGTGGGGAAGGACCACCCCTCGGGATTACGGACCTCAAAGTAATCCCGCTTCCAGGCGAGAATCTTATTCGACAGCTCATACAAGAGCTTATAGCCGCGTCAGGGAGAGAGGTAATAAAAGCACCTCTCCGGAGGAACCTCAGGAGCAACGTTCTTTATACAAAGGATAGAGACAAAAATATCAAGGTCCAAAGGAAGGCAGTACTTGTAACACAGGGATATAGTCCCAATCATGTTTTGAATGGCGTTGGGATGAAGCTGGTCAATGGTGACGTTGAAGTGATTTAACACCTCCACTATCAAGGGGTGCAGGGGAAGACGCAAGCCAGCCTTGAGGCGAAAGTTGCGGATCAGAGACTTGAGTCTCTCCACTGTCATTAAGGAAGGGCCAAAGGTATCAGGCTCCCTCCCCCTAAAAGTAGACGCCATGTCGCCAAAGGCCTCCCGAGCCTCTGGGATATGCTCGTAGGCTCCCCCCGAGCTCGAGGGAGCATCATCATCCTGGCTATCGCCCCTGTAATAGGTATGGTATGGGTACCCAGACATGGTTGACAGCGGTTGGGACTCACCAGAGTAGACGGAACGGAGCAGACTGAGGAACTTGGGTAGACTAGGTGAAGTGCACGACCTTAGAATCCAAAGACAGCAAGATGGCGTGGGAGAAAATATGGCCTGAGGGGTCCCCCTATTTATAGTCTCCATCCTTTCAAATTGACGGCCCAGATCAAAGTAGATTCAACGGCCCGTGGGCGCCATGACCGCACGCATTCTTAAAATTGAAGGCAATTGGCGGCACATCTTCCATAATTAAGGTAGTCGCAGCTGCACGACGTTCGGAGTTAAAGGCCACCTTAGCACGTTTTCAGAATCCAAAAGTCAGGTAAGTCAGAAGATCTCTTGATTCCCACAAATGCATTTAATGAGGATAGTCAATCAAGTTTGAATTTCGGTCAAATCATTCCATTGCACTTCATAAACTCTCTGTGCTAGCGGTACTCATAGTTCGAGGAGTGGGGGGCAATTGATGAAGGATGATTTGACCCAATCTATGAAATGGTGACACGTAGACACTGACTCGGCGTAAGCGACAGCTCAGGATTGTGGCCCAGTACGACCAAGTAACGGGCCCATAAAGTAGCTCGCTACATCGTAGCACGCAAAAGGAGGAGCTCACCACAATGCGAGCTCCGGGTTCCCCGAGCTACCTCTAAAGGGATAATCCAAGGCAACTTTAGCTTGCGAGCTAAGAAAACAAGATCGCCCGAGCTCCCAAGCAAACAAGTCATCCCAAGGACCAATTCTACTTCTGAAGTATTCCGAGCTCACTGCAAAGTAGCTCGCGAATGGGCCACACGAGCATTCCTCAGGAAGCTTCTATATGACAGGCCGTACCAATCAGACTGCGCCACATCCCTTACTGACGGCATAGTCCCTGTCCTTTCGACAGTCTGCACCCACGTCCCTCAGCAAGCGAAGGCGTGCCTATCACTTAGGAGACGTGTCACTCACTCGGGCAAGGAGTACGTCCCAACGGCCACCTGCGCAGCCCTGGCAGGTAACGGCTGTGGCAGAGGCCCAGTGGCGGTTATGCCCAATTTCACAAGAGCGGCCCTATAAAAGCCCTCAGGGCAGAAGAGAAGTTCCTTCTTGAGACCTCTAATCTCTCGAATATAGTGATAAAGCGCGACCTACACTCTTAGCCTTCGTTTTCCCTTTGCTCCCTGTATCCAATACTAACTTAAGCATCAGAGTATTCCCACTGGGTAAAATCCCCGGGAATCCTTCTTTTCATCTTCTCAGGTGTCGTCCATTGTTGACAAGGAGCCAGTCAGCAGCCAGCTAATACCCGGATCGCCGCATCAATTATTAATCAGGCTTATCGAGTGCAAACCAATAACCTTGATTATTAGTTTGGTAAATACTTGGTTCCAGCCTATGCCTAAACGGTTAACTAGACAAAGAACCTATTATTTCTATTATTATCAAGCTTATGGAGTGTAAACCAATAATTAATCCCTGATTATTAGCTTGGTAGGAAGGAGATAAATGGACTAGGACTAGAATTATTTATTGGATGGTCATCATGTTACATGATGTGAAACCAATTAAGGGAAGTATTGAGCATTATATATATTAAAACAACTCGCAGAGAGAAAGGTTTATCCACCAAACACTGACCAGGTCTCCACTTAGAGAAAAAAGGGTTATATCTAACAAAGCCTTAGAGCGCAGGACTTGTTCAAAGACGTGATTAACCTTTGAGAATTAGAGGGGCACTCAACCGACTTTATGTATATCCACACAAACACCAACCCTTTTTCAGTCAAGCTCAGACAGACTCAAGTGCAAATGCAGATATGTAAACATAAGATTTTGTACTGATTTGTGCGCTAACCCGAAAGGACCATAGGATCATTCTTCTTCGAGGAACAAAAATTCAAACAAAGTTGGCAAGCTGAGTTTTTTCTGAGCATTTCACATTTGGACGAGAAATATAATTAATTAATTAATTATGGGCTTAATAATTAGTGGAAATGTTCTAAACTGTTTGCCTTCTCCTGGTCTAAAACTCTCAAAAGCATTTAGCCATGGTAATTTATGCCCCCAAACCGAAGACAATCCTCTGAATAATGCCCGAAAGAAATTCTGCATGGATGCTTAATTATTAAAGCTGATTCTCATTACATACATCACATGAGGATTGAGGAGGGCAGTCACCAGCCACCACTCACAAAATTCAAAAAAAAAAATAAAAAAAACTTAAACTAAATTACAAGTATGTATAAGATTTCCTACACATTACAAAAGATTCGTAGAAGAAAGCCTCGCGATCGAGTTCTACAGAATAAGGTGTCTTTGTTTTAAATCAATTTCCCTTCCTCTGGCTGGATGTGTTAATCCTCAATCCTCATTGATTTAGATGCCATAAGCATAGCCACGCACGTATTGCCGTGAACCCCGAATAAATCTAGGCAATTTGCTTCGTCTTCACACATTGTTGTCAGTTGCAGGGGCTGGCTTGCATGAGTGAAGGATGAAGTTGCATGCTCCCACTGCCTCTGCAACCGTTAGATAGACCCATTCCTGGCCAATTTCATCGAGGAACTTGGACTTGTCTAGCTTCTTCATTACTTCACTTCCAGGGTTTGCTAGAACCAGCTGCTCCATCCACAAAATTACAACATAGTTAATTTGCACACACAGAATAGTAAGCCCAAATGTAAGAAGAGAGGTTGGGCGTCGGGAATTGAAAAGTGGAAACAAAACTAAGAGACTGTACCTTGAGCCCTCTTCTGTCAATGATCTTTTTGACTTCTTCAAGCATGCTGATCCCGCTTGTATCGATGTTAGCTACGGCTGTGAATCCAAAAAAAAATTGAGTGTGAGGTGAATCCTGCTTATATAACATAATTTTGTGTTATCAAATCCATGGTTTTCGAATTCGGACGGTCGAACCATTTGGCCCGGGAACCTTCAGATGACCGATTCTGTTTTACCCCAAATACAGTCCCTGGTCAAACATTTTCTTATTTTTAAATATATATATATATATATTTTTTTGTCAGAACAGGCCGTCCATTTGGTGGCCAGAACAATGATCAAAACACCACAAATAATCATACTTACAGCCCATATCAAGTATAATATACTGTAAGCTGGCTTCTCCTGATGATTTTAGCTTGTCTTCCTCCTCATCTATCCATCTCGAGATCCTAATCAAGCCCAGAATCGTGAATCCTGTGAGTAGTCTGTCTACTAGTGGTGACTGGTGAAATCTCATATTATTTAGTTTGTGCAAGTTCTATTATACGATTTATCTCTGTTTGTAATGGTTTTGAGTATTACCTTTCTCTCAAGTAGCTTGCATTGGCAAAGTAGATGGGGGCATCAATTCTAAGTATGAGGACTCCTGGAACACTATCTACAACTGGGTATTGTTCAACACTTCGGTAAACCATGGAGTTTGGGATATTGCCCAGAACAGTGGTCCTTGGTCTTGCTACGAACAAAAGTACTCTAAGCACTGAGAGTGCGACCTGCGTTCACATAAACATATTATACACCTCATTTACAATACAAGCAAGTAGCTCAAGTATGAACTCCTGAGTCCTGACCAGTGACCACTCTAGGCCGATGCTAAATTAAGCCTGGACACTTAATGGGCTAATTTGAAAGCCCACTTAATCCAGCCTAGCCCAATAGTTGTCCCGGGCCCAGTTGTGAGACTGAAAGAGAGCAAGAGAGGCAGAATCAGGGATACCCTGGATGATTGACTGACTGAGTGTTAGTCCCGTTAAAGTGTTAGAGAAGTATAACATACCGCAATGACTAAGCCGATCTCAACACTGCCAAAAACCACACCGATGTATGCACTTATGCACACAACGAAGTCGAACTTGTCGACCTTCCAGAGATGGAGGGCAGCTTCATAGTCGATTAAGCCAATCATTGCAGCAATAATAATGGAGGAGAGCACCACAAGAGGTGTGTAATGGAACAATGGCGTTAAGAACAACAGTGTTATCATCACTGCAGTGGCCATCACAATGTTGGAAACTGCTGTCTTGCATCCTGCGTTGAAGTTAACTGCCGATCGCGAAAACGGCCCTGAAAAGTTCCAATTACGCTCCAACAATGTTAGTAAATCCCCAAACAAACCAGAAATGCTTTTTCTTTTCAGCTTTTCCATGCCTTAGGCTACTATGATACCCTTCTCGACAGGGTCTGCAGCTTGGATTTGGCCAAACTGAACCCAAGTACCCAACATATTCGAAGATAGCCGAAGGAAGATAGGATTGGGTTGAAAAAGAGGTCATGGTTAAGGTTGGAAAATGCTAGCCAAATTTAAAATCTAAAATCTATTTTTTTTTTGGTAAAAATAGGAGAAGCTAGAAATAGCTTAGCCCCAAGCATTACAAAAACAAATAGAACTTAAATCCCTCAGAAGAGCAAAAATTAAGAGTGTTAATAGGGGTTGAAAGAACTTGGTTCACCATGTGGACTCTCTGAAAAAGTGACTCCACAATCCAAATCTGATCTGATTTATTATGGTTGTTCATTGGAATTCTTGGAAAATAAGCAATCGAGTTGGCGAGGGATTGGAGAGACCGAGAGAGGATGACCTAATTTAATTATTTATAATTGTTGAAGCTTGGCCTATATTTCAGGTCTAGATATGGGCTGGGCCAAGGCAATTACCCATGTACCATCTCCGCATAAAAAGTGTGTATGGTTCAGTTGTTGTGCGCATTTAGGGACTTGTTTGTGAATATGTGGCTAGGGTTCCAACCTGAAACCCATCCAAATCCATTAACTGATTGGGTCAGGGTTGAAAATTTAGCATGATAGGGGATTGACATCAACCAGGTCCAATTCGAGCCAAGCTGGGGGATGAAGTGACGGGGAAAATTCACAAGCAAACTGGAAATAGAGAAAAACCTGTAGTCAAGTAGCAAGAAGTGCAAGAACCAGCGATGTTCATCATGCCAAAAGCAATCATCTCTTTGTTCCCATCAATATGATAGTTCTTGAACATAGCGAAGCTTCTCCCCACAGCGATTCCTTCCTGTTTTTCATTCACCACCACCACAAATTTTAGTTTTATTCACCAACAAATCTAATTTAGAAAGCGATCTGTAGGGTGCAAATTTGAATAGCCCAATCCGAAACCAGACTAAGCCGGAATCAACGCTGGAACAAACCAATTAACACACCAACGAGCCAGTCCTAAGTTGGTTGAGGCTATGATTTCATGTTCTATAAATTATATAATTCTTACACTACAAAATTTGTTTTTTTTTCTAAAAAACCATTATTTTGATGGTTTTAAAACCATATATTATTTAAAATAAATTAGAATTTGGTAATGTGATTTTTTTAGCAAATGAAAATGAAAATAAAAAACATTCATGTACTAAAACTCCATAATTATTTGTACCAGACCAGACTCGTACGTGGAAAACATGTTATCCATGTGAATGTGAATGTGAGGCCGTGCAAAGCGAGGCAGAGTCAGCCAGTCAGGGTCACAGTCTCACAGACAATCTTCCTATATTGTTAAATATATATTTATTTTAAAATCTTAAAATTAATCACGTGACTAAACGGCTTTAAAGTTCAAACATCCGAATCTTGGTCACGTGCAGCTGCTAAGCCGCGGGACCCACCACAAACGTGGGCAGGCAGGACCGGACGATTCTGAAATTAGTAAAGTATGTACTAAAGATTCGTGGTGGTGTCTGCTGTCATGTGTGGTCAAGAAAAGTCAAGCTTCTGGTTTCTCTCGTTGAAGTGAACCTGAACGGCTGAACCTGAGGGGAATAATTTGTCATAATTTGAGGAGTGAGGGGGTCAGGACTCAGGAGGCGACGGACGGAGTACTTACGGCGAGAGCGATGACACCCGTGACGATTCCGGTTTTCATGGCCAACGTCAGATACTGCGACCCAAAAGCCAGATCGGTCAAAGACGGTGGGTTCAACCCTTTCTTCAAGTGTCCTATCTGTTTCAGACATGACAAAAACATACAGCGTATCAATCGCGTTTACGTTACAGTAGAAAACAATACAATCTGATCACTATTATCCTCCAATCACCACCATCCGTAATTCTATTTTGTCCTTGGCATTTGTCCTAGGCAGCAAGCCCATCTACACCAACCCGTTTTTGATTTTTGATTTTGTATTTGGGTCCTACCCGGTTACTAAGTAGTAACCTTAAAACCCATAAAAATTTGGCCGGTAGCCAAGGCATGAGTGGCCATACATGTCATCATGTGGCCCCACTTGTTGCTTGGCACTTCCACTGATCAATATTATTTGGCTAAACCCATGAGATGAGCCAGACATATAGTAAGAAAAGATTTTGACTACTGTTGGGAGTGGGGATGGATGGGAATTGGGATTCCTTACCACTTGGACCCCGTGATTTTCAGCATGGGTGAGATAGACGAGGAGGCTTCCCAGAATGACAGAAGTAAGCGGCGCCATGGCTGATATCCAGAAGAACTTTGGTCGTCTCTTGCTCTGTTTGTTGTCAAAAACATCACATTAATTTGATTATCTGAATGGAACACTTGAACTTAATTAAAATTCCTTTTGCCAAGAGAAATGGGAAATTAAAATGGATCCAACCAGTACTAAATAAAAGGAAAAAAGAAGTTTTATTATTGGGAAAGGAAAAGCCGACAAATTTACTTGGTAAAACTTCCTAATCGATCCGAGGTCATGGTTTTCACGTAGAGGGCAAGAAATTGATCCCTTTTATTTAGTACTACTTAGTCAAACAAATTAAGATGAATGGATATTTCTTACTATTGCTCACCTCACTGATAAGTTTGGAACTGTAGCAGAGATAAGGAAGGGTTAGCTAATAGCTAGAATTGAGTAAGGGAAGAACGGTAGATCAAGTGAAGTTCAGAATCTTCATAAAGTCCGTTTTGGTTGCTTGGAGACAAACCCATTTAATTGTTAAATTGTCACTGTTGTTGTCACTTTTTGGCAGCAACAAATGGGATATACGACAAGTGAGGTTGGGAATACAGTTGCATTTTATTTACTTTAAGGTCATGTAGCCTGCAATATTTATAGTAATTCGTTCTGTTTCACTATAACTGAGTAAGCTACAGCTACAGCTACAGCTAGCGTTTCAGAAGAATTAATGAAGGGGGTACTTGAATTTACTCACAATATATCTAGTGAGGATGAGGAAGAAGAGGAAGCAACAGCCCAAGACACCACTTTCCCATCTCCACTGTAACAATCAATCACAACACAACAATGAATGATCATCAGAAATAAAGAGTAAAAAACGAATGAAGCCTAATGCCTTTCTTTACATATTACTCATGACCGGAAAAGTTAAAAACAAAACAGGACAAAAGCTTTGTTCTTCCATTTGCAAAATACACTTGTTCATTTTATTGTGGGTGGATCATTGATGGTTTTGTGGTGGAACACGGTTGGTGATGGTAATTCATGTCATAGTCATTCCCGAAAACCTGGTTGTTGATTTTTCTGCTGAATAATTTTGTCTTTCGAAACACAAGACTGAATTTTAAATAATTCTCTCGAAGAAAAATAAAGAAAAACCACGGCATTCTCTTTCATGATAGATTAAGCCTCAAGTTGACTGAGAATGGTGGGTGAGCTTCTCAAAGAAATGCAAAACTATCGGTATCAAATCAGTAAAGGTTATTGGGTGACTCTAAAACAAGACCCATAATACGTACCCGTAGTTACGAATAAAAACTAATTGATAATTAATTATGAATTGAAAGAGATTTTCAAATAGGAGGAGCTTCAAAAAGAAACCTGGTGTGTTTGGGTGAAAACAGAACGCATCACAGAAACAACATCAGTTCCATGGGTGAAACGCTCCAAACCAAGGATCCCTTTCAGCTGTTGAAGACAAACAACCGTGGCTGCTCCGGCCATGAAACCCACTATTGTTGCATGCGACAAGAAGTCCACAATAAACCCAAGCCTGCACAAACAAATTAAAGTTGTATTCCGAACGTTTAAGACAAAATTAAGGACAATAACTATCCGCTTTCTCTCACTTATCGATCATATCTGTTACCTTATGTCTCTCTACCCGGTATCACTGATTAAACATGCAAAATGAGAAATGACAAACCCAAACCCGGGAAAATTGACAATCCGCATCCCAACACACAAGATGACACGAGACAGACAGAGAGGTCGCAAACACGCAACGCTAATCTCCCCTTTTTAAACTTTCTAAGTCCGTCGTATCAGACCAAAATTGAAAGAACAAGATGTAGACTGAATTGGATTAATTTGAGCATAGGAACCCATCTTTCCTTGTAACTTTTAGCATATGTTGCTTCGTTGTACCAACCTTAGGATCCCCAAGGTAGCTTGAAGAACTCCGGCGAAGAATGTTGCCGTGAAAGCGAGGTGAAGATACAGAGTTGGATTGTCATTAGCATTCACCTCGCTACCCAACATAGAAGCCGTAAGGAGTGATGCGACAGCCACAGTCCCCACCGCCAAATCTCTTGAACTCCCCATCATGGCGTACACCAGCGGCGGGACAAAGCTCGAATCTGCATTGCCCACGATAAAACTTTTTAAGAATTAAAAGATAAATAAATAAAGAATCCAGTTACTCGTATCTCTATTTTCACTCAAATAATCCTTGTGGATTTGTCTTAGTCTGACGACCGTCGAATACTCACACAAACCAAGGATGGGCGGTAAGTTGGCCAGTTGGGCGTAACTTATCCCTTGAGGGATGGCAAGGCTGGCGATAGTGATCCCGGCGATAAGGTCGGCTTTGAAGTACTGGAAAGTATAGCGGGGAGCCCATTCGAGAATGGGTAGGAAGTACTGCAAACCCAATATGAACTTCCGAGAAGGTGGTTGGTTCTTGAATTGGCGAAGTGGGTCGTCTGGGAAAAAGGTCTCTTTCAAGGATCTCTTGAGTGACTTATAAAATGGCTGTGGCGGTGGTATCGCCACGTGATGAGCACAGTCGCCTTTAGAGGGGAATGCGTAATCGGAATTACCCATTTCTGGTCACCTCAGGCCGTGTTGGTTGCTAAACTTAGTAGTAATGCTTTCTTTGTGAGAGTAGGAGGGGGGAGGGGGGGCTTGTGAGTTGCACTGTATATACTTATAAAGATGGCTTCAAATAATGTGAAGCTGATGATGATAGTGCGTGTGCGAACTTATAGAAGGTGGGTAGATATAGCTGGTGGGATGTTGTTATCTTCAGCGTAGTAGTGAGGGAGGTGGCTTCTGCGCTCTGAAGTTTATAGCAGCAGAAGGTGGTGGTGGCCGAAGTGGAAAAGCAGGCGGCCTTCGGGCGAGAGCCGAGAGGCGATGGCGATGGGCGATGGGCGATGGGCCATGGGCGATAGGGGTGGAGTGAGACTGAGGGAGGGAGGGACTGGGGGTTATAAAGAGGAGGAAAGGAGTGTGGGTGGGGGATGTTTCATATCTCCCTAAGTGGCTAAGTGCGTTGCGGGTCCTCCAAACTCCAATTTCCATACGAATGGACCGACACGTGTCTTTGAATTTCGGCAAAACAGGAAGCAAAATAGCAATAGCTTATTCATGTCTCGGATGAGGTCTGACGCGTGCCAAGGGCTGTCGTGGCATTCATCACTTCCAACCACTTGGCAGGTAGATGCTGATTAGACGCGTAAGTAGAATCAAATTAAGTTGACATATATACAGTACTTGAAAATTAAGGCTATAATATTATTTCCTCTTAAAAAAATTGAGGCTTTATAATTTATATACACTACTTGTGCGTATTATTTAATTCTTTTCGATGACTGTACTCCTTAGATGTATTATGGATCCTTTACAGTACTTCTTAATTGCCCCCACCTTTTTATATTTATACAGCCAAAATTAGATACGTATTGATGAAGCTAATAACGCGGGTGTTATCATTTATCAGTGTTGCTTCTGAGTTCTGAAATTAATTTACGGAATTAATTAATTATTATTTATTTTCCTTTTCTCTTTTCACCTGACGCTACCTAACCATGCTCTTGTATTTCACCTGCCAATAGAAAAAAAAAAAAAAATATATATATATATATATAATTAAAATAATGAAAGGTATTTTTGTTTGACAAATGATTGGTAAATAACATTAATTGTTATATGAGGCTGTGCTTATTTATATATATAAAAGGCCCACTTTCAAAGTTCCAACCCTGGAATTTAGGCTTTAGATTAGGTACTTAATATATACAATTCAATTCAAAGCATGGGCTGCATGTCTAATAGCTAAAAGCCTAAGTCTCCACTGTGTATGAGGAGTGAGGGCCTTCCATCAATAAGCCAATCTGAGTTTACTTAACTCGTGTTGTTTATATATGCTTGGACGCAATTTCTAGCTTGAAATTTATGTAGGCCAATTTCATTTAAGGGAGGATGTCTTGGCCTCTTTGGGTCTACTGCACCATAAAGACTAAAGAGCCAAAGAGGGCTTGGAAATGATGAATTGGGTCAACACTCCACCTAACCAAATTGGTCTATCTACGTTTCATACGTTTTTGATGTTGGATTATAACTTATAAGAGTCAGTTTTCTACTTTTCTTTGGATTGGAAACCACACTGATGAAGGCGCTGGAACTGAACCTGGGGTCGAGCTCAAGCCGTCCCATTTGATTGAAACAAGAAGAAAGCTTACGCAAATGAATACATCCATGAATCCATCCCAAATAACATGTTTGGAAGGGAGAATCCATTTTACTAGCTAATCCATTAACATGTCCAATTATCTCTCACTTTTCATTTCCTGGAAATTATTCGTAGATAAATACTACTTTTGGATAAATATCGCTTATCATCCGATATATTCAACCAATTTTTAGCCTTTACCGTGTATCGGCCCCTGATACCGATTTATCATCCAAATTCCAAACTTCTCGACGACGCCCCGCCTCCACATTCTTGAGTCTTGACCTCCAACGTCCACGCGTTTATTTCAGAAATGAGAACCAATCCAAGAAATAACCCAGGGAAAGGAACCCAGCGGAGTTGGTGGGTGGGGTCAAGAATCTTCACAAGGTCCCACTACTAATCGTTTCTGTTTTCCTTTTTTGGGTTATTAATGCCTAATGGGCTAATGCCCAACCCTAAATTACTGGTGGGCTTTTTCCTGTTTCCAAGTAATTTCCAAAACGGTCGCTGGATGCCGCCGATGCACTCAGATTCAAAAACGTTTATCTCGAAATAATCAACGTTGAGTTTCTGGTTTGAGGGGATGGACTGATGGAGCAATGAGCATGATTGATGGGCCCGTTGACGGGCTGCCTCATTTTGAATCACTTTATGTGGCCCATTTTTACTGATTTGTCCATTGGTCCCGAACACGCGTCAGTCTCTCGCTCTATTCCTTGGTATCTAGCGATCCGAGAGGCAGGTTCCTCAAAGGCAAAGCCAACCCCACCCACAAAGTAAATAGTTGAGTAGTTCAGTTGGCCATCACGTCGAAGCTGACTCTTGTCACTCGGGCCCGTTTGGTATAACGGCTTAATTGGCTGAATTGATTGACTTATTATTGGATAATATAATTAAATAATAAAATCTTTTAGGAAATAATAATAAACACTTTCAACTTAAATCGTTAAATAACTCAGTGCATAACCTCAGCAAAAGGCCATCTGTTAGATAGCAAAAAAACACTTGAACTGAGTGATAGATATCAATTCATCATCAGTCGAAAAGTAAAAGAAAGTTTAATTTTCAATTTATAATTAAAACATCTTTGGTAAGTATTATTAGTAATTTACTTGTAACTGATGATAAATTATAAGTTATATGATAAGTTTACTTTTTTGACAATTAAGTAGGTTACTGCAAACCTATTAATGAACCAAATGCCACCTAGAGTGACGTTAGATTTATAGGATGTTTATTATGATACTGTCAATTAAAAGACAGTTTGGATCAAGTTTGCAATGTTATTATAAGCAGGGTGAGAAAAAAAAAATCAAAAAATCGAATCGATTGAAACCGAACAAAAAAATTGGTTAATTGATCAGTTCGGTGTTTTTAAAAACTGAAGGTATCTGTTCAATTTCAGTTAACCAATATAGAAAACCGGCAATTAATCGAATCGATTGGTATACATATATTTTTATATATATTATATATATTATAAATTAATAAATATCTATTATATATAAAAATATATATTTATAATATATGATAAATGATTTATTATTTAAACTATAATATTATATATATATATATAATTTTTATTATATATTTATATATATTTTATAATATATATATATATATATATAATAAAAATAAAAAATGATGAATCAAACCAATTGGCTTCGGTTCAATTTCGGTTACCAGTTTTTTAAAAACCGGTAGGACCGATTTGGTTAAAAAAAACCATGGTTCAGTTAATCGAACCGTGAATACCCCTAATAAGCATGTTCAATGAGCACTTGAAAATTTGTTGACACCTATCCTTAAAATGCCTTCGCCCCACCCTTGAAAAAGATTAAGGGGTTTTTTATGATTCAGCCCACCCCTAGGTGGAGCTAGGTCCTAGGGGTGCACAAAATCCTACCTGTGGATTGATGCCAAATTCAAGATGTGGTTTATAGGGGGGCTACTAATAAACTAGGAGGGGGCTGCAAAAAAAAATTTCTAATGGGGATTGCAGTCCAAAAATCCCAAAGATTAAAACCCTAAAATACTTACCAAGTACTCATTCAACGTGCTTACTTATGTTGGGCAGATTATAAAGGGTAATGTGGAATAATTGATAACTAGCAGAGTGGCCTTGCTTCACAGGGGCTGGAATGGAACTGTCAATCTGTTGATTTGTTGACCCTGTCCTTGGCCAAAATCATTTGAATCGGTCAATGACCTATTGACCTAAGTAGTCGAACCATTGGCCTGTTGACCTGTTCAATGGTTTTTTGTTGTTTTTTTTTTTTTTAATCGGCCATCCAGGCAACCGATTCCGTTTTATCCTAATCTTGGTTCGTAGCAAAAAATCGTTGAATCGACCAATGACCCATTGACCTGGGTGGTCGAACTGTTGACCCGTTCAATGGTTTTTTGTTGTTTTTTTATTTTTTAAAATTTTTATTATGAGAATGGGCCATCTATTCAAGCTGAACAGTTGAAATGTTGACCCAAAAACCAATGGCCAAAACGGTTCCATTTTTAGGTTGTATAAGTCACACACTCCAATGACATAACACGTATGGTAATGCTTAATGGACCTCACGCACTCAATATTTTGCATGTAAATTTTGTTGTCAAAATGGGTCATCTGTTTTTTTTTTTTTTTTTTTTAATTCAAAACTGTCGGGGCAACTAGTTTTGTTTTACCCCAATCCTAGTCCCTGACCAAAAACCATTGAATCGGTCAATGACCCATTCACCTGAATGGTCAAACCGTCAACCCATTGACACATTCAATGGATTTTGGTTGTTTTTTATTTTTTCAATTTTTGTTGTCAAAATGGGTCATCCGTTCGAACCAGACGGTTGAATCGTCGACCTAAAAACCGGTGGCCAGAACGGTTCCATTTTTGGGTTGTATGAGTTACATGCTCGAATGACATAACATGTATGATACTGCTCAATGGACCTCACACACTCAATTTTTTGCCTGTAATCTTTGTTGTCAGAACAGACTGTTCGTTCAAATCGGACGATCGAACCGTTGACTTGAAAACCAGTGGCCAAAACGGTTTCGTAAATTTTTGCTTATAATTTTTTTTGTTTTCAGAATGGGTCGTCCATTCGAACCGAACAGTCGAACCTTCAATCCAAAAATCGGTGGCCAAAACAGTTCTGTTTTCGGGTCGTATGAGTCACACACTCAAATGACATAACATGTATGATACTACTTAGTGGACCTCACAAACTCAATTTTTTGCCTATAATTTTTGTTCTCAGAATGGACTATCCATTCGAACCGGATGATTGAACCGTTGACCCGAAAACTAGTGGCCAGAATGGTTCTGTAATTTTTTACTTGTAATTTTTGTTGTCAGAACGGGCCATCCGTTCGAACCAAACGGTTGAACCGCCAGTTATCAAAACGTTATTAACAACATTTATCAATAATAATAAGTAATTGTACTATTTAATTAAATAATCATTAATGATAATTTTAATAATATTATTTAGTTATTTTTAATATAACAGTAATTATTAAATTTATGAATATGATTTATTAACAATATTTATTAAATTAAGAATTACCAAAATTAAATTAAATTAACAGTATTTATTAGTAATAGTCAGTCATTTTCGGTACCTCTCTTACGTGTGCACATAGGCACGAGCGTCCAGAAATGGTGTTTCAAGTTATACCTTGAAACTGGGAAAGACGTGGCTTGGAACAATACAAAATTTAGTCGTTACTCTTAATAGGGACATGAGGCGGTAGTGACAGAAACATAACATCACACTTGATTTGATAATAGGTAGTGCTGAAAACATTTTCTGAAACTTTAGTACCAAATAGAAGACGTTATTGTTGTTCCACGAAACGTTCTACCTGAAAACAACATTTCCAAAAAAAAAGACATGTTTTTCTCAAAAAACAGTGTTTACAACCCACGCATCAGTGCTGTAACTGCAGCATCGATGCCAAACCTTGCAATATTATTCATTACACACTTATGAGCGCATTTACTGCGTATACTACCCAATACAAATCGGACAGCTTGGCCGTTACTAACTTGTTGGTCGAGGATTCAAGCCAAAGATATAACCCGGGCCCTTTGACTCTTTTCTTCCTTGCAGCTCCGAGCTGAACCTGAGTTCCCACTGAGACATGATGATCGTTATCAGGATTCAGGACCTTTGTTCCAGTAGTGATGAGATGGAGGCACAGACAGCATTTGAAACCTTTAAATTAATTCAGTGGCGTGTTTGAGGGAGATGCATGCACAGAAAATTAAGATCAGTAAATGTTCTGTTGGAGGAAAATTCAAGTCTTTCTTGGTAGTACGTATCAATTACTATATGGACGAAAGCAGATGACTTTTGTTGAATAGGTCGTTTGTCCCGAAGCTCGTTCCACTAACATTGCTCAATTGCTCAGAGAAGAAATAGAAAATTATTTCAGACGTACTGTGCACTGTGCAGCTCCACCATGCACCTATCATATGAATTAGAGCGTTTACTACGTTAATATATATGATGGAATGGGTGAATGAACAAATTAAAGGAGATCAGCATGGGACTAGAGCTCGAACAGTGATTACAAAGAAATTTAGCTGGGTGTGAGGGTTAAGCATGTCCCACAAGATAGGATATGTATCTGTAGCCCGTGTCGTGGTCAGGAGATAGACCCAACGTCTCAGTCTGAGCCACGGGAATGGCCAGTGGTTTTCCCACATCAAAGTCAATTAAGCTTTCATCAGTGATGGATGGTCATAGTTTGGTGCCTTGCTAGACTACCCAACCCCCCCTTTCAATCCATTATTGTACGTACGTTATTAAAAGGGTCAGCATCATCCTTGCTGTATAATTGCCAAAGCCTACACTACTCGATCGATCACACTGCCAGAGGGCCTTCCTTACTAATTCATTATTGACATCCCTCTCCAAACCCAAGCATACCCAAATGCTTTCTATCTTCTACATGCACCCTCTGGTTTATTCCAAGCTGATCGCTTCTTCCACAACCGACCAATCAATCAACATATAACATTATCCCATTGAATCATTTTGGGACAAATAATGCCAAAAGAAATAAAAATACAAAACATCGAATTTGTATTTTTCTGTAAACCAAGACCAAGAGTACTTTTAAAGCTAGCTTAAGATTTATACAAAAATAAAAAATAAAAAAGAATGAATGAAACAGAGATTATAGAAAATCTCATTGTAGTACTGAAATGTCCTAGTATTTCATTATTAATTAATGCGGTGTCTTATTTTCCCTTGATGATCATGGCAATAAAATAGCCACCCAAATTGAACAGTTAATGCTGAATCATGAAGGGAGAGGACAATTTTACTTTATTCGACTCATGGGGTGAGATGATCTCTATTCCAGTGAAAATTGTCATATTTATATATATAAGAAGGGCGAGGAGCTAATAAGGTTTTGGATCCGGCGCCCAATAATGCACGAATTGTCAATAGCTCCGGGGTAAGTTCATTAATTCCTTGTTAAAAATGGAGCAGGATATATTAATATATCCCCCATAATTTGATCTATATTATACTATATAGATAGGATTTCCTGAAATTAGTGGATGCTGGATATGATCATGATGGTGGCTTAAGAAAGGATGTTGGATCCAGGTATGAATATGGGTAATCCAGCAACAGTACTATCCGGATCTGAATGAATTGTCTGTTAAAAACCAAAAGTACCCCTGATGGTAGCTTTTCTCCCCCCCCCCCCCCCCAATTGTCTTCTTTTGAATAAGAATGCATAATGATGTCTATGGAATAATTCAAATTGGAAACATTTGAGGAATAAGTCTTGTAGGAAGGAAAACAAACAGAAGATGACAAGGAAACAATTAAAAAGGCAAGATCATCAGTTTCGTCTCCCCAAAGGACAGAAAAAACGGGCTAGCTGTGTAGACATGGATAAGATTCAATGTCTCTTAGGGTCTTGGATCGGCTGATCACCCAAGAACTACTACTCTGCAACTTACATTACATTAATGGTGGAGATTGATGAATCAGATCCGATACACGACATCCCCAGAGTGTTTTGTCTGTCCAACTGTCACGGGCATGAAGTTCTCTCCCAGAAGACAAAACCTGGACAACTCATCTACCGTTACGTACAAATGGTAGCTGCATGGAAGTAGGGGATAAAGGGGGGCTTATAAATGGAAATGGGTACGTAGCTCACACTCAGACAAGTCAGTCAGGCGGGTTTGGGTTTCAGAAATCATAAACAAAATGGTGTTTAACAAATTTTAGAAAATGGACTGTATTTGACAAGTGGGGACCCGGGTTATTCGAACCTAATGGGCTAACGTCCATAATCTGTACTGAGATGGGAGCTGAAGTTGTCTGTTTCTAAGTGTAAACACAATTGGACGTCTAAGGAAAACAGGTTCAAACTTGTTTTCTTCTGAAACAGGCTAAGTTTAATATCCATCAACTAGTTAATTTGATCCGATTTTCTATTGGCAACACTTTGACCCATTTTCAAAGGGACGGTGTCTTTATCAATTTTACTTGCGACGATTATCAGAAAATCCAAAGAAAAGAAAAAAAAAAAGATTACTTGTATTAGCTGGATTGAACAAGACAGATCATACTATATAGACGACTGTTGCTACTTGGAAAACTTATTCAACGTTGAAAGCCTTGGATTTCCAACTCCAAACGTTTCTGTGTTGAAAATACTAATTTGTCAATTTCAAAATCCAAATGATTGCTTAAATCATATTAACCATGTCAAAATGGATCCTTTCTTTTTTATTTTTTCTTTTGCCTACTACTGTGGAGGGCCAACTTTTGATCAGCACTCGATTGGTGGAGCAGTTGCACTTGCACATATATGGATTCCATTGTTTGGGTATAATTTTCTAGAGTCATAATTAGGAAAATAGAATATTTTAAATGAATTTGAAGAGAGAGAGAGAGAGGAGATTGTTAATCCTCCTTGACAGTAACGATCTAAAGGTATGCATAGATGGACCCCTATCTAGATTCTCTTCTATCTAAACAATCAAGAACAAATAATTCATACAAATAACATAATAAAGAGAGCAATGCTACTAAGAGCACTCCAAAAGGTTCTCAAACAAATTAATTGGACTTGTTTTAGATGGGTTCCACTAAAAATACATGTTACTAGAATTAGAACAAAAAAAAGTGTGAAGGACTGCAAATGGTATCTATTTGTTGACATTATTCCGTTTGGAACTGATATGTCTCTACTACTATCCAATCTAATATGATCTGATTCTTTAGGCTTCCATTTGGAAGGAGTACAAATACAAATATGTACAGTGCAAGTATATACAAAATAATACAAAATATAAGGTTTCACACTCTACAAATTTGTATTTGTACTCATTCCCAACTGATCCTTAATATTTTAATGGGTCATTTACATAGACGCCTCTATAGCTTCACATATTTATTAAAACCTACCCTTTAGTTTTCATATTACTATGACACCCTTATTGTTTGTAATTGATTATTTACCACTTTTTTTCTTAGATATGGGAGTGGGAAATAGTTTTTTTTTTTTTACCCTAACGTCCCTTCAACTAAATTAATAGTAAGAAAAAAAAAATTATTTTGCCCCTAGGCAGGTTTTCTTACTAAAAGGTTGATAGGAGAATTGCTAGGGGTATCCATGCCCTTTCACATTTTTTATTTATCTCAAAAGGTCATGTGGCCTTGTTTTTCTTTTTCTACATAAATTAATGTTGTTTGTTTACTAAAAATCATATATAACTTCAAAACTGATAGAAATTATTTTCAATTTATTTATTTTATTCATGATATATGTATAATATTAAAAGTTATTTTTTATCTTCTTTATATTATATCTAATGCAAGGGCACATGTTATGCATATGTGTAAATAAAGGGTAAAGATACAAGTTAACATTATATGATGAAACTTCACTTTTATGAGCTGCACGAATACCAAAGCAAATATATATATCTGCTTCATAATATATATATATATATACACGTGTGTGTGTGTTAAGAGTTGGTCTTCAAACTGTAACATACAGGTGGTAAAGCATTACAAATCGATACCCAACTGCTACAAACCATTTGAAACCCATAGTTTTTTCTTTTTTTTTTTTGAAGTCTGATGAGGCAAATTCATTAGTCATATGCTTTGGTTACAGTCCTTTTCAATACAAGAGAGTAGGAAGAAAGGACAGAGAGTTCGGGTTTGAGTTTGAGAAATAGATAAAGCAAAACGAGCTATACAACGAGCAGTAGAATTAGTAGACCTGGGAGCATAATGAATTGAGCACTGAGAGGTTTGATTCAAGCAAGCTCTGCAATCAGCAATCACCTTTTGTAGTAGTTGCCAAGGAGGAGACTTGTCAGTCTCCAACAAAGCTTGAACAATTTGAAGTGCATCCCCTCAATTTATATCAAGTTCAACCCAATTTCTAGGATGAATTCATAATAAATTCAACCCATAATTAGCCATTACAAATTCGAATTATCTTGGTATTCAACTTCTACAAACCGATACCAATGTGCCTAATTCAAATTTGAAATATATTGATATTCAAAAGAGAGATGTTTAAGCCGTTAATTAAAGTGGTTCACACATTGAAATTTATAATTTTTGTAATTTAAGTCATAATTTAATTCTTCTATCATTTCCTCACCATTCCTTAGTACATCTTGTGTGTATATATATATATGTATGTTGCTTACAATGCATGGCTTAAAATTGTGATGCCAATAGTTTGAACCATAGGCTGTGTTTGGTTGCAATGTGAATTTATTTGAACTGATGCAAAACTATTGTAGTGAAAATGATTTTGGTGTAAATTATGATATTTTTTCATTTCAAAATTTACCTTATTGTATTTGATTATAGTAAAAATGAAGTAAAATAAGGCCTGAAACAGAATAAAGTAAAATCCAAAATAAAATAAGCCAAAGTTTGCATTCTTTTCATTTGCAGTCCCATACATTTGTACTAGTAGCTCAGTTTGAAAGGAATACGAATACAAATATGTAGAGTGCAAAACCTTGTATTTTGCATTATTTTGTATGTATTTGTATTGTCCATATTTGTATTTGTACTCCTTCCAAACTGAGCCAGTGCAAATAAAATTGCATTGTAACCAAACATAACCTTAATAAATGGTGTTCAATATACAAATCCAATTCGAATTAATTCTGAGTTGAATCTAAACCCGGCCACTGAATCTCAAAATTTATAAATCAAATTCAGATTCAGATTTGATCAGATATCCATTTGTAGCCCTGATTATGAAGTGTTTCAGTCAGGTTTAACGGAAAACTAAAAGAAAAACTGTATAACGTTACGTAGAGAAACGTCATTAATCGCACAGCTTCATTCCATCAATGGGATCAAAGTTCAATATTGGAGGTGCAGAGCTTACAAGTGCTTTTATTTTCTCCTTCTGTTTCATGTGGTCTCAATGTTTGCTATAAAGCAGATGTTCAAACCTGCTCACCATTTTTAGAGTTTACCTTCGAAAAGAAGAAAGCAATGAAAGTAATGGGAGAAATTCTTCTTATTGCGTGGAGGAATGCTAAAACTTTTTGTTTAGATTGTAATACATATATTCCAAATAAAGAAAAAGAAAAAGAAAAACTTAATAGAAATCGTGTATATATATATATATATATATATATATATATATAGCCAAATTAAATTAAGGACCATTGAGGAGCTAATTAAGTGTCGGTTCAGGGTCCCTTTTATTATCAAAGAAAGAAAACAAAGATTGTAGGTACATGGAAACATGATATTATGGATTATTATATGGTAATGTGATCACCACGTTAGCAAGTGATATGACGTGAAGGGTGACGACAATTCAAAACTATGCGAACTGGGTGGCAAAAGAGAGGAAAAAGTTATTCACCTTTTCCACTTTCCTCCTAGAGAAAATATCGACTTTTCCAGGAGTGAGTTAGGCAAGATTGATATAGCACCATGGATTTCTAACTCCTTAAACATGACACAGGTTGGAAACCTCCCCGGGATACAACCTCTCTCTCTCCAATAATTCTATCTAACCAATATAACCCAAGTTTTTTAAAATCGAATCGGACATTGAACTGGTCAGCTTTCATTCCCAGCTTGAATGATCCGATCGTTTGAACTAAATCGATGGCCTATTCTGACAAAAAATAAAAAAATTTAAAAAAATAAAAACACCCAAACTAGTTTTTGGCGAAATAACGGTTATGGGGAAAAATAGAACCAGTAACCTGATTGGTTCCTAGTTTTTCCGGTCTGATCATCCGGTGCCGTCTGGTTTCAAAAACCATGATAGCCTTTTGATATGACTCTTAGACTTAGTTTTCATTGTTTGCATTGCAAGTCTAAATGGGATACAAATTTTGCATCAAATTCAGTTTTACATCTGTTTGTTTGTAATTATGATTTGCACTCTTGTCTGATGCAAAACTTATTTTTTTGGGTTTGATTATGATTCTAGAAAAAAATGATACTGAAAAAACTTATAACTAATCAACCAGTGTCATAAAAGTGATAAACAATCGAGAATTTTCATCAGAGTTCAGGGTGGATTTTGATTGGTAAAATCCTTTCCAATATCACGTCTTTCTGGCATGATAGATTTTTTCTGTCCTTTTTGCCTTATTTAATTTGTACTCAATGTCATTGCAAATTTTTTACCACTTTCCTCCTACATCAATTGTTCCATTCAAAGCAGGGACCACATCATCTTGCTTCTTAATTACCTCATTCCTAAAGAAATAATTAATCATCCTCTTACCTCCATTTTCTTTTAGATAAGGGGGATTACATCATATTTTTTTGTACTCTATAAATTTATATTTATACTCCTTCCAAACTGAGCCTTACAAACAGGTGATCATCATGGAAATCTGAAGAAGCAAAAGTAAAACAAAATTTAATCTCAAATAATTATTTGCACTCTATGCATTTATACAAATGCAAATGAAATTTGTACCGCAAACAAACTGAACTTAAGTATGAGCTTATGAAACAATGAACTGTACTTTATTGCTAACCACATGTTGTGAATCACATTGTCTTATTCCATTACAAAGTTGTTCTTAATCTATAGATATTGGGGATTTTTCCAACTAACAACCTAGTGCATCAAATCCCGATCAGTTTGCTGGGTGGTGCCACCGATCGAGACACTTCGTAATATAATTATTCAATTGCTCATTCAATGGGTAAGGCTTTGCTTTTAAATCAGAAAGTGGGAAACAATTACTTTTGCATGCTAAAAGTTTGTCCAAGTCTATATTTTGTATTTATTTATTATATTTTAGCTCTTGCTATAACCCATCAAATACGTTGAGTTCAAAGTGGTGAAACTCTTTTGCTTTTTTAATTAATAAACCACTTTAGCAAGTAAAACCGGCCCCAAATGGTTGGGAGTTGGGATCAATAAAGATATCTTGAGTTGATCAGTTGATACACTTTGGCAAAGTAAGTTGGGCTAGAACCATCCTTCACAAGATGAGAGAAATGACATTAGCGTTGGAGAAAGGTTCAAGAAAGTAGTATTTTGAAATTGAAGAATAAAATCAACCAAACACAGCAAACTGATGAGTATATATATATATATATATATATATATATATATGAAAATGGTTTATTAATTAGTTTACTTAAGGGCCATTTATAATGGTTAGATGATGTTTTATGCTGATCACATATGTTAATTAATACAAAGAGTATGAACGCATGGTGTAAACTAAAGTGTAAATTAGCTCCAAATGGTTCACTTGTTTTATGTAACATATACACATATCTATAAATGTATATATATACATTTATTATGTCAGGACTAGCTAGCATTACTCCCCAGATGATTTTTTCTTTTGAACAGAGTCTGCAGTTACATACAGAGCTACAAAAGGAAATCAAGAGGTACTCAGTGACAGTTATTAATATATTATTATATATAGTACAAAAAGAAATTGTATTGGGCAAACCCATTTGCGGCTGGGACCAAGTAATGCAAAATAAAGAGATGCAGAAGCACAATTTAAACAAGTGCCATTACAGAGACATATCGAGACATGCACTGTTCTGGGTTGTTCCCATGCATCAAAATTTAGCACCCGATGTTAGTTACCATTAATTCAGATCGCTTAATTTTATATTTTAATTACTTGATAAGTTTATCCATGATGACCAGGTGCATGTATCTTCATCTGTTATATAACTACAATTGTGTATCAGTTTGAATTCGTTTAGCTCTCATACCCTACTTATTAAGGCACAGCTAGCTATCAGTGTTATATTCAACTACTTGATGATAGCAAGTAATGGTGTATTTAGATTTTCATTTGGTTCAACGGTATCTGTGTGTTGACTTAGCGAATCGTCGGTATTAAACATTATCAATTGACTTCCATGTAATTTGCAAACATATGGTAGACATCATGAGTGATCTCCCCATTATTTGCTGTCAGTAAGTGAGACAGCATAAGAGTCATATACTTTGGGTGGCTATAGAGAATGTATTTTTGCACCCACCAATGGTGGTATAGATATTTGGATCAGTTTCAATCAGTCAAAAGTATGTTCTACCTGAATTCAATTGTTGTAATATATAGTCCTTCAGCTGAGGGGCTCTCTCTCACAGTGTTTCAATGATATCACTCACTCATCTATAATTGAGTTAACAAAACATCTGAAACATGGGTCCTCTTCAAAATGTGGCAATACTATTCGTGCATCAGATGTTAGATTATTGGGTTTGGATTGAAACTAGTAAAAAATGATCACAGCAAACTCCAGGTATTTGAGTATTTCCATCCACAATGAACCCTAGATGAAAGACAACCATGCATATCAGAGAAATGGAAGTGGTGGGAATAGCCACATATGTGAAGCGTCACAATTAAAGGTTTCAACCATAAGTTGACAAGCAACAAAATGGCGACTTCCCTATTCATTGGTTGGACCCAAGATCTGTTGCCAGTGGTGATCCTATCTACAACAACAAATACAAACACACACCACAGAGAGAGAGAGAGAGAGAGAGAGAGAGAGAATCGAAGAATCGACCAGGTCCAACAACATTAGCTAGGTAGAAGGAATCTAGGGCCCATTATATACACGGCCACAATGAAGGGGTTGGGAGTTGCGACTTGATGAATGAAAAAACTGAAAAAGCATGGAGAGAGACCACCACCACCGCCACCGCCACCACTCCTACCTTCACCTCTCAAAAGAAAATGTTTAAAGCCTTGTCACCCTCTGAAAACCTTTTCAAAATTTCTGTAGATATTCCTTTTTCCCGTTTTCTCTTAACAACTAGTCTTTCGTCTTGGACCATCCTTAGGTCAGATTCCGACTGACCCCACCATCTATACAAAACCCAGTAATCTAATGGAAAAGGCTGTTCCATTGATGTATATATTATGTGGGTTAGATCCCAGTGGTCCAAAAACATCCCAGAAGTTCTAGTGGATCTCTCGGTGAAGGTATCAATTCCCACATCTCCCATTCTTTCCATCTGGATGGCATCCCGTCGTAACAATCCTTGCTCCAATTCTATTTGCTTCTAGAGGATAAAACTGGTTTCACATCCATTAGATAATCCAAGCTGAGCGTTTATACATATCTAGCGTTGAGAGTTGTGGTCACTATTGCTTTTGCTTCTTTATGGTTGATCATTGCTTTTGCTTTTCTTCATTAATATATAGCCAGTCATCGGTGCAAGTACAAGGCCAAATACCGGTGGCTTCGTTTATTAATTCCTATCTTATAAAAAGGCCCATTAGAATACTTCTTCTTTACTTTTAGACACACTGCGGTGACGTGTGCCCTGTGCGTTGTCTTGAAACTAGACCCAAGCTAGGCTGTGTTGTGCGTTTTGTTTGATAGAAAACAAGAGATCGAGACTGTCGAATTAAGTTGAGGAAAATTTTTCAAGGAATTTCACAAAATTTGTTAACAATTTTCCCTCAACGTTCTGTTTCTCTCTTATTTTCTATATATCAATAAACCAAACCAGCTGTGAACCAGACTGCCTGTTGGACCAGACCAAACCGGATTTTAACTGCTTGTCGTTGTTATCTCCACGAACACTTTATGAAAATTTGGTCCTAAGTCAAGTGTTTGAAAATCTAGAAAGGAAATATATTAAAAAACAAAATCCTGATCTGATTTGTCTTCCCAGATATATATATATATATATATCTTGACCTCACATATTGTAAGATATATGTGTAGACTCATGACGCTCGACCCTGAGATTTATCCAAACTAGATAGAGGAAAACTGATGTAGAGAGAGGGAGGGAGAGAGAGAATTATTGAAACGATAAGGAAAAGAAAGAGAGGAAGGAAGAATATGGATTTCAAATAATTGTAGAGAAGGTGGGGTTTGAAACTGATGGATACCTCAAGTGCTTCATTTAGTTTTTTTTTTTTTTTTTTTTTTCATTAGATTTGCAAGTGAAAGTCACTGTTAAATGTATATTGGAAATGGAATCTGCTATTTAATTTGAGACCTATGAATAGCACTTGATAGAGAAAGTGTTTCTCCTCGATCATGAGCTTCTTAAAAGAAGTGTCCTTCTCAAGAGAATAGGAGCATGCAAACTTGTTCCTACACTTTTTTTTTTCTTTTAATTGCATGCTTGGTTGTGTTCTTACAATGCACACAGTTGCATCGAAAGGATTTCATTCTTCTAATATTCACAGCATTATCAAAATTGATTCAAAATTTCAACATATATAAATTGCATCTTTATTTATTTTCTCAACGGCCGCCGGCTATGAGAATCTCAGTAATAGTATAGATGTATCCAGGTAGTGATAAGTTTGGGTACCAATATAGAGTGTGTTTGGTTATACTTAGGTAACCGTAAAATCGAGAAACACATTTAATGAAGGCATTTATGATACATAGGTGTTATTAGGTATCACATCAGTAAAATGTCAATAAATGACTATCCGTTTTCAGGAATCTTAAAAATGGAGTTTTTTGAAACAAGAGAGTGCACAGAAACCGAAGTTTACTTTTACAAGTTTCGATACATACAAATGAAATTAATGAGTCATTTGCTGACGGAGCGCCTACGTGACACATACATAATTAGTGCTTTCATGTTTGTCTAATATAGAATTTGAAGCTTTTATTATTATATATGTTTAGAGTTCAGCCATGAATTGAAGTTGACATAGTAAAACACGGTTGACGTGAAGAGACAATATCAAAGGAGCGGTTGACCCATGTGGTCCGACTCGCACTCTATATGAAAACTAGGTTAATGGTTATTTGTCAAGAAAAGCACTACCCGATGGTATCAAAGAAAGAAATTCGATACCAAAAAGAAATGAAAAATACTTCACAATTGTCGGTATATCAAAGGCAATGGTTTCTTTTAAGTGGTGAAGATCTGCCTTCCAAAGTTGACTATTCTGTTAACTTATATACATGCATCTCATTAATTTTAGTAAATTGTCTCTCTTTCAAGTTTTTCATGGAAGCCTCTTATAAGATTAGAATTCTGAAATTATAGCCTTATAAGTAGTTTCCCTATAAACCACATCCTATTCGTAGATTTGACATAAATTTATGGTCAAGATTCATTCACCTGTATGATGAGACTAAAAATTCTGAATTGGACTGAACAGACCCATCCATTTTTCTGCTTTATAATTAATGCACGTTTTATTGATTTGTCAGATAAGTTGTGGGGAGTGGAAGCACCGTCGCCACTGCATTTAGTAGGGTCGTCGGAGTTTTTTTTCAAACTGAGGAAACCACAGCCATTGAAGAAGATAGCAGCAAAAAACTTTGAAATATCTCTTAAAGTTGTGTCATTCTTAATTTGATCCTTGTTAAATTTGTGTATTATTCAATGTCATAAAAAAATGATCCCAGAATTTGACATGATCAAATAAATGGTCACTTACATAATCCACAACTACAACAAATAACCGGAATCCTATCAATCAACTATTTGCCCTAAAAAGAGTTCCACTTTTAGGACCACAATGGAGGAAACACTAGAAGCCACTTGATCCATTCTTTTAACTCAAACCTCAAAAATGAAAATGCATATGTCACAACAACTTTTCCAATATGGCATGGGTCAGCTTTGGTCCTACTCAAACCCAAATGGGATTTTGACCCAATCAACTCAAAAAAATCACAAGTCACAACTTTTATTGGGCATTGTATAAAATTGCTTTCTAGAACCAAAATTTCCCTCTCTTCATTCCCTTTTCTTCATCAAAATAATAAAATAATAGTACTAGCAATAGTAGAATCCTTTTTATAAGCATTGCTTTACTCTTAAGTCATCTATAAACAGAAGATAAGGTAATTAAAGTTACAAAATAAAATACAAAACTTGTTCATCCTTCTTCAGAAATTACAACGCAACAACTACACCATTAAGATTCAACAGAGAAGAAAACATTCTTCCTTACATTTTCAGCATGGAGAATTTTTAAATGAGAAAAGCGCGTGGAATCCACACGCCGCTTATTAGTTTCAGATTGTCTGTGTTATTATTCTAAACTGAGCACATGGCTTCCACACTCTTCCTTGATTATATATCATTATTTGCCAAACTTTTTATCTTTTGATGGCGTAAATGTCACGGGGCCTCCTCCTAACTTTTACTTTTTTAAATCAATATTTTATTCTTGCAATTTGTAAACCTTTGATCTCCACACGCTATTTCTTGTTTTTTTTTCTCATTTTGTTTTTGCATTTTATATTAATATTTCTATTAGTTTATTCATCTATCTAGTATTTCCATCTGTGGTGGTTGATCTGGAAGACATTTTGTTGTTTCTCTTTCTCTATACACTTTGTTTAGATCATGTTCTTTGTTCACAGGAATGTTGTTTTTTTTTAAATAAAGTTTCTTAAGGAATTGGGACATCAACTCCTCTATTAAAGTTTTGCATCAGACGATTTTAAGACGATTTTTCAACCAAACAAACATCAGCTTCTTCTTCTTTTTTTTCTTTTTTTTTATTTAGGGTATTTATTTTTCAACGATTAAAGTGAGCAAATTAATTTTTACCCAAATAAAAAAAGTGAGAAATCAATTTCCAAATTCCCACCAACTTTTCAAGGTTCCCTTTCTTATTTCTTCTTCCTTCATTTCGAAAGAAAACATTAGAAAAGCAAAAAAAAAAAAAAAAAAAGTTTTCTCTTTATCAAGAAGTGGATACATAACCGCTATTCTTTCCAAATATTTTCGGAATAATACAAAGCTTCTGGCCAAGCACTAAGTAGTAGTAGTAGTCTTGGGTCTCGAGACAATGGACCCCTAACCGATGTTCTTGTCACCGCCTGTATTGGATTAGGATGATTAGGACCCAACATTCTGATTGTTTGTCACTATGCATGCATGGTTTAGAGTCGTTTGGCGTGTCTTTCCGTACGGTCTTTTGGTTCATAAAAGATTTAACCACCAAAAAATGGTACATCCAAAAGATACAAGAAGTTTATTTTCGGGCTGATTTTGGGAAGCTTCAGCCAAAAGACATATTTTCTGACAGTTTTGTATTCTGAAAAGAGAGCATTACTGTACTTATTTTTTTTATACAATTTTATATTCTTTTGATAATTAACTTTTTGACCAAAGTTAATACATTGGAGAATAAGATAGTTGGAGCATTTAGTGATGGGCCCACGCTTTTACACTCATTTCAAACAAATAAGATGAAGCAAAAACGGTTTAAAATGTGAATCATTTTTGCATTCATGAACCGAAAAATGAGTAAATATGTTGTGTACATATTTGCATTTGCATTGCAACCAAACGCAGCCCTAAGTAAAAACTCCGGATTTGCTAGTTGTCTATGAGTAGGGATCCAATAAAAACACAACTCAGAAGATATTATGGCTAAATTTGGGAGTGATGATCTGAAAAAATAAGTGCTTATGATTGTTAGGTGAAAATACATTTATTTTAAACAGGGGTAGTATAGGTATTTTCAAAATGACGTGGTAGGTTAAGATAGGCCAGAAAAGAAATAAACACTTAAAAAATAAGCCCAAAATTTGAGTAACTCAGAACAAGCATTTATTTGGGCTACTCAGAACGAGCCCAAAATTTGGTCCTGGCCCAAAATAAGTGCTCGTTTGAATAAATATGATCTCTCAAACATATCTAAATTCATATTTAAAAAAAATATATATCTGAATAATGGTCTACCAAATGAATTTCTTAAGTGGTATTTATCAAAATTGAAGGATTTTGATTGGTCAAAACTTTTCCGATATCATATTTTTATGGCAGGATAAATTTTCCTTTCTTACAATCACGTATAGCTTCAATTTAAATTGTGAGCGTTGCTCCCTCCAATTTGATGTAAAACCACAATTGTAAATCTTTTCATTTTCATGTGGCATCCGAATATGCTCGTAACGAATTTATAGAAGTATTTATCTCTATTTTGTTTTTTCTTTCCTTTTTTTTTGGGAACTCCAGATAATGAATGCTGTTGGATTGAAATACTGAATCATTTTTTGTTCCAATTGGTCTCCCTAAATTCAGAGCATGTCGAATACTTTGGAGGATTTGGGAACATTTCTCATAATTCGTTATTGATGAGAAAGCAAGGGAAACATAAAATAGCAGAAGGCAAAACAAAGGAAAAGAAAAGGCAACGTAAACCCAATCTCCTTGGTCACGGGCAAATTTGGCTCAAGCCCAGCTCAACTTCCTAACGTCGGAGTCCAAGCCCATTTCTTCCCGGGAATGAGCTTTTGCATTTGATGTGATTTAACATTCATGTTTGAAAACACCCCCTTAATTTTGTGGTGGCCCTCAAGCTTTCGATCTTTCCTAACAATCTGATTCCACCTACGGGGGCGTCAATTGGACTGGATTTTGTCCATATAAATGGAACAGGTCTAAATCAATCCAATCAATATTTTGGATCAATCCAATTTAATGTCTAGACTCTAGAGTGTCCAATCTGTTCAAATTCATTTTGATTTAGATTGGTTTCAATCTAAATTCGATCCATTGACACCTATATCCTTATCTTATATCAATAGACTAGAATCACCAGATATTGATTTAATCCAGTCCAATCCAATATAAATTTATTATGGATGGATCAGGTCCAATCCAATATAAAATATTTTGGACCGGATTGGTCCAATCCAATGTCTTGTTGATCGGCCCAATCTATCTAAATTGATTTTGGACTAGATGGGGTCCAATCCAAAACTAGTCCATTGACACCCTTAATTCCACCCATAGTCGGGTAAAATAAAATGTAAACCTAAAGAAAGCATAAACCAAATCACCTTGGTTGTGTAAAGAGCTTTTTTCTTTTTCTTTTTTTTTTCACAATTCATTCAAATTAGAGGCTCATATTACAATCCCTCTATAGGGAGAAGAGCAAACATTTGAAGAAATCTTTTGGCCAATAAATGGCAAACTTGATTCCCGGACCACCAGGAAATTTATCACTACTGGTGCATCACCCTCAGTAATGACTTCATGAAATTGGAGTTGAATGGCCAGTTTCAAAGCTTCATGTAATATCAACACGGCGACTTCCCAAGGAGAGCAAACATCAAACCCCCAATGATTTAAGGGTCCGTTTGGTTCATAGTTAGAATTGGAATAGTTTATTCTCATTGTCTGTTTGGTTCAGACAGGAATGGGAATGGAGTTAAAATTAGTATGAATGACATTTCATTCTCAAGAAAAGGGCAAGAAATGACCATTCCCTCAATTAGAAGAATAACATTCTAGCAGGAATGAGAATAAGATTCTGATGCCATTCAACCAAACAATTGGAATCGGAATAACCCATTCCAATTCAGATTCCAGACCCCTATTCCCACGAACCAAAAGTGGCCTTAATATGGTGTGATGGACGTCTACGCTAAACGTACAACAGTTGATAAAAGACAAATTTCTCGAAGTATCACTGTCTATGTTATCAAAAAGGACCGGGATCTCTCAAAAATCAGTTGAGGCATCTTGATTTCCAAATGTGCCAAGGAGTCACCCAGCATCGAGAGAAATTTGAAAAAATGAAATTTGTTTGGAAGATGATCTACTTGTACCCAGTGAGTCAACCAATCATTCAAGCTCCATTCTTCACAAGCCTCAACTCTTAGATGTATGGTGAAAGAGAATCACTGAATCAGATCCCCCGAATTATTGGAAAATCTGAAAAACTGACGATGATTGATTCATCTATATTATGGCAAATATTGCATTCAGCCTCTATCCAGGAGCCACGACGGGCTAGTTCCTTCCTTAACAGGGACTCCGGGAGAGTGATGCATGGTTCATTGGTTGTATAAAACAGTTACCGTTTGAGTTTGGATTAGTAATTCCATGTTTGGGAGTGCTTAAAAATAAATACTTGTTTATCTGGATTATTAAGTATATCTGGATTATTAAGTAATTATTGGTATTTGGGAAATAAGTATAAAATATGTGTTTATTTTAAAAATAAGAGTTTATTTTTTTAAATCTAAAATTTCAGCTTTTTTTTAAGTGCTTATACAATAAGTATTTATTCAATTATTTCTTTCAAAATTATACCTAGTTGAATTTTAAAATACAACTTATAAAATTATTCCTAGGTGAATTTTAAAGTGCTTTTGTAAAAGTACTTTCTTAAAAGTTCTTTCATTAAAGTGCTTCTATAAATGTGCTTTTGTAAAGTGTTTTCATAAAAGTATTTTTATAAAAGTAATTTAATAAAAGTACTTTCAAATCGTATATTTTGAAAATTTGAAAGAAAATCAGGGACAAAATAGTTACAAATGCTTATTAGAGAAAAATGTTATTAAACGCCCAATATAAAATAAGTGTTTATTTTTTAGAATAAGCACTTGGAAAAATTAGGTGCCTGTCAACACAAATTTCGTGTATTACTGTTAACACAAAATATGGAGACAACTTACAAAAATGAATTTGTAATAAAGAAAACAAGCAAGGGAATGAACTCTCTTTGATTTTTGCTTGATGATGTGAGCAACATCTGATTGATGGTCGAATTTGGTGAAGACGAGGGTTGTTGGCGTGTTTCTCGTACTTCTTGAAGTGTTCATATATATTTCCTTGATTTTGGTGTTTTAGGAGATTTGATGTAGATTTCTTCACTCCGGGCTTCACGCTTGATCGGCTGTGAAAGATGCTTCTCTAAGAAGGGCCCTTCTGTGGTGGCTTGATCTTCTTTGGAGAGTTTGAATCCAAGTGTTGTAGAGAACGAAGAAGCTTTTCCCTTTTTTTTTTTCTCTTGATCTTGCAGTTGTTGGAGGTTGCAGGAGCTTGTGGTTGCTTGCAATCTTCAGTATTGGTGTCTGAGAGCTTCTTGTAGTGATTCTCTCAAAAGGAAGAAAATGGCCTCTTTCTTCTTAGGCAAGTCTATTTATAGCCAAGGATTAGGACTGCCACCTCAGCCCACTTAGCTAACCAATCCCATGTGAGTGGGGTGTTGAGTTAGCATTAACTCCTATACATGCACCATTATGTAGGAGTTAGTGGTCTTGCCAATAGGACCACCCTATTACAATAGAAGATGGGCCAAATTGGATTTAATACGCTTTGATCATTAGGCCATCAAGACATATTTATGTAGATTTGGGCCTTGGGCCCATGGAAGCCCATATTATTTAGAGGTTGTCATGTAAATTAAGCCCACTTATTTGGCTTTAAAAATTTACATGCCTACAAATTCCCCTCGAGGACGAGGTGATGAAGTTAGGTGCGGTGCCGGTGTCGTCAACAATGTTGATATCCATGTTGGGTGATTGTTCAACTTGGCCATTCAAGAAGACTCTTGCATGTGAGCCTTTATTCCACTATAAAAGCTCAACATGACACTGTTAGCCTTTATTCCATGAGTATCTCGGGATTAACCTAGAAAGCATATATAGAAAAGGTGCTTAAAAGATTTAACATGCAAAATTGTGCTAGCACTGCTGCTCCTGTGGTAAAAGGAGAAACATTTAGTTTACTTCAATGCCCTAAGAACCAATTAAAGCAAGAGTAGATGAACAACACTCCCTATTCATCATCCGTGGTAAGTCTTATGTATGCAGATGTGTGTACCTATCCTGATATAGCATTTGTTGTTGGTATGCTTGGAAGATACCAAAAGAATTTTGGTATTGAACATTGGAAGGCAGCCAAGAAAGTCATGCACTGTTTACAAGGAACTAAGAATTATATGCTCACTTATAAGCACTTAGAAAATTTGGAGGTAATAGGATATACTGATTCTGATTTTACTAGATGTCGGGATACTCGTGCATTTACCTCTAGTTATATCTTCATGATGGCGGAATGGTCTATTTCATGGAGAAGTGCAAAATAAACTGCAAGAACTGCTTCATCTACTATGGAAGTAGAATTCATAGCTTGTTATGAAGCAATTAGTCATGCCATATGGTTGCATAATTTTATCTCAGGTCTTCGAGTAGTGGACTCGATTCAAAGACCGATGATGATTTATTGTGATAACGTTGCTGCCATGCTTTTCTCAAAAAATAACAAGACAAGAACAAGGTCGAAGCACATTGACATCAAGTACCTCGTTGTGAGGGAAAGGGTTCAAGATCAGATTGTGTCAATAGAACATATTAATACTACACTCATGCTAGTTGATCCATTAACGAAGGGACTCCCACCCAAGCTCTTTTTGGAGCATGTAACACGCATAGGGTTGGTGGACAGCTTTGATAAATTGGATATGTATTGAGTGTGATGATTCTTATTGACACCACTGCATATGATCACAATAAAGTTATTGATTCTGATAAACATATCTCTAATCTTCCTCTCAATTTAAATGTGTATACATAACATGAGACTGAGATATATGTGCCATGCTTAGGTTGTCTAAGCATTGTATTTGTATTGGTTGAAGTTGCTAACTCTATAACCATCGATGGTCCTGAGTCAAATTAATAGAACTGAAGTGACTTCGATGATTTGGGATAGTCATTTCAACTGAATAGAACAAATACCCTTAGGCTTATCATACTGGGTCGTTAATGGCCATATAAAGTAAACAAAAAGATTTATGTCAGCTAAGTGGGAGATTGTTAGAACTTATAGCTTAAGATGAATCAGCAACTGGGATCCAGTATTGTCTAGAACTAGCTGCTAAAATGGCAAGCTATTCTAGAAGCCCACCTAAGTCTCCCACTGAGAGAGGGAATACATTGTTTTATATCCAATGGTTTGTAAAATAGAGGTTGATGGAGCTTTTAGTTTTACAGTTCCTTAACCATGAAGGAAGGCCCCTCTCTAAGTGGTTCGAGCTCTACAAATAGAACCCCGTATACACACACACTAGCCATCCATCAGTTGAGAGCAACCGTGACTAGAGAGAAGAGTCTCCATTATACTTTGTTTTTCAGATTTTGTAGTTGAACAAGGAGCAAAGTGTTCTCCAGTTCATTTTCTTATAGAGAAGAGAAAGAAAGAAAATAACAAAACTGCAAGAAGTGTTTCTGAAGGTCTCTAATGTCGGAATAGAGTCATGGATGCCAAATTCACATCAATGGCTCAAGGTTGGTTTTACTTATTTCAGTCCATTTTTAGACCAAAAAATACTTCTATAATCATCATTATATCTAACATTTATACCATTGTAAAAGCTCAACGTTTTTGAATGGTGATGCACGTGGAATTCAAGGATGTCTCACTGTTCGTTTGATTTACCAGACCAACAAATTTTCAGGTCTCGTGGTAAACGCCAATGTCCCACTTAACTGGTTGCTCCATTAGCCAACTAATCTGATAATGATTAGAAACTCCTTGTATCCTATTGGTTCTTGGAAAGAATCACGGATAGACTTGGAGTATTAGACTTGTAGTAAAATATAAACTCTCCATGTTTTCTCGCATAAATAGTCACCATGACTTGATGTTAGGGTTTTTACCTCAAAGAGACTACTGTTGAATTCTCTGAATTTTCACCGAGAACCAACCCCTCTTATGTAGTTGCGGGTCATTACCGGTATTGAGTTCCATACAGTTACTCCCGATTGTAGCTTGCTGTGGAGATCGAGGTTGCAATTTGAAACCATCAGCAAAGTGTCGTAGGTGGAAGTGGTTTCTTGCCAAAGGGACCGAGTTTTGGAGATTGAAACGAATTTCTACAGGAAGACAAGAGTTGTCGTTACTGCTTCAGGTTACCGTTTCAAATTCGTTCTCTTCAGGTTTGTTCATGGCAAGGGTTCTTTGTTAATGTTTATAAGCTGTACAATGCACCTTCTTGAATTCCACGATCCCACCATTGTAACCTATCTTGATTTGACTTTCAATCTTGATTATGAGGTCACTCCATAATAATAAAGGGTAATAGCATATAAGGGCAATTTTTGGGTTTAATATCAATTAAAATAATATTTAAAAATTTTTCAAAAATAGATTAACTTTTTAAAAATAATATCAATAAAGGGAAAAAACATTTTTCATCATATTCTTCTTGCCATTTGTTCACCAGCACTGCCGTCCGCCACTGCTGTCTGCTGCCACCCATCTCCGCCTCCGCCTCCGGCAACGTTGCCAGAGGCAGAGGTGGTGGTGGCGGTGTTGGTGGTCATTCCTCTGCCCAGCGCCGTCATTGCCACCTCTGTCTCCACCCACCTCCGGCAACATTGTCGAAGGCGGAGATGGCAGCGTTGGGCAGAGAAGTGACCACCAGCATCGCCGCCACTACCTCTGGCAACGTTGCCGGAGACGGGCGGCAGCGGACAGTGGTGGCAGGTGGCGGCGGGCAGCAGCACTGGTGAACAAATGGCAAGAAGAAGATAACAGAAAGTATTTTTGCCCTTTATTAATATTATTTTTAAAAAGTTGACCTATTTATGAATATTTTTTAAAAAAATATTATTAAACCCAAAAAATTGCCCTCTTTTTCTTAACAAAACAAGATTCTTGTTAAGAGAAGAAAAGGATTCCCTTTCTTGGGTTGTTAAAACAATCATGGAGAGACTTTTGATGATTAGAAATAGCCACACGTGATCTTGTTAAAACCATTCCACTTGTCCTATCCTTTCATGAATGGGACTTGAAAGAGATACAAAGCCATATCATGGAGGCATAACTTCTTGGGGTGCCTTTTACCATATTCATTATCTATCTATGATAACTGTAGTGGACCGTCAAAGCACTCGTCACTGCATGTACTAGCATCCATGGAATTGTGATTTAAACATTCATTGAGTTTCCCATCTTTGCAATAAAATGACTGTATTTCCTCCATTTTTATATTTCTGAATTGCTAATGATGCTCTAGGCCGCATCTTTTCCTCCCTTTGTAACATTATTAAATGGATCAAGAGTGTGCAACACAGACCCGGATTCTCCATGATGTCGTGAGTTTCTTAAGACTGCAAGAGACTGATACCATGAATCTTTCTTTGAGATTCTCTGCATGGTGGGATATCAGTGACGATATTTCCTTCACTATTGGTCTGTATTTTGACCATAGGAGTGTAAAGAACTCTAGCTTGAAACTGGATTACGCTGATTTCTGCTATATATAGGCATCATGAGTGTGGCCTACTTTTGTCGGAAACTCCATCTTCATCAAAGCCTTGTATTGAAAATGAATAGTGCCTAAATACATACCCCATGCTTATTCAGAGGGTTTGTTAAGCTCACAAATTCTATAAGCACGAATTTATATGCCTATGCTTGCCACAAACACTAGTTGAACTGTCCTTGCAAGGCTGTTCCTTTTCGGTCGAGCCACTTATTAAAGGAAATGATTGATCTGCCACTGATGTATAAAGGATGGCAACATGCACTCCCAAATCTCATTGAGATTTCACATCCCTGGATCACTAGATTAATGGATTACATATGCCCTCATCTTCCTTTATTTGAAAATAGTGATTCCTTCTTCTCATTTCATTTGCCTTACTTCGTGCTTTAATTCAATGTCACTTTGTCTTTTGTCGATGCAAAATCTCATGGTTGGATTCTAGTTTATGCAGTACTACAACTTTGATACGTCAACTGTGTGTCATCTCTTGTCAAAGGCATCACGAATTGCACTGCATTTCTATAAGACTTGACGGGTCAGAACTTCATCAATTGTCACATCAGTATGGCTTCATCAGTTGCAGGCCCTTGCAAACCTTCAATGGTTTGGGGTTCCTAGGTCCAGAGTTTCATAGACTTTCAGGTCCTAGGTCTCTTGGATTTAGGGATTACCTTGCATAGAGCTTTTTCACCAAAGAGTCACAGCATGCGGAGCTTCATTAACAACAGACCCTTGCAGACCTTCAATGGTCTGAGGTCCCTAGGTCCAGAGCATTGTAGACTTTTGGGTCTGAGATCTCTTAGACTTAGGGATTAACTTGCATAGAGCTTCTTCACCAGAGAATTGCATCATGCAAAGTTTCATCAGCAGTAGGCCCTCGCAATCCTTCAGTGCTTAGGGTCCCTAGGCCTAGAGCTTTTTAGACATTTAGGTGCGAGGTATCTTGGATGTAGGGATTATCTTGCATAAAGCTTCTTCACCAAAGAGTCACAGCATGCGGAGCTTCATCAGCAATAGGCCCTCACAGACCTTCAATGGTTCGAGGTCCCTAGGTCCATAGCTTCATAGACTTTTGGGTCCGAGGTCTCTTGGATTTAGGGATTAGGTTGCACAGAGCTTCTTCACCAGAGAACCGCATCATGCAGAGTTTCATCAGCAACAAGCCCTCGCAGACCTTCAATGGTCCGGGGCCCCTAGGTCCAGAGCTTCGTAGACTTTCAGGTCAGAGGTCTCTTGGATTTAGGGATTAGCTTGCACAAAACTTCTTCACTAGAGAATCACATCATGCAGAACTTCATCAGCAGTAGGTCCTTGCAGACCTTCAATGGTCTGGGGTCCCTAGGTCCTAAGTTAAGTTGAAATTTAGGTGCAAGGTCTCTTGGATTTAGGGACTAGCTTGCACAGAACTTCTTCACCAGAGAGTCACACCATGCGGAGCTTCATCAACAGCAGGCCCTCGTAGACCTTCCACTTTGAGGCAAACCCTGAAGACCTAACTTTGAAGGGATGATCACTCTGCTTTACTTGTAGAATGTTCAACAACTAGTGCTTATTTTTACAGAACTTTTTGACAAGTCCTCGTTGTTAACATAGAGCTGAACAGAATGAGCTCTTTGAACCTCTCCAACCAAAAGGAATTGTCATGAATTATCCAATGCTAAAGCTTTTTGTTGCTTCTAGAGAGTTTGTTTGACTTCCATGAGATCATATGGGATGAGCGCATTCCTTTAACATGGAAGGGAGAAAATTCTTTGTACCCCTTCTAAGGAAGCTTGTTGTGAAGATCTTTACCTATACGAATGAATGGGTAAAGATTAGTTGACATGTCTTCCTCCGACAACAAGAAACTCCACATTGATGTAATGTCTTGTACCTTTGAGGAGGAATGACAAGGAATAGAGGAGCAATAATATAAAGTAGGTGAAACAACACATTTCCTTAACTTCCAAAGGCAACACTTTAGCAAGAAGCAATAGGAAGCTAGTGAAGCACTTGTAACGGAAAAGCTCAGCATGACGAGTTGAAACAATTGAAGACAACCAACAAGCAGGAGATGCAAGTCAATGTTAAGTGACAATACAACTTGTAGAAGCATTCATTGCTCTTTGTAAGAGTGTATTCAATTATGTAAAACTCCAAAAAGTGATATTTCTCTTGTAAATGAAACAACTTCTACATTGTAGTCAAATGATGTTGGAAATGAACTTGATATTTCCTTCTTTTTCTTCTAAGAGAGATTCTCATATTTGATATTTGTTTTTCCATTCACAGTTTAGGCACATGTGGGCTAGGGTCATGCGGGTCAGAAGCGTCACAATGCAAAAGACTTTTCTTTTCTTTTCTTTTGCCATTTACAGTTTAGGCCCATGCGGGCCAAGAGCGTTACAATGCAAAAGACTTGTTTTTTTTTTTTGTTTTGTCATTCACAGTTTAGGCTCATGCGGGTCAGGAGCGTTACAATGCAAAAGACTTGTTTTTTTTCTTTTTTTTTGTCGTTCACAGTTTAGGCTCATGTGGGACAGGAGCATTACAATGCAAAAGACTAGGGGTAGTACCTCTTAAGGTACTTTCCATTAATGGGCCCAAGATTTAGACCCTCTAGCATGACAAGGAGATAAGCACCATTAGTGTAGACTTCTTCCACCATGTGAGGCTCATCCCATTTAGGGTCGAATTTCCTACTTAAATGGTGTGAGAGAACGATAAGTTGTCGAACAGCAAGGACAAGATCTCCTTTCTGAAAGGAGCGAAGATGAGCCTTTTTGTTGAACGAACGAGCCAAATGAGCTTGGTAGCACTATATTCTTTGTTGAGCTTCTAATATCTTCTCATCTAGCGCTTTGAGCTCAGCTAGTCGTAGCTTTGCATTCTCATCTTCGGTAATTCTCTCCTGGATAGCCATCCTTAGGGAGTTCATTTGTCTCTCTAGGGGAAGTACAACTTCTACACCACATACCAAGGCAAGAGGAGTTGCAATTGTAGCGGTATGGTAAGATGTCCGATAAGCCTATAAGGCCTCATCTAAGCGTTCATGCCAATCTTTCTTGAATTGGATACAATCTTCTCAAGTAACTTACAGAGAGTTTTGTTAAAGGCCTCTACAAGTCCATTGGCCACTGCATTATACATGGTTGAAAACATCTACTTAATGCCAAACTTGTCACAAAAATGCATCACCAATGATGCTTAGAATGGCTTCCCGTTATTTGTGATTATGTAACATGGAACACCATAGCGATAGACAATGTGAATCCAGAGAAAGTTGACAACATCTTTCTTTACTTCTCGAAGAGGAACTGCTTCAGCCCATTTGGACCAACCACATTAAGTCCCCATGCATCAAATGACCATGATGCAATTGTAGGATGTAGAGGTTCTGGTGGTTGGCAAATAAAATCCCCATGAATTTGACATGCCTAACATCTTTTGGCATATTTAAGTGAATCATCTACCATTGTTGGCCAATAAAAGCCCATTCGCTTAAGGCGACCATGGAGCTTAGGTCTTGATTGATGAGCACCACAAACTCTAAAGTGTGCTTGGTCGAGTGCACTTTGGACTTCGTCTACATGGATACACCTCACGTAGACATCATTGAAAGAGTGTTTGTAGAGGTTGTCATTGTAGTATAGGAAATGAAGTGCTCGATGTCGTATCTCAGCTCTACGCTTGGGATCTTCGGGTAACTTTCCATGCTGCAAGTAATCGATGAAGGGTTGTTTCTAGTCCTCAACATCTACAGTGAATACAAAAGCCACATTGCTTTCTTGCTCTATCTCTTCTTGAGGTGACTTAGGGGAGAGAGCCCATTGTGCACAAACGGGTATTGTTGTTGCTTCATCACCCATGAGTGCTAAGACTGTTACTAGATTGGCAAGGGCATATGCTTGCTTGTTTTTGCTTATGGGTACATGTTTAATGGTAGCATGCTCGAACTCCTTTAGTAATTGGATTGCATAATGGTGATAGGGAACTAGGTCATCCTTACGCACCTCATACTCTGTCTTCAATTGGTTGATTACCAATTTCAAATCCCCATAGACTGTGAGGTGGTGAATTTTCAAGTCAATAGCCATTTCTAAGCCAATAATTAAAGCATGGTACTCTAACATGTTGTTAGAGCAAAGTGCAGTAAAGGAAAATGAGTAAGTGGGGATTTCTCTTTGTGGCGAGACAAATAAAACACCGACACTCCCACCATCTTTGTGTGCTGCTCCATCAAAAAACATCATTCATGTTGGTAACATGTCTATGTAAAAACCTCTTCATCAAGAAGGTCTTCGGAGAGTTCCCAATCTGCTAAAATAGGGTGATCTGCAAGGAAGTCTGCCAGTGCTTGTCCCTTCATAGCCTTCTGTGGGACATAGGTGATGTCAAATTCTGACAAGAGTAGAGCCCATTTAGCCAACATGTAATGCCATATCTTCTTCGTGGCAAAGATGAGAGCAAGACAAGTCTTCTCTATGGGTGAGTAGTTCAACTCAGCTCCTATTAGTGTCCGACTGAGATAGTAGAGTGCATTCTCTTTCCCTTCCTCATTGACTTGTGCCAACAAGGCTCCCAATGACTGTTCTTGTGCAGCAATGTATAAAATAAGTGGCTTCTCAGGGATTGGTGTGATAAGTACTGGGGTTTTGAGAATGTATTGCTTTATGCTCTCTAAGGCATTTTTGCAAACCTCATCCCACTTAAATGGGACATCTTTTTTCATCAACTTGTTGAGTGGTTGACAACATCCTACCAGGTTAGAGATGAACCATTGAATGTAAGCCAGTCGTCCTTGGAGACTCTTCAACTCTTGTAAGTTCCACGACTCTGGCATGTTTTGGATGGCATCAATCTTTGATTGATCAATTTCAATCCCTTGATGGCAAACAATGAACCCGAGGAACTTACCTGAGGTGACTCCAAATGCACACTTTAGAGGGTTCATCTTTAATTGATATCTCCTTAGCTTATTAAAGATGCTATGCAAATCATCGAGATGGTCTTCTCTCTTCTTAGACTTAACAACCAAATCATCGATGTAGCACTCGACCTTCTTGTGAAGAATGTCATCGAAGATTCATTGCATTTGTGTTGGTATGTAGCACCTACATTCTTAAGCCCAAAAGGCATCACTTTGTAACAATAGATCCACTTTGGTGTTCGAAAGGCCATGAGTTCTTCATCCTTAGGCGCCATGTGAATTTGTATCCATATGAATCGTCCATGAAGGATAATGCCTCGTGGCCTGTAGTTACATTTACCATGAGTTCAGTGATAGGCAAAGGAAAGTCATGTTTTGGGCAAGCTTGATTTAGGTCTCGAATGTCAATACAAACCCGAATTTGACCATTCTTCTTTTTTACAGGGATAATGTTTGCAATCCAAGTTGGATACTTCACCTCCTGAATGAAACCAACTTCAATGAGCTTGTTGATTTCTGCTTCAATTTGCGAAATCAACTCGTGTCTGAATCGACGTTGTGATTGCTTGATTGATCGTACCCCATGCCTAATAGAAAGGTGGTGGACAACAATCTTTGGGTCTAACTCGGGCATTTCCTTGTATGTCCAAGCAAAGACATCCTTATGCCCCTGAAGTAGTTTGAAGTATTTGGCTTCTTCTTCAGGGCTAAGGAGTGCATTGATGTAGATAGGTCTAGGTTCCTCTTCAGTGCCAAGGTTAAACTCCTTTAGGTCATCCACTGTTGCTTGGCCTCTTACAAAAGTAGGTGGAACAGGCTCAAGTTCTTCATCTGAAGAATTTCTTGACAGATCTTTGTCGTCCTTCTCCTCAATGGTGATGTGATTAACCGAGACAATGTCTTGTCTTGGTTGAAGGTTGAACTTTGATTGAGAATATGATGGAAATGTGATGACAATAATCTGTTGTCTAACTGTCAATGTCTCATTAGAGGAAACTTCCAAATTCACCACCCTCTTCATACGAGAAGAAACAACACTCCGAGGCTCTGACTTCTCCTTTGTAGCAATGGCGCATTGTAGGCTTTGACTTTGTTGTCGGCCATTTTTCCTCATATTGGCACCCTTGGGCCCTATGTGGGAGAGTACTGAAGTCCTTTGTAGTTGAGCAGATGACGTTGGAGCAGCATCTTGTCCTCCAAGTTAGTCGAAAACTGATTGTCTTTCTCTTGGTTCTCCTAGCCGATCAAAGACTAAACTTCGCTGTGTATGCTTCTTTTTCTTCTTGTCCACCACTTCTACAGTGATGTGATTGGATGACACCTTCCTCCGTGAAATTTGAGTTGGTGGATTTCGATGGTATCCTAAGCCAACATTTTGTTGAGAGATGTGGGAGCTTCCACTTTGTAAAGCTCTTTGCGTCTTTGTTAGGCCATAGGCTTGTCCACTTGTAAGGACTGGCTCAAAGTCCCTAACTAACGATTTTCACCTTCTTTGTAACCTACTTCTCGAGGAGATTCTCAGCATTGGGGTCAAACCACCATTCTTGATGTTGCCCTACTTTACTAGTTGGTGAAGCTCTAACAAATCCTTCTAGAAGTGGTTTAGAGACCGATGACTCCGTTGTTGTAGAGATTGGAAGCACAAGATCCTTCTCAAGAACTTCAATGTCACTCATTGGTATTGGTTCAGTGATTGGTGCAGCCATGACCTCAAAAGGTAGTTACCCTTCCCTTCTCCTTGACTTTGGTGTGTAATGAAGGGCGGGGGCTGATTTGTTATAAGAAGAGGAAGTCGATGGTGGAGTTGTTGGCAAGGTAGCAGATGCATGCTAGTTTTGTAGATGCTCCTTGTCACTACTTGAAGATGCATTTTCTTCTTCATGCATCGTGTCTTCCTTTTCCTTCCAAACCTTCATCGTGAAAGGTTTTGGCATAGAGACCAAAAGAGAATATGAAATGACATTGTTAGCATAGAACTTTGCGTCAGCAAAATGTGCTTCAGCTTTGTTGAAAGGCTCTGGCTCAGCAACAACTTTCCTTTGTGTTTCATTATGGTAGTATTTGAAGCATTGATGCCACGTTGAAGGAACCACTCCTATCTCATGCAACCAATGATGTCCCAAAAGTAGTTGGTAAGATGTCTTAACGCCAATAACATGTAGAAGGGTGAAGATGTTAAGTCTCCTATTTCTATCTCGAGACGCACCATGTTCACGGCACGTTGTCCCTTTTGATTAAAGCTTTGGATTGTCAACTTGGTCTTTAGCAATTCATCCTTGTCAATCCCAAGTTGTTTCACAGTGGAGACTGGCATGATGTTGACAGCAGATCCATAATCAATGAAGATGTGTGGCATCTTCTATTCACGAACATATCCGACAACATACAAGGGTCTGTTATGTGGACGTGACCCAAGTTGTAAATCCTCATATGTGAAGGTAATTGTCTCCATGCAATCCATGTAGTTGTACCCTTTTGGTACTTTTCTTTGGTTCTTGTTAGAGAGGATCAGGGTCTTCGCCATTGCAAAGCGAACATTCTATGGTAGTTATAGCACTTGGGTAAGGCACAAGTGGGATGGCACTTCCTCCAGTTGCTTTGCTACTTCTTTGTCACACATGGGGTGCTCTTGAAGAAGCCTTGTCATGTCTTCGTCTTCGTCTTCGTCGGATGAAGCCTTTTCTACTGATGATGTTTCCTCTCCGTCAACTGTCACCATGTATGTTGCTACACATTCCTCTGAAAAAATTCTCTTGGCATGAACTCTCAAAGGGTTACTAGAGTTGGATGAGGTTGTTGAAGCACTTCCTCCTCACTATCTGGCGGTACTTGAGGTGCTTTCTTCTTTGGCACTTTCTTCTTTTTGGAGGCGTTGTGTATTCGTCGTCTTCTAGTCTGCTTTGGTCTGGTTGACATAGGGACGACGGGACGAGGAGCCTTGTTCTTATGCCAAGAGACGACAATCCATCCGACCTCATTTTGAGGAGATGTTTCTGTGTCACTAGAGTAGATGGAGATAGTCTTACCCCCATTCAAAATGATTCCTTTGGGTTGGTGTCGTACATTTTCCTTGGATTTCTTACAGGTGAAGGTGGACCACCAATCTTCTATCTCATCTTCTGAAACAGATGACTCTTCCTAGTAGTCCAAATCATCAGTCATCAACTCATAGAGAGTTGGGATGTCGGGATTGCCGAACATTGGCATGTTAGGATAGGCATAAATTGTGGTCGCCTCTTGATCAACAATAAACTAGACAGGAATTGCCCCCTATAGGAGGGATACCGTAGGAAAAAACGTCGTTAAGGGTCCAGCTACCTTGCCCCCAGTCTCCATAATTTGAGGAGAATCCACTGAGTTGTGTTGTGGTGTCGACTTCCCTTTTGTGAGTGTAGAGTTCCTTGAGGTCTGGACATTCGTTGTAGCTTGAGCAGAGGAGAAAGAAACTGTGGAAGGTTGCAATGGTACTGGGTCAAAGGTCCCAAAGGTCACCATGGTGACATTAGTAGCAGCAAAATTTTCACCAAGATCGAACTCGATCTTTTCTTGTTCTATGAGATGAAGTATTTTGTCCTTCACAAAACACTTTTCAGTTAGATGACTTACCATCCGATGATATTGGAAATACTTGGGGTCAGTCACATGTCCTTGCTCTTCAGGTCGCTTGGGCAGTGGAAACTCGATCAACTTTGATTGAAGTAGCTGATTGAGCATTTCTGGAATGTTAGAGTTAGGGAATGGGTACTCCTTCTCTTCAAGTTCCTTTAGAGTAGGCCTAGATTTCTCTTGGCCTTGTTTTGCAAAAGACTTCACTTTGATCTCCGTTTTCTTCTTCTTGCCGGAGATCTTAACTGGTGTAGTGGTAGCATTCATGACTTCCTTTCGTTTGGAGAATGAGGTTTTAAGGTCCTTCTTGACTTCTTTCTTTCCATCATTCTTTTCACGAGGATCACTTAGTTGGGGATTCCCATGCTTAGCTATTTGGATATCCAAGTCACGAGCTCAAGTAGCTAACTCTTCAAAGGTGGTAGGCATGTTCCCTTTGAGGCTATAGAGTAGTCCCCAATGCATCCCTTGTACGCATGTGTCTATGGCAGAGGATTGACTTATTTGTTCCTTGCACTGAAGGGCAAGGTTCCTCCACCACTCGATGTAGTCGATGACAAACTCATCCTTTCTTTGCATTGTAGTAGAGAGTTCTAGAAGTCCAATAGTTTATCGTGTACAGTAGAAGCGAGTGAGGAATTCTCTCTGAAGATGGTCCCAACTGTCGATGGAGTTGGGCTAGAGGTTGGTGTACCAATCAAATGCTGTAGACTTGAGGGAGCGAATAAACTGTTTCACCATTTAGTCGTCGTAGGTCCCGTGTTGTTGCAAGTCTCGATGAAGTGGGTTATGTGCTGCTTCGGATTGCCCTTCCCGTCAAACTACTAAAACTTAGGAGGTTGGTAGCCGACTGGCATGCACATCTCATCAATGCGGCGAGTGTATGGTTTGGCATACACTAGAGAGGTCCGTGGAACTCCTCCATATTGAGCCCTTATGGTGTTAGCGATCATGTACTAGAGTTGTTGCACCATCAGAGAAGCGACAGAAACTTGGGTGGTGTCTCACATCATGTTCTACACTGTGACCCGATCATGCTCCTCTTGTTGCTGCTTCTACTGCTCTTGGGGGTTAGGAGTCACTGGAGGAGTGAATCCTGGAGGGTGAGAATGTCCTTGACTGGACTCTGCTTGGCGGTTTTGTATCTCAAATTTGTCCATCAAGAAGGCAATCTAGAGATCTTTCTCAGCATTGGAGCTCTTGAAGTTATCAATGGTTTCAGCCATCTTCTGGAGTCATTCTTCCACCATCGCATTTTCTGTCATCATCACTGGTACGACGCCACTAGAAGTAGAGTAGGAGTTGTGTGATGGAGAGGAGTAAGACACCATCCTCGATGCATTGCTGGATTGGTCATCTGGGGGAGAAAGTGTTTCTTTCCTTTCACATCAATGTGTGGAGAGTTCAAGAGGCTTTCCTTCTGCGGAGTAGTCGCCTTGGTGATTTTCCGTGTAGGAAGCTCCACTAGAGATGGTAGTTGCGCTTTGTTGGACTTCGCCATGGCACATGTGACAGGACGGTTGTAGGAAGAACCGAAAGCGCCAGAGGACTTGTGGAAAGAAGTTGTAGCCTTCTTGGTAGCCATTGGATGATTGTTGCAGTTGTCAATTCGAAAGATGAGAGGAAGAGAGCATCCCAACGAGCGTGCCAGAAATTTGTCGACACAAATTTCGTATATTTTAGTTAACACAAAATATGGAGACAAATTACAAAAATGAATTTGTAATAAAGAAAACAAACAAGGGAATGAACTCTCTTTGATTTCTGCTTGATGACGTGAGCAACCTCTGGTTGATAGTCAAATTTGGTGAAGACGAGGGCCGTTGGCGTGCTTCTCGTACTTCTTCAAGTGTTGATGTAGATTTCCTTGATTTTGATGCTTTGGGAGATTTGATGTAGATTTCTTCAATCTGGGCTTCACGCTTGATCGGCTGTGAAAGATGCTTCTCTAAGAAGGGCCCTTCTGTGGTGGCTTGATCTTCTTTGGAGAGCCTGAATCCAAGTGTTGTAGAGAACGAATAAGATTTTCCCTTCTTTCTTCTCTCTTGATCTTGCAGTTGCAGGAGGTTGCAAGAGCTTGTGGTTACTTGCAATTTTCAGTGTTGGTGTGTGAGAGCTTCTTGCAGTGTGATTCTCTCAAAAAGAAGAAAATGGCCTCTTTCTTCCTAGGCAAGGCTATTTATAGCCAAGGATTAGGACTGCCACCTCAGCCCACTTAGCTAACCAATCCCATGTGAGTGGGGTGTTGGGTTAGCATTAACTCCTATACACTCACCATTATGTTGGAGTTGGTGGTCTTGCCAATAGGGCCACCCTATTACAATAGGAGATGGGCCAAATTTGACTTAATACGCTTGGATCCTTAGGCCATCAAGACATATTTATGTAGACTTGGGCCTTGGGCCCATGGAAACCCATATTATTTAGAGGTTGTCATGTAAATTAAGCCCACTTATTTGGCTTTAAAAATTTACATGCCTACAAATGCCCCCTTGAGGACAAGGTGACGAAGTTAGGTGTGGTGTCGGTGTTGTTGACAACGTTGATATCCATGCTGGGTGATTGTTCAACTTGGCCATTCAAGAAGACTCTTGCATGTTAGCCTTTATTCCACCGTAAAAGCTCAACGTGACACGTCCAACCTCATCCACTTGATTTGCCTATCAGTTCCGAAGAACACAATGACATGTCGCCTATGTGGCAGTGATGAGCCTAGTTTCATCCGCTTTGGTAGGAACTGGATGAGGGTCATCACAATATTAGTATGACATGCCCTAATGATAATAGGCCGATAAGGCTTATCGTTCCCGAATATCTCAGACATGCCACTCGGGCCCCAATGTCTATATAAAGGGACCTCCAAACCCTCACAAGGTACGCTCTATCTCATGCAAAACAAGCTTTCACTCTCTCTCTCTATTCTCTGTCCTCTTACCAATTTCGCTCAGTTCAACTAACTTAAGCAGTAGCCTGGTCAGTCACCCCGGGTACTATGACTGTTTATTGTTTGACAGATTCGATCTATCGACCTCAGCATCCTCTCTTCCGAGCTACCTTCTAGTAAAAAATTAGGGCGGGATCATGCTGCAATAGAGTCACTAATAGTTAGTACGTTGATACGCGCTACTGGCTCCTATCAGTTGTGCACATCCAGTCGATATATACCAATACTCAACTATGCAAATATATACGCGCTACTGGCTCCTTCCAACTAAGCCTAAAAAGTGTAAATAAGATGATTGGCATTAGAACCCACAGAACTGCAATGACTAGTGAAGTTCAATGTGCATCTGTAATGTGAAGTAGATAATTCCAAAAAATGGGTATCATGCAATTAAAAAGCAAAAGCCGAAGCATTTCAAAATTTCTGACTAGGTAAAAAGAAAAACAAAGGGGAAAGCCATCAAATAAGGAGTCCTGCAACAAAGAGACACCAAAGAAACACAACACAAGAGATAATTAGTCACATCTTAAATGTGTTCCATATGAAACACGGCCCAACAACACCTTGCTGAGTTGCTTCAACTTTCAAGAAATCTTAAAATGGAAACGCATGCAAGATTTATTAGCATTTTCTTTTGACTTAATTATATTTGTATTGGTTTTAACTTAAGAAACGTTGTTCAGTCAAATAATAATAATAAAATAAAGGTTTGAAGGAGAAGTGACGTTGAGATATCTTAAATCTTAATTATACGTATGATTAATTTTTATAGTTTTAATCACCTAGTAATTTTATTTATTTTTAAGTTTTGTTTCCTGTACCATTTTTATTAAAATTGTTTTAAACCCATATTATTCGTGTACCTTTTTCTTTCATGCAGCATTTTGCTAACAGCCATCTCTACTTTAAACGTGCTACGGTTCTTGATTTGAGAACCTGGTTCGAATGAATTTTGACTGTCAAATGTCAACGGATTGGGATTACCTAAAATGTGTTGACCTGTGGGTGATGGATTCAACCGTGATAAAAAGAATTACGGTTGGGATTTAGAGGTTTTACCTTCTGTGTTTCGTTTGAAAGAAAAAGGTAGAAAGAAAAGGAAAGGTAATGAAATCTGTACAAGTTATTCCAATTTAAAAATATTCGTTAATAGAGGTTTCAATTGGACCGGATTTGGTTCACTCCAATCCAATAAATACTTTGAAACATTAAGTCTGAACTGATTCGATTTAACATGTCTCATTGGTCCATCCAAATTAATTTTGATTTGGATGGGTCCAACCCATACCGGTCCAATGATACCTATACTAGCTAGTATACAAAAAATTCACTTCAAGTTTGTAAGTTTAAGTTGCTAAAAGTTTTAGAAAAATAGCCTGATATAACTGAAACTATTGTTGTAGAGTTGTGTTTTTGGAAGCCCTAGGGTAAATTCAAAAATTGGATTCAGCATACAATTCTGTGTAAAGAAAGAATGCCCAAAATTGGCGTCAGTTTGGAAGGATTTTCAAGTAGCGGCTTCTAGCTTTACAAGTTGGGCCCCGCCCAGACAGCCTACAAGCATATAAGCAATGTTTGGTGAAACCCCAAAAAAGCTCAAGACATGACTTTCAGCTGAAGCATCTTTTACTGGCTTCTTCAAATTAAGCTCAGCTCAATCAAAGCGTTAACCCTCCCAAACAGTTCCTAAATTGAAATGCATTGAAAACCGATCAAAATGGTTCGGCTCTTAGGCAAACTTAACAATGAACAGCTTTGGCTGTTGGGAACATACTTGGGTATGACAAATTACCAAGGGTGTGGGGTAAAAAGAATAGTTGCGCTCAATATTCTTTGACCAGAAGGGCAAGCAGGGTACTGAATAGGTTGATAAAGATATATCAAGCCCCAATAACGTTCCCAATGGTCAAGGATGTTGGCTCCCAACTCTCTAACAATCGACATGGGACAATGATCATTGCACTGCTCACCTCTAACATAGCTACATGGAACCAACAGGGTTCAATGCATCAGCTTTCCTCTATCACAATTCAGAAACCCAACCAATATCCAAGTATATTTTCTTTTGCTTGCTACTCCCCTTTTTGCTAAAGACACTCCCCTTCTGCTTCTATGGTATTTGTTAGACCATCAGAGGAAGTAGAAGTTAGTGTCATGATTCATTTTAGACAAAACCTCTCAGTTCTTGCTTTAAGGCGGGTTCACAACCCTATAATCACCAAATTACCAGCTTCTCTGTAGGGAGAAAAATCCACAAGAAATGAAAATGGACTGGTATTGGACCCCGTCCAGTCCAAATTCAATTTGGATGGATTGGACAGACCAATAAGGTATATTGGATTGGACCAATCCAGTCCAAATTCAATATTTGGACCATCCAATCTGTTCAATCATTCATTGGATTGAATGATACCTGATCCATTTGTAATAGGCTCACGTTGGACTGGATTGGACTGGATTGAATGGCAGATGCAACCTGCGCCATGAATGGGCTTGCTTCCTGACCAATAAAACTATTGGTGCATATATGCTAGATATATCGTATGATAATATGATATGCACATATATATGAACCTACATATATACCAGGTTTGGGTAAGGCTCCAACACTAGCCTTTAATCCAATCCGACCTACCTTTTTCGGTTGGATTCTGGGTTAAGTTGGCCCAGGATTCTTCCATATCAAGCTAGCACCATTACAAAGGGATATCAACAGATTGGGCTGCTCCCAGAATCCTAACCCATGTAGATCAAATCGGTGCAAGGGATTAAAATGAAAGAGTTAAAATAAAACTACTAAAAAACAAAAATAAGATAAAACATAGAAACAATTTAGGCCCTGTTTGGTAATGTTCTACGAGAACATTTTGTGCATTTCCGATGTTTTTAATGAGCATAAACACGTTTGGTACAAGAAAAAAAAAAAAGTGTTATTGTGTGAAAACAACACCCAAAGAATGCGTTCTTTGGGAGTGAAAAATAGATGCTCCCAAAGAACGTACAGTTCCCACGACGTTAACCCCTATTCACAAATATGTGTTAATGACTCCTACATGAAAGAAGGGGTATTTTGGATATTTTGCACTAAATGATAGAAAGAAGCCCTACCAAATATTTTTCGTTCGACAATGAATTCCTCCAACTTGCCGTTGCAAATAGGGGTGAGCAAGAAGAACAAAAAAACCAAACAGAAAAAACGGTTAACCGAATCGGTCGGTTCGGTTTCGGTTTGATATTTTGAAAAAACCACTAATTCTGGTTTGATTTTGGTTAACCTATTTAAAAAACCAGCAGTTAACCGAACCGACCGGTATATGTTAATAAATAATAATATATTATATAATATATAATATTTTTAAAAATTAAAAAATCGGAATCCCTAAGACCCTAATGCGCCTTTCCCCTTTCTTTCCTAGTTTTCCTCTCGGCTCTCTCTCTCTCTCTCGACTCTCGGACTCTCACTCTCACTCTCTTGAAATCAGAACTTCAGAAGTCAAAACTCATAATCTTCTTCTTCCCCAATGCCATCGACGGCCGTCGGTGCTCCGCCACCAACCAAATCACCGATGCCTCCAACGGGTGTGTTCCAGACTTCCGGTCAGTGTTCTATACTTCCTTATTCTGTGAATCTGTGTTCTCCTTTCTCTCTTAGAATCTAATATTCTTCTTCTTCTTCTTCACAAATTATGTTGTTTTCCCCCTTTTTAATTTTGAGGGCATAAAAAAACCAAAAAACAGACCACAATTAACCGGTCCACCGGTTCGGTTTTGGTTCAGTTAACTGCAAAAATCAAACATATCGGTTCAGTTTAGAAATGCACCCCACGGTTCGGTGACCGAATCATGAGCACCCCTAGTCAAGGGTGAGCATTTGGTTTATTCAGTTAAAAACCGAACCGAATAAACCAAAATTTTAAAAACTGAACCAAAATAACCGAAATTGAAATTTTCGGTTTGCTCTTCGGTTATTTCAGTTAAAACCGAATTTTAATAATATATACTCTATTATATATATTATGAAATCAAATTTCAGTATATTATATATTAATATATAAATATATAATATATTATATATTGTATGTCACATATTGTATATTAAATATTACATATAATAATAAAAAGTTCGGTTAACCAAAATTCTAATTTCAAAAACCGAAACCGAAAACCGAAATAGCCAAAAACCAAAAAACTGAACCGATTTATCCAAAAACCAAAAAAACCGAATTGAAAAAACCGAAACAAAAATTTTCAATTTGGTTATTCAGTTTTAACCGAATAATGCTCACTCCTATCCCTAATTGTAAATCTTAGAGGAAGGAGGGACTCCCTTAGCTCCAACTGGATGGCGAGTGAACGGTAGAAAGCACCAACAACATTTTCGGCCAAGAACGCATCAACAGGTATGTTGTCTCGTCAACGTACCTAGTTTTGTATCATAACTCTATTTTAAACTCACCTTTTCCTTGACCAGATTCACTTGAAAACATTTTTGCTCACACTGCAAAGATGAGTTTTAAACAATCTCTAACCAATGCGATTTAAAATCATATTTTGTTTGCATTTGTTATATATGTTATGCCGAATGGGGGAGGTTTCTTCTCTAATACCATCGTTGTGTTTTGTTATGTCTTTTGTTATATGTTGAATATCATGAAGATTGTCCTTTGTTATGTGTTATGAACCTTTGTCCATGTGTTGGATTGTTATGTCTTTTGTTATGTATTTTGTTACCAATCAAATGCAGGATGAACATTTTAAATTTGAAAAAAATAAAAATAGATAAAATAATAAAGGAATTAGTATATCTATATGAATGAAAATATAGGAAAAGTACTGGGAATCGGCAACTCATATTAAAGAAGCAAATTTGGTATTGGTACCAAATAAAGAAGCCAAAGGTTAAAATTTTTAGTTTGATGGATTAAGTTCCATACAAAAAACAAGTCTGGTATTTGTTGATGTATTTTTTTTTTTTTTTTGTTCAATGGATTAAGTTCCATACAAAAAACAGTTTGATATTTGTTGATGTTTTTTTTTTTTTTGTTCAATGGATTAAGTTCCATTCAAAAAACAACATGAAGACATTATTGCTTGCGGGTGTTGTTGCATCATGGCATGTTGGACTTTTGTTTTATTGCTTGTATGTTTTGTTTGATCCTCAAGTGATTATGGATTAAGTAGTGACAAAATGAAGACATCGTTATGACAATGACAGGTATTTTTTATGGTAAATTTTAGGCTTAATGTGGGTGAATTTGCAAAACTGATGTTAAGAAATAATTTCATTATCCAAACGCTATTTCTGTTCATATAGAACAAAAATTCAATCTCGAAGAACAATTTGCCAAACATATCAGTTACTCCTGAGGAGCAAGAAATTAAATTTTTGTTCTAGAACAGGAACATGCAGAAATATTGCCAAACAAGGCCTTAGTACCCACATAAGAATATTTTCAATCTGTATAATTTTGATGCTAGGTTTTGTTTTGAAAAACAATATCATACACATTGACAAATGACAAACAGCTCCTCAATATGCATATATAAATATTTTAAATGCTTATGACATAAATAATTTAGGAACGACATGCATCATAACATAAACCAACACTCAACCCCAACCCTACACCACCCGCACCTAACTTAATATGTTACTATTAAAAGCGAGAATGAGGTCTTACATTTTGGGAATATTTTACATTTCATCAATTAATATATATGCTACTATTACATTTCATCAAATCCCATATTTAAGGCATTAAATGCCATTCTCTTTTATTGAATCCTATATTTAAGGAGTTCTATACATTAATTTTAATAGTATAAAAGTCTATTTTTAAAACTAATTCAGAAAACCAAAATCATTTTTCCCATCCAGGTGGTGGGCATGCAAGTATTTTTTAATACATCTCTAATATTATATATTTATCATAAAATATAAAAAAATAAAAAAAATGTAAAATTTTAAACACGTCTCTAATATTATATATTCATCATATTAAATAAAAAAGTATGATAAATAATAAGTATTTTTATTAATGATGGAAATGGAGTACATCAATCTATAGGTCAACGATTCAACCTGGTCCTTTGACCTATAAATTAAAGCATAGCCCAATGACTTGGACAAATAGGTCATTTAATTGCTGACCAAATCAACAATTTTTTTACAATAAATTATATAAAGTGGTTTGGGTTAAAATATTAAAAACATTGATAGAAAATGAAATGCAATAAATCCACCAATGTCCATATTTGATTACTTGTCTATGTTATGTAAGTAATGAAAAGAATACTGAAATCAAGCCTCTGCAATTATAGCATGTGCAACATAGTTACACATTTACTGGTAAGGGAGAAATATAAAGAGAGAAAACTCTTCACCCTTTGAAGTTGAAGTTGTGTGGTCGGATATTGTGTATCTTAAAAAATATATATATATATAGTTGTATTTAGGGGCAAGGCAGTTTAGTTATCTGATTAACCCACCCAATTGACATCTATGATCTATCAGGAATAAGGAGCGAAATAAAGAGAACCGCAATTGCAGACACCTCTTTTACTCCTCTTTGTCTTCACACACCGGTGGTATATTGTTAAGGAGTAAATTTATGAGACTGGAAAGGTATTAAACTGGAATAGCATTTTGTGAATTTTGAGGAATATCACGGTGATTGATGTTAATTGATTATAAGTTTTTTCAGTATCATACAAAGTCAAATCCATTGTTAAGAATCAAATAATTAATACACTAGCTAGAAAAAAAAAATCTAAGGAATTGGCTACATATAGGTCTTGAGCCCATTCCATCAAGACCATAATAGAAAACCCTGATTCATAGAGTCATTTAGCTTAAGATCCAAGGACAGGAAAGCAGCCCAGTGGCATGTTTCTGCTACGCAGAATTAATCTGGTCCAGCCCAGATGTTTGTGTGGCACATGTTCACACTGTTTTAACTGTCGATGAACGATTCAGTGGGTGTTTGGTAATTGGTATTGGCTGCAATTGACATTGAAGTTTAGGCGTTTCAACCTCAAAATATTGTGTTTACATTGATATCATAAAGCCGTTTGATTGTGATTACTGCTGATTATTGGGATGGTGTTTGGAATATTATTACTTACAATTTAGCAAATCATAATATTTTTTACAAGAAATATCATTTTGGAAGTGCTGCTGAATGCTGATGTGGCAGCTGAATGCTGATGTGGCTGTATAACACAACACAATTAACGCCAGGGTTTTGGTTTTTAAACCATTGAGATCAAAACGCTAGTGTGCTGCTGAATGCTGGCTGATGTGACAGCGTCCTTCAGACTTCGGAGTGAGTTCAGACCTCAAATGGAAATGGAAGCCAAGCGCTGGCACACATAATGCACCAAACATCACCTCAATGTTACTGGGCTGGGACTGGGACTCTGGGAGGGGGGGCTTATGTAAAATTGAGAAATAGAAGGAGTTATAAACTATTTGTAACAATGCGAAGGCTATCTTGTATCTTCCATTCCATCGCTAATTGAGCTTGAACCTTGAATGGAGGGCTCTGATGCATCATGTATTGGCGGCATTGTTCAAGAATCAAACAACTCGATCCCACCTATATGTTGATTGAATGACAAATATTAATTATAATGTATGTAGTATGAACATTATAATTGGTGTAGCTAGAGATGAGATAGCAGACAGTCATGATGGTTGTTTTGTTGGTTAACTCAATTTAACTCATAACACGTCTTGGTGCTCAGACCGGCCTGGTCCGTTTGATACGCCTTGGGTTTGAATTAAATGCATGGCACAATCCAGCTGCTTATCAAAAGAAATGCTAGACGTTCATAAAGATGTGCAGATTCAATTCTAAAAATGGAAATTATATTAAATTAATTGAGGTCAAAACTTTGGTAAAACATGTGGCCCGTTTGGCGTTTTTTGGTTGCTTACAAGCCACGTATTTTTCCATTGGTTTGTAGCAGATTTAACCGCCAAAAGTCGGTACATCAAATAACGTGAGAAGCCTATTTTTAACTAATCTCGGAATGCTTCAAATGCAAATTTTTACGTATTTCTTGTTTTATTCTCGTACGTTAGCCAAATTAACTTCGGGCTGTTGAGATCTTTATGCAAAAAGTCAATGCGTCTTTTAACTATCAAAGCTATCAGGAGATCTTCTCAAAAAAAACTTGTCAAGCCACTCCAAATTAATTTTTGCATGCATTGTTATTGCAAATATTGATGGATCGGTATTGAAGAGCCTAGATCTCTTAAAAGTGAAAACCAATGTTTTTAAACCGCTGTTGACCTGCACAGTTAGACCGTTTGGCCCGTGAGCTGTCTAGGTAATCGGTTTCATTTTACCATAAACCCGGTCTCTGACAAAAAATTCGTTGAATTGGTCAGAGACCCACTGATCTGAGTAGTTAAACTATCAACCCATTCAACACTTTTGGCCATATTTTTATTTTTAGTTTTTTTCATTGGAACGAACCGTTCATTCAAACCGAACAATCAAACCATCAACCCAAAAACCGGTGGCCATAATAGTTTCAATTCCAATTTGATTTTTAAAACTTTGGTGAAAACTTAAGAGCACAGTATCCATCAGTACTGAGTATGTGGGGCAATCGATTGTAGCAAATGCATACGCAGATCTGGTTTTGATGAAGTGAAAGTAAATAAGTGACCATTTGGGAGAGCATTGTGGCTTTATAGTTGACTAAACAATTGATTGTAGCAAATTAATTATGTTGCAGCCGAGCCAAACAATTGACTAAACAGCCCAATAAAAGCGACTCAACCAAAGCTTCAGTTCGGCCTTTTCAAAAGAGTCCTTAAAATGCTAATTAATACGGGCGGTGGTCTAAACGAGTTAAAATCAGTCCGGATATTCTGAATATCTCTCGATGATAATATAAAAAATGAGGAGATGTTCTCAAAATGTACTATGAAACGTTGTGGGAGACAATCTTATAAAGGGCTGATTTGACTTCGGTCTAGACTCACGCTAGGTTTCACTCTTTCTCAGGTCGAGGTCCACATGAAAGAATGGTATGGAACTTCCGTATATGGACTGTGTCAGCCCTTCAGCTCACGTACACTGGTACAAGATTAGAAGTATTCATTGTCAATAAAAAATTACAAACAGAAAGGTCTCTCTATTAAATATATAAAATATTTATGTTATATGACATATATATATATAAAGTGATACTTCATAACATAAAATGACACACACAGATGGGCCTGGACACAAAACCAATGCCCAATTCTGGAAAATTGAAGTCCAAAAGTTAGGGAACAAATAATAACCCCTAATTGTATACTAAAATGCAGATAGTATAATGGGTGAACGATAGAATGGTAATTTTGCATTTGTATTTGTTATTTGAAAGAATGGGAATAACTCCTAATTAGAAAGGATATAATCAGAAAAGAAGTCATTAAAAGAAATCTAAAGCTACATTTGGTCTGCTTTATTTTGAGGACTTATCTCATTGTTAAAAATAAAATATTTATAGAGGCATTTTAACTACAAAAAGAAAACAAATTTTTAGAATAAGGAATGCCAAATGCTTCTTAAGAGTGATTTCATTAAGTGATTAAATGATGAGAGAAAGTAGAATAAGAGGGTTTGGTGAAGTACATAAACCATCAACAGCAACTAAAAGAATTAACAATCTGTTGCAAACTGAAGGGGAGAAGTGATATGAAATGAACTAATCAGTTATAATTTAACAATGGATGTGGGCATTAAATATAATAAAATGGAAACATAGTATTGCTGTAGTGGATCCCATATACTGAAAGGGCTAAAAGCTAGTCAAGGAAAGTTCTGGTAGGTACAAAGCCTTGGTTTTGCCTGGCCCGTGATGATTCCTATATACAATGAGAAGCCATGTTAATATGTGTTTCCTTGTTGTCTAAGGCTTATTAACACATGATAATGTGTTGATTGATCAATAAAAACAAAACAGATCAGTTGTACCAGTTTCACAACCCTAGAGATAGGTCGGCATCCTTGTTCTAGAACCTTTTTGGGGGGTTGTTTAGCAAGTGTTGGGGGGTATATTTGCTACTTTTAAAATCAGACAAAAATAATCAACGTCATTTTTGTTATTTAGGCTCCGTTTGGAAGGAGTATAAATATAAATATACAGAGCACAAAACTTTATATTTTGTATTATTTAGTATACATTTGTATTGTACATATTTGTATTTGTATTCTTTTTAAATTGAGCCTTATGATCAGTTTGGAAGGATACAAATACAAATATGTACAGTGCAAAACCTTGCATTTTGTATAATTTTGTATGTATTTGTAGTGTATATATTTGTATTTGTACTCCTTTCCAAACTGAGCCTTAGTTTGGAAAGAGTACAAATACATAAAAAATAATACAAAATATAAGGTTTGCATTCTGTATATTTATATGTGTACTCCTTCCAAACTAAGCCTTAGGCTGTATTTGTTTGCAATGCAAATCAATTTGCACTGATGCAAAATTATGGTAGTACAAATGATTTGAGTGTAAATTCATATTTATTTTTGTTTAAATTTTAGCTTATTTTGTTTAATTGCTATACAAATAAACTAAGTTAAGACCTGAAGCAAAATAAAGTAAAACCCAAAACAAAATTAAACTAGAATTTGCATTCTTTTCATTTGCACTCCCATGCATTTGTACTAATGCAAATAAAATTGCACTGTAACCACACAACCTTAGAATCAATTTGGAAAGAGTACAATAACAAATATATAGAGTATAAATATATACAAAATATAAGACTTTGCACTCTACATATTTGCATCTGTACTCATATCAAATTGAGCCTTCGAAATTGTTTTTATGTCATATGCACTAGTATTGCAAGATTAAAAAGATACTTTATGTACGAGAGGATATGATTCATATAACCTTTTGATAAGTGGTTTATTAAGGGGCTGTTTGGCATCATTGCCATTTCCTGGAGCAACGGTGCCACATTAGTGCCAAATTGGAAAAAATGGTGCTCTAGGAAACGGGCATTTGTTTGTAACCGTTTTTTCATAGAAAATGGTGCTCCAAGCCACGCTTCGGAAATCGGGAAGCCATGGCTTGGAGCAATGCCAAATTTGGCATTTCCTGGAGCTGCAGCTCGTTGCTACCAATAGAGCAGTGATGTGGCACTGGATAATGGGTACCAATGCTGAAAATGTTTCCTGGAGCAATGGTACCAAACAGAAAAAAATGTTGCTCTAGGAAACGTCCTACTTGGCAACAACAATTCCAAACAAAAATAAAGGCAGAAAACAGTGCTCCAAGCCATACACCAGCAACATCGCTTTCAGTGCTGCAACTGCAGCATTGATGCCAAACATATACTAAGGCTATGTTTGGTTTGAAGGAAAAAAGTAGGAAAAGAAAGGGAAAGGTAAAGAAACCTTTACCAAACTTGTATAGGTTTCCCTGCCTTTCCCTTCCTTTCCCTACCATTTCTTTCAAATGAAACATAACCTAAAGGTATCAAAAAACACGGGGGGATGTTTTGGATAATTTTCTTTTTAAATTTAACATTAAGCTTTAAAATAAAAATGGATATGTATATCCTTGTCTAATAAACATATTAATTTTCTTTGAAAAATATTTCATTTTAATTACCTACGCAAGGCTTACTACTTATGAAGTATATATGGGGTGAATGTTGCATTACTTGTTTTAGGGGGTAAAGTCATTATTATCAACGTAAAGAAAAGCTTAATTGAATCAAGTAATAAGTTTCTCTATAAACCTTTTATTTTAATAGCTGATAAAGACCTCCATCTGAACTCACATCTTCTTTTTGGGTGGATGGTTAGTATGTCTTCATTGGCCTTTAATCCAAGAAAATGCTTGACTATGATCACCGCAAATGCAAATTCATTAGTTCACAAACCTTCATTTGTGCCCAAGTGTTGCCAATTGATATAGTAACTATCAGAGATGTCAATAAGTTGGATAAGGCCATGTTTGGGAGTGCTTAAAAATAAGTGTTTATTTGGGCCATTAAGCACTTATTGGTATTTGGGAAATAAGTCTGAAATAAGTGCTTATTTTAAAAATAAGGGTTTATTTTTTAAGTCCAAATTTTCAGCATTTTTCAAGTTCTTAAACGATAAGCACTTATTCAATTTTTTCTTCCAAAATTATCCCTAGCTGAATTTTAAAATACCACTTATAAAATTATCCCTAGTTGTATTTTATAAAAGTACTTTTATGAAAGCATTTTATAAAAGTACTTTTGTAAAAGCATTTTATAAAAGTATTTTTATGAAAACATTTAAGAAAGTACGTTTATGAAAGCTTTTTACAAATGCACTTTTATAAAAACACTTTTACGAAAGCACTTTTACAGAAGTACTTTTATGAAAGAACTTTCAGAAAAGCACTTTTATGAAAACATTTTTACAAATGCACTTATAAAAGCACTTTTACGAAAGCACTTTTGATGAAAGTACTTTTATGAAAACACTTTTATGAAAGTACTTTTACGAAAGCACTTTTAAAAAAGTATTTTTGTGTTTTATAAAGATCTTTCATAAAAGTACTTCCATAAAAGTGCTTTCATAAAAGTGCTTTTGTAAAAGTACTTTTACAAAAGTGCTTTCGTAAAAGTACTTTTACAAAAGTGCTTTTGTAATAGAGTTTTTTATAAAAATGTTTTCATAAAAGTACTTTCTTAAAAGTGCTTTCATAAATGTACTTAAAGTGCTTTTGTAAAAATGTTTTCATAAAAGTACTTTCTAAAAGGTGCTTTTAAAGGGTATATTTTAAAATTTTGAAAGAAAATGAAGGACAAAATAGTTACAAATGCTTATCTAAGTGCTTATTAGAGAAAAAGATTACCAAATGCCCAATATAAAATAAAATAAGCACTTAAAATAGTTGGGTGCCAAATGCAAATAAGTGCTTATTTGTTTTTAACTTAAGCACTCCCAAACATGGCCTTAGTATGAGTGTATCTTAAACTAAATCTGACCCAAGGTACGTCCAACCACTCAAGATTCAAAGTAAAGTACCAATATGCTCGATAAGTTTATAGCTTTATTAACTTTTGGTTAATAACTTGTCCAACACTATTTTGCATCTATTGTTACTATTTAAACTTGAGAGAAGTTCCTATTATTTATTGTATCCCGATGTTCAAAAATTGAGGCCTATTGTATAGTATAAAGTTTTTCCAAGAGAGTTACAACCACGATGCATGGTTGTACCCTGAGCATTGTTCAATAATTTTCTATAAAATTCATGTATTTTTTATTTTTTATATTTTTTATTTTTCAATGTTAATTGGAGTAGATTGCAAAATCTGAATCTGATTACTTAAGCACCTCAAATTGGGCTGCAAAGTTTTAGATATCATTGACAGGCCTACTTACTTGGCTAGACTATTCTTTTTGTAATGTTTTATCTTTTTATTATATTTTTTTTTGTTCTTTTATCAAAAAAAAAAAAGATTTAAAAAGAGGAAATTGAATGTTGTGAAAATTGTAGTTCAAGCTACATTTTAAACCTCACAACTAAATAGGATTAAATTCAAAAAATTGGTATTTTAGTTAAAAGGAAGTTCCACAATCTTATTCATATTTTTAATAGCAGTGTAAATATGAAGTTATAAATGTGTTCAATTTTTTCTATAATTTTTTTTATTTATATGTGTAAAAATAATACTGTTATGTACACTTATTTTTTGTTTAATATGATAAATATATGATATTATAAATGTGCCCAAATATTCTTTTGTAAAATTTATGTATTTTTTCTATTATTGTGTTTTTTATATTTTATTAATTTTTATTATTTAATTACGACATTAAAGGTTGACAGATTTGACCCAAAAGTTGAACTATTGATCTCCGCTAAATAGGAAAATAATTTATTTTTTTGTTAGTTTTAGATTATGTATTTCATTTTCATCATCAATAAAAAATCATTTTTGTTTAATACTCTTCTTTTTTTAATTTGATTAATAAAAAATATCATAAATGTGTCTATTTTCTTACATTTTTATAATTATCTATATTTATTTCTATTTATAAATTTTATTATCTAACTATAACTTCATGGATTGGCTAGTTTGATTCGGATAGTTGAATTTCTTAGTCATCACTTAGATAAAAAATAGTTTTGTGTTTTATTAAATTTTAAAATATATGGGTTTATATTATTAAAAGCATTGGACATAAATCTAATCAGTAGCATTTATTAGTGAAAAATAACTTAAATATGGGATTTAGTAAAGAGAATGTGAGTTAATACCTTAAACACAAGAGTTTGTGAGAATGAATTAAATGAGGTAAAAAGCATTAATTAAAATTATGTTTCCAACCTTCATAATTAGAGATATTTCTTTCTTTACACACAAAAAATATATTTATAAATTTACAAAATGCAACATAAGTAATATATTTATATATTGGATCGAATAGGAAGTGATCTGAATTCGATCCAGTTTTTTATTGGACCCAATTATTCGACTGGGTCTGATCCAAAGATCCGGACTGGGGATATCCAAATTCAACAAAAAGGAATGGATCAGACCATGATCCAATCCATTTGCACCCTTACTACTTGGATAGATTCTTCATTTTGTAATGTTTTATTTTTTTTGGGTATTTTTTGTTCATTTATAAAAAAAAATGTAAAATTTAAATAGAGTGAATTGAATATGACAAAAATTAGTAGTTCAATTTACAATTTAAACCTCACAATTACATAAGGACTAAATTAAAAAATGAGTATTTTAGTGAAAAGAAAATTCTTCAATCTTATTTATATTTTTAATAGTAATGTAAATATAGAATTATAGATGTGTTCAATTTTTACTATAGTTTTTTTGTAATTTTGTGTGTAAAACTAATAATTAAGCACATCTATAACTCGATATTCACACTACTATTAAAAATATGAATAAGATTGCAAAACTTTCTTTTGACTAAAATACCCATTTTAAATTTAATCCTTTTTTAATTATAAGGTTTAAAATGTAATTTGAACTACTATTTTTCATCCCATTCAATTCCCTCTATTTAAAACTTACATTTTTTAAAAGTGAGAAAAAAAAAAGATACACCAAAAAGATTAAATACTACAAAAGGAATAATCTAACCAAGCAAGTAGGCTTATCAATGATATTTGAAACTTCACAACTTGATCTAATTATCACATATTTGGATGAGGTGTGTTTATGTAATCAGATTTGTATTTTTAACCCGCATCCAATTAATAATAAAAATGATATATATATATATATATATATATATATATATATATATATATATATATATATATAAAGTTTATAGAAGAATTTGGATACATTATTACTATCATTATACATTATTAAATGCGAGCACGCACGTGACAATTCTAGATGATGATAATGATAGGAATAATGTATCCAAAATTTTCTATAAAATTTTTATACTTTTTTATTTTTTATATATTTTTTTATTTTTCACTATTAATTAGATGCAAACTACAAAATCTAGATTTGATTATTTAAGCACCTCACATTGAGCTACAAAGTTTTGGGTATCATTGGCAGGCCTACCTATTTGGCTAGACTCTTCTTTTTGTAATGTTTTATCTTCTTAGTGTATACTTTTTTGTATATTTATCAAAAAATGTAAAATTTAAGGAGGGGGAATTGAATGAGGTGAAAATTGTAGTTCAAGCTACATTTTAAACTTCACAATTAAATAGGGATTAAATTAAAAATTAAGGTGGTCATCTCTCAACCTGGAGTAAAGATTTGGGCTAAAAAGTAAAGTGCTTTTAACCAAAATTATCATATATTATCAATCAAATTTATCCTTTACGACATAAAACAAAATAAAAATTACAAGAAAACTAGAAAACCTTTATATATTAGTAACAAAATAATTAACTTGGACCTGCATTGATTAAGAGGAAACAAGAACAATCAAAATCAACCCAATTATTAATGGAGACAAATGACAAAACCAGAACTGATTATATTGGTTCAGTTCAGTTTGATCAATTAGTTAGAACCGACAACCATTGACATCTTTAAGAGTGCAACACCCGAACCATGCAATATCTTTTATATAAGAATTGGTAGAAGCATATGCTGATTGGATATTTAAATTACTCTAACTTTGTTATTTGACTTTTAATGTGTTGCATATGAATGATGTTTAGGGGTCGTCATTTTTTTGTGATTTAGGATTTAATAGTCCACCCAAACATGATTTTAATAGTGCTTTCAATTTTTTTCAGGAAAATTCCTTATTAGTACCTTTACTTTGGGTCTAGTGCCACTTTGGTCCCTAGCTAAACTTTAAAACACAACAATTCAGTACCCAAACTTCTTTTTCTAATGTTTTTTAACATTTTTTTGCTAATATGGCAATTTAGTAAATGCAATGATGCCAAATGCTAGAAAAGTCTATATTTATAGATTTTTTAGCTTCATTATAGGATGGTGTCATACAAATTTCATTGTACATATGTGTCTCTTTTTTTATCTTTTTGAAACCTCATTGTACATATGTCACATGTGACTTGTGTATTCATGAAAATTTGATGATAAAAAAAGCATCTAAAGTGATTTGAACCTAAGTCACCCAGCACTAAAGCCTTATCCACACTTTTAATCTACTAAACCACATTTCACACTATAACTACAATTGAAATAAGATATTATTTTATCAATTCTAGTGTCCACATGTAATGCAGACAAATAACATACATTTGTGTCCAACTCAATAAAAAAATAATATTCAAAATTAATATTTTGTAAACTATGAGAATAAATAATTTCTTAAATCCACATTTATATCAAAAAGTGGTTTTTAATCTCAAGAAATTTATATGAATAAAGATATTAATAATAGAACAAATTATTAATTACTATTTTAATTTGAATTAAAAAAGTATATATATATATATATATATATATATATATTATTTACAAAAATAGAAATGTTATTTATAAAATACTCAAGAATATAATATAAAATAAATTTTTCAAATCAATTATTCTGCATTTATATCAAAAAATGATATTTTATCTCAAAATTTATGGAAATGTTAATAATGGAATAATTATTTTAGTAGTTAAAAATTATGAATTTGCATATGATGTGTATCTTAGAAAAATTAATATATTTGATATATTTTAAGTTAATATTATATATATTTATAAATTTTTAATTGATATTTTAATTACATTTTATAATAACATGTTTATCGTTTATAAAAATAAAAAATTTGTTAAATAAACATTTGAGAATTCATTCTTAATTTACTTTTGGTTAATATTAAAATTAAAAATAATAAAATAGAAAATAATCAATATAATAATTCATGTATAATAGTTGCATATGTTTGTGCCTTGAAATTCAATAGAAAATAACATAATCATAGCTTTATGCATGTATTAATTTGTAAATATATATATATATATATAGAGAGAGAGAGAGATAGATAGATAGATAGATAGATAGATATAGATATATATTTTTATAGATACAGATATATGCATCCCACTGTATTAACTATAGTATATTTTTTCATATATACCTTTAGAATACATTTTCTATAGACTTATACAATAATTATGACTATTTTAATATTAAATATATAATGTTATTAATATAATTATGAAATTTATATGCATTTTTGATGTATCCATATTTTTTATTCGTATTCATGCGTTTCCAAAGTACATCCGCATCTATATCTATATCTGTATCTGAATGGTCCGATACAATACTCGACACCTATACTCTAATCTTTGATTTCAAGTTAGATAACTAGTTATAAGATAAACCATCACAAATATATCTTTTGATGATATATATAGAAAGGAAAAATAACCAAATTAGATTGAAAGGAAAGCGAAAACTTAGAGATGCCAATAGATTAAAGGTGTTTCCCATTCGTCATTAGTTGCGGCATTCATGTTTGTTCTGGTTCACAAATTGTAATAAGTTTTAAGGCAAGGAAATAGAATCATCATTCTCTTCTTAATACAATGCTGGTTTCAAATTAAATTAACCAGAACTTTTTATATAAAAGCACCATAGATTGCTGATGTAAGCATGACACAGCAGGTATGTAATATTTCTTGTACTACATCATCAGCAATAATATTTCTACTAGATAATGACGATAAGATCATAAAGAAATAGAGAAAGTACATATACATATGAACTGAATGATGAATCAATCGCACACTCAATACTCACAGACCATGGTTCAAAAAATGAACCACAGACTCAACAACCTCTTTTGCATTTTCTGGTTACTTAACCCAACCTAACCCTAAATTAATTTAGCTTAGAATCTGACCTGAAAGCTAGGATCGTCAGATCAAATTGGATTTACCATTTAACCCAACCCAATCCAACCCATTAGGATCCCTAACCGTCCATATAAACGTCTAGTTCTAATCTTCAGTAAGTATACAATTTATTAATTGACTATAAAAATTTAACTTTAAATTAACATGTGGAAAATCGCTTGGTTTGTTTACTGAACAATGAACAATTAAACAGAGTAGCAATAAGCCACTACCTTTGAAGTTTGAACATAAATGGTAAAATATAGCATGGAGGAATCGTAATTTTGTATACAATATAATTTAATAATTGGGGAGAGACTGAAATTGAATTAGAAATACATACATTGTTGAAAGCTTGAAAGATCAGACGGTGTACAAGTATCTGATCTTTTGGGACAATTTTTATGTTGTCTAGTTTGTGGGTTTTGATCCTTTATTGGACACACACACACATACTGGGTTTGACAGAATTCGTGTCAACCCCCGACGGACACAAGCACTATTCTACATCTGGTTGAAGAGTTCATGGGACATCCTCCTTCTCTCTCTTTCTCTCTATATCTATCTATCTATCTCTCTAAGCATCAAGGGTGGGCCCTGACTCCTGCGTGTTATCACGTGTGCTGAGTATTCATTTGCCTTATTACAGCATCATGATCGTCAGCTACTGCATAGGATTCTAAAGAAAAAATTTATTTCAATGGTATGAGACAAAGTCTTTAGAGAGAGAGAGAGAGGGAGCGCTTTTTGTTGGGTTCTTTGCCGAAGAATTTTCATTTACAGTGAGCAAAAGAGTGGTAAAGAAAGATCTCAAATATGTTTAATGGAGCGCCAGACCAGTTCCACGAGTTCATAGCTTCGAGAGCAGCTCTCACATTCCCTCTTCCACTCACTCTACCTCTCCATGTCTCTCCTCCTTACTTCTCCGGTTTGGATCCCTCTCCTCCTCAGCACCAAGTATTCCAGTCTCATTCCCTCCTCCTTCACCAATTGCACCGACAGTCCCCGTCGGTCGAAAATGATGAACAAGAAGAAGAAAGGGAGATGGATCGAACCATGCAACTTCAAGGACTGAAATCGACATCTAAACTGATAGATCCATGGACGGAAGAGGAAATACTTGCACTGTTGAGGGCCAGATCTAGCATCGAGACTGGGTTTTCAGACTTCATTTGGGAACATGTTTCAAGGTTTGTACTACCCATCTGTTTCTGCTTTTTCATACTTAAAACACACTTGTTTCTTGTCATTTGCTTCCTTGAAATTTATGATGCTCTATTTATGGCTCTGATCCATTTTTCGTCACTGTTTTCAAAACCCAATGTCATATCTAAGCTTCTGAATCTTTGGATAGTTGATTTCATCTCCTTAGCCGTCGTAATCATAATCGCTTCAATCACGGAAAAACCGAAGTTTGTTAATAAGCAGACGGTGTATGAGTTGAAGTGAATAATATTTTTACTTGATGAGTGCATCATTTACCTAGATTTCTTTTTTCCATAGTTGCTGAATCTTGTTCTGCTATCTACCAGTTTAGAGAACTTCTTATACTTGCAGATATTTTCTTTCTTTCTAATTTTGAATAGCCCATTTAAATGGTTGCAGAGATTTAATTGTTCCTACTCGCATTAAAAGCAAATTAAACAAATTAAATTAGCTTCTCATACATGGCGGTCTTGTTTTTTTTTTTTTTTTTGTGTGCGTTTTTTTGGGTAAAAAAAGGAAGCTTGCAGAGCTTGGATTCAGAAGGAGTCCTGACAAATGCAAGGAGAAATTTGAAGAGCTTAACAGTCTGTGCAACAACAACAACAACAATAGCAGTTACACTGATAACTATAGGTCGTTCGATGAACTTGAAGCCGTCTATGAAGGTGAAAACCCTAAGACATCAGCTAAGATGGAAATAACTAGCGAAGGAGGTGGGAAGGTGACAATGAATTTGGAGGACAATTCAGGTACAGAAACCTTGGTGAACCCACCTGTCGAAAACAAATACGTGGTCAAGAAATCAAAAGTAAAGAAGAGAAGAAGGTCTCATAAGTTCGAATTGCTGAAGAACTTCTGTGAAGAAATTGTAAACAAGATCATGGCCCAACAAGAAGAGCTGCAGAGCAAGCTCCTGGAAGGCATGGAAAGACGAGAGGAGGAAAGATTTGCTAGAGAAGAAGCATGGAGGAAGCAAGAAATGGTTAGGATTAACAGGGAGATTGAAATTAGGCAACATGAGCAAGCCGTTGCACGCGATAGAGAAGCTACCATCATTGAGCTCCTGAAGAAATTCACAACAGGTCCATCTCATCAGAACCTTAGTCTCTTAAACGAAGATCTTAAAAAGACAACAAACAAGCAGAACACACTCACTTCGCCTTCATCATCAAGTCCAGCACAGATATCAGAAGAATCGACCCAGTTCAACCTTAAAGAGATCAGTTCATCTACTAACCCAAATCTACCTTCTTCGTCTTCTCAAGTACCAGTACCCCAAAACCACCCAGACTCCAGTGTCTGTCAGACCAATCCAATAGTACCCTCCTCTTCTACTCTAGCAATGGGTCCCCAAAACCCTAATTCCAAAACGAGCCAAAACAACACAGTACTACCCAGTTCATCGACTGCAGTTCTGCCCCATCAAAACCCTAATTCGACATCCAGTGATAGAGAAGATCATGGCAAGAGATGGCCAAGAGATGAAGTGAACTCACTGATAAACCTGAGGTGCAACCTCTACAGCAGCATCGAAGATAAGGAGGGAGCAAAGGTTCCTTTATGGGAGAGAATCTCACAAGGAATGTTGGAATTGGGTTACAAGAGGAGTGCGAAGAAGTGCAAAGAGAAATGGGAGAACATAAACAAGTACTTCAGGAAAACCAAAGATGCAAACAAGAAGCGGTCTCCTGACTCAAAAACATGTCCTTACTTCCATCAACTGAGCAGTTTGTACAACCAAGGCACACTCATTGTACCCTCTGAAGGACCTGAAAACCATTCCAGTTCTCCAGAAAATCGATTGGGATCGCCGGAAACCCGCTTCCGGTCCTCTCGGTGTGGTTTTAATGAAGCAACTATGCATGATGATGAAGGTGAGAGGAACCAGCAGCTGGGTCAAGTACCCGCCTTAGATTTTGAATACTAAAGTAAGCCTTTAATCTTTTTGTTTTTTTCATCTTCTACTTATTAAGTTATTTAATTAGAGAAATGTGCTATAGTTAATATTCTTACTTATTTTCGATTTATAATTTTTATTCCTCTCAAAGATTCAATTGAGTGTCAAATTTTGTTAATTATTTTGCATGGAATATTAATGATAATATATGTGGCACCGACATTTTTTGAAAACTGAATAGCAGATGCACATTCATGTAAGCACAAATGAAGTATTGCGATTTGCGACAACACAATCCCTGATTGATATCTGTTCAAGGTGGGGGTCCATCACATGACAATGTTTACAGAGATGTAGGTACGTGTATGGCCAATGCGAAGAAAATTCCAAAACATGAAGGGACGATTTTTCGTCCAAACTCGGTTTGGTTATATGGAGGGACGGTCCAGATGCATCTGTACAGTATTCAAAGTCAAGGATTCAAACATTGGCATCGTACTTGTTGGCTTTCTAATAAATCCTTTGTGTGAGACAAGAGAATAATGTGCTTTCACTGCTTTCATGCCATGCAGAGAGAGGAGAGGACTTTTGAGTTAAGACCACTCGTTGGTTGGTTGCTTCCTTCTTATTAAGTGACTGATGCTGAGAAGTCAATGTGATTAGGTAATAACATCCATCACAAAGTTAGTCGTCGTCCTGTGTCGGTTTCAATCTTCTTTTCCAGGTACATACATGGTTTGGTTGGGCCCTACTAGAGCAAGAATTGGGGACCACCCATTTGATCTAAATTAATGATACCTTGAAATAGACGGCTGATGTGATGACCCACAATGCATGCTTATCCAGGTGATCAATCCATTTCTTCCTCTCTGTGTGTTTACGCTTTAATTTTATTTTATTTATGGAATTATGGGAGAGAGGAGTTCCGGACTTAAATCGGTTCCAGACTTCCAGTTCCAATTCCACCACCCTCCTCAAAATCAGTGAAGTAGTTCTCTCCCCTAAATCCCAACCAAAACAAAGAGCTGGCTTTGTCTCACACGTCTGCTGTGTGAGTATGAGAGCTTAATTCTGTTTCTTACTTTCTTCCTAGTGAGTGACCAATGGGATGGTCATGGTCCCACCCCACCACATCTATGGGTGGTCTACACCAGATTATAAGAGAAGAGCAAACTTATCTCTGATCAAGAAATGCTAGCTACACTCCAACTTTGACTCAACTGTGGACTACTCTGTTTCTTCTTCAATTCATCACAGTGATATCTTCCTTCTTTGATATGTGCAGACATACGGCCGGACTTGACTGGTAATTCACATTTTCAAATGCATTTCCATCCCACTCCAAACTCCAAAGACTCCCCAAGAAAATTACCCAAACAACCCCCCTTAACAAATGTGTTGTGCAAGGAGTAGTTGATCTGAGTCATTCACTGACCCTCTTCCATCTTCCATGGGTTTCCACTCGTAAAACTGGACCATTGATAAAACCCCACATCAGCTCTTACACGCGCATCTCACGTGATGAACATTTTGGTACGAAAGTGGGATCCACTCTCATAAAGACATTAATGCCCCCTCACATGCATTGGAATTGATGTAGGCCCTTTTTTTTATTGTCTACTAGTGAGCTCGGTTGTTTAAATGAGATGCATCGAGTAAGCAGACAAATGTGGGGCTGTCACAATAAAATGAGGCAGGCCAAGAGCTTATGTCACTTCTTCGCTTATTGTGGTCGTACAATACGTTTGATTGAATAATTCTCTGGTCGGGCTTGCTTCACAAAAAAGTTTGGGAAGGCCGAGGACGTGGATTAATGCCCAATGGGCATCAGCTTCATTTTGGTCCACAATTCAGGGTCCGTTTGGTTGGTAATCAGAGTTGGAATCAAAATTGAAATTAAAATCTTTTATAATCGGAATTGCAATGATTCATTCTCATAGTCTGTTTGGTTTAGATAAGAATGAGAATGGGAATTAAAATTAGTAAGAAATGAAAGAGATTTTATTTCCAAGAAAAAAATAGGAAATAGTCATTCTTTCAAATGAGAAAATATCATTTTAACAGAAATGGGAATGAGATTCCGATTCTAGACCTCTATTCCTATAAACCAAATGGACCCTCAATTCAATTTGAAACCCGGCTATGCCAGTAGGTGTACTGGCCTACTGGGCCAATTTAGTTCTGATAAATGTCATTACCTTTATGCGTAATAACTAACGCTTCATTTTGATTTTCTTCTTTTCTCCTTTTTAGCGTGGGATTGTCGGTTTCCGGTTGTGGGCTTTGTCACATTAAAATTTGAATCGTTAATTGCAGTTTACCTTGATTGACCGGGAATTTATTGGCCCAACCCAAGGATCAAAGCCCATGTAGAAGTAAAGTGTAGAACATAACTAGATTTTAAAGGCTTAAAGCTCATTTAGCTCGTTTGAAGAAGAAGAAGAAAAACCCACCCAAGTGAAAGCTTTCTTGTAAAGCAGCTTAAACTGTACCATTGTAATTCCTCGAGTCAGTCCCCTGTCCCCTTCTTTGAGCTGAAAATGTGAGTACACGGCTTAAACAAGGCGCACATGAAGTATTTAATAAGCAAAAATGAAAGCCTCACCAGCTGAGGTTGAGGCATTACATCCAGCAATTCCGGAACACGTGGGGAGAGACTGATAACAACCTGTTGGAAAAGGATTCTGTTGTGTTGTAATTTGAAAACACCGACCTACCCATAATTTAAATAAACATTTAACAGGAATTACCCATTGACAAGGATTGGCATCAGCCCCATTGTACAAAAGAGAATGGTTGAGGTGATGCCTCAAGCCAAGCGCAGTTAGTGAAGCTATCATGACTCATTTACTCTTCTTCACACCATTAATACATCACCCATCATATTAAGTGGCCTTGCTTGCTTGCTTGCTGTAACAGTAGCTATTAAAGACTTGCTCAGAGGTCCAACTGGTTCGATTGGGTCAGACCAATAACTGGTTTCAATTTTTGATACCCATTCTACAATGTGTGAGTATGTTATTAATTAATTTGTTACTGTAGGTGTGGCATCTATAGAACCCGATGATTTATCAGTTTTTGGCGTTGATGTCTCAAAAAGGGTGATCAGATTTTCAAGACTCATATTGCTGCATGCCGGCATCCCCTGATTCTTATATATCTGGCAATTTCAGCCAAATAACAACTGGTCTGCATGCAAGTAAAAGAAAACCTGGTATTTTGAAATTATAAGTAGCTCTTCTGATGGAGTATTTATGTTTCAACGGATCAAATTGCCAAATAATGAATGATTTAGTGCAACCATCAAACAGATGTTGAAGAAGAAGCTGTTGGCACCTTGCATATTGCTTATCCAACAATTTTGTGTGACCAGATGGTGCTATATCTTACTAGATTATTCAAATCAGGGAGATATTTTGACCTTCTACTCTGGTTCCACTTGGTTGCACCTACAATGGAGGAAAATGAATGGTTTCCACAGAAAAATGATACTTAACTGTGTTTGGTTGCATGAAGAATGGGCTTAAAAAATGAAACTACTTTTTCAAAAGAATAGAGAGAGAGAGAGATTAATAGTGGCTATAGGAAATTGACATCCATTCAGATTTTCAGTTCAATAAAGGCTCATATATTTTTCAACATTTCTGGTGCATTTGGTTGCCGAGAAAGGGAAAGGATGGGAAGCATTTTGGTGGAATATTCCACCTTTCTATTGTTTGTTTAGCAAGAAACACTAAGAAGAGAGTGGAACATCGCATGTTCTCAATAGTTAAGCCACGGGATCGCATTAAAACAGTGAGACCCCGCTGAGAAGAGAAAATATTGGACAGAAAGGTGGAAATTTTCATCAAGCTTGTCAGAGAACCAGACTCGGGTCTTCACCATCTAACTATCCGTCCTCCAATTGTTAGCTCTGTGGTGATGTTTCCGGTGGTTTCGTGCAACGGTAAGTATAGATTCAACATCCTCTTGTATCTTGCTTCCATTTTGGCATCATTTTCATATGGTTTTGTCGATTTTTTTTCCGTCCTCAACTCATTGAATAACCCCTCCAATGGTCAGTTGGATTTGTTGGGATTGTGTCTTATTTTACAATCATTGGATTAATTTTAATCTAACAATTGGTGTGGTCCCTCTTTAAGTTAAAGAGGTTGTACATATAAAATCTTTCTTTTCTATATAGGGTCAAGATTTTATGGGAGAAAACGTGTAAGAGAAAAATACAAAGTGCTCTTAGTGTGAGAATGGGTTTTTTCTCTTGTTTTCTTCTTCGGGTTGAGAGAAAATGAAGAATGAATTACAAGGGTTAAGAGCTGGATTGGGCTGCAAGCCACAAGGTACTTGTATTATTTCTCAGTTTCCTTTCATAGTGAAGAACAGATTTTATTTCTCCAGTGGACGTAGGCGGTAAAGCCGAACCACGTAAATCTTTGTATTCTTTGTGGCGCTTGCTTTATGTGCCTTTACTTGGATTTCGTTTTTTTTTTTTTTTTTGTTGCTATTAGATTTTTCGTGGTTGTTATTTTAAATACCTTGTGATTTTATAATGTGGGTGGTTGTGGTGAGGCTCTAACAAATTAGTATCAGAGTTCCCAAGTTAGTGTATACAAGGTGTTTGTAAAATTACTTGAGAGATAATGACAACAAAAGATACATATTCTCAGTTCCAAATTAAGAGGTTTGACAACAAAGGCAGTTTTACCCTATGGCAAAGAAGGGTAAAGGACATCCCAGTTCAACAAGGCTTGGCTAGAGCATTGAAGGGAAATGATGGAAAGCTGGAAGACAAAAAGGATGTCGATTGGGAGGACATTGAGTCAAGGTGTATACGATTCAATTGCTCTTGGCTGATAACGTTATGTTTAATGTTATGAAAGAATATTCTGCACTGGAATTGTGGGATAAGCTAGAGAAGCTTTATTTGGAAAAAAACTTAACTACAAAACTATATCTAAAGAGGCAATTGTATGGGCTGAAGATAAAAGAAGGTGGAAATCTCTTGGAATACCTAAATGTGTTCAACAATATCTTGGATTAACTAGGGAAAGTTGATGTCAAGGTGGAGGAAGAAGATAAAGCCCTTTTACTTCTTACCTCACTTCCTTATTCGTATGAAAACTTGGTGGCAATGTTGTTGTATGGGAAAGATACAGTAAAGCTGGAAGAAGTCACTGCATCTCTTCTATCAAATGAGGTTAGGAAGAAGCCTAAGTATGAGAGCGAGCAGGACTCTATGTTGGTTACGCTAGGAACAAATCGGAAATGAAGGTCTCTTGACAGGGGGTCTAAGAACAACAAGTCTAGATCCAAGGCCAGGGAAAAGGGCAAGATACAATGTTATAGATGCAAGGAATTTGGTCACATAGAGAAATCGTCCTAAACAAAAAGGGAGTGGGGATGAATCTGGAAGCGAGGCAATTGCATCTGATGATGATGAAGACGTTCTCACAGTTTCTGAAGGTATGTGCATTTTTTCTCCAAATGAATGGGTTTTAGATTCTAGATGTTCTATGCATATTTGCTCTAAGAAGGAATATTTTGATGTGTTTCAAGAGAGGAAGACAGGTGTTTTCTCCTTAGGTGATAGACCTACGTGTAACATCGCGGGTGTTAGGACAATAAAAATCAAAATGTTTAATGGAGTAGTTTGCACTTTGGATGGTGTGCCATATGTCCCAAAAATGCATAGGAATCTAATATCACTTAACTGATTGGACTCAAAGGGTTGCAAGGTTTTTGCTACAGGTGGAGCCTTGAAAATCACACATGGCGGTATGGTCCTAATGAAGGGAGAAAAATGCAAGGGTATATCTCATCTGGTTGGGAGTATAGTGGTTCCCAAGACCTCGATGGGAGTTGGAAACAAAATGTGCAAGGTAGTGTGGCAACACAGAGGGTCTCTTTTGCGGATAGAGTGAAGATAAGTGCTGCAAGTTTCCAAAGTATACATGATAGTGAGAGGAAGATTCCTAGTGGAAGAGAGGAAGGATCGAGGTCCCTCTTTGAAGTTAACTAGGATTATTAGCTTGGGTACAGTTATACATGTACATTGGCCGTCTTGTTTCAATCAGGTGGAGTCAGGACCGAATGATTCAAGTTATGTGTAGTTGGTGATGTTTTAATGCCGATGAAGGTTTATAATATTTGCAAACAGGTGGAGGCACAAATAGTAAATATATCTCTAAGGTGGTTGAAAAATAAGTCAAGGTGAAGATTGTTGGGATTGTGTCTTATTTTACAACCGTTGGATTAATTTTAATCTAACAGTTGGTGTGGTCCCCCTTTAGGTTAAATTATCAGTTGTTGGGACGGTCTCATTATTCTAATAGTTGTTGGGATGGTCCCATTATTCTCCTTTCTTTTCTTATTTCCTTTGTTGGATGGACTTTGGAGCCCAAATTAAATTATCAGTTGATTGCAACCATACATGATATATTTTTCTTCTCTTGCTTCAGATGATGGATGCATCTGCAAATGTTGTTTGGCATGGATTGTTTTTCTTAGTAGCTCTTTGAATGATTTCCTTCCTTCTTTGCTTCTTTGAATGGATATCATTTAAATGCATTTTATCCATTCATATGTCACTAAATATTAAGCAATATTGGTGATATTGTTGTGAACATCCATATAATTTTATTATTTTATAAATAGATTAATGATTTCAAAGTTATTGATACTTTTTTTGGGGGTGGGTTGCTCAACAGGACATTGATTTTTTATTGTTAAATAGTAAATTTCAAATTAAATGATACTATAGTTTCCCCGTACTTAGTATGGGGTCATTGTCTAGATAAAACTTGGTAAGTCTCTTAAATCAAATAAATAGACTACCCTAAATATCTATTATAAATAATTAAAAAATCAAATAATTCAAATTAAATCAAATAATTACTTGCTGAAAATTACTGAATTAAGTAAATAATAATAACAATCAATTATTAATAGAAATAATTAATAATAATAATAATAAAGTACTTAAATAAGTAAATAATAAAAAAAAAATAACAATCGTCAATTATCATTAATGTTTATTCAAAGCATGCCCCATAATAATTACCAAATACAGTAATTAAACCTTAAATAAGAATCAATATTTATTAACAGTCATTAAAATTGTTAAGCCAAATCTTTAATGTTTATTCTTAAATGCAAAATATGAATTAAAAAATCTATTATATAATAATTATAGTCAGTTGGCAAAAATATTTTAAGTAAATATTTAAATAATTACAAATTTAGTTAATATTATTACTATATAACAAAAAATTTAAATTAAATACTAAAAGAATAAGAAGAAGAAGATAATAAATGGTTCAAGTTGAACTTAGTGGCCCATATAATTTATGGATTTGACATATAAGGGTCAATTTATGTGAACCCTAGACTGTATGAATGTCTTAAGAAATGGCAGTTTATAAATAATAATAAAAATGATAATAAAATTTATATGAACTTTATCGTACTTAGTACGGGGTAATTTACTAGTTTACAATGAATATGGTTCAAGTTGAACTTAGTGGCCCATATAATTTATGGATTTGACATATAAGGGTCAATTTATGTGAACCCTAGACTGTATGAATGTCTTAAGAAATGGCAGTTTATAAATAATAATAAAAATGATAATAAAATTTATATATATATATATAATGAACTTTATCGTATTTAGTACGGGGTAATTTACTAGTTTACAATGAATAAGACGCCTCATAAGGCTACTAAAATCTGACCAGACACTTTTTTAGAGGGTTAAACTCTGACCGGTAATTTGCTTAGATTGCTCTAACCGCTTTTAAAGAGTCAAGGATGGACTAATAACATATCGGCCCGTTCACCACGAGCACCAATAGCTTTACCGTAACGATCCCTGATAACACAAGAAATTCCATTTCCAGCCCAACTAGACTTTTGTGGATTTGATATAGGTCGTTTGAAGTTATAACTAAATAAATAAACCTTACTTGTCACTTCAAATTATATCTTAAAGGCTTGAACAAATGGAGAACTTGGCGTTTCAAAGTTAGGGCATTGCAACAACTTCAATACCTTGTTATTATTTTTATTTTTGGGAAAATTATAGTTAGAGCCAATTCAACATTTAAAATGGCATTGTAAGTTGGTTCAAAAGTCAAAAGAACTCTGATAGATGGGTGCATATTTCAAATTATAAAAATTCTCTTACCATGTCATTAGAGGCTTATGTGGTTGTTTTCAATATGTGACTCTGAATCTATGTTGGATACAACATGGATTATTTGAAAATAAAAGAAAAAAGGTTTTCATTTTCTCTCCCACTCCCCTTGTCTTTCTATCTCCTTCCCACTCTCTCACTCGCACAGTTTTCTCTCTTGTTCTCTCCCTCTCTATCAATCTATCATTCTCCTTCAATCTCTTTCATTCTGTTTCTTGTTTAATCTCTCATTCTCCCTCAGTTGATCTCTCCTTCTCCCTCATTCTCTCTCTCAGTCGCTCTCTCCCTCTCCCTCAATCTCTATCATTCATTCTTAATTTCTTTCTTGCTCTCTCTTATTCTTTTTTTTTTCTTATACACTTATATGGTATTAACCAAACTAGGGATGAGCATTATTTGGTTAAAACCAAAAAACCGAACCAAAAAATTTGGCTTTGGCTATTTCAATTTTGTAAAATTTTAGTTTCGATTTTAGGTTTAGAAATTCGGTTAACCGAAAAAAACTAAATTAGATGACCTTTATTATCTATAATATATATATATATATATATAAACATATAATACATATATAATATGTATAAAATATATTTTTTAACATATAATACATATATAATATGTATAAAATATATATTTTTAATATATAATATATATTAAAATATACACCATAATATATATTAAATTATATATAGTGTTGAAATTCGATTTTAACTGAAATAACCAAAAATTTTTGTTTCGGTTATTTTGGTTTTTCAATATTTCGGTTTCGGTTTGTTTTTTATTTAAAATTTTGGTTTCAAAAAATTCAGTTTACTCAGTTCAGTTTTTTAGCCGAATAAACCATTTGCTCACCCCTAGACCAAACCGTATTAAAGAACATAAGACCAACTTGGTATGGTTCTAACTCCCTCATCCCAATTTGACAAAAATTCACAAGAAGCTCTTGGCTGTGAAATTTACACTAACTTGATAGAAATTTATAACTTAATTGTACAAGTTCTTGGTCCCTTGACTAACTTATAACTTATATGGTCTGATTAATACCGTATAAGTTTCTACAAAAAATCAAAGAAGAACGAGGGAGGGAGCGAGTGAAAGACTGAGGAAGAATGAGAGATCGAGAGAGAGAGAGAGAGAATCAAAAATTTTGATTTGGTTGTAGACCAAAGCTAAAAGAGTGGGGGAGATGGAGGGAGATGGAGATCAAGAGATGACTGTGAGAGTGCAAGAGTGGGAAGGGAGATCGAGGGGTAAAGGGAGCAACCGAGCGAGAGAGACAAAAGAAGTAAGAGATCAAGAGGCAAAGGAGGGAGAGGGAGTGGGAAAGACAAAGGGAGTGGGAGATCGAAAAATAGAGGGATCAAGAGATAGATGTTTTGATTTTGGTATAAATTTTTTGTTGTGTCCAATATGTATTAAGAGTCCCATGTTGATGGCAACAACCACATAAGCCTTCAGTGACATGATAGAGATTTTTATAATTTAAAATGTACAACCAATTATTAGAGTTTTATTGGTTTCTGAACCAATTTACAGCATAAATTTAAATCTACAGCTCGTTCTAACTATAATAAGTCTTGAGCAAAAATTCACTTCCAATCTGGCCCATTTCGGGTTGAGCTAGGGTTGACCTCAACCCAATCTAATCCGGCCCGATTAGCATCTCTACTGATGTTGACCAGGGGATTGAAAAGTATTGGGCCAAGCAAAACTAGAGAGTACATGCCTATCCGATGGACGGTTGGGGTCACTCGTATGTGGCGGCAATAGGGTCTGATCTACCCGATTTCTGGAACCAATTATAATTAGACCACGCAAGTACATAACAGCCCAACTATAAGAGGTCAAAATTGATAAGATCATTAGGCCATGGATAATCCATTCTGAGATGCACTTAATTATTTGGTTTTTTTTTTTTCGGAAAGGGAAAATTCATTCGTATGTAAATTAGTTTTAATATATTATTCAAGAATCAAGATGATGGTCTTACATCTCTCTCATGGTCATTCCGTCATGGCCCAGGAATGAAAAACGTTAAAACACCCTGTCCGAAGAGGAATATCCCTTGAGCTCGTCGGTTGGGCACTTGGGCTGGGTCTGATCAGATTTTACGTTGTAAGTGGAACTGTAGCTTGGGTTGGGCCCAGTTATTCAGTCCAAGGCCCAAGTCCAACTCGTGCCGAAACTTGGGTTGGGCACAGTAACTTTAGATACTGCATTTTCTTTTCTTTTTAATTTACTTCTGAATGCTTTTGTTTCGTTTCTGCCTTCTGCAGTTCTGCGTTCTTTAAGTTGTTGTTCGCTTTTTGGTAAGTTATTTACCCAGGTAAGTGTTTCTCAGAAAAAATTTACCCGGGTAAGTGCATTTACCCATATTCTTTTATTTCCCATGTAAATAAGGCAATGACCATTTTATCCATAAAAATGCATTATTAAAATGGGCATTTTTGTCCCATTTAAGTTGACAATTTTCTCCCATGTGAAAAAATATTTACCCACCTAGGAGATGGGTATCACTTACTCGGGTAAGTTATACCCAATAAAATGGACTTTTCCTGATTTTCACATAAATCTAAAAAAAGAACATGGAATTCTTGGTCAATGAGAATCAAAATCCCATTGACCAACTTTCACTCCTCTCAAAATCCAAAAAAAGAACACCCCCTAAAAAGTATAGTAGCCTACAAAAACCAAGAGAGTGTAGATGTTTAGTCCAAATTAACTCTTTAGGCCGTATTTGGTTATAGTGCAATTTTATTTGTACTAGTACAAATAAAATTGCACTATAACCAAATACGGATAGTACAAATGCATGGGAGTGCAAATGAAAAAAAATATAAATTCTCATTTTATTTTGTTTTATATTTTGCTTCTTCATGCCTTAATTTACTTGTAATGCAATCAAACAAAATGAGCTAAATTTTAAAGCAAAAGTTGGTTAAAATTTACATTCAAATCATTTGCACTGTATCAATATAAATTTATTTGCATTCCAACCAAATACAGCTTTACGAGAAAATGCCAGCAGCAATGAGCTATGTAAAAGGCTGTGAAGTTTTGTCCTTACTCTACACTTCTGTCCAAATATTGTCTCCCATTCGATTCACGAATCACCAATCACTAACCCACCGACCTGCTTGCCCGCCCAATAGTAGAAAGAAAGAAACAAAGATTGAAAAATTAGTCCCATTTCACACTTAACATCGTAAAGCCGACATATTTTTGTTCCAAAGTCCAAAAATAAACGAGAATGAGAGAAAACTGAGTGAAAAGTGTGTGTTCCAAGTTCCAAAGTCCAAATTTCGGATCAATTCATGAAAAATTTTATTTTTGTTTTTAAAATTAATAATAAAAAACTATTTTTTCAAAACTTGTAACAGAATTTAAATGAGAAAGGTGAATTAGAATCCATTATCCATTCCACCAGAATCTCCATTTGGATATCATATATTTTATGAAAGATAATATCAACTACGACAAAAAAATCAGGATTTTGAAGTCAGAAATTCTTATTTTCAATCTCGTAAATAAGAAATACATTATACAACCGTAAACATGCTTCTTTATATTTATTATTGTTTTAACAATCGTTCCTTTCCTTTAAGGTCCATATTTAAAAACCTAAAAGCAGATAGGAATGACGATTATTGTTAGCCAACTCTTATTCCAAACCAATCACTACCTTTAGGGTTAGGGTAAACCCTAAGGCTGTGTTTGTTTTGAAAGAGAAGGTTTGAAGGTGAAGGAATGACAATCAATCCCTTCCTTTCCCCACTTTCTCTTTCAAACCAAACAGCCTAAGGGTACCGTTTATTTGATTTGTTATTCGTTTTGGTTAGCGAATGCATCTAGGGTTGAATTACAAGTTGTAAGTAAGAGAGAGATATTTTCCCAAATTTTGATGAGGAGTTATGATTTACCTAACCACTATCTTTAGGGTTTGATTTCTAAAGTCCCAAGCCCCCTGGATCGAGTCAAATTTTTTAGTGAAGATATGCTATTCCTGTTGGGGAACAGCCAAATCAAGTCTATGATATTGAGGTCATCCATCCCTGCTATGACCACAAAGGCTCAACCGCTATTAATTAAATTACAATTTGAAAACTTTCTAGTGATCTCATTCCAAAATGGTAAATAGCAAAGCAAATGCCAGCTAGATTTGGTTGTAGACAGAGTATTCATCTATGAAATTCAATATCTCGAACCCCGAGGTCGCGTCTACAAGGTGGTCAATTATAGGGAGTGAAAGTTGTCCTTTGGGTAGATTCGATTGAGGTCGATGTAGTCGACGCACATGCGTCACTTGGCGTTAACTTTCTTCATGAGCACTGGATTGGCAATCCAGCTTGGGTATTGGACTTCTCTAATGAAGTCTACTGTGGGGAGCTTCCCAACCTCCTCATCTACTATCCTCCACCACTCTTGGGTGAGGTTCATTTTCCTCTATCGGACTGGTCTGACTAAATGATCAACATTTATCCTATGAGTTATGACAAAGGGGTCTATGTTAAACATTTCCACTGCCGACCAAGCAAAAATGTTTATATTTTTAATTAAAAACATACCAGGTCAGAGCACAATGGTTCCATGAGGCAAGCTTTGATCAGCACCGTCTTCTCGAAGTTAGTATCTGAGACCAGCACTAGGACAGTGTCTTCCATGGGGTGAGCCCTCTCATCATCGTTCTCTGGTGGCGGCTCCAAGTTGATGTCGACAGCCTGCTTTCCTTTGCCCTTCAATGCAGCCACATAACACCTATGAGACTCGAGTTGATCGCCCCGCACTACTCATACTCCATAGTTTGTTGGAAACTTCATCGATAGGTAATAGGTTGACATTACTGCTCGGAGGGCATGCAAGATAGGTTAGCCTAGAATGGCGTTATAGGGCGGGGGGTTGCGACGACTAGGAAATCATTATTGAAGCGTACTAAATTCAGTGTCGAGCCCACTGTTATTAGGACTCTCACCTGGCATAAGGGCCACACCACTTCTTCACTAAAGTCGATCAGAGGGACGTTGGCCGGCTGTAGGTCCTTCCTCTCGAGCTCCATGCGCTTGAACACCTCCAAGAAGATAATATCAACCAAGCTTCTGGAGCCGACCAGAATCCGCTATACCTCGAAGTCATTTATGACTAACTTGACTATGAAGGTGTCATCGTGTGGATACTAGATCCTATGAGTGCCATCCTTAGTAAAGTAAACCACTTCCTCTACATGAGGGCGCTTCAGTGGGTTCTCGTCCTCATGCTCGAGCTCCCGAACTGAGTTCTTTCCCACTAAAGTGCTACATCCTGTCACTATGGACCCGCCCGTGATCATGTTAATGAGACCACGAATGGGTTGCTCTATTGGTGGTGGGTCTCGGAGAGGCTGGTCTCTGTTCTGGTCCCCACTTAACTGTGGCACTGCTCTTGGCTGGTCAACAGGTCGGCTTTGGTCCTCCTACTTGACAAACTGCTTCAAAAACCTCAACAGGTCAACTCCTCTATCTCGTCCTTGAGGTTACGGCAATTCTTAGTGTCATGTCCAATGTCTCAATGAAAGTGGCAATACTTGTTTGTGTTCCTTCTAATGGATCTCCTCTCATTCAAGGTGGCAATACTTGTTTTGTTCCGCTTTCCGCTTAGCTCCAATTGGGATCTGATGAGGGCGGATTTGGCCCTCCAGTGAAATTGTGACACCTAGCACCTCATGCAAACCAAGTACAGCCTCTCGACAACTGGGCAGCTCGGGCAGCTCGGCATAGCTCGCCAAAGGCAGTTCGGCAAAGCCTTCCATAGCTCGCCACAGGCAGCTCGGCAGAGCCTGACACAAGCAGCTCGGCATAGCTCAGGAAGCTCGACGTAGCTCCTCCCCAAGCAGCTCGCCATAGGCAGCTCACCACTTGTAGGGTAGCTCGGTACAAAAGAGCAATGCGACATATCACAGGAAGATCTCTTGCCTGACAACCATACCTAACAGATCCGGAGATCTGTGCCCACGTCTCTTGTCAGGCAGCGCCGTGCCTGCCAGCCCTAAGAGTTGTCCCTTGCCTAGCAGAGTTGTACTCTACAACAGCTGCCTGCACCCGCCACCTCAACTCTGGCAGTAATGGCTGCGACAGAGAGATAGAGACGGTTATGCCTGACTTAATAGAGGTTGTTACGCCTGATTTGACAAGACACCACTATATAAGGACTCCGACCCCCAAAGACAACAGGGAAGGAAAATCGAGGTAATCCCTTCTCTCTAGCTCTCTCATTTCTCTAATATCATCTTCAAACTCTGTACAATCAGAGAGCTAACTTAAGCATCAGAGAGTCCCCGCCGGGCAAATACCCGCGGGTCCCCTGATTCAGTTCTCGCAGGTCCCTCAGTTCCCGCCACCTACAAAGAGGAGGAAGAGATGGAGTTCTCGTAGGTCCCTCAGCTCCCGTCGCCTGCAAAGAGGAGGAAGAGATGAAGTTGTCGCAGGTCCCTCACCTCCCGCCGCCAATAAAGGAGGGAAGATCACCTCATACAGAGGGCAGACGGCTTGCGCTACACCAAGGAGCTCCACCATCCTCTAAGTCGTAGGCCGCCTAGGAGTAGGTCAAATGACGAGTCCACCAAGGCAGTTCACCATCAAGGAGTTCGGCATAGCTTTCCCCCAAGCAGTCCGCCATCAGGGAGCTCAGCATAGCTCTCCCTCAGGCAGTTCGCCATTAGGGAGATCGGCATAGCTCTCCCCCAGGCAGTTCGCCATCAGGGAGCTCGGCATAGGTCTCCCCCAGGCAGTTCACCACCAGGGAGCTCCACCATCCTCTCCTAGGAGTAGGTCAAATGACGAGGTGCTTAGCCAAAAAAAAAAAAAAAATTGGTACGTAACCAAAACCGGTTACATCAATTGGCGCTGTCTGTGGGAACACGCTACAAAAAGCTAAGTTCTCATCCTACAAAAGCTAAGTTCTCATCTTACAAAAGCTAAGTCCTCTTCTCCCGGAAAGCTAAGTAGTCACTTTTTAGAAATTGAAGCTCTCACTTTATATTTTACATTTTTTATGAACTCAAAGACTATGCAGTGAGCTAACAGACTAAGTAACTTTACTTTCAATTTGGATAAAGCCTCATCAGTTCTCTTCGCAAGGTCCCCCCTACAAAGATGAGCACTTCGTGGCTTCCACGGGAGTTGGTGGCCAGCAGACTACATAGGCACCCTTACTGGTCGAGCCTTCCAAGGTTCCTGTGTGAGCTGGTGACCTAAAGTTAGTAGTGCTGCCCTCGAAGGTCGAGCTCCTAGTAGCTTCTTGTAGGAGTGGGTGACCAACATTACGAAGCTGATGCAGCGCAATCATAGCTCTAAGGCACCCACCTGGTCAGTTCGGCACCTTACAGGTAGCTCGGCACTTGGTCAGCTCGGTGCCTCACATGTAGCTCGGCACCCGGTCAGCCCAACACCTCACTGGTAGATCAGCACCTCACTGGTAGCTCAGCACCTCGCAGGCAGCTCGGCACCTGGTCAGTTCGGCACCTCACAGGTAGCTCGGCACCCGGTCAGCTCGACACCTCACAGGTAGCTCGGCACCTCACAGGCAAAGCCTACGGGCCACACTACTGCTTAAGACCCAGTCGCCTCTTCGGCACGGGCAAAGCCAAAGAAGAGTGGACTACGAGTCGCTCCCAAAGCCTACGAGCCACATTACTACTTAAGACCCAGTTGCCTCTTCAGCTTGGGCAAAGTCAAGAAAAGTGGACTACGAGTCTCTACAGGCCACATTATTGCTAAAAACTCAGTCACTTTGTCGGCATGGGCAAAATCAGCAAAAGTGAACTATAAGTTGCCCCTAGAGCCTAAGGGCTACACTACTAAATTGGCAGAGACCTCCTCACCTTACGGGCAGCTCGCCACTTGCAGGCAGCTCACCACATACAAGCAGCTCCCAAAGCCTAAGGAATTGGATCAAAACTTACTAGCTTGTCGACTTACGGGCCAAAAGAGGAAATCTACTCCCTTCGTTGAGTTACTCTCAGCTCGAATTTGGCCCTCCAGTGAAATTGTGATAGCTAGCACCTCATGCAAACCAAGTACAGCCTCTTGACAACTGGGCAGCTCGGCATGGCTCACCACAGGCAGTTCGACAGAGCCTACCATAGCTCGCCACAGGCAACTCGGCATAGCTTAGCACAGGCAGCTCGGCAGAGGCTGCCACAAGCATCTCAGCATAGCTCAGGGAGCTCGGCATAGCTCCCCCCCCCCATGGCAGCTTGCCACCTGTAGGGTAGCTCGGAACAGAAGAGCAGTGCGGCATATCGCAGGAAGATCTCCTGCCTGACAATCGTCCCTGACAGATCCGAAGATCTGTGCCCACGTCTCTTGTCAGGCGGCGTCGTGCCTACCAGCCCTAAGAGTTGTCCCTTGCTTGGCAGAGCTGTACTCTACAACAGCTGCCTTCACCCACCACCTCAACTCTGGCAGTAACGGCTGCGACAGAGAGATAGAGGCGGTTATGCCTGACTTGATAGAGGTTGTTACGCCTGATTTGACAGGACACCACTATATAAGGACTCCGACACCCAAAGACAACAGGGAAGAAAAATCAAGGTAATCCCTGCTCTCTAGCTCTCTCATTTCTCTAATATCATCTTCAAGCTCTCTGTAATTAGAGTGCTAACTTAAACATCGGAGAGTCCCCGCCAGGCAAATACCCCCGGGTCCCCTGATTCAGTTCTCGCAGGTCCCTCAATTCCTGCCGCCTGCAAAGAGGAGGAAGAGATGGAGTTCTCCCAGGTCCCTCAGCTCCCACCGCCTGCAAAGAGGAGGAAGAGATGGAGTTCTCACAGGTCCCTCAGCTCATGTCGCCTGCAAAGAGGAGGAAGAGATGAAGTTCTCACAGGTCTCTTAGCTCCCGCTGCCTACAAAGGAGGGAAGATCACCTCATGCAGAGGGCAGATGGGTTGCGCTACACCAAGGAGCTCCACCATCCTCTAAGTCACAGGCCGCCTAGGAGCAGGTCAAATGACGAGTCCACCAAGGCAGTTCGCCATCAGGGAGCTCGGCATAGCTCTCCCCCAGGCAGTCCGCCATTAGGGAACTCGGCATAGCTCTCCCTCAGGTAGTTCGCCATTAGGGAGCTCGGCATAGCTCTCCCCCAGGTAGTTTGCCACCAGAGAGCTCCACCATCCTCTCCTAGGAGTAGGTCAAATGACAAGGTGCTTAGCCAAAAAATAAAAAAAAAATTGGTACGTGACCAGAACCGGTTACATCAGGATCCAAGCAATTCCCCGGCCTTTGTAAACTTATCCGCTTGGTTGAGGAACTCCTTCATGGAGGCTAGAGGGTTCAACTCAACCTCACAGCGCAAGTCGGGGTGTCGGACGCCATTGACCGTTGCAATGTGCTGGACATCTAGGTCAAGGTTGGGAATCTGAAGTCGCTCTAGGTTGAACTGTTTGATGTATTCCTAGAGCTTTTCATCAAGTTGCTGAACGAAATTGAATAGGCAAGTCACGGACTTCGAGCATCACTTGCTTGTGGTGAAGTGTGTAGTGAACAGGTCGACAAACTAGTTCCAACTCTTAATGGAGCTTGCAGCCAACCCCGACTACCACATCTGAGTTGTGCCCCGAAAAGTGGTCGTGTAGGCCATGCAAAGGCTTGCGTCATTTGCCCCGTGTAGTTGCATTAGGACCTGGAAGCTGTCGAGGTGGCCGACCATATCGGTTATCTCATCATAGGATTCTAGGTTAGGGGCCTCGAAGTCTTTTAGTCAAGGGGCCATGTGGGTTTCAATAGCCTGTGGCGAAGTTCAAGACATTGGCTATGCTGACGACGTGGCTTCCTTCTCTTCTTTCTTTTTCGCCTCCTCGTTGTCACTCGAAGCGAGGTGACTCCTTCCTGTGGCATGACGTATACATCTGCGACACCTTCTCCGGGACCCCTCAGTCGAGCTAGTGGCCTCAGTCCCGATCAATGTTGTGGCCCGACTCAGTTCCTCTATCGGGACCTAGTTCTAGTCATCAAAGCGATGAGGTGGGTCAGGTGTCGGGTTCTGATTTTGGTTGCCAGGTTGTTGACCTCATTGGAATTACTATTGATGCTATTGTTGTTGTTGTTGCATCCTTACTAGGGCAGCAAAGCATCCTTCCCATGTCCACATCTGCAGATTTATCCCGTAGACATACTACATCAATTCATTAAATTGGCGGGCATCAATCCTGTTAGGAACCGTTGAGGGATCAACTAGTGGGAGAGGCACGTTCATGTTGGGCAAAGGGAAGTTAGGATCTTGCATGGCAAGGACGCCTGGTAAGGTCAAGGGAATAGTAAACTGCCCAATAGTCACAAAGGGGATCTCTGGTTGCACTACGGGTTGGTCTTGCCCCCTGTGACCGAGTCGTTGTTGACGGGAGCGTTGTTGGATGATGCCATTGAAGATATATTTAAAAGGTAAGTGTAAGAGTACGCTTTTTTGTATAGTTTCCCATAGACGACGCCAATTGATGATGCACGATGTGATGCTCCTTGTTGGCAAACAGCTTGGGTGTCGGACTGAGTAGGTCACCTAGTTGAGCTGCGAGAGAGAGAGAGAGAGATCAGAGTGTCCGGGTTACTTAACCCAGGGTGGGCACTCTGATGCTTAAGTCAGCGAAGAGAACTAGAGAGTTGTGAATGCTAAACCGCACATACCTTTTCTGAGGAAGGGGACGCCTTTATATAAGCAAGTTGTTGTGAGGCTCACGAAGTGCATCCAAGTTTCACGCTTGAAGGTGGACTACGCGTAAGCGGGTAATGCTTATCCAATCATGCTCAAAGTGGGTGGGGTGATAAACCGCTCTTCAGACGTAGTGTCGTGATCCCGGGGAAATTGGAGACGATAACACGCTTAAGGAAGAGATCACTCGACACGCCAGGTAAATCACTAACTGGGGCCAGGGCAATTTGGTGGAAGTAGGTCGCATCTTATACCGACTAGAGGTTCGGACTAAACTATTCGCAATTCGGCCCAGCAAGGTGGTGGGTCGCTGATACAATTGTGAAATTTCCTAAGTAGTCTGCTTACGTAATACTGACCAGCTGTTCTACGATGCCACTAATAAAGTTTTTCCGCTTTTCAAATTGCAAATTATTTACTTACGAAGAAGTATGAATACACCCAATGCAACACTTGAATTCCAGCCCCCCCTACTACTAACCCTCTCGTGAATTTAGCATCAATAGGTCAGGATGCATTCCCCCTGTAATTTAAGGCTATAAAATTCTGATTTGGGCTGATTGGTCATTCTGCGAATGGGATTAAATGAATTCAGAAGGGTTGGTGTGTTTCACTGGACTTGGGGTTGGGTGTGATTTACGTAGGCACAACACACACTCATATCAAATCATGTATCATCGTGTCATTGATCAATAACATGGGCAGACTCGCACGAGTCCAATGACGACAAGACAACCCATGTAGAGATTTAAATGCAATTGTAGTGTGGTTAAGGGAACGTAACATTTTGGCCTCTTGGGGTTTGAGAATTTATTTATTTTTTTATTTATTTTAAAAAGGCTTTTCTTTCCTTTATAATAATGATTGATTTCTAGGGCTTCGTGACAAACAGAACTCGTGACTTTATCACTATTTTTGTTTTGTTTCAAATTTGACAACTCTCCAAGGAAAGAAAAAGAAAAAAAAAAACACCTAGTTTTCGCTTTTTTTTTTTTTTTTGAGGTAGACCTAGTTTTGGCTTGTCTACAAGTTTAACGTTGCAATTTGAAAAGCCTAATTAATGGAAAATGTTAAGTCTTGTATGTTTGAAAATTCTAGATCGTGATGCCCCCAAATGTCCACCAATATGGGCCAACGCGACCTCCGTTTGTCCATACAAATGCCCAAATTATGTCGAAAGGCTAGCAGAAAAGCACACCCAACAAGTGTACCTCCCTATTATGTGGGACCTAACCAACAAAGCATAGCCCACAAAACAATTCGAGAAATCTTTGCAAACGGTGCGAATTCAAGAAACGCCAAAAGATCGGCTAGATGACTCCAATAGAGATGAATCCAACAAGTGTAGCTCCCTATTATGTGGGACCTAACCAACAAAGCATAGCCCACAAAAGGGTATAAAGAAAACGAGAGCCATGGCACCCCCATGGCAAAAAAAAAACATGCAATCAGCGCAAATGCGGATGCGACCAAGAGCTTCTCCTATAAAAAAACACGTTTGTTATGCCTAGACCTGTTTATGGGCCGGGTCGGGTCGGGTTTGGACTGGGCTTTTAGTATTTATTAACAAAAAAATAATAGGCACGAGCTTGAGCCCGACCTGACCAATGGGCTTAGAATTTGGGCCCGAGTCCGAAGCCCGACCTAATAAAAGAAAATCAAAATTTTCCCTATTCAAATAGACATTATCTATTTTAATTCAGGTGTTTTTTCCCTTATTTAAATGAACAATGGGCCTACAGGTGAATCAACAACCTTCTCAAATAAAAAAATTCATTCAAATAGACATCACATAGGGTTTTTACTTAGGTTTAATTATAGGTCGGGCCAGGTTTACTTAGGTTTAGCTATAGGTCGAGCCGGGTCGGGCTCGGGCCGAGCTATTTTGGCAAAGCCCGAGCCCAATTCGAATTTTATGCAGGCCGGGATTTTTGGCCCGAGGTTAAGTCCGCAGGCCAAAAAACCTATTCAAACCCGTCCAGGGGTCTGGCCAGGCCGATCCAACCCGTCGGACCACCCAACCCATGAACAAGTCTATGCCCAAGTTGCTTGAAATGCACATAGCAAACTGTAACCCGCCAAACAACCAAGGAATGGGCCCCATAACAAAAGCAAGAAATCTACGTAGGACTTTGTAATTGTAGGGGCACAAAACACTCCCTAACTACCCAAGTCGTTGTACAACCGAAACAGTTGGAGCATGGACATTGTCGGAGAAAACCTGAAGGTCGCCTGAAATGGTGGCCAGGAAACGAAGCATCATGTGCAGAGAACAATTCCAAAAATACCTTAGTCTTACACATTGAAAGCAAAAATACTGGAGAGAAAGCAACACCAACCTCTATGTTCAACAACAAGAGTAAAGAACCACACGATAAGCTCAAAAACCGGCCGGAAGTGACACAAAACGAGAAGCAAATAGAATTTCCTTGAAGGCTTAGTTTGAAAAGAATATAAATGCAAATATGTGTAATACAAATACATAAAGAATAATACAAAATATAAGGTTTCATATTCTACATATTTACATTTATACTCCTTCCAAAATAAGCATAAGTAAACTTAATTAAAAGGGCAAAACCAATCTTCAAAGAAAATCATATCTAAGATCATCCCCAAATTAACGTTGAAGTGTTCAAAAGAAAAATAAATAAAGTCCCACGGCAGACCCAGACCCCAAAAAGTGCGCCTCATACAAGCAACCAATACCAAACAGTCGGGGAAAAACGAACAGAGATTGAACAATGTTGGTGAGGAGTAGAACCAGAGATCTGAAATCTTCTCCACGGGCCTGGATCAAATCTGTGTGAACATACCCAAAACTGTCACAGGAATCCCTCCAATCAATGCCAGATAACAATAGAGCTGCAAAGAATCTCACAATCAGAGAAGTGAGAGAGAAACCCACATCTATAGATGTGAACTTAAAAGACATTGTTGAGGCCGTTGAGGGTAATATCATGCGTGGTTTTTAAAAACGAATCGGTCAGGGGTCCGGTTATCGGTTCGAACGGTCTGACCGTTCAATCTGAATGACTGGCCCATTCTGACAAAAAAATTAAAAATTTGGAAAATGGTCAAAATGTTCAAATGGTTCTAATGATTAACCAGTCGATTCAACGATTTACTGATCAAAATCAATAGTTTTGGAGGAAAAAGGAACCGGTCAGTTCCCGATTTTTCCAGTCCGACCATCCAATCCGATCCGGCTTTGAAAACGGTGATATCATGTATGCTTGGCGAATAAATCAAGGAATTGCATGAATTGTTTACAGCCATTCTTCTTATGTAAATGTTTAAGATTTGGCACATCAAAAGTTAAAAAAGGCTCATCAGGATTTAAAAATGATAATTTGTTGATTCACCGACCACTACTCTTCCATAATAAATGTTGGAAATCCATTCGTCATTTCTGTTCTTGATTTTAAAAAAATAAATTTAAATTTTAAAAAAATAAATATCTAATTTAAATTATAATTTTAAGTTTTCAAAATGTGTGAAAAAAAATACAATTAAAAGATTGCAACACGGGTTAAGTTGGTATCAATTTGAACCCTATAGGGTTGAGTGGATTGGCATAGGTTTGATTCAACCTCAACCTGACTTCCCATACTTCCGCTCAAACCCAACTCAATAGTATGTAGTAGTTTCTGAACCTGCCCCGGTCTAGAGGGTTCAACTCATTACCAAGCCAATCGTCTCATAGTCTTTCAATTGTATTTTTGTGATACCTTTTGAATACTCAGAGAACCATTAATTTAAGTTGTGGAAGTCGGCTTATGGGTTCCAAGGTATTGCTTCTTAGGGTTGTCGACGGGTCGGATTGGGTCAGTTTAATAAATTTTTTTCAACTGACCCGACCTGGTATAAAATTGAAACCGAAACTGACCTTGTGTTAAGCAAAATCAACCTGGTCGGCTTGAGTCGGGTTGGGTCAGTTTGAATCGGGTTGGGTCAGTTTGGGTCGGTTTCGGCTCTAAGTTCAACCATGCTTGAGAGTAAATTGTATTAGAGATTGTGCTTGAGTTGAAGGGCTAATGGGGGCGAACCAAGTTAGAATAGAAGCTATCAAGAAAATAGAAGGTCAAACTGTATTAGAGAAAGAATAATGAAATTTATATTTAAGAAACCTTCTTATCTAAGTAAAAAATGACAGCTAATTATAATTGTAATTGGTTGCTTATTTGGTGTAAAAGGTCATAAAAACTAGGATCCTTTGATTCTTTTATTTAAACTTTTCCAAAAAAATTCATTGTCTAGTTGTCTTACAATACTTGCCATTAGACCTGTTCATGGGCCGGGTAGCCCGACGGCCCAACCTGGCCCAGCCCGCACCCCGGCCGGGCTTGGTCATATAATTAGGCCCGCGGGCCTGACCTCGGGCTTAACACAGTAAGCCCGACTGTGTTTCGGGCCGGGCTCGGGATTTGTTAAAAAAGCCCAGCCCGGCCCGACTCAGTATTATATATTTTATAAAATATATAATCTGTATTTTATATATTATATAAAATATATAAATAATATAATATTTATTAAAATATATATTTATAATTTAATATATATATATATATTATTCTTTTCTTTATAATTTCAATCTCTCTCTCTCTATTCAGCTACTTCAACATTAATAATAATAATAGTATAGGCTAAATTTCGGGCCTAGGCCCAGGCTCGGGCTTCAGGATTTTTATGAGGGCCGAGCTCGGGCCCAAGTTGTAGATTCGATGGTCGGGTCGGGCTCGGGCTCGGGCCTTAAAAAAATTTGTTAATACACTGTAAAAGCTCGGCCCGGCCCATGAACAGGTCTACTTGCCATTAATGTCATTCCTAACTAGAAGAGTAGAAATTAAGTTAGGTTGTAACTAGGATAAAGACAACTTAGTTAAGTAGGAACTAAGTAGGTTGTAACTACTAACTAGGAACTAACTACTAACTACTAAGTCGGTTTGGTTCGGGTCGGTTTCGGTTTTTACACATGAGAACTGAAACCGACCCGAACCATCGGTTTATAATTTTTTACAACCCGAAACCGACCGGTATTGAAGAAAACCCAGCCAACTCGGGTTGGGTCGGTCCGTGTTGATTGGTTTGGTCGGGTTAGGTCTTCTTATGAACAACCCTATTGCTTCTCCAAAGTAAAAGAAATAAAACCAAAAACAAATAGTGAAATAAATCATATACTTTAAGGTTAGGATTTGATGGAGGACCAGCTCAACAACCGGCAGCAGTCCACGCCTCTCACGCCTAAAGAGTCTTTATGTGATCCAACAAGCCCCGGATAATGTCGACAGCTCACATATCCAACCTGCATTGGATGATGGTGGCTATCGGACGATGGACGCCAAGTCCAATTCCTAGTTGTTTTAGTTGTTTTACTTTCCTAGTTATTCTATAAGACTACCAGTATGTATTATAAATAGTTATGTTCTGAGTTTAATGAGACACACAAGAATTTCTTTATTCTCTTCTCTCTTTTCTAAGGCTCTACGCCTAGTTCTTTTCGTGAGGCTTCAAGTCCGAAGCCGATTCGATCGTCCGGGTGCTTGTATAGTTAACCCGGTCGAGTGCGTCACGCTGCGTCAGGTGCTATCAGAGCGGGAGTTCACCCAATCAGATGGCCAATCAAGACGGTAGCAGTCACAACCAACCCCGTGACGGAGATCAGGGGTTACAAGCTGTTTGCAGAGCAATCGAAGAGCAGCATACGGCCACTCGTAACATTGAGCAACAGTTGGCAGAGATCGCTGGACAACTACGGACTTTGTTACGATAGGATGTTCCAAGGAATAGGGATCACGCATTGCACCAAGCTGGAGGAGACGACCATGGTAGGCCAATCATCGATCCTATACCCAAGAATCCTATTCTTGATGATGATAGCGACGACAAGCTAGAATTCGGTGTTGCTCTAGTTATTCCCGGTGATGGCAGAACCGGTAGGAATTGGCGAAATCCTAACAATTTTAATCACCGTCGGAATAATGATGAATTTAAATTCAATGTGGATATTCCTATTTTTAGTGGAGATCTAGATATAGAGGGCCTTCTAGATTGGATCATCGAGGTCAACCGTTTCTTCGAGTACATGGAGATCCCGGAAGAAAGAAGGGTGAAATTAGTAGCTTTTCGATTGAAGGGAGGAGCATCTATCTGGTGGGAACGAATGAGGGAGACTCGAATCAGAGAAGGAAGAAGTCCAATTCGAACATGGAGGCATATGAAGCAATTAATAAGAGGTAGGTTTTTACCTCCTGATTATGACCAGTATATGTTTAAGTCATATCAACGGTGTGCGCAGGGAACAAAAAGCATGAACGAGTACACCTCAGAATTTCTGAGATTGGCTGAATGGAACCAATTATCAGAAAGTGACAATCAACAGGCAGACTGTTATCTGAGTGGTCTGAGACCCGCTATCCGAGACAAGATTGGCGTCCAAATGGTTTTGAGCTTGTAGGAAGCAAGGAACTTAGCCCTGAAGGCCGAGTTAATGTTCCAACAGAGGACCCGAGCCAATAACTATCGACGGTATAGTGGGAGCGACAACAGGCCGGCAGCAGTCGACAAGGGCAAGACAACCCAAGGAGCACAACCCTTCCACCCTCCGGATGTAGCTAACACCAGTAAGGCCGCCACGGGAGGAAACACTCGAGGTAATACTACAAACCCTCCTAAAGCTGCTAATCCCTATGCAAAACTTGCTCCTTTTAAGTGCTTCAAGTGCAATGAAGTGGGGCATAGGTCTAGTGGCTGTCCCAGAAGAAAGGCAATTAACATGGTGGAAAGGGATGAAGAAGAAGTGTGTGACGATGAAGTATATTGTGGACCTGATGGGGAGGATGAAGAAGGTACCTATGAGCATGAAGAATACACGTGTAGTGAGGAAGCTAATGCTATCTCAGAGAAGCAAAGATACCACACAACGACACTGGCTGTTTCGCACCAGGTGTACTGTACAAGGTAAGCTATTTGAATTAATTATTGATAGCGGCAGTCAGGAAAATATTATCTGCAGGGATGTGGTACAGAAACTGCAACTACTTCCTCAGAAGCACCCCAACCCTTACACGATTGGGTGGATCAAGGAAGTCAGGGGCGTACGTGTGGAGGAACGGTACAAGGTTCCATTCTCTATTGGTAAGTACACTAATGAGGTTTATTGTGATATTGTGGATATGGATGCTTGCCATATTTTGCTTGGTAGGCCTTGGCAGTTTGATGCTGATGCCAAGGAACTGGGTAGGAAGAACACATACCAGCTCGAGAAAGAGGGTGTGCGCTATACACTATTACCCATGGTAGAAAAGAACCAACCCAAGGCTTCAAAGGCAGAAGAAAGAAATTTTTTTACTATAACCCATCGTCTCTCTGAGTTTGTAAGAGAATGTAAGGATACCCGCGAGGTCCACTTGCTGGTGGTAAAGGGAGAAAGCGTGAGTGAATCACTAGGGGAGAACAAAATACCAGTGGAAGTGCAGGGATTGCTTGACGAGTTTCATGACATAGTTCCTGACGAGTTACCTAATGAGCTCCCACCCATGCAAGATATCTAGCATCACGTTGATTTTGTTCCTAGTGCTAGCCTACCTAATCTGCCACACTACAGGATGAGCCCTAAAGAGAACGAGATTTTATGGGAGAAGGTAGAAGAATTGTTAAGAAAGGGTCATATCTAGGTCAGCATGAGTACATGTGCAGTACCAACATTATTAACACCTAAGAAAGATGGGAGTTGGAGGATGTGTGTTGACAGCAGAGCAATCAACAAAATCACTATTGGCTACAAGTTTTCCATTCCCAGGCTGTATGACATGCTCGATCAACTTGATGGGGCTGTGGTCTTTTCCAAAATCGATCTCAAGAGTGGTTACCATCAGATCAGAATCCGTTCCGGAGATGAATGGAAGACAGCTTTCAAGACTAGAGATGGATTGTTCGAATGGTTAGTCACACCTTTTGGACTAACTAACACACCCAGCACCTTCATGAAACTGATGAATTAGGTACTATGCCCTTTCATTGGTAAATTTGTTGTGGTATATTTTGATGATATCTTGATTTACAGCAAATCTGTCGATGAGCACTTAGGACATATCCGAGAGGCATTGAGTGCATTAAGGGAGAACAAACTATATGCTAATCTAAAGAAGTGTACTTTTATGAGTGATAGTTTGTTGTTCTTGGGTTTCATAATAAGAAAGGACGAAATTAAGGTGGATAAGGAGAAAGAGTGAGCCATTAGGGAGTGGCCAACCCCAACGAACATCACAGACGTAAAGCATTTTCATGAGTTAGCAACTTTCTATAGGCGGTTTATCAAACACTTTAGTAGCATTGTAGCCCCTATCACTAAGTGTTTGAAAAAGGGTAAGTTTCAATGGGGAGAAGAACAAGAGAAAAGTTTTGCTCTCATCAAAGAGAAGTTGTGCACCGCTCCTATCTTAGCACCACCAAGCTTTGACAAATTATTTGAGGTTGAGTGTGATGCTAGTGGGGTCGGCATAGAGGCTGTGTTATCACAAGAAAAGAGACCAGTTGCCTTCTTCAGTGAAAAGCTATGCGAAGCCAAGAAGAAATGGTCCACTTATGATAAAGAATTTTATGTTGTTGTAAGAGCATTAAAGACCTGGGAACACTATTTGATTGCTAAAGAATTTGTCCTCTACACTGACCATCAAGCTCTTAAGTATTTAAGTAAGCAGAAATAGTTGAGGAGTGATCTACATGCAAAGTGGTCTGCTTTTATTGATAAATTTCCATACAAAATTGTGTATAAGGCTGGGCAATAGAACACAGTGGACGATGCTTTGAGCTGGCGTGTGGCCCTCATCAAGACTCTTAGTATTGAAATTGTGGGCTTTGAATGTTTGAAAGATTTGTACGCCCAGGATGAAGACTTCAAGCAAGTTTGGGAAAAGTGCATGAATCGGCAAATAGCGAGTGATTTCTACGTACATGATGGATTTCTTATGAAGGGGGACCAACTATGCATTCCTTACATCTCCCTCCACAAGAAAATCATTAGGGATTTGCATGGAGGCGGCTTAGCAGGACACCTCGAGAGGGACAAGAATATTGAAGTTGTCAAGGGGCATTACTATTGGCCTAAATTGAGAAGAGATGTGACCACTATCGTGAGTAGGTGCTACATATGTCAGACGGCTAAGGGTTTAAACCCAAAATACTGGCCTCTATATGCCTTTACCTGTTCCTACTACGATTTGGGAAGACTTGTCTATGGATTTCGTGCTAGGCTTACCGAAGACTCCAAGAAACATGGATTCCGTCTTTGTGGTGGTTGACCGGTTCTCCAAGATGGCACATTTCCTCTCATGCAAGAAAACCGCGGATGCAACAGCGACAACCAAACTATTCTTCAGGGAGACTATCCGTTTACATGGGGTGCCTAAGACCATCACGTCAGATCGAGATACGAGGTTCTTAAATCACTTCTGGATGACCTTGTGGAGGCTATTTGACTCATCCTTGAGTTTCAATAGTACAGCTCATCCGCGGACTAATGGATAGATAGAAGTGGTAAATCGAGCTCTAGGTAACCTGATTTGGAGCATTTGCAGAGAAATGCCAAAGTAGTGGGACTTTGCCATAGCGCAAGTAGAGTTTGCCTACAACAATGCAGCTCATAGCTCTACAGGTAGATCCCCATTTTCTGTTGTTTATATGAAGGTACCTAACCATGCGTTGGACTTGGTAAAGCTACCCAGGGTACCAGGCCTTAGTACTTCAGTAGAGCAGTTTGCAAGACAGATCCAGTCAGTACAGGAGGAAGTACAGCAGAAACTTCAGAGGACCAATGCAAAATATAAGCTTGCAGCTGACAGGCATCGCAGGTACCAGGTGTTTGACGTCGGTGATGAAGTCATGGTGTTGTTAAGGAAGGAACGCATACCCGTTGGGAAGCATAGCAAGTTATAGCCGCGGAAATACGACCCATACAAGATCCTTAAGAAGATCAATGACAATGCTTACGTAGTGGACTTACCAAATCACATGGGTATTTCCAAAACCTTTAATGTTGCTGATCTTCATCGTTATTTATCGGATGCGACACTTGCATATTCCGATAATGACTCGGGGTCGAGTTCTTTCCAAGTGGGGGAGAATGATGGAGGACCAGCTCAACAACCGGCGGCAATCCATGCCTCTCACACCTAAAGAGTCCTTACGTGATCCAACAAGCCCAGGATAATGTCGACAGCTCACATATCCAACCTGCATTGGATGATGGTGGCTATCGAACAGTGGACGCCAAGTCCAATTCCTAGTTGTTTTAGTTGTTTTACTTTCCTAGTTATTCTATAAGACTACCAGTATGTATTATAAATAGTTATGTTCTGAGTTTAATGAGACACAAAAATTTCTTTATTCTCTTCTCTCTCTTCTAAGGCTCTACACCTAGTTCTTTTCATGAGGCTTTAAGTCCGAAGCCAATTCGATCATTCGGGTGCTTGTATAGTTAACCGATCGAGTGCATCGCGCTGCGTCAGGATTAGAAGTTATACCAAATTACAAGAATGTTCTTTATATGTGTAAGGGTATTATGACCCGATGGGCAGGGATTTGCCAAACCTGAACTCGATTTAGGTTAAATAATCAAAACTCTAACTTAACCCTATCTCTGATTTGGATTAAAACAAATACAGAAAGAAATCATAAACTTTAAATTTAGGGATTAAGAGTCATACCAAACTACGAGAGTACCCTTTACGTGTATAGGGTTATTATGACCTGATGGGCCATGTTTACCAAATCTCACCCAATTTGGGTTAAATAATCAAAATTTTAACCTGAACTTAGGGGTGGCCACAAGCCGAGCTCTTCATGAGCTACTCGAGCTCGGCTCATGAAAAGCTTGGCTCAGCTTGGTTTCAATCGAGCTTCGAGTCGAGCTCGAGTTCAATTTATAGGCTCGTTTATTAATCGAGCCGAACTCGAGCCTAATAAAGCTTGGCACGTGAGGCTCGTGAGCCGGTACGAATAGGTACATACGTACATACGTACATACGTACATACGTACATACATACATACATACATACATACGTACATACGTATGAATGTATAATAATAATAATATAGAAAATGATATATTTTTATATATAATAATAACTAATTATTATAATTCTTAATTTTTTAAATATCAAATAAAAAATATTTTTTATATATAATTTTTTTATTTTTATAAGACATTTTTCGTAAGTCGAGCTCAGCTTACGAGTTTTTGACTTGAGAAAAGCTTGAACTTAAGATTCTAGCTCAAACTGAGCTCGAGCCTTATACTATCTTGGCGAGCCGACTTGAATAACTAACTATTCGGCTTGGTTCTAATCGAATTCACTCCTAACTGAACCTACACCCTAATAAGACTGACACTAACTTGACCATCCAAGAGTGATCAAGTAGAATTTACCATTTAACTTGACCTATTGACATCCCATTACAAGATTAACCACTTTTACCATAGTCTCAATTTGAATTGTGGTCAAACATAATTCAAAGATTTAATACTTGATTTGGCTTGGATTGAGTTGACTCGAGTAGAAATGACATAAGGCTCTTTCTACTTCAGGTCCCGACTAATTATTTATTAAAGTTACTGACGAGTGACGAGAAGAGAGTGTGGATTAATTTGCCTCAGCGTTGGCTTCTGGATTGAATTCGTATGGTCTATTTGACAATATAATTTTGTTATTGCCTTACCTATTAAGAAAATTAAGGATAGAAATGAAGCCGTTTTGGCCATCGGTTTTTAGGTTGATGGTTTGATCATCCGGTTCAAACGGACAGCCCGTTCTGACAACAAAAATTAGAAAAATAAAAAAATGGCCAAAAACCATTGAACAAGTCAACGGGTTAATGATTCGACCACTTAGGTCAATGGATCATTGACCGATTCAATGGTTTTTGGCCAGGGACCGGGATTGGGGTAAAACGGAATTGGTTGCTTGGACGGCTCCCAATTAAAAAAATAAAAACACAGACGACCTGTTCAAACAAAAAAAATTACAGACAAAAAATTGAGTGTGTGAGGTCCATTAAGCATTACCATATGTGTTATGTCATTCGAGCTTATGATTCATACGACTTAAAAATGGAACCATTCTGGCCACTAGTTTTTGGGTTGACAGTTTGATTGTTCGGTTTGAGCGGATGGCCCGTTTTGACAATAAAAATTAAAAAAAATAAGAAAACAACCAAAAACCATTGAACGGGTCAACGGTTTGACTGCCTGGGTCAATGGGTTGTTGACCGATTCAATGATTTTTTTCCAGGGACCGAGATTAGGATAAAATGGAACCGAATGCCTGGATGGTTCCCAATTAAAAAAAAAAACAGCCAAAAACCATTGAACAAATCAACAAGTCAATGATTTAACCATTCGGGTCAATGAATCATTAACTGATTCAACAATTTTTGGTCAAAAACTAAGTCAATGGTCAGCGATTCCATTTCAGGGTCCCCTCCGCTAGTATTATTTTAATTTACTTGCCAACTAAGAAATGGCAAACTGGTTCGAATCTTGCTAGTTGCTACCATAAAAAAAAAAAAAAAAAAAAGTACATGTAAATAATGGGCTTTTTCTTGCTAAGGAGACGAAACTAGCTAATTATCTAGTAGTAGTACACATGAGCCGACAACCTTCTTTGCGTCAGCAATAATATTTGCCTATTTGGATCGTAGGAGATCTCTGTCTTTGTTGTGTACCCGCAAAGACTTGGTAGTTTAAGCTTCGGCCGACCTGTGCTCCATAAGTCATAATAAGTTAGGAGTTCATTTATAATTAGGAGTGAGGATTTGGTTTATTTGATTAAAAATTGAATTAAATAAATTGAAATTTTAAAAATTAAAATTAAAAAATAAAAATCGAGTCAAAAGTGAATACAAGAAAACTAAGATAATCAGAACTGAATTTTTTAGTTCAATTTTCGGTTATTTTGGTTAAAACTGAATTTCATTACATACATAAAATATTGTATATTATAATGTATAATACATACATATATATATACATATATATATTATGAAACTGAATTTCATTATAATATATTTATATATAAATTTATAGCATATTATATATTATATTATATATAATATATTTATATATAATTTTATAACATATTATATATTATACTATATATTACATATTATATAATGAATTCTGGTTAATTTGATTATTTTGGTTAACTGAATTTTTAATTCTAAAAACTGAAACCGAAAACCAAAAATTTCAAAAACCGAATTAATCAAACTGAAAATACTGAAACCATACTTTTCGGTTCAGTTTTCTGATTTTAACCAAATAATGCTCACCCTATCTATAATAAGGAATTAATAGGAACCTATGCAATGGATGGACTGATGTTAAGTAGAATTTTTATACTACTTAATTATGGAATTAAAAAAACTTTTAATGACTAATGATTACTTTTCAAATAAGATAATTTATTTTATTTTTTTTCCTTTAATTCAATTATAAGGTTTAATGGATAAAAATAGGCGTGGGTCATAAGAACCCAATAAAAGTTAAATGACCTAGCCTCCCTTCAGTTTCCCTTGTGTATTGTGTACACCCTCTTTACCCTAATCCCTATGAGCAAATCCTAAACAATAAACAAAAAAGCTGCCAATATACCACTCAATACAACTTCGAAACAAGACTCCTACAACCCACCTAGATATTGTAGAGAATCTAAGGATAATGTTTTATTTTTCCACATTCTATATGATTTGAAGATCTTGTCCATCTTCACTTCTCTAGCTTAGCAGTGGCAATGGGGAAGGGGGTATTTTAGAAATAGGGCTATGGAAATTTGGAGGTATTTTGGAAATTGGATTATAGCAATTTGGGGTATTTTAGAAATGGAATTATAGGATGCTAGGGTTTTAGGAATTTGGAGGAAACTTATGGACCCAATCTTGTTGGACCAGTTTTGGTTCCAGGATCTTGTACTTTTTCATTGTTTGTGTTTTATCTTTTTTAAATATTTATTATTCAATTATGGCATCATGAGTTTCTTTAAAAGTTGGATTATTGACCCACCATCTAGACATTTAGATAAGAAAATATCATTGCTTTTGGATCATTTTTAAACTATAAATCACCTACATTATATAAAAAAAATTACTTATCACACTTAGTTTTTGTTTGACATAATTAATATATAATTTTTTATATATTCTTTTGATTATTTGCACTTTTTTATCTTTTAAATATTCATCATTTAACTATCATATCATTGATTAATCCATTTGACCTAAAACACTAACCCACAACCCAAAAAGGAGAATAGTTTGATTTCTATGTTGACACTAAATTTATATTACATTTCCATCATTGATAAAATTATTTCTTATGTATAATGTTTATTTTTGTTCAACATAATGAATGTATAATATTAGAGATGTACCCAATATTTATTTTAATGAATATATAACTTTATATATGTGCCCAATTTTTTTCTATTTTTTATTTTTTGTGATTCTTTATATTTTATATTTTAAAAAAAAATTATTATTTGACTATGATATCATTTCATTTCTAGGTTGATTTTAAATTTGGCATTCCATTTTCATATTTAATAAAATTACTTCTTACATTTCATATGTATTTTTATTTAATATAATGAATATACAATATAAGAGATATGTCTAACTCTTTTTATTTTTTGTATTATATATTTTATTTATTATAATTTTTATTATTTAATCATGACAATATTTATTAAACCCAATTGACCCTAAATGGTTTAATTGCTTACCCACCATTGGGAGGGAAGAAAATAGTTTTGTTTTCAAAATATTTATTTTATACTATTAAAATTAATTTTATGGATTTAATGAGAGAATGTACCTCAATATGAGATTTAATGAGAGATAATAGGATAATAGTTTTATTTCTAATTGGTTTTAAATTTTACATTCCATTTCCATCATTAATAAAAATATTTCTTATTTATCATACTTATTATTGTTTGATATGTTGAATATATGACGTTAAAAATGTTTCCATTTTTTTTAATTTTTTATTATTTAATTGTGGCAACATTGATTGACCCATTTGACCCAAAATGGTTTAATTTCTTATCACTGTTTAGATGAAAAAACTATTTTTTTCAGGTAGATTTTAAAAGTATGTTCTTATGTTATTGGAATTATTAATTTATTATATATAGATTTAATTAATAGAATTTAATGATGAGAAGAAACAAAAATGCCTTCAATATATGATTTAATGAAGGTGAATGCAAGTTAATACCTTAAGTGTTGGATTTAATGAGAGGAAATTGAATGCATTGAATATCTTATAATTGTCTCTTTTCAACTCATTGAACATCAATAATTGATTATCCTTTTGCCCTCGTTTTTTATCGATAAATTTAAATATGAAATGATAAATTGTGTCCTCAAAAAATTCCAGAAACATATATATATATATATATAATGTATAATATTTGCAACATGTTTATTATAATTAGGTCCATCAAGTCAAAACCTGATTGTCCTAAGAACCAATCGATTCGGTTTTGGGTCTAAAATTACAACCCTATAGGGTATGGTTTGGTTTTGGTTCCTTAATATTTCTTATCAGGTTGGTTCTAATTCTACCTAGATCCGACCCGTTGATGGCTTTAAGAGATACTTTAAAAATTAATATTAAGCTTAGAGATATTTTTTACTAATTTGCCATCGAGTTTAGGGAATTATATGCAAACCCTGTTGCTGCCCCGTCCCTGGTTCGGGGCAAAAACATTTTCCTTATCCATGTCCTATCCCCATTTAAGATCGGGGAAAACCCAACCCATTTGGGGTGGTGTGGAGCAAGGCCCTAGTTAACTCAAACATCCAAGGGGTAAACCATGAATATCATATTTTTTTATTATTATAATTGTTATTTCATTCTTGTTTTCTTGTATATTGTCCCCTCTTTGATTAGGGTTGATCTCGCTAATTAACAAAATTAATGAAAATTGTGAATTAATGTTAATATTTTTTCATTAATTATTTAATGTTAATTAACAAAATAAAACAACACATATGAGGTGATGGAGTGCTAGACCTACACATAATAAGTAATTTAAAGAGTGCATGATAGGTAAAATTAATCCATTAAATAAATTAGAAATGACTAATTTTTTTAAATTAACTTAAGTAAATTAATTAGTTAATTAAAGAAATTAGGTTAATTAACCAAATTAAATGAATTAAATAATATCTATAACATATTACATGTATTCTATAAATTATTAAGTAATATCTAAAAGCAAATGAATTAAAAGTAAAATAGTAAATTCAATTAAGATTTTATGAATAAATGTAAATGGAAGCAATGTACCTATGATGAGTGAATATATAAAGGGAAAAATCTATGATGCAGAAAAGATGTGATATGGGAAGAGTTTTGACCAATCAAAACCCACTCATGAATTTTGATAAATAACACCTTATTGGCTACCACTTTTATGATTCCAATTGACTGGTTAGAAGTTTTTCGGATATCATATTTTTCCATATCATAGTTGAACCCATATATAAATGGATATTGTGCACCCACATCAAAAACAAAATGGATGAGACTTAAACAAGTGAATGCATGTGTCATATTTTTCCATATCATAGTTGAACCCATATATAAATGGATATTGTGCACCCACATCAAAAACAAAATGGATGAGACTTAAACAAGTGAATGCATGTGTAAAGGTGTAATGTAAGTTGTGCCAAGCTAGCATGGTCTACTTTTGCAGGCCACTTGTGCTATAGTGGGCCATGTTGTATTGGCATGTAGGCTTGTTGGGTTGTGCTTACCTTGTGTGGAACCTCTCAAAGGTTAGGTTGGGAATAACTGAAAGTGATGAGAGATCCGTCAGATATGGATGGCCGAACCCTACAGTAAGGTTGGGCAAAATTTTAAAATTTTCTCTCTCTCCCATTTGGGAATCACATTCCCTATTTTAGAAAACTGTGTTTTCAAGGATCAATCTTGAACCAAACTGGACCATATCTGAAACCAAAAGGGAGGAAAATGATATACTAGATACAGAGTAGCAGTAACTCCCAATAAAGGTGTTCACGCCCAAGGAGAAAACCAAAACCTGCTTCCACTGAAAATGACACAATGTGAGGTGATGCAAGATCAGTAGGATGGCTCTTCAGCAAAAACTGAATTCTTCAGCAAAAATGGAGTAGAGGGCTGGTGAGCACAACTTCAGATTGCTTCTTCTACTAATAAGCAATATCAAGAACAATTCTTGATCACTCCCATAAGTGGAGATTGAACTGGGTAGGGGCGATAAGAACAGGGAAGAACTTTGCAGCTTATTGTGTCTTGTCTGGTATGTTTTGCATTTCCGCTCTGCTCTCTTATTTATAGCCTAAAAGAAACAACCTCCTAATCTGATTAGGAGTTTCATAATCCAAATCTTTATTTGGATCTGGACTCTTTAAGTGATAAGGTTAATCTCTTATCTTATTTGCAATTTAAGATCAACTTAATCCTAATCAAATTAGGAGTTTCCTAATCCAAATCTTTATTTGGATCTGGACTCTTTAAGTGGATAAGACTTATCCTCTTGTCCTTATATGCTAATCCAAACCCAGATCCACCCCTATTTAATTAATCTAATTAACCCAGTTCGAATTGGGCTATAGGCCCATTAAGTTTATGTGCTCACTTAACCTCTTAACCTGTTGCCTAATTGGCTCTCTTTGTATGGCATGGGACCCAAACATTGATCTACACATCAGCCACATGGGTTCAGCCCAGCCTTTGTTACAAGGCTTGGCCGAATTCACTGTATGAGATAATGAACCCCTGAGCCCATCACTATAGACTCTTAATGGGCCCAACATTTACACTAAATGGTCCTTGGGTCCAACCACCTTATGAAAACCCAAGGACTGTGGGCAGATGCAAAATTAGCCCATCAGGTATTACCCTTAATGTTCTTACACTTAATCTCTCAGCTCATAATGATCAAACACTGCCCGACAAGAGATGACCTCTCCCCCGGCTGCAAGGTACAATGTTGCACTCTCTACTCACATGAATCCTGGGAATTAATACCTTTTGCAAGCATTTTGAAACCATAATATATATATATATATATATATATATATATATATATATATATATATATATATATGTGTGTGTGTGTGTGTGTGTGTGTGTGTGTGTGTGTGTATAAATCTATATAAACATATTTTGCAAAAACAAATTTCAACGGTTGAAATCAACTGCCGGCAATTTAGGTTTCCATCTTAGAGAGTGCATCCCCAATCATTCACTTTGTCTGACAAAGGGGCTAATCCTATCACTATGATCACCCACTCAGATGAATTCTTGGGCTGTCCCAACATACCCAAGTTTTGTCCCCCTCTAAGGATCTCACTAATTGGCACATCAAAGACAGCCCAATCCGACACCTAGTGTAGTATCATAATTGAGTCTAGGGGTCAGGTGCAACATTTCAATTTTGCCCATCTATCTCCAAGGTCTAGGGCAATACTAGAATTTTGGTTCGGTTCAAGGTTTCAAGAAAACCCACACTACATGTACCTCAGGTCTCACCCTACTAGCCGAGACAAGCCACCCCAACCAACTTGGCGGCACATCAATGTCAGCCTTGGCAGGATAAATCTCCCCAGGTCTATCCAATGGCTGTGAAGATTCTAAACTAACATGAGTCTCATAAGTGTCCAATTTTAGGGTACTACATAGAAACACACTACAATGGCATGAATCAATTATGTAATTTATTCATTTACAATAAATGTCAAAAGATACATCGATCTGATTGGAGCTAAGGGCATAACTGTCTAACAATAACATGTGACGCACAAGCATAGATGGAACCATGCCATGTTGGGCCTACCATGGGCCTAGGTTGAGTCGAGCCGGTATTATTTTTATTTTGTCATTTTTTTCATTTGTTGCTAAGGCCACGTTTGTTTGGGGTGAAAATTTGAACCGGGTAAACTTTACACCCCGGTTCGATTTTACACATGTTTGGAATGAGTGTAATTTTACATTGTAAATCGGTGTAAAACTCATTTTTAAAATTTTTATATCAAAAATTGATGTAAAATATACATCGAAACTAACGGTGTAAAACTAACTTCTCTTTCTTGTCATTTTTTTTCTCTCGCTGGTGTTGATGTGTCCATGTCAAACATCCAGAAGAAAAACCCAACAGCAATAGCGGTAGTATGAGATTTCTCTCTCCCGGGGCGGCAGCGACAAAACCCAACAGCAGTAGTATGAGATTTTTCTCTCCCAGGGCGGATCTAAACCCAGGGCGGCAGCGACAAAACCTAGTTGCAGCGATAGTATGAGATTCTCTCTCCCAAGGTGGATCTGAACCCAAGGCGGTAGTGACAAAGTCCAATAGCGGCAGTATGGGATTTCTCTCTCTCAGGGCGGCAACAACAAAACCTAGTTGCAGCGATAGTATGAGATTTCTCTCTCCCAAGGCAAATCTGAACCCAGGGTGGCAGTGACGAAACCCAGTTGCAGTGGCAGTATGAGATTTCTCTCTCCCAGGGTGGCAAAGACAAACCCAGTTGCAGTGGTAGTATGAGATTTCTCTCTCTCTCTCTCTCTCTCTCTTCTCCTTTTCTCTTCTTCTTCTTCCTCCCTTTTTTTTTTCTCTGTTCCATCACCGCCGCTATAACCAATGGCAAATCTGTGAACCCACCTCCGACTTTTCTCTATCCATTTGTATCTCTTTCATTCTCTCTTTCTCTCTTCTCCTCCTCCTTTTTCTTCTTCTTCCTATGCTTCCCTCCTCCTTCTATGTCGACTATGGTAGCTCCCATCTCACCGAATTTACACCATGACAACCAAACATAGTGTAAATTTTCAAAATCTACCAGTCCGAATTTCCATTAACAACTAAACTGGTTCATATTTCCCATCAGTGTAAAATTGAATTTACACCTAAAACAAATGCAGCCTAAGTGAAAATGGTAAAAAATTTGGGGAAAATAAAAATTTAACAAAAAACACTTAGCAAAATACAAAATAGATAACAAATTGAAAAAAAATACAAAATTTATTTCATTTGAATTTAATGAATACAAAATAAAAAATAAATTAAAAATATAGTGGGTTTGGAATAAAATATAATAAAATTGGAAATAAAAATTTGCAATGGTGTTGAAAAAAAATCACAAATAACTTAAAAATAACATTGAAAAACAAAATTTATAATAATTTTAAAAAGTTGTTAAATTATTGAGTATACAAAAAATATTGACTTCATTATTTTCTTCAACTTCAAGTTCCACCTCTTCCATATCCTTGATCTTGATTTGCATCATCTACTTTTAGTGAACCATCGGTTAAAGTATTATGCCCTTCTTAATCTTGTAGTGTGTCTTCAGCATCCAACCAATATTTCAAACATATATGCATCTCCAAGCTTTCATCATTCATGCAACTTCTCTTGTCATCCAATACCCTAATACCTATACTAAAACAGGACTTTGATGGAATTGTGGACACCAGAGGGGTTATTAGATCATGTGCCATGATGACAAAGCATTGAATGATTTTTTCCATGCTCTTTCCATTTGGCTAAAATATCAAAATTGTTTAATTAATTCCTTAGAGTTGGGGTAATCAAATCATATTACTAAAATTATAGCTTGTAAATAAAAATGAAATTTAGTAAATTAACTTGATGATGAAGTGGTAGCGGGTTGTTGCTTTTATGTATTAATAACCAAACTCTATCTCTTCCATTACTATAACTAGTGGTTCCAATAGTGGAGGCTGCACAAGTTCTCCTATGTCCTTATAGTTGGTATTCATATACAATATACATTTTAAATAATAAATTATTAACTTCTTTTTTTGTTCCAATTTCACTTTTCAAATTTTCACAAATAAGATTTATGTAAAGCATATAAATCATTTTTTAGTCCTAGGATCTAATATTGCAACTAAGCAATATATAGGAGAAATATATTTTCCTAATGTATAATTTTTAAATTTAGCTTCCATTACATCAATAATATTTTAAAATTGTAAATAATTGATTAACTAAAATACAAGAAGTTGGGTAATGAACATCTAAAAGTTTATTTGTTGAATCATAAAAAAATAATAAAAAATCTTTTATATAAATTGCAATTTCCCAATCATCATTAGTCATAAAATCTTAAGACACTTTCTCATTATAAAAGTTAGTAAGAATGTCTTTATATGAAATACAACTCTCTAACATAGACTAGGTAGAATTATACCTATGTTGAACATCTAATACAAAATTCTTATATTTTAGACCATATATTTGACATAAATATTTAAATTTTGGTTTTCTTGTTCCATAACTTCTATAATACAATTTTTAACTTTATAAATGTGAGGAGAAATAACATTTAAAGCATCTTGTATGCATAAATTTAAGATGTGGCATGCATGTCTAACATAAAATAATTTACCATTTAAATAGGGTCTTTAATTGAAATTTTAAAATATTTATTATTGAGTCATTTTTATTAGCATTGTCAAAGATAATAGAAAAAACTTTATTTTTAGTTCCATAAGCATGTAAAGTATTTAATATACTAGCAGCAATTGCCGGGCCAATATATGTTCATTCAACTCTTTTAAAACATAAAATTCTTTTCTTGTAAATGCTAATTTTCATCAATAAAATACCCTATAACACAAATATAACAAATATTTATTTTGAAGTTCAATTATCTGATGTAAGTAAAATTTTAGAATTAAAATTTGACAAAAAAAAAACTTTTTAAACCATGTGCTCTAATGGAGGTTAGAGAACAAATTTGTTTTGTATAGAATTGCTCCTGTAAGGGCACGCTAAAATGGCAACTTGAGAGTGGGAGAGGGGGCTTGCTAAGGTGGTAACTTGAGAGAGGTTAGAATGGCATAAGGAGGAGAGGCTAGGAGTGCTTGGCCAGGCTGAGGGAGAAAGGAGAGGCCTTTTGATGTGGTATGTTTTATTTTAGTATGTATGTATATAGATCATGGACCAGATCGGAAAAACTGGTAACCGTTCAACCCCCGGCTCCGGTTATACTATAAATTGGTAAAACCTTAAAACTCATTGAAAAAGTCAGAAAACCGCTGACTCGGACAGTCAAACCGCTAAACCGTTCGACCCGGGCAACGGTTTATGAGTTACAAATTTTATTTTTTCTGATATAAATAAAATAATAAAAACAAAAATAAAATGACCCTATATCCCCGACCTCCCTCTTATGAATGTTTAGGGTTAGAATGACCCCATTTTCGTTCTAAACCTTCCTTCTTCTCAGCCCTCACACCCAACTGATCACCTGTGGCGGCCATGACCTACGACGTCCGACGGTGATACACAATGACTGACGGGATCCATGGTGACCGACGATGGCAGTGAGCTTCATATACAGCGGCCTGCATGGATTTTGCAACATGTCCAGCAGTAACCTAAAGTCTTAACAACTTGCAGCAGCGGCCAGCGATTTTGTAACAGTGGGATACGGGATACCCAAGCTCTGAAGGCGGCAACAGTTGGTAGCTAAGCAGGCGGCCAGTGATTTTGCAGTGGTGGGATACCGGATACCCAGGCTTCAGAGGCGGCAGTAGTTGGTGGCTGAGCAGGCGATGGATAGCGGCGGCTGGCAATTTTGCAGCGGTGGGATACGGGATACCCAGGCTCCAGTGGTGGTAGCAATTGGTGGCTGAGCAGATGGTGGATTTTGGACGGTTGTGTTGCCATCAACACGTTGATCCGGTGGAGATTGGTGAGTCGACATTCCTATAGACATGTGCATCTTTAGATACACGTTGTGCTAGTGAGTGTTGACTGCTATCCGTCGACACTTCGGATGCCGGACATATGATAGAGTTACGAGATATGGGATACCCAGGCTCCGTAGGTGGCAACAGTTGGTCGTTGAGTAGGCAATGAATTTTGGACGGTTATGTTGTCGTCGACACGTTGATCCGGTGGAGATTGGTGAGTCGACATTCCTGCAGACACGTTGCATCTTCATCTTTAGAGTTTAGATACACATTGTGCTGGTGAATGTTGACTACTATCCATCGGCACTCCAGAGTCCAGATGTCGGACATATGGTAGAGTTACGGGATATTGGTTCAACAGTAACCTCTGTGTATTTTTCTATTTTTTTATGTAGTTTTTTGGATTTTTTTTTTGTATTTTCTGTACATGTATGAGTATGAGTAAATACATCTTAATTTATCTTTATTTTTTTTTTGTAGTTTTGTAGTTTTTTCTGTATTTTTTTAGAATTCTTTTATATTTTTTTTGTATTTTCTATTTGCTATGTATTTTGTTATTTTTGTATTTAGGTAGTTTTGTTTTTCTGTATTTTGTGTTTTTTTGTATTATTTTATTTTTTTTTTGTATTTTATTTTTATATTTTTTTGGTAAGAGTATTTTATTTTTATATTTTTTGTTTTGTACTATATTATTTATGTATTTAAATAGTTTTATTTTTTGTATTTTTCTGTATTTGTTTCTATTTTTTATTTAATTTTATGCTATTTTTTATTATTTATAAATATATTTTTAATTTTTGATTTATTTATAATGTCACGAGTTGAATTATTCGACCCGAATGATTGAACCGCTTAACTGGGAACCAGTCCCCTAACTGGTTTTGTTTCCAGTTCATTTTTAAAAACCTTGATATAGATGCCAATTGGTTTGGCAACATTTTAAAAAATGACCTGAAAATAGAATCGTTCTGGCCACTGGTTTCCTGTTCAAATGGATGGCCCATTCTGATAGAAAAATTAAAAATAATTAAAAAAGGTCAAAAAGCATTGAACGGGTCAATGGATCGATGATTCAACCACCCGAATCAACGATTTATTGACTTTTTCAACAGTTTTTTATCAGATTCTGGGTTTTGAATAAAACGAAATCGATTACCTGAATGATTCCCGAGCCAAATGGTCCGACGTACACGTCAACGGCAGTTCGAAAACGATGGGCTTTGGTTACCTTATCAGCATCCATCGATTAAATTACATGTAGATGGGGCGAGGGTTGCTGTTAATTCTAGGCTTGGTATAATCTTTAGAGCAATGTTTTAAAAGCGGATTCAGAATTAGAATTACTTTGGCCACATGTTCTCAGGTCAGTGATTCAATCACCTGGTTTGAATGGATTAAAAATAATAAAAAAAAATTAAAATAAAAAATGGCCAAAAACTCTTACTCGGGCCGAACGGATTGACGGCCAAAATAACAGTTCAAGATAACCGTGGCTCTTTCCAATTTGCTAGATCTATTAAGACTAAATTGGCTGATGGCTGATCCAAAAGTGTAAGAGGCTTGATCTCTATGGGCTCCACTTCGTATGGTTGGAGATCTATAAGTCTGTCTCATGTTCATTTGGAAGGAGATGCATAAAAGTTAATTTCAATCATGTTGAAGGCCACTTTGATGTCCCTTGCTGGAAGCTTCACTGGGTGATTGCAGGAGTTTTACTCAATCTCTTGTATCCTGTACTCCCCGTACTAAATAATAAAACAGCTAATATTTTAGCTGAATTTGGATGCAAGGTTCCTTGACTCCATCTTCGTCTATCCGCTGATTTCTTCGTGGCTGTACTGTATGATGATTTGATTTGATGCAATGAATTCGCTTAAAACTTTACAAAAAGATTTTTTTGTTTTGGCCTTTCATGACAGGTAACATGCTTAGCTGATGAAATTCAGGCGTTTGGAAAGATGCATTTCTCCTTCCACGAAGGTGTCCAATTAAGAATTTAGAGAGAAAAAATTTGTTTTTTTTTGTTTGAGAAATATCAGCAATATTTATTTTTAAGTTTTTTTTAAAGGGTTCGACTATTATATGGAAAAAATATGATATCTGAAAATTTTCTGATCAATCAATTGGAATCTTAAACGTGGTATCCAATCAGGTGTTATTTATCAAAATTCATGGGCGAGTTTTGATTGGTCAAAACTCTTCCCATTCCATATCTTTTCCACATCATAGATTTTCTCTTTTTTAAATCCCTAAAGACTTTCAAAAGTATAAATATGACAACTGGCATTTTAATTTTTATTTCACAACTATACATCATATGCAATCTAATAATTAACAAAAGAAATATGATAAGCGATTCATATTTAGTTTGTAAATCTTTGTCTAACCTACCACTCCACGTCACCTGCCTATACCGTCTACTGAATGGACATTTAAAAATTAATTTATTAGTGGGCATTTCTTTTTCTGGATTTTGAGAGGGGGAAAGTTGGTAAATGAGACTTTGATTTTCATCAACCAAAAATCATATGTTCTTTTCTCAGATTTATGTGGGGATCAAGAAAAGTTTATTTTCCTATATATCACTTACCCCATCTCCTAGGTGGGTAAATAACTTCTTCACCTTGGAAGAAAGTTGTCAACACTTGAAATGGACAAAATGTCCCTTGTAATAATGGATTTTTATGGATAAAATGGGCATTGCTTATTTACATGGGAAATAAAAGAACATGGGTAAATGCACTTATCCGAATAAATCTTTCCTGAGAAACAATTACTTAGATAAATGCATTTACCCAGATAAATAATTTACCGAGGCGCCTTAAAGTTTTCCATATGGATTCAAAATAGAACCTTCCCAACATATACTATTTTTTTCTTTGTTTTTTTTTTTTTCTACACAAACTATTTAAGTCAAGGGATGATACAAGCACGACACATATGAACCACCCATTGCCCAACTCACAAGCAACCACCCTCTGGATTTGTTTGTTTGGTGCTCGTCAACAAATATTATTAACACATAATAAAACTTTCAGAAAAGAAATATTTCATTATTGCCACGTGGCTAGTTTATTTAGGCTGTAATATGCCAAATGATCATGGACGTATAGGCTCCGTTTGGAAGCAGTACAAATGCAAATATGTACAGCATAAATACATAAGAAATATAAAGTTTTACACTCTACCTCCTTCCAAACTCAGCCAAAGGAAATAAGAAAACTTGTAGTTAGTGTGTCCAAATCTATTTCGGATGAGCTGAATGCTTTATACAGTGTTATCGTTTTTTTGTATTGTTTTTTCAGTAAATGGTGTTTGAAATAACCATCTCTTGTTTGATATTGTTTTTTTTTTAAGAAAAAAACACTATTCTAGACCATGTATTGGGAATCAAGAAAATGTGGTCTAGAGTAACACCATATTCAATGTTTTTTATAAAAAGGGTGTGTTGTTGCGAATGATGCAATGACGTGGCATCATCTTGGACATTGGATAATATAGATCAATATTGAAAGCTAGCGTTGATGCCAACACCGATACCAAACAATATCAACATCAATTCCCCCTACTACAGCCAAACCAGCAGTCGGTCCCACCTCGGCACCCAGGGCCCCATCACGGTCAGAACCCGAATCGCCTTAGGATTAACCAGAACATCAACCGATCCCCCCATCGGGGCGAAGAAACCTCACAAGCACCGATTCCTCTCAGGAGTCAGGTCTCACCCCGAGGGAGGAGAGACAGTCAACATACTCCACCGGCCTTGTAAGGAAATCTCAGAAATAGGTTTGGGGATAGTCAACTGAATCCGCCTTGGCACTCACAGCAAGAGAATGATGGCTCGCAAGAGCAAATAACCAGTTCGGGGTTCGAGGTGCAAACTCGAGACATGACCTCTCTGTCCCCTGTGATAGTCAACCCTAGAATCCCTCGAGAAACTAGGATCTACCTCGCAATAGGGCCGCAATACTAGATCGAACTGAAGTCAGTAGCACCAATGCTGAGCCAGTGAAGAAACAGTAGCAGAGATGTCGCAAGACACGTCGTACCTCGCTCAAGAACATCCTGCCAACAAAGCCAAGCCAACGAGAAGAGCAAACCAAAGGGAAGGAAGAAGTGAGCTCGGTGGCTACAAAGACCCCTCCTCCACTACTTTGTAGGTTATCTCCTCTATCTCCCAAGTTCTTGGCGGCCCCGATGCCAAAAGACTTCAAGATGCCCCCATAAGACAAGTACGATAGGTCCTTCGATCCCAACGACCATGTGGACTCTTTCCAGTCCCAGATGCACCTAGTTGGGGCTGATGCTCATTCTGCCTGCTGGCAACACTTTCCAGTCCCATTACGAGTAGGTCCATCATCGCAGGTTGTACATTGGCAGCCGGGAGGACCTCGGTGCGTGAGCTAGAAAACGAAGAGGAAAACCCGCCAAAATGACCTTGGCTTGAAGGACTGATATACTTCACTAAGGACGATGCACGTGGGATCCAGTATCCTCATGAAGATGCCCTGGTAGTAAAGTTGTGGATCAATGACTTCGAAGTAAAGTGGATATTGGTAGACTTGGGCAGCTCGGCCGACATACTCTTCAAGGAGACGTTCGATAAACTACAGCTATGGCAGGGAGGTCAGACCTCTTGGGCGAGTCACGGTACCTGTAGAAGTTAACACGTGGCCAAACATCGTACGGTTTGAGAACACCTTCCTGGTAGTCACAACTCCCTCCCCCTACAACGCCATAGTAGGTCGACCCATCACACATGTTCTACGTGCGGTGGTATCCACTTACTATCTAGCGACGAAGTTCCCAATTGATTACAGGGTGGGAGTCGTGCGAGATGACCATCTTGAATCGTGAAAATGCTACGTAGCTGCTCTTAAAGGGAAGGCAAAGCTAGCAAAAGATGTCGAGCTCGAGCGACCTACGGAGTACACCGATGAGCGAGCTGCTCTGATAGAGGAGACAGTCCACATACCGGTCTTTGTTGATGAATCGACCAAGACTCACCAGATCGGTGCCTTAATCAATGAACCACTCTGCTCCCAGCTAGTAAGCTTCTTACTCGAAAGCTTGGATATTTTTGCTTGGTCCGCGGAAAAAATGCCCAAAATTGATTCAAAAGTTATAACTCACAAATTGAGCACCGACCCTTTAGTCAAGCCAGTAAGGCAGAAGAAGCGCAACCTCGCTCTGGAACGTTGGAGGGTAGTCGATGAAGAGGTTGGGAAGCTCTTAGCGGCAGACTTCATTAGAGAAGTCCATTACCCAAGCTGGGTGGCTAACCCAGTTCTGGTGAAAAAGGCTAATGGCAAGTGGCGCATGTGCGTCGATTACACCGACCTGAATAGAGCCTACCCGAAAGATTGCTTCCCGCTACCCAAGATCGACCACCTAGTGGACACGATCTCAGGGCATGAGTTGTTGAGCTTCCTGGATGCTTATTCTGATTACAACCGCATTAGGATGGACCCCGCTGACGAAGAGAAAACCGCCTTCATAACCGAGCTCGGGTTATACTATTACAAGGTTGCCCTTCGGATTAAAAAATGACAAGGCAACCTTTCAACGCCTTGTAAATAATATTTTTGAGCCTTTAATTAGCAATAAAATAGTGTTATGTTGATAACATGGTCGTGAAGACCTAGTTTTTGCATTTTTTATTGAATGATTTAAAATGTGTTTTCCAAATTTTGTGAAAATATAACATGAAGTTAAATCCAAACAAGTGTGTCTTCAGAGTCACCTCGGGAAAATTCCTAGGCTATATAGTCAACCGATGTGGCATCGAGGCCAACCCGGATAAAATAAAAGCCATCCTAGATATGAGACCACCTCGCAAAATAATAGAGGTTCAGAAGCTGACTGGCTGGATAGTCATCTTGAGCCACTTCATGTCCAAGTCGGTAGACTAAAGAATGCCAGCCTGCCTTCGACGAGCTGAAAAGATACTTAGGTATCGCCCCAGTTTTAACTCGACCTGAGGAAGGGGACGTATTAAAGCTATACCTCTTTGCAAGCGATGAGGTGGTTAGCTCGGTACTAATCAAAGAAGTAGGTCGGGTCCAACGACCCATCTACTATGTTAGTAAAATTTTGCAGGATGCAAAAACCAGGTACTCGGAAATCGAGAAATTAGCACACGCGCTAATCATAACAGCTCGCAAGCTTCATCCATACTTCCAGGCTCACACTATTATCGTCCTCACCAACAAATCTCTGAGGCAGATTCTGCTCAAACCTGAGGTGTCTGGCAGATTGACGAAGTGGTCTATCAAACTGAGTGACCTTGTTCTTCTGAAGGTTATGGTACCTGAGCCCGGCGTTGGTAAGCTTGGACCGAATTGGGAAGGTCCGTACCAAGTAAGACGGGTGTTCAGGGAAGGCACGTATGAGCTCGAGACTTTAGAAGGGAAGCAGGTACCTCGAGCATGGAATATTGGCAACCTGAGAAGGTACTACTTGTGATCACCGAACTGGTAAAAAAGATGACCGAACTAGGGAGTGGACAATGAGTCATTCCTAGAGCCCAAGGGCCAAGATGCTAAACAAATAGTGAACTCGACACTAAATATGAATAAGACCTAGTCGCCTCTTCGGCATGGGCAACTTAAGACCCAATTGCTTCTTCGACATGGGCAACATAAGACCTAGTCGCCACTTCATCATGGGTGGAATAAAAAAGCAGTTCACGTTCAACCCCATCCGTATGCAAGACAGGTCAGGTACATACCATTCTGTCTCAGCCTCATCTGTGTGCAGAAGAAGAAAGACAAAAAAAGAAGCGAAAGATGGAAGACTAATTTAGCACAAGAAAGAGAAACAAAGGAAAGACTAGACCATGACAGACGCAAACTTGACCGATCTCTTCACAGTAGACCTCCACCTCTGTTTCAGGCTCCGCATCAAATTCGCTAGCTACTCTTTTGAGAAGCAGCTTGAGGGACACTGCGTCGAAGTCTACCTAGGTGGAGCAACCTGATAAAGTATTCACACAGAACCCCTTCTTGAGGATGCCATGATGAGCTTTGCTCTTGAGGTACTTAGTCGGATTGCAGAACCCCTTGATGGTCGCATCCCTAATAAGGTAGATGTCCTCGGTGTACCTATTCCACCTCTTCTCGAGTGGATGAATTTGCTCTTGTGCCCTGATAATCAAGGTTGTGAGGTCCTGCATAAAGCTGCAAACACTTGGACTCTTCCGACCTGATGAGAAAATTGGATTGAAGCTAACGACTATGAGCTCATCAAACAGTCATTCCATGCCAAATGAACAATCTACTCCCTTTGCCGAGTTACCCTTAGCTCGGGAGTGGGGGCAATTGATGAGGGCGGATTTGGCCCTCCAATAACCTCATGACACATGGTATCCCAAAACAGTTGGACGGCAGCCAGATGCCACCTAAGTGATGATTTGGAGTCTCAGATCGTAGTTCGTCTTTGCCCCGACTTGGTGACCTCGACCGCAACTTAGATTGGATTGCAACCCCTTGTCCAGGGCCAACCTGTAGCACACCGTTACTGGTCGAAGTGACCTCGACGCGAGATGTGCTCGTCGACAAATTCGGCATGCATACTCCTACACTCCCAGGTTTCTCTGAAGTTGGCCCGTGTGCCGAATGTTTTGGAGGATGGTCAACATGCATAGTGGTTACCTCCGAGGATTTCGGACCGGTAAGGCACGACCTCTCAGAAATCTCAAATGCGGTGCGTGAAGCCTACGCCAAACAATGCCTATATAAAGGCACCAATCCCAATGACACAGGGTACGCATGATTACTGTACTCTCTAGCACTCAAGCTCTCAAGCATTCAATTCACATTTACAAGATACTTATTGATTTAAGCATTGGAGTGACCTTACCGAATTAGCCGTGCACCTGGAGTCTGGATGGCCCTCCAGCTGATCATTAAAACGACCCGACAAACCTGATTTGGTGTGTCTTTTTGTACAGTTTTCTTGCTGTTTATAAGTTGGGCAGATTAATTATGTTAATTATGCTGCGGTTTTTATTTTGTTTGTTATAGATTTAATCGCCAAAAATGATGCGTCCAAAGATGCGAAAATTTCATTTTAGACTAATTTCGAAAAACTCTAAATGAATTTTTTTCATTTTTCTCGCTTTACTCTAGCACAAAAAAGATATAGAAAAATGCACAATAATCACCTACCTTCAGATTCCTCGGATCTTCATGCTCAATCCATCTAAAAACTATCAGAAGATATTCGCAAAAGACTTACAAACGGCCCTTTAGCGTTATTATTATAAATACCATTAGTGTCTTATTAATCCAGCTTCCCGACAAATACACACGTTGACTCACTCACTAAAAGCATGAGAAGAGGAGACAATATGTAGACTCCACTCCAGAGAGCACCTCCTGCTTTGTTTTTGTGCTTCCTTCGGCACTTTGTTTATTAATTACTTTAATAAAACTAAGCTTATTTATAGTTCTAAACATGGTTAATTAATTCATACATGCATCATCCATTCAAATGCACAGCACGACAAAATGGGACGAGACCGACGCTTAAGGCGTTGTATATTCATATTGAATACTGATGTGATGACGTCGCAGGGGAGGGGGATTCGTTGCTTTCATTGGACTTTGATTGCAGGGTTCAGATTGTCTGATCGAAAGGCTTGCGCCTTCTGGTAGACTGGCAATCGTATATACGGGAATGACAAAACGATGTCGCCTCACACCACAACTCACAGAAAGGAAAATGACACAACGATGCCTGAGGCTGATTGCACGCTGCACGGCTGCAGCCGTCCAGGCAGCAGATATGCAGAATGCCTACAGTTCACGAGGTGTGTTTGGGTATTATGATTATGAGGGAGGGAATTTTTCGTCATCATGGAGATGAAAACCAAACAGAAATCTCGTGAGTCGTGATCAATCGAGGCTGTGTGGGGTCCATTTGTTTTTCTACGGTCGGTCTACTCCAGGCCCAATCACGAAAACTGCCAATTTACTCACTGGCTCTGGCTCTGTCTCCAACTCAGTCGCTCCATCTCTGGGCTGAAGTCTCAACTCTCTTGTCACTGTTTCCCAAGCCTAACTCTTCTTTTTACAGAAGATTCTACTCAAATTGTTGACCTATTTGTGAAGCTCTTTCTCCTTTACGGTTTGAGTTTCAACTCTGCAATTTCACACTTCTTTAATATTTTTCTTCTCTCTCTCTCTCTCTCTCAAATCTAGCATTTGCATCATATCTGGTATCTGACATGGTGGTTGAGCTTCTTGGGCGGTTCCAATTCGTCTTATCTCTACATATGCATATGTCCAGATTCTTAATAGTTCTTCACAGTGTTAGAGATCTCGTTGATCGAAACATGTCTGGTTCCCAGGTCCAGGTGTGCGTTTATTTTCTTTTATTTATTTTTTTGTTCTTTTGCTCTAAATCCACGGCTGAGATTTTCTTTTTCCTTTTTTTTACTTCGGTTCTCTTCTTGCTGTAATTTTGAAATGCTTTCGTTTTTCTTGAGTGTCCTTTTTGATTTCTTCTTGACCTTTGGATGTGCATTTACTCTACGAAGGTTTCTTTGCAGTACGTTTGCAGAAGCAGAGAGATGTAACTCTGATAGGTTTTATGTGCTTCTGGCTTTTGGCTTTGATTTTCGGTCCTCGACAGAAATGTCTTGCTTTTAATCTATGTAATTTTAGATTTTCTATTTTTTTTTTTTTACATTTTGTTCCTTTCTCTTTGAATGCTATTTAACTGTTTTCTAGGTTGACCGCATTTAGCCGCTCTGTTATTTCTTTTGACTTTTCTTATTTCTTAGAGAAGCTTGTTTTGAATTTTTTGAGCTCTTGAAAGGAAATTCTAGGGAGAAATTTCTATCTTCTGTTTTAGAAACTCTGCATTTTATGCTTCCTTTTCTTATTCTGGTCTTATGAGGTTCATGTACTCTGGCAAGAAGCTTCTGCACTTTTAGGGTTTCCTTGTCTCTTGGACGAGTCGCGATTTGTAACAGAATGCTACTTAGGTTTCTACTATTGTCCCCTTTTTTGTTTTTATTTTTTGGTGGCCTAGTGAATGGAAAATGAATGTACCATGTAGCAGATTAGCATGTCCATTCAGTTTTAGGCTTCAGAGAAGATCTATTTTTCTTGGGTTATCTGATAGATTCTCTGATTTCCATCTCATGAATGGGCAAAACTCTACCCAGTAAGGTTTGTATGAAATTACATTTATGGGTTTTAGACATATTCACACGATATAGGACTCATCTTATTCGCATGATACAAGGTGAAGTCTGTGCAATATTTTGGTTGTACTTTTGCATTTGTTTTCATTTTATGATGTCTTTGAGTTTAATTAGTGTTATTTTTCCTGAACGTATTTGGCCAGGACTGAAATCTTTTGTAAGAAATAGGTTCATCAAACTATTTATCAGAAAAAAAAAAGGTTCGTCAAACTTAAAATGGATCAGTACGAAATACTAGAACAGATTGGAAAGGGGGCTTTTGGTTCGGCACTCCTCGTGAGGCATAAGCACGAAAAGAAAAAGTAATGATTCTGTCCACCTTATTACCCTTTTCTCTTTCTCATGCATTTCATTTGTAGCACTAAATGATCTTGAAATGGTAATAAGTGTTTGATAGCATTTTGTTACCTTGTGACTTAATACTTTGTTAAAATTTTCTCTTGCTTTTCAAGATATGTCCTAAAGAAGATTCGTCTTGCCCGCCAGACAGATAGATGCCGGAGATCAGCACACCAGGAGGTTGGTTTTCTTTAATTGTGGTTTGTTTTTCATTTTTCTTTTCCTTTTGTTGCAGTCATATCTGATTTAATCATTCTCATTATTGAAGAACTCATTTTCATCATTTTCATTTTAATTGTAGAACTCATTTAAAAAGGGTAAGTGATATTATAGGATTGAAAATTTTGAAATGGAAGGATTGGATGTTATCTGTTACAGTAGAGTTGTTTGAAACTGAGTGTCACAGTAAGAACATCTCCCACAAATTATAAAAGGAAAATCACCACTTTCAATTCCACATTTTAGGTCCTAAGATGTTGCCTTTGTTTACCAAAAAGGAAACTAACTTATTTTCAACCTTTGAAATGAATAAAAGAGTAAAATGCTGATTTTTTTTTTCTTGTGTAGATGGAGCTTATTTCCAAAGTACGAAACCCATTTATTGTGGAGTACAAAGATTCTTGGGTAGAAAAGGTCAGTAAGTGATCTTCTTTGAGAATTGAGGCCACCTAGGGTTATTGATTTTATTTGATCATGATATCTTGTATCTGTTTCTATCTTCAACATTGTGTTAAAGATTAAGTATCTCTTCATGCTTCTCAGATGAAGATGTTTGTGCTTGTGCAACTTTGATGTTTCCTGCAACTTTATGTTATGTAACCATGTATTATTTCTCTCTCTCTCTCTCTCTCTCTCTCTCTCTCTCTCCATTTTTCCTTAGATCTCAAATGGATTTCAATGTTACAAAATTTTATGTTTTCTTACTTGGTGCAAGTTTCTATGTGGAATGAAGTATGTGTGACGTATCCATGTGAAAAGATTGTAATGATGTTGTTCCCTTGTATCCTGAAAATGAAATGTTTTATCTGATCATCTTCAGTTGGAAATAAAACTTATTTGATGCCTTTTACATGGTGCAAAACTTCTAAAGGGATCTTTCCATAATCCTTATCCAATATTTGCATTGTTGATGTCTTTGGTACAGGGTTGCTATGTGTGCATTGTGATAGGTTATTGTGAGGGAGGAGACATGTAAGTTGATCTTTCTTGCAGAAACCATTTATTTGTGAAGTGATGGACATCTGGATCATGAAGCCTTTTGTGCATTTTGTACAACTCTTATCTTTTTTGCCTTTTCATTTGGTTGTATAGGGCAGAAGCCATTAAAAAAGCAAATGGTGTTCATTTCCCTGAAGAGGTTGTTCACTTTGGAGTAACAAAGCTTCTATAATTTTATGTACTTTCATTTTATGTGTTAAAATAACTTTCGACTTTAGGTCCTTCTCTTTGGCACTTAGCATTCAAAATGTGTACAGAAACTCTGCAAGTGGCTTGTTCAACTCTTAATGGCTCTTGATTACTTGCACATGAACCATATTCTTCACCGTGATGTAAAGGTCAGTAGCATCTCTTTGTGCTTTTGTTGTAGTTAGCTAGCAGTTGCTTGTGTCTGTTATTTCTGAAGTATTGAAGCTGGTTTATACTGATTATTCCACATTCTGTTCAGTGTTCAAATATATTCTTGACCAAAGATCAGGACATACGTTTAGGTAGGTGAATGACATTATTTGCATGCAGATTCATGAATTGCATCATATATATACTAAATCAGCAGTTTGTGTTGATCTACAGGTGACTTTGGCCTTGCTAAAATGTTGACATCAGATGACCTTGCCTCCTCGGTAAGTAAGAAGGTTGATAAAGTGGCTCTACTTCCAGGTTCAGACTGCTGTGTCTAAGTAGGGATTTTCACCCATAATGCAGGTTGTGGGAACCCCTAGCTATATGTGCCCTGAGCTTCTTGCTGATATACCTTACGGTTCTAAATCAGATATTTGGTCTTTGGGTAACCTTCTATTTTAAAATGTTATGTAGTTTTGTTTGAATATCCCTTAGGTGGATATGTGATATATATTTCATTCTGTACGTTTTCCAGGGTGCTGTATGTATGAAATGACTGCTCACAAGCCTGCTTTTAAAGCCTTTGTAAGTGGAAGCCCTCTTTTTGCAATCCTATCTACCCAAAATATGTATATTGTTTGTTTGAGTTCTGTAATGTTGCTACACTAAAAAGAATGTTTCTTGTGTTTAGATATTAATTGCCAGATTGGCTGAAACCTTATGGCATTATGTCACTCCTTATCTTTGTTTGGAAAATATATATGAAATCCAGTGCTTGTTTTTGAACTTTTGGCACCTGAAAATTTATCCATAGATACAGACAGATCACTAAATGAGGACTTTTACTGGCTGCTTGAAAAGAATGAATTTGTTCTGATTATCCCAACATTATTGAAGTCCAAGAGAACATGAGGTCACTTGAAAATACCCATTTTATTCTCAGCTATTTTATATGGTAGTTACTTGGATTCTCTGCAACTTACATTTATACAGAATAAGTTTGTCACGTGTTGAAGTCTTCTTAATGTGCAATGAAAGAAATTAATGAAGTAGTTCATGTTGTCTTTCTACATCAAGGTTTAATGTGCTAAAGTACAGAGTTTCAAAGTAATAACTTATAAATGGTGCTTGTAAGTTAATTTTACTGTTATGTCATTCTTTGAGACCCTCTGTGTTGTGGATATGAATTTTACCTTACGTTATTTGTGGAGCTAGCTCCTTAATTGTTTCAGCATGTCTGTTTAGTTTTTAACTGCACCAAAAAGATATAAACCAGGTTGTGTTAAAAGCAACTTATATGGAATTTTGCCTTTTGCTTTCTGAGCAGGATATGCAAGCACTGATCAATAAAATAAACAAGTCCATAGTGGCACCACTTCCTACCATGTATTCTGGGGCATTGTGAGTATTCATCTTATGGCATGTTATAGCATCCAGTCCTCATAATAACTTGTGTGAGTTTTACATGAAAAGTCTGTTAAATGAACCAATTTCTGGTCATTTCTAATTTTTTGTAAACAAGTCGAAAGAGGACCAGAAGCCATAATCTTAATAATTTGTTCCTGCCCCCAAGAATGTTCCTCATGAAATGCTAGTGGGTGGTAAAAACCTGACCATATAGCTAGTATTCCTCTTCTTGAACACACATTTCATAAACATTTAATGAGATCAAAGCATGGCAACAGCACATGGTTTAAGATCTGGGAAAAGCCTAATTTATCCTGTCCTTGGTATTTTAGTTGGTTATTTGTTATTGTTCATGTTTTATCATATATGTTCTGACTTTGATTGCTTTTATGGTTCTCTGGTTTTTCTTGTTTGCATATACAGTCGGGGGCTCATCAAAAGCATGCTGCGGAAGAATCCAGAGCTGAGGCCAAGTGTATGTACTACTACTATTACACATATCAACATGCACATTTATGTTTTTACCTAAAAAACATGCACATTTATGCATGTGAAACCTCTAGATGGCCAAGTTGTTCTGCAGATGTCACTGTATAGTAGCAGTTATTTGTTCTGGCCGTGGAATCCATCATTTGGTGGGTCCATCTGGAGATCCTCAAGGAAAGATAATGACATAATTAGGTTGTTTTAGCCAAGCTGCAATTATGAATCCTTTGGACTGTGTTTGGATCAAGATGGACGTTGAATTGAATTCTGCTCCATCATCCGTTCCAAGGGGATTTATGTCTTTAATAAACAAAAGGAGAATTGTTGAAAAATCCAAGTAATATTGGATCTTCTTTCTTCTACCAACTGACCTAACAGAATGCGAAGGGAATGGTTATGAATGTCTAGTTACATCACTTTTTGGTAAACTCAATTTAGCTAGCATTAGTCCCAACTATCTGGGGTTGGCTACTTTGCTTCAATTTTTTGCTATATCTCCTAATTGGGGCCCAAAAATGTGGGTACCTTGGCTGTCACCGTGTGCTATGGTACTGGTTCACCTACTATTGGAGAGTATAGTCTACATGAGTTGAAATTTATTTTCCTATGGTACTTATTTTAAATATTTATTCTCAAGTTCTGTCTCTCCATTACACTTCAGTCTGCAGAGCTGCTCAGGCATCCACATCTTCAACCTTATGTTGTTAAGGTTCATCTGAAGATTAATAGCCCTAGACGGAATACTTTAACAGTCCATTGGCATGAGTCCAATTTGATGAAGAAAACTAGATTTCCGGACTCAGAAGTCATTCCTTTCAAGGACAAAGAGAAAAGGCGATCATTCAGCAATAATAGGATCTTGAATCTATGTGTACCTGAAGAGGATTCTTTAAGTACTACTCGAAGAAAACAGGAGCTGTCGAGTTATCTGGATCAAAAGCTGTCAGAATTATCGGTTGGCAGCACCCATTATGAGATAGGCAGTGATAAGCGAACAATTGTGAAGACAAATATTGCGAAGACACCAAGATTGACTCCATCAAAAGTTTCTGCCACTCCTAGGACACGGACAGGACCATCAAAGTTTGGTTCAAATCGTGAATCAGTAAGCTCATCACCCTGACATGATTTGTAGAGATCTTTCAAACCCTTAAATGGTGGTTATAGAAGAAGCACTACCTTAATAAGAAATTGTCATTCCTAGCAGCATTACTGTGGTATCCAATTTAGATATGCATATTACAAAATAAACTTGAGTCATACGGGTATAATCATCTGATCTGCTACGCTTTTTAGTGGCATAGGGAAAAAAAGACTGGGTCTACAATCATGCATTATCCTGTCAACCACTCAATTGAGTCTTATAACTTTAGCATCATCTGGACCCTGCCTGTTCTTAGATTGTAATATTATAATTCTTACTAGTTTCTGCTACTTGTATTTATTCCTGTGCCACTTTGGAGTTAATCGCTTGTTCATTTCTTGATTGCATTATATGCTCTTATGTGCAGTTTCCTATGTCACGCACTCCAGCAAGTAAATCTGCTCGGTCCACTCGTCGAGCCTCGTTGCCATTGCCTACAAGAGCTGCAACCCTGGAAACCCCTTATAGATCAAGTGTTAGTCTTCTCCGACGCATGAACTCCCCTGATGTGTCTGTGAATGCCCCACGTATTGACAAGATAGCTGAATTTCCATTAGCCTCATCAGAAGATCCCCTCTATCCCATCCGTCGAACATCATCTGCACAAGGGTCTACCAGTTCTTATTGTTGTGATCACTCAATCACAAAGGACAAATTTTCAGTCCAAATTCATGATAGAAACTTTTTGAGGCCAAGCTTCATGGATGGCTGGAATGGGATTGGACGCAGCACCTTTGAGCTTGATGTGGAGGATGGAAGTGAATTCTCAGATAGGAATCCAACAGTTGGCAGCAGGGAATCATCAGATTTACGGCAACATCGGTTTGACACTTCATCATACCAGCAACGGGCTGAGGCATTGGAAGGCTTACTTGAATTTAGTGCACAACTTTTGCAACAACAGAGGTTTGAAGAACTTGGTGTATTATTGAAGCCGTTTGGGCCTGAGAAAGTCTCTCCAAGGGAGACAGCTATCTGGTTGACTAAGAGCTTCAAGGAGAATACAGTAAAGCAAGAAGGTTAAAGAATTAGAGACCATTGCAACATGTATGGTACTAGAGTTGGTGCTTCAAATTTTGAAATAAGTTTCAGAACCGGCGGGGTAAAATAAAATAAGAAAATGATGTCATTAGCTGTTTTGTGGCTTTGATTGTCATTGTCTGCAACTGCAAGAATCGGCAGCAAGTGGAGTGGAAAGTTTGCACGCAGAGGTTGCAAAATGGTGCCTTGCATTGACTTGAGAGTTCTTTGGGACGATTGTATGTGGAAAGTGTTTGTCTCAATGGTTGTTTTTAAAAATGTTGGCGGGAAAATGGATAGTTGTGCCGGTCAGATTGTTGAGAACTAAAATATCATGGACGGATTTTTCCAAAGGCAGGGTAGAGATTTTGTTCCAAGTGCCGAATGCCTGAGCCCATGCGGTCCAACCGTGGATCACAGAATCTTCCACAATGGTGATGGAGAGGGCTTAGTTAATCACAAACTCAGTTTTAAGTATGTTGTGCAGCAGCCAGCAGGGGCACTTCCTTTCCATGATGCTAACAATAGCAATATAGCATTTGGTGGAACCTCCTGTGATCTTCGCATTGTCATGCAAAATTTGGAGGTCTTACAAAAGCTACAATGACTTGGTTTAACCCTTAACATGAGCATGTGTAAGTTCGGAAACACCCATGTTTTATATTATGAAGGATATGTAGGTACAATACAACAAGCACAACATTCAAATTTTTACCACACCAAACTGTTCATGTTTATCTGACCATGAAGAAAGCTGTCATAACCATACGTTTGTGGAAAAAGACGGGGCAATTCTTGGCTTGTTAATCGTTGGTTAGCATTTATTTTACATATACAGCAGAGATGTAACGTATTAGATATGGAACTGTATTTGATTTTTTACCCTACTTGATATAGATAGTTTTCATATCCATTTCTCCTTCACAATTTGCGTAATAGCATTCCACAGGCAGTCAGGCATGACTCCTGAATGTGATTTATAATTTTCCAACTTGCAAGGTGGTTCATTCTTCATCTAAGCTATGGCCTACGGGTCACGGTCCCTTTGGTTCACAGTCCGAATCGGGAATGGTTTATTCTCATAGATTGTTTGGTTTAAATAGCAATGGGAATAGAAATTGGAATCGGCAGGAATGGGATTTCATTCCCAATAGAGGGACAGGGAATGGCCATCCCTCAATCAAACAGTTAGAATTGCAATAGCCCATTCTGATTTTGATTTCAGGCCCCTGTTACTGTAAACCAAACAGGGTCTTAGTTTTGTTGGCTTTAGGGTCTGTTTGATTCGCAAACAGGACTGAAATTGGAACCGAAATCAACTACTCTTGATGCTTGTTTGGTTCAATCAGGAATCAGAATCCGATTCCGATTGTCTTGTTTGGTCTATTGGGAGTTGAAAAAGGAATCAATTGAAAATTTTCAATTTTGTATTAGTTTATTTATTATTTTCTTACTATTTAATTAATATTTTATAAATATAGAATTATTATTTTATTAGTATTTAATAATTAATATCTTAGTATTTATCATTAATTTATGAATATTTTATTAATATACTAGCGGGACTCATGCGGTGCACGGGATTTGTTAAGGAAAGCTAAATAACAAAACACATAAGAGTATATACAATTGTTTTATATTTTTAACTTTTTAAATAAGATTAATTATTTGTATTTTATAATATTTTTAATAACTTTTTACAATACAAAAAATAACAATAATTTATTTTAGTTAAGCTTGTTCATCAAACTAATGAAACCAACCAACCTAACCAACTCGACCCGAATTGTTCAGTTTCTAATATTTCCAGTTGAAATTGGGATTAGTTTCGCTGTGGCCATTTGTAAATTGACCAAAATCGAATGACCCAATCATAGATATATATTAATATTTTTATATTCTAAATATAATTTTTTTTAATACAGGAAAGTGGGAAATTCTCATATTTCTTAGTCTCAAATATTTTATGTTATAAATTTATTTTTTAATAATATTAATGTACTTTTTAAAATTTAAAATTAAAATTTCAATGTAATCTTTTAAACCAATTGAGCAAATCAAAAATCAACCCAAACCAATACAACCCGATCTAGTTGGTTTTCATTAATGGTCAATAGTTTTCGGGTAACCAACTCCCCAACCTGACCATGTTGATTTGGTTAGCCAAATAGCCTACAAATGAACTAAACTAGGTCGTGATCAACACTCTTAATTTCATCTAAATTAATATTTTAATCTCTAATAAATAAAAGTAGTTTAATCTCCAATAATTATTAAAAATTTATAGCAAAAATGCACAATAATTGAAAATATATTGATAATAAAAATAAAATAATTACAGAAATACTAAAAATACTAAAAAATATATTAAGTTAGTCAATAAATATTGTAATCTCAAATAATAGTTTAATCTCTAATAAATATCAATGAATAAAGTACAAAAAAAATACAATAAATACAATAAGTATTAATAAGCGAAAGCTAAATAATAGAAATGGTCATTTACTAAAATACCCTATATAGTTTCATGGATTTACTAAAATATACCCTATAGTTAAAATTTTACTAAAACACCACTTATAATTTGCAATGGATTTAATCAATCTTCTATTAGATGACAGTGGAAAATGACAATATTGACCCTAATGTTCATTTAAATAAATTTAATCAAAAGAAAATAAAAATAAAAATATTGTTTTTGCCCTTTATAAGATACGGGCAACCACTCTATTGGCTATATTTGGTTAATTTTGTATTTTGTATAAAAAATTGTTAAGGGTATTTTTGGAATAAAAAATCATGGACCTAATGATGAAACAAACACTCCTTAATGAAAGGTTGATGAAGTAAATAAGTTATAAAATATATGGGATGTTTTAATAAAATGAAAACTATAAGGTAGGTTTAAGTAAATATATAAAATTATAAGATGTATTCTAGTAAATGAGCCTAATAGAATCACATAAGAGTATATAATTTTTTTATATTTTCAACTTTTTAAATAATTAATAATTATTCATATTTATATATTACTTTTAATATTTCTTTTATAATACAAAAATAACAATAAATTTTTTATATACTACTTGGGACATTACAGATTAGCCGAGTCAGTGCACGGGAAGTCCAGTTAGGAATTCGATTGAACGTTGCGTGTTGCGCAGTATGTTATGCAGTGTGTGTGGTGCATGCCGTGCAGTGCGTAAGGTGTATGTCATGCATTGGATAGTCAACTTTGTGAGGCAATCAACATCTTTAATAATTTAGAGTTATTGATAGTACATTCTGAGTTTGTCGGTTCCAGTTCCTTTGTATGGGCCTATTGCCAAGGTTTTCTAGCCTATAGGTGTCAGAGGCGATCGACCACCGCAACTGCTGAACAAGCATTCTGCAAAAGAAACCATCAGTACGATCAACTTCAACTAACATGAAATCAAAGAATGAGTACAGACATACTGCAGTAGCTTGGCGAAGGAGCGAGGATTCCATGGTTCCACTCGTCGTCTATGAGGCCTCCCGCCGAATGGCCATAGTCATGATCCCGCGGAGAAACTACTCGGCTACGCCCTCCGTCTCAAGCCCATCCTCAGAATGGATAGTCCATTGCAGCATGTGGAGGGTCGAGCTGCTACTCCCAGGTACATCCACTTGCGGAGAAGGCGGAATCGCAGACTGGTAACCCTCCTTTGGGTCAACTACCACGACATCCTCATCATCGCCCCACTGCCTAGCCCACTTCTGCTACCGGAACGCCCTCTCGGTGGACCTCGACAGAATCGTGTTAGAAAGGGGTTAGGCCCTCGCACCACCTCGGCTATGCCTCTGTTGCCCGGCCATCATTTTGCGGAGGATCTCCTCCTCGCTCGCCATATCGACACCTGCACAAAATGTGAGAAATTAAGTTAGTCAAGACAAGTATAAGCTCGGAAAAAATAATCAACAAAAGGATTGAAGCAACAAAATGGACCGGCCTCTCCACACATTAGCCCGACATAGGTTAACATCGAGAAGGACGTGTACAGAATTACATTGACCTCCTGAATCATGTTTATGGCCGCCCTCTCCTCCTTGGAAAGTTGGTGCCACTTGGATTGTGGCACCTTAGTCCTCGGAGCCTGGAGCACGGTTGGAAAGGGAAAACCCTCGGGACAACCCACAAAGAAAAATCCCCCCTTCTAGTACTTCACCGAGGATGGGGCCCCGACCAGTCCTTGATGCGTTGCATGAACGAGAAGTAATAATAGCCCTCCTGGTGATGCTTCAGTTGGAGGAAGTAGCTCACCATCCCTAGGGTAAGCTCGAGATCATGGATGAAGCAGTACAATATCAGGGCGATTAAAAACCTAAAAGAGTTCGACATCAACTGCACCGGCAGCACCCGATACCACTCAAACACCCCGACTACTCCCTTGTGCAAAGGGAACCTTAGCCTAGCCTCCAAACTCTTTTTATACACACAGAGCTCACCTAGCTGAGCATTTGTGGGCATCTCACCAGCCACAGACATCTCAACTCGTGCTCCTCGGGATTGCAGTACAGAGCCCTAATTCAAGCAATATCCTTGGGAGTCAAAGAGTAGGGGGTGGTCCCAAATCGATAGCCAGCCCGTGCAGGAATCTCTACTTCCACGCTCGAAGACCTAGTCTCAGCCTCCTCACTTCAATGAATCTCCCAGAATCTAACCCCTCAAAGCCCTCAGCCTCAGGCCCCTACCCTCTGGCCGCAGTGAAAGACCCTAGCTCAGACTCGTAATGAGAAGCACTAAAACTAGAAGAGGAGTCAGCGGAAGAAGAATGGAAGGAAAAGGAAGACATCTCACCGAGCGTAGGACCGCGGAACTAAACCAAACACCAAGCACTGAAAATCACCTCTCACTGAGCTCTCTAAGCAACTCCTCTCGCAAATGATGAAGAAGAAATGCTCTACCCCACCCCCCCCCCCCATTTATAACTTCCAATGGTTTGAATCAAAGCAAGATCAATGGCTAAGATCAAGTGCTGCTTTGACAAGCTCGGGAAGACCAATTGGTGCCTCCGCCCTCCGCACGCACATAACCTTGAGAAGCAAAGCAATGCTTCTAACGACCCATTTCAGAGACGGTACGCCCATCGACCCGACTAGACCAGCCCAGATGAACCAGTTCAACCTTGGACCATGCGAACCAAACCAGAAGCTCAACCAAACTACAACTTTGAGTTCCTCAACCGACAATTGAACACCTCTTCCGTGCTACACCTCGATTGAGCACTTTACTCTTCGACTTCGGAACTGAGGGAGTGGTGTTCGGGTTATGGTTAAGTTGGGACAACACTGCTGGGATTAGGTCTTATCTGGAAGACCTCGACGGTTAATCACATTCCGACAACCCCGGAAGCCTAATCTGATCAGGACACAAATCTTTGGTTATAAAAAGGTACTCCCCACTCGAGGTAAGGGATCCAACTCTAAACACCCATACTGTTACTCTGCTTGGACCAACACTCATTCTCAACTTCTCGGCCCGACCAACTATTGCCTTCTACTGACTTGAGCATCTATCTACCCGGGGATAACTCCTCGGGCCTCTGACTTGTTTCTTGCTCACAGATCTCATTGCGCGGTTTCATCCTTCCACCCTGGCTCCACCCAATTGGCAAGGATCATTTAACTGTGACCTCGGTTCTTGCACCACATAGGATCGAGCAGCATCAGGTTTATTCATCAAACTGATGAGACTGACCAACCCAATCAACTCGACTTGAGTTGGTCGGTTTTCTAGTATTTTATGTCGGTTTTTGTTCAAAAATTTCCCAATTCGACCAAGTTGGATCAATTTCACTTTGGCCATTTGTAAACGAACCAAAATCGAACGGCCTAACCTTGGATATATATTAATATTTTATATTGAAAAATATAATTTTTATATATGGAAAAGTGGGAAATTTCCCATATTTCTTAGTCTAAAATGTTTTATATCATAAATCTAATTTTTAAAGTTATTTTTTAATAATTAAATTATAATTTTTAAAATTAAATTTAATTTTTAAGTTTAATTTTGAACCAACTGACCAAACCAAAAAATCGACCCAAACCAATACAACTTGAGTGGGTCAATTTTCACAAAAGGTCAATTGGCTTTAGGTGACCAACTCCCCAACCTAACCAAGTCAATTTGGTTGGCCAAATAGCCTACGACCGAATCAAACCAATTCATGAATACTCATAATTTCAGCTAAATTAATAGTCTCATCTCTGATAAATAATAATAGTTTAATCTCCAATAATTATTAAAAATTTATATAAAAAATACACAATTATTGAAAATACATTGATAATGAAAAAATACAATAAATACAACAAGTACAATAATTTAAATTTAAAATTTTCACTAATAGTAGTTTAATCTCCAATAATTATTGAAAGTTTTCTATTAAATAGAAAAACAAAAAACATTTATACATAATCATTGAAAATACATTTATCACAAAAACAATAAATAATTAATTACTGAAATGCCATAAATATTAATTTTAGTATATATACTTAGAAAAAAATACAGATTAAGAGTTTAAAATTATACTAATAAATATTATTTTTTTTGAAAATCATTTTCTTGAATTATCACTTGATATAAGTGAAATTAGTTATTTACAATATTATGTAAAAATATTAAATTATTTTTAATTTCAATATTATGTTATAATTATTTTTCTACTTTTCAGATTTTTTTTTTAAATTTATTACATATTTTCTTTATTTAACTATTTAAAATCTAGTTATGTTAAACATTTAAATATTTTGTTATTGAAAATACCTAGTTATTTAAATAATTAAATAATATGTAAAATATTTAAAATTTAATTTATTAGTTATTTATGGAATTAAATTATCCATCAAATCATAATCTATGCTATTATTACATAATTTCATTATTAATTTTGTAATATATTAAATTATTATTAATTTAAATATTATGTTAAAATTATTTTTTGCTTTAAAGAATTTTTTAAATTTATTGCATAATTTCATTTATTTTAACTATTTAAATTCTAGTTATGATAAATATCTAGTTATTTATATATTTAAATAATATATAAAATATTTAAATTTTTTGTTATCTAAATTTTATTGATTTAAATCTTTACATATTATTAACTGTTAGAAAAACATTTAAATTGATGATCCGGAAAAACATAATTTAAATTGTTAGTACATAATTTCGTGATATATTTTGTAAAAACATAAATTTATTTAGTAGATAATTTCGTTATTTTAACAGTTTAAAATATATTTATGATACAAATTTATTTATTTAAATATTTAAATAATCTATAAAATATTAATATTTTTTTAATTTTATTTATTTAAAGCTATTACATATTATTAAATATTTGAAAAGAATTTAAATTGATAATCCAAAAAGACATAATTTATATTGTTAGTACATAATTTTGTGATATATTTTGTAAAAATATAAAATTGTTATTTTTTGTGTTTTTAATAAATATTTTAAAATAGGAATTAGAGATAATTTAGGAGAGAAAATCTCTACTAAATTAGAGATAATTATGGAGATAAATAGGAATTAGAGATAATTTAGAATATAAATAGGAATTAGATATAATTCTGCGAAAGTGGGGGAGGTTGTTTATGATAAACTTTAGGAGAAGAGATTATTTAGGTTATTGGGAAAGTGCATCTCATTGGTTATATATATATATTATTTTGTAATTACATTAATAATATTTTTATTACTATATGTTATTAATATTTTATCATTTTAAAATTAAAACAAATCAAGGCCAATCAATTCTAAATGGATCCAATACAATCCAAATTGAATCAAACGCCAAAATAACATGAGAAATCTAGAAGATATATATATATATATATATAAACTGCAACACTTGCTACAATCCAATCTAGTCCAATTAAAATGCAAATGGATCAGATGGATCCAATTCAATCCAAAGTGAATGAAAAAAAGTACTTTTGTAAAAGTGTTTTCATAAAAGTTCTTTTGTAAAAGTGTTTTCATAAAAGAAAAGTGTTTTCATAAAAGTTCTTTTGTAAAAGTGCTTTTATAAAAGTACTTTCATAAAAGCACTTCCGTAAAGGTGCTTTCAAAAAGTACTTTTGTAAAAGTGATTTAGTGTAAAAGTACTTTAATTACGAATATGGTATTGTATAAGTGTTTTCATAAAAGTATTTTTATAAAAGTGCTTTCGTAAAATTACTTTTATAAGTGTTTTTGTAAAAGTGCTCTCATGAAAGTACTTTCATAAAAATGCTTTCATAAAAGTGTTCTCATAAAAGGGCTTTTGTAAAATTTCTTCTATAAAAGTGTTTTTATGCTGACTTCAGTTTTGATGGGTTTCAAATTGGACAAGGGTTTGGCCTCATGATCGGATTATTGGGAATTTGGTTTAGGTTCGATTTAGACCGATAAGAATATGGGCCAATTTATTTTGGATTTGCCCAATCCAATAATTATAACAAACCATCTAAATCCAATTTGATAAGGTTTGGATCAGATTGGATTCAATCCGAAACTGCTTCATTGACAACCCTAATAGTATGATTAGTTTATAAATGTTTTAGTAATATTTTATTATTTGTTTAATTATTAATATATTCTTATTTTATTATTATTATTATTATTATTATTATTATTATTATTATTATTATTATCATCATCATCTTATTATTACTTTCATAATATTTTATTATTTAGTTATTATATTTTATTATTATTTTATTGTTACTTTAATTATATTATATTAATATTTATTGTTATTTTATTATTTTATTATTAATATATTATTATTTTTTTATTGCTATTAACTTATAATATTTTAATTTTTTATTAAAATATTAGGGTTTTGGGGGCTTTTTATCATAGGTTCTATACCTCTTACAAACTTAGGAATGGGAATCCCATTCTCGTGGGATGAGGGTGTGGGGTGGGGGGACTGGAATGACCTAGGGGTGCAAATGGATCAGATCAATGATCTGATCCAATCCTATTTGATCGAATTCGGATCACCCCTGTTCGGATCTTTGGATCCAATCAGATAATAGGATCCAATCAGATAATAGGATCCGATCAGAAATCAAATCAGATTCGGATCACCCCCTATTCAGTCTGAGAAGATTTGATTCGATATATATTAAGAGGTATTTTAGAAGGAATTTTAGATGGGAGAGATAGCTTAGGAGAAATTTTAGGAAGGCTTTGCTAAGTGTTTAGGAACATGAGAGAGAGGGAGGGAGTTGGAGTGGAACTCTAGTAAAGAGGAGAGGGCTGCCACGTGGATATATGGAAGGGTTGGGAAGGGGTAAAGGGAGAAAGGAGAGAGGTTTAAGGAGAGAAGAGAGAAGGGGGAATGATAGAAGGAGAGGGGTGCTGACATGGGACTTAAATCGCTTTATAATATACTAGTAGGGACCCGTGCGATGCACAGAAAAATCTAAAAGATTGAATAATTTTATTTACTATTAATTAATTGATAAATTAACAATTAAAATTTATTGTTAATCAACTAAAAGTATTCAAAGTTATTGTTAATATTTAAAATTTTAATAATTGTAATTTTCATTTAATGTTGACTTAAAAAAAACATTTATTTTTAATTTAATATGAACTAATATTTTTTAATAAATTTAATTGTATTAATCACTTGTAGTAATTTTAATAATTGTTATTATTTTCATTATTTTTAAATGAAAATTTGGTTGACTTTAAATAAATAAAAATAATTACAAAAGCTAAATTTTTTATTAATTTCACCAATAATTAACAATTATATAGGAATGGCAACAAGGTGGGTTTGGGGTGGGCCACCCCATCCTTGTTCCCTCCCCATAGTCAAGACACTCTACCCCATCCCCGCCCCGTCCCCAGTGTTAGGTAGGTTCAGGGCAAGGCACCTACTCCCCGTTAAGGATGGGGAATCCTTAAATTTCCCTGCTTCGTCCTCAATGTCAGGTGAGTTCAGGGCAAGGCACACATTCTTCATCAAGGATGGGGAATCCTTGAGTTTCCCCGCCTCGTCCCTAGTGTTGGGCGGGTTCAAGGCAAGGCACCTATTCCCCATCAATCCAATATTTTCCAATATAAATGAACTAATAATTTCATTTTCCATTATAATATCTTATTCCCCATCTGCATTCGGTTATTAACTATAATAATAACAATAACTAAAATTTTATACTTTTTGATAATTGTATTTACCCAAAATATTTTAAAAAGTCATGATGAGTTAATTAATAACAATATTTATTAATTTTTGGTAATTTACTAACCATATTTATTTATTAACTTTTGGAAATAACACTATTTAATATTCATTGAATATGGTTGAATTAAATATTAATTATATTTAACTATTTATTAATTTATATGAATTTTTTGAATGAGAGAGTGGATATAGATTAGGGAGAGAAATTTTAGGAATTGATTGGGAGTGGGGTAATATGATAAGATCCTAATGGCTTAGAGGAGATACCTTAATTAGGAGAGAAATTCTAGGAATATTTTTAGGTAGTTGGGTTGGGAATGGTGACATGGATTAATGGGAGTGGTGGGAAGGGGAGAAGAGAGAGAGTCAAAGAGAATGTAGGGCGGGGATAATGGAACAAGGAGAGGAATGTTGACGTGGACCATCTTTTATATATATGTATACACTAGTGGGGACCCGTGCGGGCTTTATTAAAAGAACTTGAGGCAAAATGAGATAGGGGTGTTGGTTTAGCAGGTCTATCCCAAGCCCAACCTAACTCAACCAAAGATTTTGCATAGGTTGGGCTTGAGTTTTCAACTTCAAGTTGGGCTTAGGCCAAAAAACTCAAGCCTAACCTAAATTCAGGTTGGACTTAGGTTGAGGCCTTGGGTAGCTTGAGCCCAGTTTGACCAATTTGAGCCCGCCCAACATTTTGTGATATACATATCAATATATTATCAATATATTCTACTTAGAACAAAGTTCGACATGTCCAATCCCAAGCTTAGCTCAAGATGTTGGATTAAAGCTTGGGTTAGGCCTAGGTTGGTAAGAAAAATTATTGGTAATTTTCAATTACTATTGATAATTTACTAATATATAACAAAAATAGAATGATAACAATTATTGATAATTAATTACTAGCCCAGACCCAAGTTACCAATGTTGGCACATGCTCAAATTGGGTTAGGTTGAGATTAAACTAACTGAGGCTTCAACCCAAACCCAACCTGAGTTTAGGGGCCTTAAGTTTTTCAGCCTAAACCTAACTTGAAGTTCAACAACTCAAGCCCAACTTGTGCAAAAGCTTGAGTTGAACTGGTTTGAGCTCAAGTTAGGCCCACCCAACCCAAGGTACACCCCTAACTCCTTTTGCCTCACATTCTTTTAACAAAACTCATGCATCACAAGGTCCCTGCTAGTAATTAATAGCACTAATTTTAATTTATAGTTACGAATAGTAATATTAATTACTAAGAGTAGTAATATTTTATTGTATTTTTTAATTATTTATGAAATAGTTAATAATTATTTTTAAAATTTAGAATTAATATTTAAAAAATATTTATAAATTTAGGGAAAATTCCTTATTGGTACCCTAAACTTTAGGGGTTGTGTCAAGTCAATCCCTGAACTTTAAAACGTATCTATGCAGTACCTTGAACTTTCAAAATGTGTCTAATAGGTCTTTGCCAGTAATAGCTCGTTAGTTAACTTTAGAAATGTCAAAACTATTCATCATGTGTCATCCAATTTTCTTTATATGCCACTTCCACATAAACCAATTTAAACAAAACTCCTTCCATTTAAATCTCGATGCCAATAAACTATGTTGTCATTCCACCTTGCACCCTAGCTGAGATAGGATGGTTGTAGTAACAACCCAATATGGATTTTAGAATATATAGGAAATTTTCATCGGCTACATGATATTTAAAAAATTAAAGAATATACAGCAAACCTGGTGGTTTTAGCTATTGCCGGAACTTGGTTAGTTTTCGGCATCGTTGTAGCAATGGCACAACTCTTCAGTTTCAGTGTAAAAGACAATGAACAGTGTCTTCTTTCAAGGGTAGTTTTGATATTTTAAAAGTTTTAAGTGACACATGTCATCACATGATACAGATAACTCACAGACTGTTAACAACAAGGACTTATTAGACACATTCTAAAAGTTCGATGCACTGCATAGACACGTTTTGAGGTGCGGGGACTAACTTAACACAACCCCTAAAGTTCAAGGCACTGATCAGGAATTTTTCCATAAATTTATAATTATAGTTAAATCATTCTTAATTATGAACTAATGAATTTTATAATTCTTAATTTATAAAAATATTACTAGTAGTAATTTTGGTAAACTATTAGTAAATTGTGGACAATATTAGTAATTAATCCCAAAAAATATTACTGAAATGAAAAATATTAATTATTAAAATTAGTAATGTTGTTTGGGAAACATGAGTTGAGATAATTAAGGAGAGTAGTTATAAAGGGTGCTGAATTGGCTTGATTGGAGTGGTGAAAAGGGGAGAGCAAAGAGAATCAAGGAGACTGGATGGTGGGGTGAATTAAGCAAGGAGAGGCATGGTAATGTGGACCCGCCTTATTATATATATATATATATAGATAGATAGATAGATAGATAGATAGATAGATAGATAGAATTTGAAAATAATACAAATTAATTGATCATAGTAAAAATAATTTAATAAATTACTCAAATAAAATAAAAATAATTATTAATTATTTTAACACACCGATCATATAGAGGTCCATATGTAATAGGAATTCCTTTCAAATGTCTAAAGCCAAATATTTCCCGAGACCGAATTTCGAGGTCGAATCCAGTGAACCCGTCAATTCGCAGGGAGCGTGCACCCTCCAATGGGAGGCGTGCACATTGCCCATTTCAAATCTAACAATTTTGTTAGTGTTAAGTTCGTTTCATGTTCCGGTTAAGTGAGTCAATCCGGTTCAACGTTGGGAAGAGACAAAACCATCAATAAAAAGCCTTTTTTTCCTCACATTCATTTGAATTCTCCTTCCCCCATTTTCATTTTCACCCGAGCCCTACCCCAGGAGGAAGAGACCACCGGCAGCAATTTCACCAAGCTCCGACGGCATGGAACCAACTGGCGATAAGAATAAGCCGAATCCCTTCTTCTCATTCTCCTTTCACCGAACTCCAACGACATGTAGTCAACCGGCGGTAAACGTCCTTACTTCTCCTTTTTCTTTCAACCCTGTTATTCATTTTCATTAATACCTTCTTCCTTTTCTTTTGACAAGAGACCACCGGCAATGATTTCATTGTTTCATCAAGCTCCAATAGTGATTGCCTTCCAATTCTGATGGCATGTTACTTAGCGGGAGGTTGGTGCCGTCAAGCTCAAAGAAACAATTGTGCCTCCGATTTTTCACATGTTGTGTCGGTTATGACGAACCCAAACGGCAAACGATATTAAATGGAAAACAGAAAGAACCTTATTTCCATTAAAGGGGTATAAGTATTTGTTATTTATATGTTCTAGGCAAAGAAGTTGATGCCCTTGAAGTCACGAGAACATATGGAGATTTCATCGGAGCCTTTTAATTTTGAGCTTCTTACAGTTTCTCCGATGAAGTTATTATCGAGCAAAATCCAATTTGCTCTTATTGGATTAGTTGGCATGCTTAATACCAGCAGTGCTATTCAATCATTGGAGTAGGATGACGAGACAAGTTCGGTTCGAATTGGAGTGAAGGGAACTGGAGAGATGAGTTGTTTGCATAAAAAAAAAAGAAAAAGAAAAGTTTGTTTAATTGATGCAGAAGAGGTTCCATTTACGTTCGAGTAACACATGGTTGTGGTTCAAGTTCCATGGCCCACACAAATGGATGTTTTTTTGAAAGCCACAAAAAATGGATTGATGTTTGATTTTTATTGAACTAAATTTATGTAATGTGAATAGTAGTAAAGTGTGCTCTGTTATTTATTGTCTGTCTTGTGCGTTAAACAGTAACTTATATTCATTTTTTCACAAAACAACCAACTATGATATCAAGAAAACTAAACTTGGTAACTAATGTGAATGAAGAACTAGTATGATAAGTGATGCTGCATGATTTGGGCACTCCTACTTAGCTGTGACCTGGCTTCTGACTGGAACGAACGGCACCTGAGAGGAAGGAGGAAGTGAAAGGTTTCTAGGGAGATATCCTGGTGGGAACACTCCGATGGCTAAGTTAGAACTGAAGGAAATCTCAAAGAGAGTAGAGAGTAAGAGTGTTCCAAGTGCTTAAGCTTCAATACTTTTTCTCTGTATGGGTTCGGGTTCTTTTATGTTAGAGTCAGGTCATACCTAGCATAACTGCCCTCGCCCTTGCCGTTACTGCCAGGGCAGGTGTGGCAGGCACAGGTTGCCGCCACAAACTGCCATTGCCAGGTACGGGCCTGACAGACGTGTCATGCCCTCCAGAGGAGGCAAATAGAAAGCCGCCTGGTAGGCAGAATGCCGCCTGAAGAGAGATCAAAGCCCTGCCACTGGGTTCGGTGGGTACGGATGTCAGAAAGGGCTCCCCATTGCTTACCGAGCTACCGCGCACCGGACTGTATAGGGCAGGTTTGTCCCTGTATCGAGGTGTTGAGGTGCCGACACTGGGGGGAGGGAGGACGATGCTGCCCCAAGGTGCAGTCGGGACACTTAATCACGAGCTAGGGTGCTCCCCTATCGGGAAGGGAGAGCTTCGGACCCCTTAGGGGGAGCTCGGGCCCTTGGGAGAGCTTGGGACCTTTCATATTTGGTGGGAGTCAAAATTAGCCAGGCGTCGGTCCCCGGCGAGTTGCTTAACTTGCCAAGTGGCCAGCGTTGGACTCGACGTGTTTTTCTCGTTGAGTTGCGGTCGTGTTGTCAGGCTAAGTTGTACACTGGGCCAAGTCATGTGCACGTGTCCCCGGGCTACGAGGTCAGGCCAAATCGCCCTTCATCAATTGCCCCCCACTCCCCGTGCTGGGGGTGGCGACCCAACGTGTAGAATTCATGACCCGCCAGGTGGATTTGGCTTGGTTCTCGTGCCATTCTGTCGGGTGGCTCGTTGGCCAGACCGCTCCGGCACTTGGTTTGTTCTGAAGGAAGACCTGGGTCGTGTACAACTTAAGCGCGGATGTCATGCGATTTGGAGTTTGCGGACACCAAAAAACGCGCTAAATTGATTTCGCCTTGAGAGTCCCGCAACCGGTTTTCTTGAGGACCGTTAGATCGCTTCGATCCTGGCCATTTGCGCATGGGCCCATCGGCTATAAATATCAGGGGACCTTGGTCATTTTCTTTCGCCGCTAAGTACCTTTCGTCTACCTTAAGCTTGCGTCTGGGGTCTTCAGCTCGGGTCTCCTAATTCGGTTGCGTCGTTTTCCTGGTGAGTCCTCGAGTTTCCCTTTCTCCTTTTTTCCTCAGTTCATTCCCTTCCGTGTCTAGCGAGGACAGTCTTTTAGACGAACCCGACGTGGGTACCTCGGGTCGGGGTGACCCAGCCGTCGCTCGTCCTTCCCACGAGGCTCGGGTGACCTCGGGCAAACTGGCGTCTACCTCTCGTCGAGGTCAGGTGCCGGACCAGTTCGGCCCATCCGTCATGACGCAGGAGAGGCTTCAACACCTCATCCAGCAATTCAACCTACCCCAGGAGTACTCGTACAGTCTTCCCACCGGCAACTTCCCTTAGGAGCACGGTCCAAATGAGATATCTCATCTGGAACAACTAGTTGGCGGGCTTTGTTTCCTGCTCCACCGCCTTATTCCCGAGGTGTTGAGGCGCTTCAACATCACACTGGACCAACTCCATTCCAATTCTATTCGGAACCTAGTCGGGACTATCTCCCTCTGTTCCGAGCAAAACTTTTCTCTAGATGCATATATCCTCTACTCCATCATGCTAATAAAAAAGAGTGCCTCTGGCACTCCACCCGAGCACGGGCAGACCTACTACCTATCACCTCGCTCGGGTTTCAAAATGCTACACAAATTCCCAAGCGAGGTCCCGGCCTGGAAGAGTGACTACTTTGTAGTCTGGAGTAGCACGGAGTTGCCATTCCTTACCAACTGGAGGGTGGCCACTCAAGCTCCCAACATTGCTCTTAACCAGAAGACATGGGAGACCTTTCACTCATGGGCTCAGGTCGGGTTCGATCACAAGGACTACATTGCTAAAGAAAAGCTCATTCAGGCCGGTTTGAGCCCGGGTAGGTCGATTTCCACTTTAGCATTTTGTTCAATCCGCCTAGTGTCTTCGAATTTTACTGACGCCGAGCTCTGTTGCAGGTCCTATGGAGGAAGAGAGGATTACCGGTATGAGGCTCCTCTGTCAGATGAATAAGAGAAAGAAGCAGGCTACCAAGAAGGCACGCGTGGAACCCTCAAGGACCCCTACCCCTAAGCCCAATCTCCCGTAGGTCCCCTCCTCGAGGCCCGAGCTCCCTAATACCCCTCCTGTGATAGACTTCAAGAGGGACTTTCCACCTCGAGGGCCTAAAACGGCGGCAGAGTCGATTGCTGAGCCAGCCGGGGCTGCCGCTGAAGTCCCAAATCCCGCTGGGGCTACTACCGAGGCCTCGAATCTTGTCGGGGCTGCTGCCAAGGTTTCCAAGGGATCGGCCCATCATGCCGCGGATACGGCGACATCCAGCTCGGAGACTGAGGAGGAGGCAAAGAGCATTATGAATCCTGATATCGGCCTTGAAAGAAGTAAGGGGGCTGTTATCACCGCAAAAGTTGTGGATTGGGCCGAACTCTCTCCTGGTCAGCTCGAGGCCGGCGCTGCAACCCATGCCATGGTGGTGAGTTCACTCCCTTGTAGCCACCTCTCTCTCTCTCTCTCTCTCTCTCTCTCTCTCTCTCTCCCTTCTTTCCTTCCTCTTTCTTTAGTACTGACCAACCCCCTTCTTCCAGGTGAACACCGTTGTGCACGCGCTGACCTTCCAGTCTGACAAACACTTGAGGCATGCTCTGGCTGTTGAGGAGTCATCTCGCGCGACTCACACGGAGCTGAGGGTAGCTTGGGGCAAGATTCACTAGTTGGAAAGTGACGCTACTGCCCAGAAGAGCTCTATCGAAGCCCTATTGTTGGAAAAGGAGGAGCTAGCCCCAGAGAGGGATAGGCTGAAGGTTGAGGTGAACAGGCTCAGAGCGGGTCAAGAAGCCTTGAAGCTCGAGGTGGAGAGTCTCAAGGCGTGTCAAAGGGCTTCGCAGCTTGAGGTGCAGGGGCTCAAGGAAGCAAAGGGGGCCTTGGAGCATGGGGTGGAGTACCTCAAGGCCGACATTAAGGAGAAGACAGAGATCTTCAACGAAGCTCTCGGGGAGGCGAAGGCCCAGGCTGTTATCGACTATGTCAAATCATCTAGATTTGACAATGTAATGTCGAAGGCCTACTGTAGGGGCTTCAAGCTCGGTAGGTGGTGGATAAGGCGCGCATACCCTGACCTTGACATAAGTGCCTTCACCACTTATAATATTACAGACAACATGGCTTGTCAGGTCGCAGATGACCCAGATTCCAACAATGAGGGCGGCGATGAGGAGCACGATACTACCGACCTGGCGACACCCCCGAGGAGGCCTCCGAAGAGGCCCCGAGTAAGGCTGATAAGCCTTCTAAATAGTTGTGTGCTCCTTGTATTCCCCTTTTCTTGTTTCCTTGTATTTGGGATTCTGTAATGAAATCACGTTTATGACCCAGATTTTGTAACGAAATCACATTTGTAATGAAATCACATTTCTTGTTTCTTTGTATTCTCCTTTGTGTGATTCACTTCTGCTAGAGTGTTTGCTTTATTTGAGCTGTTGAGTTAGTAAATTCATCCTCGAGGTGAGCGACCCTTTACCGTTGTCACCCTGAACTGTCTTCCTACACTTAGTAGGGGTGATCATCAGGTTTTAGCGACATACGCAGGGGTAGGCATACTAAGGTGCGTGCCCAACCTGCCTACTTAGCTATTTAGGTTTGCGTTTACCTCTAGCCACGTATACTGAGGTAGGCTAGGAGTCAGAAGGTCTGTTCTCGAGACACCTTTAGTCTTTGGTGTGCTAAGCCTATGCTGGCGAGGCAGTAGAGTCATGTATAGCGCCGAGGTCTTCAGTTAACCTAGCGCGTTGACCCTTAGGCTGGAGGGAGTGACTCGTGGTCACACCAAACCATTTTCCTAGAGTCTGCCCCTGTTGAGGGGGTGACTGGACCTCGTGTTGCCGAGGTTATTGCTTGTTTGGAAAATTGGCCCTAAGGCTAGAAGGGAGTGACTCATGATTCACTCAGTTCGGTGGTTCACGGGTAATATAGTCTTAGGTTGATGATATTCCACGCCCGAGGTACTTGTTTCCCTTCTAGGGTTTCGAGTTCGTATGTTCCTTCCCCGAGTACTTGCTTTACTCGGTAGGGTCCTTCCTAGTTCGGACCGAACTTGCCAACGCCGGGCTCAGGCACCTTAACTTTGCGGAGAACTAGGTCCCCAACGTGGAGAGTTCACTTTTTGACCTTGGCGTTATAGTACCAAGCTATTCTTTGTTGGTAGGCCGCGGTCCTGATGTACGCGAGGTCCCGTACTTCGTCTAGCAGGTCGAGGTTGGTACGTAGCTTGTCTTCGTTTGCTCTGTCTTCATATGCTTCTAGTCTCAGCGAGGGGACTTCAATCTCAACTGGGATGACTGTTTCAGTGCCATATGTAAGGTTAAAGGGAGTTTCTCCCGTGGCAGTCCTTTCTGTGGTACGGTAGGCCCAAAGTACACTGGGCAACTCGTTTGTCCACAATTCCTTAGCTCAGTCTAGGCGTGCTTATAGTTCTCAAAGGATAGCCCTGTTTGTAACTTCCGTTTGGCCATTCGCCTGAGGGTGCGCCACCAAGGTGAAGTTTTGCTGAATTCCCATGTCTCGGCACCAGTTTTGAAACTTGATGTCTTCGAAATGCTTGCCATTATCGGAATCAATAACCGAGGTAATCTGAAATGACACACTATGTTCTTCTATAATAAGTTCTACACTTTCCAAGTTGTGATTATCGTGAGAGGTTCGGCTTCAACCCACTTTGTGAAATAGTCCACTGCCACCACTAGGAACCTTCTTTGCCCTGTTGCAGGCGGGAATGGCCCGAGTAGGTCAATCCCCCATTGTGAAAATGGCCAAGGGCTAGTGAGGTATTTCAGGTCGGCGGCAAGGGGGAGGTGGATATTAGCGTGCTTCTGGCACTTGTAGCATTTTTTGACAAGCTCGGTCTCATCTGCTTTCATGGTTGGCCAGTAGTACCCCCGTCGTAGTGCTTTTTGAGTGAGGGCACTACCCCCCAAATGTCCACCGCATAGGCCTTCATGAGTGTCGTGGAGGACGAACTCGGCTTCCGAGGGTCGCAACCAGCGTAGGTAGGGGAGCGTGTAGGACCTTCGGTACAGTCGTCCATCTATCATGACGTATTTGGCTGCCTGGCGCTCTACCCTCCTGGCGGCGTTACGGTCTTCGGGGAGGGCCCCGTGTAGCAGAAAGCTCGTGAGTGGATCAATCCAGCTCGACTCTGCTTGAATGACGGGAGCGACCTCTTCTGCCCCCCTGAGAATGCTAGGCCGAGGCTAGTTCTCTATATACACAGTCCTCATGGTGTTGTCTCCCGTGCTGGCTAGCCGTGACAGGGCATCGGCCTCAACGTTCTCTGATCTCGGGATTTGCCAGATGAAGTGTGAGCGAAAGTTGAGCAGAGTCTCTCTCACTTTGGCTAAGTATGCTACCATAGTCGGTTCGCGACCATCGTACTCACCCAGGACTTGATTTACCACGAGCTGGGAGTCACTGTAGATGACGATGTGCTTGGCTTTCACTTCCTTTGCAAGGTCCGACCCGACTAGCAACGCCTCATATTCTGCTTCGTTGTTGGATGCCACGAACTCAAAGCGTAGTGCATACTCCAACTTCACACTGCTTGGTCCGTACAGAACGATCCTAGCCCTGCTGCCCTGCCGATTTGACGAGCCATCTACGTGAAGGATCCAGTGTTCATCATCCTAGTTTGGGCTTAGCCTAACTAGGAGAGATGCCGTGACAGTGCCCGTGTTCAACCGACATGGAGACTTCAGAGCTGAAGGTGCATTCTGCGATGAAATCTGCCAAGGCTTGGGCCTTGATAGCGGTTTGCGTTTTGTACTGGAGCTCGTACTCGCTGAGCTCGATGGCCCACTTTGTCAACCTTCCAGAGACCTCGGGCTTGAGCAAAACTTGCCTCAGAGGTTTATTGGTGAGGACAACGATGGTGTGAACTTGGAAGTATGGGTGGAGCTTTCATGCTGCTATAACCAGTGCATAGGCAAACTTTTCTATCTCCAAGTACCTCGTCTCTGCTCCCTGCAGCACTTTACTAACATAATAGACGGGTCGTTGGACCCGATCTACTTCTCTTATTAGTACCGAGCTGACCACCTCATCACTTGCTGAGAGGTATAGCTCTAAAACGTCACTCACTTCGGCCGGGTCAAGACTGGGATGCGGGCGAGGTGCCTTTTGAGCTCGTTGAACGCGAGCTAGCACTCTTCAGTCCATTCAAAGTCTTTGCTTTTTATGGCTTTAAAGAAAGGTAGACAGCGGTCTGCGGACTTGGACAAAAAGTGACTTAGGGCGGCCAACTGGCCATTCAACTTCTGGACCTCTTTTAACTTTCGGGGTGGTCTCATTTCTAGGATGGCCTTGATTTTGTCCGGATTGGCCTCAATGCCTTGCCGGTTGATGATGAACCCCAGGAATTTACCTGAGGTGACACCGAAGACGCAGTTATTCGGGTTTAACTTCATATTAAATCTTCACAAGATTTCAAAGACTGAGTGTAAATATGGTATTAATTCATTTGAAAACTGGGTTTTGATGACCATGTCATCTACATAACACTCTACTTTGGTGCCAACAAATGGCTCAACCAACTTATTTACAAGTCTTTGAAAAGTAGCCCCAGCGTTCTTCAGCCCGAAGGGCATGACCTTGTAGTAGTACATGCCAAACTCGGTTATGAAGGCGGTCTTTTCCTCATCAACTAGGTCCATTTTTATTTGGTTATATCCCGAATAGGCGTCCAAGAAGCTCAGCAACTCGTACCCCGAGGTTGCATCCACTAGGTGGTCGATCCTGGGAAGTGGGAAGCTGTCTTTTGGGCAAGCCCAGTTCAGGTCAGTGTAGTCGACGCACATGCGCCACTTACTGTTTGCCTTTTTCACCAGAATGGGGTTGGCTACCCAACTCGAGTAATGGACTTCCCTGATAAAATCGGCTGCAAGGAATTTCCCAACCTCCTCGTCGACTGCCCTCCATCGGTTTGGGGCTAGGTTGCGCTTCTTTTGTCTAACGGGCCTAACTGAAGGATCAGTGTTAAGTCAGTGAGTGAAAATGTTGGGGTCTATGCCAGGCATTTCTGCCGCCGACCATGCAAAAACATCTAAATTTTCGAGTAAGAAGCTTACCAGTTGAGACCGTAGGGGCTCCTCGACAAAAGTGCCAACCTGAAGTGCCCGCGCCGGATCATCCGTCGAGGTCGGGACGGGGATGGTCTCTTCAGTAGGTGTGACCCACTCTGCGAATTGCTCTGCGGGTTATCCCAGCTCGAGGTCGTCAGCTACCTTGGCCTTTCCTTTGAGGGCAGCTACGTAGCATTTGCGAGATTCGAGTTGATCTTCCCACGCCACTCCGACTCTGAAGCCTGTAGGGAACTTCATCGCTAGGTGGTTGGTGGAGACTACTGCTCGCAGGACATGGGTGATCGGTCGGCCTACTATCGCGTTGTATGGAGAGGGGGTTGCAACCACCAGGAACTCGTGATTGAGCCTTACCATACTGGGCCAAGTACCGACCTCCACCGGCACAGTGATTTTCCCTATCGGCCTGACCTCCTCGCCGTTGAATTCCACTAGTGGAGTGCTTGCGGGCTTCAGGTCACCCTCTGGGATCTGAAGTTGATCGAAGGCTTCCTTGAAAAGGATGTCTGCCGAATTGCCCGAATCTACCAAGACACGCTTGACTTCGAAGTCGTTGACCTTGATCTTGATGATGAGCGTGCCATCGTGGGGGTAGTGGACTCCTTGCGCATCGTTTTCAGTGAAGAAGATCGGCTCCTCCACCCTCGGTTGCTTCGGGGGGTTTAACTCCTCTTTGGCAGTTTCGTGGGCTGATGACCGAGCTGCTGCCGAGGTGCATCCCGCGATAATTGATCCCCCCACGATTACATGGATGGTTCCTCGAACTGGTCTCTCATCTAGAGGTTGTCTCTGCAGTTGCTCCGCCTGTTTGTTGGACTCGGGGGTTTCTTTATTCTACTCTTTGTGCCGAACTGCTTTATTATTATTATTATTGCCATGCTGTACAAAATTTCTCAAATATCCACGGTGGATGAGCTCTTCTATCTCATCGCGGAGGTTATTACAATTTTCGGTGCTATGACCGTGATCTCTATGGAAACTACAGTACAAGTCCTTGTTCCTAGCATTAGGATCGGCTTTGAGCCGAGGTGGCCACTTTATATACGGGGCATCCTTGATCGCCATGAGGATCTCTGTCTACTTTGAGTTGAGGGGTGTAAACACCCTTTATGCTGTTGGAGCTCGTAAATGCTGAATTGGGCTCGCCCCCTGGGCTTGATCCTTCTTCTTGTAGTCATTAGGAGCCGGGGGTTCTGGTTCCCTCCTCCTTTTTTCGGGGGCGTGTTCGCCCTTCTGGTTTATCTCTTCCTCTATCCCTATGAACCGATTTGCCAGTTTGAGGAACTCGGTCACGGTCTTGGGTTGGTTGACAACCACGTGCCATCTAAACTCCTTGTGGGTGATGCCCCGCTTGGCCGCAATGAGCCGAATTGCAGGGTATAGGTCGGGTATCTACAGGCAAGTGTCATTAAACCATTTGATATAGTTCCAGATGGATCCCCCATCTCTCTGGACTACATTGAGGAGGCTTTCTTGGGTCCTTGGGCATCTCTTGCTAGTGACGAAGTGGGAGGTGAAGACCTTCACGAACTGCACCCAACTCCTTATTGAGCCCGGCGAGAGGTTTTGGTACCAAGTGTGAGTCACCCCTTTGAACATAGTAGAGAAGGCCAAGCACATGCAAGATTCACTTGCCCTGGCCAGATGCATCTGGGACTGGAAGGTGTCGACGTGGTCGTTGGACATGGGGACCGCAAGGAGCTCCGGGGACAGAGGAGAGGGGACCGAGAGAAGTGTTGCGGCTCTTACCTCTCCCGAGCTTATTTCTATTTTGCCCTTGAGCTCGGGCAGGTTGTGGGCGGTGGTGGTTCGGCGAGCCCGGCGACGTCTTCGCTACTTCTTGGCTGGCTTGGCATTGGTGTTGCTGGCTTCTGTATTGCTGAGCTCGATGGGCCCAGGGGAAGGTAAGGACGACTGCCGATAGCTACGGACAGAAGGACCTTGTTCTAGGTCATCAGTTAGCACCTCAAACATGTTCCCCGCGAGTAGAGGCTCGAACTGCGAGTGCTGGGGTGACGCTGGCCTAACCGGCTAGGAAGCCGCTTCGGGGGTAGGGAGTCTTCCCTTCCTTCCATGAGATGATGCCGAAGTCTCTCCCCGGTGGGAAGGGAGTTCACTGCGGCGTTGAGGTTTAGCTCGCTATGCAGCCGGATGCCAGGGAGGGAGTGACGGGAACTATTGCTGGTATTGGTATTGGGATACTTGGTGCAGCACTTGCTACTGGTGAAACTGGAGCTGTTGAAACTATTGCATCTGGGCTTGCATGGCCCGCAAGCACTGCATCAGGTCTTCGAATCGGCCTTGGCCGGCCACCAGAGGGAGAATGGTGGGTTCGGCGTAGGTCGTCCCAACTGCAGGGGCAGCGGGACAGTTATGGGTGCCACCGTTGTAGGCATGTTCAGGCTAGGAACCCCGTCCGCCGAGAGGGGGACGGTGAACTATCCGTTGCAAATGGTGGGCATTTGGAGCTGCTCCTCTGGGGTGTTCCTGCGCTCGAAGTTGCTAGAAGAAGCCATGGACGTTGGTGAGTAAGAAAGAAAAGTTTCGTTGAGGTTAGAGGGAGGCTTTTCGAAGCGATTCCCACAGACGGCGCCAAATGATGTTGCACGATTTGGGCACTCCTAGCTAGCTGTGACCTGGCTTCTGAATGGAACGAATGACACCTGAGAGGAAGGAGGAAGTGAAGGGTTCCCGGGGACATATCCCGGTGGGAATACTCCGATGGCTAAGTTAGAACTGAAGGAAATCTCAAAGAGAGTAGAGAGTAAGAGTGTTCCAAGTGCTTAAGCTTCAATACCTTTTCTCTGTGTGGGTTCAGATTCTTTTATGTTAGAGTCAGGTCATACCTGGCATAACCGCCCTCGCCCTTGCCATTTGTTGCCAGGGCAGGTGTGGCAGGCACAGGTTGCCGCCACAAACTGCCATTGCCAGGTATGGGCTTGGCAGACGTGTCATGCACTCTAGACGAAGCAAACAGAACGCCGCCTGATCAGAGCCCTACCACTGGGTTCGGTGGGTACGGATGTCAGACAGGGATCCCCACAGCTTACCGAGCTACTGCGCATTGAACTGTTTGGGGCAGGTTTGTCCCTGTACCTAGGTGCCTAGGTGTCGGCACTAGGGGGAGGGAGGACGATGCTGCCCCAAGGTGTAGTCAGGACACTTAATCACAAGCCAAGGTGCTCCCCTTTCGGGAAGGGAGAGCTTCGGGCCCCTTAGGGGGAGCTCGGGACCTTCCATACTTGATGGGAGTCAAAATTGGCCAGGCGTCGGTCCTCGGCGAGTTGCTTAACTCGCCAAGAGGCTAGCGTTGGACTCGGCGTATTTCTCCCGTCGAGTTGCGATCGTGTTGTCAGGCTGAACTATACACTGGGCCAGGTCATATACACATGTCATCGGGCTACAAGTTCGGGCCAAATTGCCCTTCATCAATAAGCATGAAACCTTTCTTGATCTTTTGGGGCTACCTATACAATAGTCGTGACAATTAAATTTAAATGTATATAGGTGGAAGGGAACCAGGCCATATGAAGCTCTTAAAGGATATTCTCTGCATTGAGAATCATGAAGTTGAAGGTGGGAGCTCGATGAAACAGTGAAATCACCACCGGTACTCTCCTACTAGGATAAGAGGAAGGAAGTAGATATTAGGGAAGAGGAATAACAGGGTGGGAAGGGGAAGGAGAAGAAGAAATGCTTATTGGCAATTGATTCTATGTAGTCAAAGCTTGGTGAATTTGCCGTTGGTGGTCTCTTGCTCTTGGGCGAGGGCTCAAATGAAAATGAAAATGGAAGAAAGGAGTATGAACCTGTTAAACCAGATTGGCTCATATGAAAATGAAAATGAAAGAAAGGAGTATGAACCTGTTAAACCAAATTGACTCGCTTAAACGAATAGAAATACAAAATTGTAAAGTGCAAAACCTTATATTTTATATTATTTTCTATGTATTTAATACATATTTGAATTTATACTCCTTCCAAACTAACCCTAACATAGTTAGTGGTGCACGCCCTCCCAAATTTCCCAATTCGGATCGTCGGACAGAAAACTTTCTGTCCCGTTCAATGAAATACTGGCACGATACCTATTTGTTTGAAACTCAAATTTAACGGAGTGCAGACTTAAACGGCAGTCGGACTCCAAAAAGCATTAAATTTTATTAACCGCTCAATTTTGATGAACTCCTCCTTTCTTCCTCCTTTTCACCGTCCCTACAACCAACCGCCGCCCCTATACAGCACCGAACCGCTCTCCCCACACAATCCGAATCTCCACCACCATCGGAACTGGCCCTGCTTCTCTGCTCCTCTCATTTCCTCTCTGTTACTCGCAGTTCTTCCGGACAACTGTCGGTGCCGCAGAGATGCCTATACAGCACCCTCCTTTTCTTATTCCCTCTATTCTCTTCTTCAGTTCTTCTCACGAATCTCCACCGCCGTCAGAGATGCCTCTGCAACCCAACTAGTTCTACTACCCGGTTTTGCACTAGTGTAAAAAGAAAAATTTGCAAGGCGCTCTACTTCTTATGGCTTCTGCACTGCTGCTTCTAAGTCTTCAACTCTTGTAAACTGGACTAACAACGTTGGTATCTTTGTGTTAGAACACTTGATTAACCTATCTGAATTTTGGGAGTTCTCAACTCTTGTAAGCTTCAGTTTAGCCATTAATTTTGGGAGAATTAGGCTCTTTCAATGGAAAATACATATCCATTAATTTTTACAGGAGAAAGAACCATATAAATAACCTTTTAACTATCCTCAATGCTCAAATACAAGGAAACTCATCTAAAACTAGTACAATACAAGTATGCATAAACATATGCGCATAGAAGATATTTGATTACCAAGACAAGACACTGGATCAACAATGACAATGGCGAAAAGCAAACACGGTTTCCTTTATTTAAGTTACCACCAGGAATGACCACGATACATCTACCACCATCACCCAGTTCTTTGCACACACCAACTAATACTAGACAAGGCATTCCTGCTTCCCATGAGTCATCTTAGTGTTGGTTCCTTGATTCCCATCAGCTGCTTTCTCTCCAGTGCTTTAGCGATGTTTTCATTTGATGAAGGAAGATTTGGCCCGACCTTATAGTTACGCAACATGTGGCAAAGGCAACAACTCAGCACAAAAGCACGCCTAAGGCGCGAGCACCAAGGGGAGAAACTAGCTGACCGAACTCCCCTACCAGCAGTCCAAACTCCCTACTAGGAGCCCGAACTAACCCTTCGGCCCCAAATCAGACAGTAATCCGAACTGCCCTGCATGTAACAGTTCGGGACATACCTCACCGAACTGGCCTGCCTTGTAACAGTTCGGAACACACCTCGCCGAACTGGCCTGCCTTATAACAGTTTAGGATACACCTCGCCGGACTGGCCTGCCTTAGCAGTTCGGGACACACCTCGCCGAACTGGCTTGCCCTATGGCAATACAGGACATACCTCCAAAATCAAGACTTCGCCTCGCTCACCACTCCACCACATCGCCCTTAGGACACCGAAACCAAACAAATCGTACTATGTCTGACACCGAGGAAGTCCGTACCCAAGGGCGGCGCACCTGATTGATTTGGGATCTGACGCTTGACGGCCGCACTCCAAACGGCCACCTACCACCGCCTCCTGACACCGCCATTTCCAGTTAGAGAGATGGTTCCGACAAAAGGCAGTGACGGTTCTGTCCCAACAGAAAGGACGACACCCGAACTGACAAATGCAAGGGTAATCATACCCGACCTGACAAGGACTTCGGAGCGAGTGCGCGAAGTGATTATAAAAGGCCCCCTACCCCCAACAACAAGGTATGTGAACTTTGCGCCATCTGGTCTATACTTTGCCTTTGAGAGTACTAACTTGAGTTTCGGAGTTATCTCATCGGGTTCTCCCCGGAGTTCCCTCATCTTTTCTGTTTTAGGCTCCCCGTCGCTTCAGTCAGAGGCAAAATTGTTGACAGCTAAGACCGGCCGGATTGCGCTCCATCACCATTTGCATCGACATTGCAAGCAATGTCTTCAAAAATCAGAGCTATCACCTCCTGGAACCTCCCTTCAGAGAGGGAGGCCTCTGCAAGGAGCCTCCAAGCGTTCTCCTCTGTGCTTCCTCATAGTTTTGTTTTCTTTTTAACACCATGTGGCCATTGATTTTCCACACATCCGAATTGACCTGAGTGTCAAGAAGCTCTGGGTTTACTTCCTCAAGTGCCTGCTTCTCCGCATAACACTGTAGCAGCAAAGCCAATCAGCACCCCATATGCGATGTGCCTAGATAAAAAGGCTCAAATGGTATAACCATAAACTGTAGTAGAGGACAGACAAAAAATGGTGCCAAAGTTTATTACCTAGGAAAATCCGTTTCCAGAATCAGAGATGAGGACATTGTAAGGATGTTGTCATCTTAAAGGCGGATACAAGATTCAGATACAACATTAGATAAATCAATTTGAGTATTGCTACCCTCAAACAATGAAGTAGAAACCTCTCTCATGACGTAGAATAATGAAGGAACCTTGCCGTCGCCGTCTCCAACGGTTGAGGGAGGAGAAGATGTTAGAGACAATTGAATGCAACTATTGAATGCAATAACAAGAGCTCAACAGAATGGACTGAATGACTTGCCATTTTATTGTAACTGTACTTGGTTTTTATAACCATTTACAAGTCTAATAGAAAGCGTAAAATCAGTACTCGTTAGCCTTATCTTAGCTATGTGATTATCAAAGCAATGGAATAGGTCAACTAATAATATCCCTAAAAACTAGGATTTATTGAAACAGAAAAACAAACTAAGTAAAACAAAAATCTGACTCCAAGCAACGACCTCTTCATGCCCTCCCTTAAACTAACTGCATATTGCAATTAGTTTACATCAATAGCTTCACACACTCCCATCATCTTTCTGAGTTTCTGAAATGCTTCTAACTTCAACTGCCTCGTCATCAGGTCAGCCACCTGCTCCTGAGTTCCACAGTGGATTAGTTCAATTTTACCATCTTTAGTAAGATCTCTCAAGAAATGAAACCGCACATCAATGTGCTTGCTCCTTCCGTGCATAACTGGATTTCTTGAAAGCTTGATCGTTGAACTATTGTCACACATGATAGTGGTGCAACTCTTCTGTTCATGACTCAACCTTTTTAACACTCTTCTCATCCATACTGCCTGGTAGGCACACACAGCAGCAGCCACAAATTCCGCCTCAATGGTTGACAACGTAACTATGGGTTCTTTTTTGGACAGCCATGATACTACACCTGAGCTTAAAATAAACACATAGCCAGACATGCTTTTACGATCTTCTATATCACCTGCATAGTCGCTATCCGTGAAAGCAAGCAGTTCTTCTTCTTCCTCTCCCTTCTTATACAAAATCCCATAGTTTGCATTGCCTTTCAAGTATCGCAAAATCCTTTTGGCAGCTTGTAAGTGAAGTTCAGTGGGTTTAGCCATGTACCTGCTAATCAAACTGACACTGAACATTATATCTGGACAAGTTGCCGTGAGGTACATCAAACTTCCCACCATTTGTTTGAAATACGTCTCATCCACTGTGACTCCATGATCATCTCTACCCATTTTGAAACCTGGCACAATCGGGCTGCTTACTGACTTGCTCTCAAACATCCCAAAACGTTTCAACACTTCAGTGGCATACCTCCTTTGACAGATGAAAATGCCATCTGGTCTCTGTAACACTTCAATGCCAAGAAAGAATCTCATCCTCCCCAAATCAGTCATGTCAAAAACTTTCATCATAGAATTCTTAAAATCAAACATCATATCCTCATCATCACTAGTGTAAATCAGATCATCCACATAAATACTTACTATCAGTATTTTACCTTACTGCTCCTATTGGCGAATAAAGTCTGCTCATTTGGACACTTCTGGAAGCCTTCACTAATGAAATGAGCTTCAATACGGCTAAATTAAGCTCGTGGAGCTTGTTTTAGACCGTACAAAGCTTTATGCAGCTTATACACCTTATGCTCACTCTCTTTTTTCTCATAGCCCTTTGGTTGCTCCACATACACGTCTTCACTGAATTCACCATGGAGAAATGCTGATTTTACATCCAACTGGTAAATCTTCCAACATTTTTGCGCTGCAAGTGCCACTATCATTCTCATTGTATCCATATGAGCTACTGGAGCAAATACTTCAGTGAAGTCTACCCCTTGTTGTTGAGAGTAATCCTTAGCTACCAACCGAGCCTTGTACTTGTCTACTTCTCCAAGTTCATTCAACTTCGTTTTATAAATCCATTTTACTCCAATGGTTTTGGCACTAGCTGGCAAGCCAGTAAGTTTCCAGGTCTGATTCTTTTCAAATAAGTTAATCTCTGAATCCATTGCCAATCTCCATTTTGAATTCTTCACTGCCTCTTCATAGTTGATGGGATCTGTAGAAGCAACAAGAGCCATATTGAGCTCAATTACTTCCTCGGATAGTCCCTCACCGCTGACATAATCTTCCATCCAAATAGGAGCCTATCTAACCCTTCTTTCTCTAACATTAGACCTTCCTGTGTTCACTGGATTAGATACAACTCTCTTGGCTGCATGATTTTCATCTCCCACAACTTCTTCTTCACTAGCAGCTTCAAGATTCTCATCACCTTCTGCTTCATGCTCATCATCTGTGTCATTCTTGTCATCACCCCACTCAAGATCTACCAACACTTGTTCCTCATAGATAGTGTCCCACTCCCACTATCTATTTTCCTCAAATACAACGTCTCTACTAGTCACCACCCTTTTTGCCATTGGATCATACAGCCTGTAGCCCTTCGACTCCTCACTAACTCCCAAAAGCACGCATTTTGAACTCTTGTTCTCTAGTTTAGTTCTCCTAGCGTCTGGCACATGAACATGTGCCACACACCCGAAGACTCTAAAATGTTTCACTGTGGGTTTTACACCGGACCATGCTTCTTCAGGAGTGATGTTCTTGACTGCCACTGTAGGACTTCTGTTTAGCACGTATATGGCCCAATTCACTGCCTCAGGCCAGAAGGTGTTGGGGATCTTCTTTTCTAAGAGCATTGAACGAACCATATTCATCATTGTTCGGTTCTTTCGCTCAGCTACTCCATTCTGTTGTGGAGTGTATGCATTGGTAAGCTGCCTTTTGATACCACACTGTCTACAAAACTCATTGAACTCCTCTGAGTTAAACTCACCCCCTCTGTCAGTGCGTAAACACTTGATATTCATTCCTGTCTCCTTCTCAACAAGTTTCTTAAAGCATTTAAATGAATTCAAAGCTTCTTATTTTTAAAATAAGAAGTAAACCCATGCTTTTCTACTAAAGTCATCAATAAAGCATAAAACATACCTCTTCTTGCTATTTGATGTGGGAGCCACTGGACCGCATATGTCTGCATGTATGAGCTGCAGTTTTTGGGTTTCCCTCCATGCACTCTTCTTAGGAATGGAGTTTCGGTGTTGCTTTTCCGTTCAAACAATCAATTTACACCACAATAGTAAAAGGAAGATGAGGCAGTCCACATACCATATTCTTGGTTTTCAAGGTATTGAGACCTTTATGGCTTAAATGGCCATATCTGCGATGCATTAAGTCAAAGAGATCTTGTGCACTTGTGTGAAAGCATGCCTCCTTCTTCTCTTGTGTATTGGCTAGCAAGATGAATATTCTATTTGCTGACATAACAGTTTGAATAATTAGACCTCTACCTGGATGATAGATTTTACACATTCCGCCATGAATGAGAATGGCTAGCCCCTTTTCCTACAACTGTCCCATACTCAGAAGGTTATTCTTCAACTCTGGCACATAGAAGACTTCTGTGGTGACATGGTTGAGACCATTCAACTGTAGTCTGACATTTCCTCTTCCTTTTACTGTCATCCTGGAATTATTCCCGAGTTTTACTTGCTGCCTGAAACTTTCATCTAATTCACTGAACATCAAAGAATCTCCACACATGATTTGAGCAGCCCGAATCTAAAAACCATACATCATCATGTTTTCCTTCATGCCTTTCTACGTAAGCCATCAACAACATTTCCTCATGCTTATCCGACTCGGCATAATTGGCCTCCTTGTCCCATGTAGGACACTCATACTTAAAATGACCGAGTTGATGACATCGGTAGCATTCCACTGTGGCTTTATTGAAGGCATGACGCCCTCTGCCTCTTCCCCTTCCTCTATAGCTGTTTCTGCCATGTCCTCTTGCTCCAACTCCCTCATCTGTGGTCACCTTTAGAGTTTTCTCCTCTCCATTGTTCTTGTGAAACTTTTGTTCATGTACAATTAATGATCTTTGTAGTTCATCGATGGTGAGTGTGTCAGTGTCCTTAGATTCCTTGATAGAACAAACAATATAGTTAAATTTGTCTATCAAGGACCTAAGAATCTTCTCTACAATGGTGACATCATGCATTTGCTCCCCATGAAATCTCATTTTATTACTTACCGACATAACTCTACCAAAATATTCAGTAACACATTCACCTAACTTCATTTCGAGAGTCTCGAATTCCCTCCTCAAAGCTTGAAGGACTTACCGTGTCACTCTAGCATTCCCTTCGTACTTCCTTTTCATCGAATCCCATATTTGTTTCGATGTGTCCTTCTGTAGGATAGTCTCAAGAATTGTTCTGTCTATTGCCTGAAACAAATAATTCTTGACATTCATATCCTTTAACTTCATCTCTTCGAGCCTCTTCTGTTGCGCTTCTGTCACAGCTTCACCTACTTGTGGTTCTTCATATCTTGTCTCGACCAAGTTCCGGTATTCCTTGGATCTTAAGAAGTTTTCCATGAGCATGATCCAATGGTCATAATGACCATCAAAACGTGGAATGGCTGGTTGGATGAAAGAACCTTCTCTTGTATTCAACATCTCTCTCAAACTTTCCTGTATTTACAAGTCAATCAAAAGATTGCAGCTTTCCTCTCTCAGGCCCAATGTGGCTCTGATACCACTATGTTAGAGACAATTGAATACAATAACAAGAGCTCAACAGAATGGACTGAATGACTTGCCATTTTATTGAAACTGTACTTGGTTTTTATAACCATTTACAAGTCTAACAGAAAGCATAAAATCAGTACTCGTTAGACTTATCTTAACTACGTGATTATCAAAGCAATGGAATAGGTCAACTAATAATATCCTTAAAAACTAAGATTTATTGAAACAGAAAAATAGACTAAGTAAAACAAAAATCTGACTCTAAGCAACGACCTCTTCAAAAGAGAAGAGAAGAAATGAAAAAATTGCAGCGGCGAGGGTTGCAGAGGCATCTTCGACGGCGGTAGAGATTCATTGTGTGTCGATGAGAGTGAAGAGGTGGTGGGGACTGGGGAGGGACCGAGGAAGAGAAGAGAATAGAAAGGAAATTAAAAAAAGCGGGTAAATTGAATTTGATAATTTTTTGGAGTCCAGACTGTCGTTAAGTCTGGATTCCGTCAGTTTCAAACAAAAGAGGGAGAGGGTGGTGTGTTCGGTTCTTATTGGGAGAGGGACAGAAATTTTTTCTATCCCCAGGGGACAGACGATCCGAACTCCAAATTTCCTACTCACAATACACTACACCAGCGCCCTCTACATTTAAGGACTACCACGTGTTTACATGCAAGTATGTATTCATGAAAAATGATGCTTAGAGTGAATTAACAAACTAGCATATTGGGGAAATGTGTACGAATCCTCCATGTCTCTATACGCCTGGAAATCTTGGGTCATTGGTGTTTTTTTTTTGTTTTGGTTTCTCTAAAAACTCTACAAGCCAGAAGCCTTGGATGCTCCTAAGTTCTGGATTGGAAAGTGCACTCATCAAAGCTCGATGTTGCCTTCGTCTTTTTATAGGATTGGTTATGTTCCTCTTCTTTTTTCATCGGCAAAGCTTGAAAGGCTCAAATCCATTTTCGGAGCTATAATGGAAAGTGGAAACCCTAGAACCATGGTCTGCTCTCCTGGCAATAACTGAAGTTTTGAGAATCTCTGAGCTCCATCAACGTCTCCTTCAACTCGCTCAAAATCTTGCTTTGCATTTTAAAGGTAATCCCATGGATTAGAGACACACAGAACACAGTCTCTCCCTTAGTCAGTCAGCTCTATGCTTTGATAATTTCTGTTATGATATTTGTTAATTAGGGCTTGAAATTACAGAGTATGTACATACGCAAATAGGTGGCTAAAACGAAAGATATCAAATATATATTGGTAGTCAAAGAAAACAGGGATACAAATAATAACAAGTGGGCTTGAAGTTAGAATAAAACCTAAATTCATGATGATCTTCAAATCAGATCTAGGACAATGGTTCAATGGAATAAGTGAAATAAAGCAGAGTAGATGCATCTCTGACAAGCCAGAACATAACACGTTTTCATCTATTATTGAATCTGAAACAAAAAGAAAGAGTTGGTTTTAAAAAAATAAATGTTGAATGAACAAGGAAACACAGAATATAGAGAGACCGTCAAAGTCAACAAATCAAATGGGACGTGGGTGAAACGGCTCTGTAATTAAGGATTAAGATGATGTTATGTTTGAGTGAGTTGCTATTGTTGCTAATCTTGGAGTGTAAACACCGTTAAGGCTTGGATCTGTGCTTATTTTATTTTATTTTTTATTATAAGAGAATAAGAGAAATATGCAGTGTTTTAAAAGTAAGAAGCACAACTAAATTGCAAGAGGCTCCTAGAACATGAAGCACAAGGTGAGGTGGACATCTGAACGAAATGAGGCTACTTTTAAAGAAAAACAATCAAAAGATAGACTTAATATACAAGAATGTATATTAGGAAGCCGTACTTTCCAAGCTGGGATCAGAGATTTGATTAGATTTTACAGCTTCCCTTATCTTGTCTAAGGGAATTCAGCATAGATAGAGAGAGAAGATTTGGGATAGCTTTGTTGTTTTAGTAGAAAAGGGAAGAAGGAAATTAGGAGTGAGGGAGAGGGCCCATAAGTGGTCATGTGGGGTGTAAAGCACGAGGGAGTGCATTGTTTTCTTTCCATTTTGAAAATTTTGCCACTGCAAGGTTTGTCATAACTAGTTTAGAGTTACTTGTTTGAAATGTTATTTTATCAAGGTAATCATGGGTTATGGATCTGATCAGAACTTTGGTAGATTGTGAAATTGGTAAAAATAGAAAAGCATTGTTGTTTTAAGAAGGAATTGTGAAGTGGGTGCTCCCAATAGAGTTGAGCCTTCTGCAACTCAGAAGTAGGAGATATGTTAGCTTCTGATGAGTCCTCTAAGACCTTTGCTAGTCAATGTATTGTCTAATGAGGAGTCTGTTCTGGTGGATATTTTTGAAGTGTTATTGATTCTATAAGATATAATGAGATTTTGCACTGCTACCATGAAGATTATAGGTTTTGGAACTAATTTATGCCATAATAGTTAATTCTACCCCCTGTTTGATGTTGATGATGTCAATAGTAGATTCCTTTAAGTTGGTATGGGTTTAGAGTGGATCTTTCTTTCAAAAATTCATAGTTGACAATGTTAAAATGGATACTGGTTTAGGCCTTGGCCTTTTGGTATTTTCAATTTTCAAGAGTGTTTGATATCTTAGGAGGAACTCAGGAGATCAACTATCATTTCTCCATAGTCAGATGACCTTTTTCTGCATTTTTTGTCCCCTCCTCCCAAAACTTAAACCTTTGATATCATACACTCAATATGAGTAGGAGCCTTATTATTATTTTTTGAAATAAGTTAACTGATTTCATTAAAGGAAAGAGAGGTACACAAGAGGGTTTACAAATACAAAGCAGGGGCCAGACCCCTGAGAATTACACAGGAGGAAAAATATCACAGTACAAGTCTCCAGAATGACTCCTAATTTTGCTAGACCATCTGCAATGGCATTTAGCTCCCTTGGGATCCAGTATAGAGAAACATTCATATGAGCCAATAGGTCCCTTGCCTCTGTTAAGAAGTGACTAAGTCTCCAAGGTCCAGCCTCCTGTTGTTCCAACCATCTTATGGTATTTGTCGAGTCACCTTCAATGGAGAAGTTCTGAATACCCAGTTTACTGGCCAGGCGACTCCCTGTGAGAGCTGCTAACACTTCTGTCTTTGCGGAGTCAGCTATCCCAATCGGTCCACTGTATACCCAATAGGTGAGTCTATTCTCATCTCTTAGGATTCCCCCTATACCGGCAGCTCTAGGGTTACCAAAAGCACTTCCGTCAAAGCTAAGAGTCCAAGTTCCTTCCCTTCTTACTGAGGGAACTCTGGGGGTAGGTGGGATAGGAGGGGAGGAAACCAGGAAGCTATACACATTTCTGTTAAGGTCATTAACATTGATTCCTGTGAACTCCTCTGAGCTGAAAGCCCACAAATTGCAGTAATGAGTGATGTGGTTGATCAGCTCACCCTTAGCTTTTGTCCTATTTTCAAACAGCCGATTGTTCCTTTCCTCCCAAATTCCCCAAAGAACAGCATGAAGTACTATCAACCAGTAAGTCTTACCTCCCTTGCTCAGACCTCTTCCTTGCCACTGTGAAACCTGTTCCTGAAGGTGCTTAGGAGCCACCCAACTAAAGCCAACTAACTGTAGGAAGAAGTTCCAGATGTTGCTGGCTACCTGGCAATGTATGAAGAGGTGGTCAGTTGTCTCTCCGTCACGTAAGCAGAGAGTACAGACGCGACGGGAGATAAAAAGCCTTCCAAGGTTTTTCTTCTGCAATAGCTCACAAGTGTTCACTCGCTGTAGACAAGCCTCCCAAACAAAGAAACTCACTCTTGAGGGAACAAACTTGCACCAGATCTTCTTGAAATGGAAGTCACTGTCTCGGTTTCCTGCAACCAGAGCCTCGAAGAAAGACTTGGACGAGAACTCACCTCGAAGGTGGGGTTTCCAGACTCGGGAGTCTTATGAGTTTGGGGAAATGTAGACTTCACTAAGAGAGAGAAGGAGGTCAGTAAGCTCACTAATCTCCGGTTTCCTTAAGGGTTTTATGGGGTTCAAGTTTATGTTGCTTTCATTGGGAGTATTGGGGAGGCACTGGGAGATGGTTGCACCTTTGTTTAGGCTAAGGTTGTAGAGCCTGGGATAAGATTCTGCTAATGTGGAGTTGCTCCACCACAGATCCATCCAAAACTTTATTCTTGTTCCATTACCCACCCTGTATCTAATGAAAGAAAGGAGGTTGTGAATGGAAGAGATACCTTTCCAGGGATTTGAGGAAGCTGATTGGTTTGAGCGAAAATTGCAGTCCCAACCATTTACATTTAACCCATACTTGCTGGTGATGATAGCTGCCCAAAGGGAGCTTGATTCAATGCGGAATCTCCACAACCATTTTCCAAGGAGGGCATTATTCTTCTCTTTTAGGTGCCCAATTCCTAGCCCTCCAGCCTCTTTTGGTTTACAGACCTGACTCCAATTTACTAGACGCCCTTTTTTAACACCTCCGCCTTCCCAAAGGAAATCTCTTTGAAGCTTTTCGATCTGTGATATGATTTTAGCAGGGATCTGAAACACTGAAAGGAAATAGACGGGCATGTTTGCAAGGGAAGCCTTAATGAGGGTAATTCTACCCCGTTTTGAGAGATAGCAGCTTTTCCAAGTAGCCAACTTCTTTTCACATTTTTCCATCACTGGCTCCCAAAAACTTGGATTTTTTTGGATTCCCTCCTAGTGGCATGCCCAAATAAGAAAGGGGGAGATTTTCCACTCAGCAATTCAGAGTCTCCTTGAAATTTTCCAGTAGGGAACCTTCAATTTGGTTTATAGATGCTAAGCTACTCTTCGAGTAATTTACCTTAGCCCCGATACTAATTCAAAACACTGAAGCACTCTTTTCACATTTAAGATATTCTCTGAATTGGCTTCCAGGAACAGGATGACATCGTCAGCAAAGGAGATGGGAAACGTTTATGGCATCTCTTCCTACCTCGAAACCTTTGATTAAGTTAAGGCTTTTGGCTTTCTTCATAAGCTAGCTGAAGACATCCATTACCATTGTGAAGAGGAACGGAGAGAGAGGGCAGCCCTGACATAGACCCCTACTGGCTTTAAAGTAACCTTTGGGCTCTCCATTAATCATGATCGAGAACCAGGTTGAACTTATACATTCTTTCATCCACTACAGCCATTTCGTTCCAAAACCCCTCAAATTTAGAACTTAGAGAAGGCAGTCCCAATCTACTTTACCATAAGCTTTTTCAAGATCTAGCTTCACAAGAAGGCCCGTCCTTCCACTCTTCCTTCTATCTTCTACAACTTCATTTGCAATTAGGATGCTATCTACGATTTGTCTTCCTTTCACAAACGCAAACTGATTTTGAGAAACCAACTCTTTTAAGACTTCTCTAAGTCTTTTTGCCAACACCTTTGCCATAATTTTATACACACTCCCTACAAGACTTATTGGTCTGTAGTCTTTCACTTCCAAGACACCATTTTTCTTTGGGATGAGGCAAATAAAAGTGGAATTAATTCCTTTGTTTACAATCCCAGTGGAGTGGAATTCTTTAAAGACCTCCAGAAGATCCACTCTTACAACTTCTCAATAGATCTAAAAGAAGAAGATCGGGAAACCATCGGGCCCAGGGGCTCTATCTCTGTCCATATCGAAGATTGCTTCTCTTATTTCTTGCTCTTCAAAATCCCTTTCAAGCCAAATTCTCTTGTCTTCTGCTAGAGTTGGCCCTTCCCAATTTCTTAAATTAAACTTCCTAGCACTTTCCTTAGAGTAAAGAGTTTTGAAGTGGTTTAGAAATGCCTCAGTGATTTCTTCTGCATCTTCCACCTCCCTCTGGTCCACCTTACTTTTTGAGATGAGATTCTTTTTATGCCCACCTGATGCATAGTTGTGGAAGAATTTTGAGTTGTTATCTCCTTCCTTTAACCATTTGACCCTTGACCTTTGACTCCAAAAGATTTCTTCTTTCTTGATTACCTTTTCCCAAGAATTCCTTAAACCATTTCTCCTACTCCTTCCTTCTCCGTCCAGAACTCCTAATTGTTCCTTTTTGTCTAAATCTTCCAACTCCATGAGGATGGCATTTTCCCAAGCTGAAATTACATTTTTTCCTTTTTGTCTAAATCCCCTAGGACTTTAGTTTTCTTTTCAGGAATTTCAGCTTTTGCAACAGTCTGTACCCAGCCCAGCCTTCAACTTTACATTCCTTCCACCATAAAGCTACATATTTTAGGAAGTCTTTGTGAAGAGTCCACATTTTCTCCGGTCTAAATGGGTGTTTACCTTTCAAGACCAGGTCTGTTTTCATGACTAAAGGCCGGTGGTCTGAAGTGCAGGGAGGTCTGATTTCTTGGAGGAGATTTGGGAACTTTTCTGCCCAATCTGAAGATACTAGGAACCTATCTAGTCTGCAACTTGTCGGGTTCTCTTGTAGGTTTGACCAAGTAAACTGACCATTATGGAGATGAAGGTCGCAAAGATTGTGTCTCGAGATAAAACTGGAGAATTCTCTCATGCTCCTGGTTGTTGTTCTTCTGTTGGAGTTTTCTTGAGAAAACCTTGTTACATTAAAGTTGCCTCCTAGGACCCAAGGGATTTCATCAAACTCATGTAGGGCATCCAATTCTTCCCAAAGTCTTTGTTTGTCTGAAGGAGCATTTGTTGCTCAGGGAATCCCCTTTGAAACACCACGAGTTCCCCAAATTGCTCTCAGTAGCTTCCTATACACTTCTTTTTTTGTTTCTTGGAGGATGACTATGTCTGGTTTTTCTCTTCTTAGAGTTTCTTTTACCAAACTTCTTTTTAGTTGGCCTCCCAACCCTCTAACGTTCCAACTTAATAATTTCATTAAGCTCCAATCGCTGATTTTCCCTTGTCCGCCCTAGACCCTATTGTTTTTTGATCTGTCAATCCCTATTGAACTCTCCTTAGCTCCATTTTAGAGCTCTTCTTACCACTTTTCATAATCTCGGCTTTCTGGACTCCTTATTCCCCCTTTTTTGGAGCCTGATTGAGTGAAGTTCCATTCTCTTTATTTATCCCCAGTTTTCCAGCCGTCTCAGTAACTTCTCTTTCCGGATTATCATCCCTTCTGTGTCTATCCAAACTATGATGCCCTTCGTCAAGCTTTTCATGGTAGCTTGGGTTAATGCTCGGTTGGGATAGATTTCCATTCAAACCTGGAAGACAAAGAGGGGAAGTAAGGTGAGATCCAAGATTAGGAGAAGACAAAGAACAGATTACAGGCAAAGGAGAGGAGGGAGAAGGGGAAACTTTGGTGTAGGAGCTTGAGCCTTGTCTTCCATCTCTTTCTAGGCTTGCTAGTTCACAGTTTATTCCGTACTCGGGATGTACAAGAAGTGTTTGTTCGATTATTTCCACACTTCCCCATGCTTCGTTTCCAGAGAAAAGATCCTTTGCCCTTAAGAACGCCACCTCCCTGGGGTCTGGTTCGGTCTCTGTTGCATAAGAGCTTGACTCTTCTGCTGATTCGGAGTTGTCTGCCTCGAAGAAAGAGGATGAGCTTGAATTGTCTAGTGATGAAGGAGGCCTGTAAATTTTCCTGTTACGTCTTCCCGAACTTGGAGGAGTTTCGGGCATTGGCTCGATTAGAGAATTTGGGTCTCAGGTAGGGCTTGGGCCGAGTGGGACTTCCTTCGAGTCTGTCGAGTGTCTTTAGAAGAGTTTCGGCCCAAAACTTGAAACTGAATTGGGTCCCTTAACATGTGAGAACTGTTTGAGGGCCGGCCCATTTCCTGAAGATATTTTGAAATTTGAATGTGGTTATCGAGAGATGCTTGGCCCGCCTTACTTTTTCGGCTCCTCTTTTTAAGGGGCCTAATGGTATTTCATTTGGGTAACAAATGAGGTTTCTCCAAAAGGTCTTTCTCTGACGATTTCCTTCCTTCAGATTTACGAAAGCTTCCAGAAAAAGCTCTTGAACCTGCAGAAGCTTCAGGTCCTATTTTGGGGAGAGGGAGGTGAGTTGACTCAGCGGGTTGAGAAGGAGACTCATTCGTCTTCTCCACTTCAACGGAAAGGTACAACCAGATGCCTCACTCTAACAGAGGTATGGAGCAGGAGATCGCGTGAACACGACGACTCCTAACCCTTATGCGAGTGAAACTCAAGGCAGAGTGGTCTTTCGCTTTTTCTGTCGATCTCCTCTAAGCCGCCGCACAAGCTTCTGATCAGGGTGAAGAGCTCTTCAGTCCAGAGGTGATAGGGCAGACCATGAATTTTTAGCCCGTTGAAGAGTAGAAAATCTGGAGAGGTGTTGGTCATAGGAACCCACCAATCTAGGAAAATCAGTTTTCCATACAGCTGGATTTTCTTTAGGTTGACCCACCTTAGCACTAGCTCCTCAGAAGGAGCAAACCCCACCACTCTAACAACATCAATTGGGTGGAGACTTACTAGCTCCTGAGAGTGAAGGTTAGCTGAGAGTCCTAGTTCCGCTTCCCTCCATGAAAGTGCTTCATGTTTGGTGCAAACAAAAGCTTGCTTCCACAGACCAAAGGGTTTTTCTTGGTGGACCACCGATATGAAAGCAGACCCTCCTGCCTTTACAACTTTGCTTTTTTTTTTTTGTCTCAAGCTGAGGGAAGAGTCTTACAGAGAGGTCGAGGGGTGGGGTTTTCTCTTGGGGGGGGGGGGGGGAGGATGTTCAGAACACTCTCAAACCTCTTCCAGCCCCCGCTAAAAGGCTTTTCAGGTAAGCATATATTTTTCCACTTGTAATTTTTTTCCAAACTACTCAAGCGGATGAACCTGCCCCATTTGTTCTCTTGGGTTTGAATGATGAGGATCCTGCCCTGTTCAGTTCAGTGTTTACCTTTTAGGTGTCGATTCGGGTTCCTAATAGCCTTTTGGATGAAGTTTCTCCATCACTTCACTTCGTCGAGAGTTAGGGTCCTCTGCTTCTTTCCGTTACCTCTATCAGATCTTGTCCCTCTGTTTGAGTTCCCAGGTCCAACGTCTTCACACCAATCACTACTGTTCTCCAATGTATTTTTATCCATGGTTGTGAATGTCGCCGGATACCAGTGTTTACAGTCGCCGGTCACGGAAGAACATGTCTTCTCCTTTTCTCTTCTCTTCTCCTTTCTCTTAGTTTAAAAGTGTACTTGCACTTCTAAGCTTCATTCTTCCTGTGGAGGAAGGTGATTGAGGAGACATATATGCCATTTATCTTTGTTACCAAGATTGCACCAGTGCTCAAGCCTGTGCTCTGGACCTCTTTTCATTCCTCTATTTGATCTGGAGTTCTCTTCTGCACAGATCTGTCTCTTCCCAATAGTAGTTAAGTGGCATGGCTTCTAGGGGTGAATTAGGGAATGATCAGAACTCATAACTAATGGGTTTTTGTAGCCTACTTCCTGTACCTCCATGCAATTTCCAACTTTCTCTTCAGCTAACTACTTCAATTTCCAACTTTCGTAGCTCACAGATGTCTAGATTTTAAACAACCACTTCAATTCATTAAATTAAACCCTTGTTCAAACTGTTGACTCATTAAATCTGAATGTCGATTCAATTTGGTTAGTTTCTTATAACATGTCATCCATGAATATCCCTCGTTAGAGTAGGAAAACTAACATGGTAACTCAATGCAAATGCCCAAAAATGAAGAGAATTTTGGAAGCAAAGTAATCAAGTCGTGTGCCAAAGGAGGGCATTAACAAAAATTAATAGAGTTTTGGTTTCCAAATCTTAGTTGTTTTTTGGAAATATATTGAATATTATACGAATCTCCCTCTCTATATTTCAGAAGACATGATTAGAGAATTAGTGTTCTTGAATCTTACTTTTATGGAAGATTTTTTCCGAAGGATTAAATGAAAATTAAATCTTAGCTGTCTTCCCTCTTTGGTCATTATTGATTTTTGCATCAAAAGAAGGGTCATCCTAATGATACATGTTGCTGCCTTTCTTTTCCTTCTATTATTTTTAAAGGAAAATTCTCAATCAGTACCTAAACTTTTAAAATGTGACAATCTAGTATTTGACGTTAACCAGTCCATTAATCAGCCATTAAGTGACGTTTGAAAAGTCAAAAATGCCTTAAGAATGCAATCTAATTCTCTTTATCAACCATCCAAATATTGATAATAAAATGAATAGTCCCAAATTTTAGATTCTTCTAAACAATCACCAACATTTTTGAATAGAAGAATCTAAGATTTGGGACCGACAAGTTTTTTGTCAATGTTTGGATGGTTCATAAAGAGAATTAGATACCATCCGAAGGGTATTTTTGACTTTTCAAATACCACTTAATAGTTGATTAATTGGACTAGTTAAAGGCAGGTACTGGATTGTTACATTTTGAAAGCTTGGGTACTAGATTGTCGCATTTTAAAGTTTGCGGACCAAATTGTCACTTGAACCAAAATACAGGGTATTGATCGGGAATTTTCCCTATTTTTAAAGGGAGGAACCTTATTATGACATTTTAGGTTAGTCAATTGACCTAGGGGTCAAACTGCTGACCTGTGGCCATAACTTTTTTGGGTTGTTGAACTGTTTATGTATCTTAAAATTAATTACATCAACTAGCATATCCTGGTAATTTCTTAATTAGAGTTTTGGATTTTCATGCTAAGTCAATGATCACTAGACAATACCCTTGTTTGATCGCAATACCATAAGCATGTTTACTTGGTCTTGGACACGTGAGTTGGGGCACTGGGTACCAGATTGGAAACTTGCATCATAAAAGGATGCCTTGTACGTTATAAATAACTTGAAATTAGAGCAGTTTGGTGGTAAATAGAAACCCAGTTTCAGACACTCAGCCAAGTATCTTTTTCGAGTACCTAAGGCTGTGTTTGGAAACGATGCAAATGGAGTGCAAATCTCGGTTTAGGGTAAATTTACACTCTGCTTCACTTTTGCTTGTGTTTGACAAATTACATTTGTGCATTGACAAATGACAGACCAATGCATATTTACCGTGATAATAAGATGTAAAAGTATATCAATAAAAAAGACGTAAATTTGCATTTAAGTGGGTTTTTGATAAAAAAAAAAAAAAAAAACATGATTTATTGGAATTCATGCTTCCATCCATAAAAGGTAAATTTGTCAATGAAAAACTAATTCAATTTTGCAATTTATATGAATTGTTTTTCATTCTACATATCTGCATTTACACTTATTTGCATCGTTTCCAAACCCAGCTTAAGGTTCAGTTTGAAAGGAGTACAAATACAAATATGTACATTTATAAATACATATGAAATAATACAAAATACAGGATTTTGCATTCTACACATTTGAATTTGTACTCCTTCCAAACTGAGCCTAAAATTGAATCTGAACATGAGTCATTATGAGAAAAGTGCAGTGGGAATTTCAAAATCGAAAATAAGTTGAAGTGGTATCGTGTAGAACTTTCCTTGTATGACAACAAAGGCATTGACGATTACTATTTTTACTGTTCTCATAGCTGCAAATATTCCCCTTTGCATGCCATCGATCAACAGGTGGGATTTGCAGGATAGCTTAGCGAGAATACCCTCATGATGGCCATCCATGCAAATATTTTTACCTAATCCAACAAGAAGTCAAGAACAATATTCTTGCGCTGAGATCTTTTCCCGATAGTTTCACTATTCACATAAGGGTAACCTCTCCCTCTGCAGCATTTCTTTGCTTCATTTATATGAATCAGAATGAAATTACCACCTTTCATAAAAGAAATCAGGTGTTATATTATCGAAGGTAGAGTTTCTTTCGGCCCTCGACTCTTTTCTGCAGACCAGTAAAGCGAGAAAATATAACCAGAGTAGAGAGATTCACCTCATTGAGCAGGAGACCCATAGATCAAATCATGAGGCCTATAAAATAATTCCACTGCTGTCATCAAGCTTGAAGGATGATGAGATGGCATTTACAGAATTCTGACATGAAAATATCAAGCCGTACAATGGTGCAAGTGGACTGCACTCTGCAGTCGAAGAAATAGAAGAATTCCTGGATGGCTCGACCCCGTGGTACAGAAATTGAGCTGGTTCTAATTCCCAAAAAAGAATGATAATCCCTCGTTACATTACTTTCGAGTTTCAACAGATTACATTTGGGATGAATTAGAAATGCGCTTAAACCTGTAGTCCTAGCAGAGTTGCAGTTCAGTTCCCTTATTGTTCGTTCTCGTTAAACTCCTAGTACTAAGCTATAAATTAAAAACACGTGGAAGTGGAAACACCCAAAAGCAGAAGTTGGACGTTACAAAAGGGAGTTCGATTCAAAGGGCTGCCTTGGCACTGAATCACCATATCTAATATAATCAGTAGTTTAAGCGCCTCATAGCTTCCTACGGTCCTACCCCAAATAAATTAAACTCTATTGGTGGATAATATTCTTTCATTATGGGATCAGTTGTAATGTTCTTGGTTCTTCCTTGTGGTTCAGTGGCGACATTAGTTCCAGTTTCTAATGGCGGAAAAGGATGAACCGTCCGTTCAGTACCTATTCCCTTGTACCTGCAGTCATGGAAGGCGATGAAACCACACCATCAGACTTTGGTGGTAAAAATAGCTGGTTATAAATCTTATGATAAATGGTGTGAAGTTAAATTGGGAAAAGGCGACCTAAAACCGCTATCTGGATCTGGAGATCATTTTACAAAATTATAAACATGGAATGGAATGGAAGTATCATCTTGCTCTTGGGATCTGTGATATTGGAAGGAACGGGCAATTGGTACTCACCTCATATCCAACAAAAGATCTGCAGTAGTTGGTATTTGTGAGAACTGTACTGGTAGAACCACATTCGCTTTCCTTGAGAGACACTGTGGACCTATCAAGCTTAATTGACCATGGGTATTGGTATCCATGAATGGTAGACCCCACATGGGAAGATGAACGCTGCATACGAATGCTCCTTGGGATATTCCTTCCTTCCATGGATGCTCTCCGTCTGCTGGGTTGTCTCTCGTAGGAATCAGGTCGTTGTTTAGGTGCACTCTGCGACCGGACTTTTGCCTTGGAAGATTCCGTATTGGCCATGTAATGTGGAAAGAATGGGTAGTCATTGGACACAGAATCTGCGTACTCTGACCGTGGAAAGGCAAAAGGGGCCATTGTTGGGTCTGGTTTGGCCACAGCCGAGTAGCATTGGGGACTGCTCTGTGTTGTGAGGAAAGAATACTCCTCAAAATGCCCACTGCAGACTCTTGGGCTCATATCGGTCAAGGCTGATGGAGCCGGTGACATCTGGAGTTGATGTTCTTGCTTTGTGTTTGCACGGTTTCCAGCATAATATATTGAAAACCTTTGATCTGCCCGTTCAATTTGCGGGTGGTTGGAATAGCCATTCCTGCTCTTTGAACTTGCCCTCGATTCACCAATATCCATCTCCACAATCTTAATGTTCTCTATTCCTCTATCCATCTCCTACAAATGCATAAAAAGGCCAGATTGCACATCAGATGTCAAAATTGACCCACCAATTTTTTTCTTTGAAACTGCTGTAAGCCTGTAACCATTTCCTCTCTTCAAAGAAAACCAAACTAATATTTTCCATTTCCAATACATGAGAGAGCATATGGCTTAGCTTTTTAATCTAACAAATTCATGGATGCAGAGCAGTTAAATTTGCTATAGATTTGAAATACTGGAGGAAATGATATTCACATTGTATGCTTGTCTGAACCGGTTGTCCTGTAAGGATTTTCTGGGAGTGAATTGTCTTTGAGGGGTAGATTGTGCTTCCTCAGCCATCCGGATCCTCTGGGCCCTAGCTCTGGCCTGAACTGTCACCAATGCCTGCATGCACCGGAGAGTAGCAGTGGCCTGTTTCCTCACCAAGTGCCCCCTCACCAACGCCTGCAACTTCACCAATCCTTTCAATGCACGTAATGCTTTTCTTGCCTGTAATCAATGTATCGTTGTCAACTGTTAATTCATATTTTTGTCACTAATTTTTTCTTCATATAGGTTCTTTTCACCAAATCTGAATTCGGTATTCATATTTTAGGAACAAAAAGCATGTAAATAGGAGAGAGGGTTCTCATCAATCAGCAAAACAGACGGAAATGGTGTTTCTTTGGGGAGTAAGGGGAATTGGAATTTCAGATGAATTCATACCAGGTAGGAACGGAAGACAGCTTGAATCTTGATGGCGGCAGCCTCTTCAACCGCACTGGGCCTTGTGGCAGCAGCTGTGAGGCGAATCACAGCAGCAGCAACCTGTGCAGCTGCGACTGCTGCATCAGCAGCAGCAGCTGTAGCGGCCGCCACAGCCATGGCATGCTTCTTTTGCTCATTCTCAGATTCAAGAATGGCCTGTACCGCTGGCGTGGCGGCAGCAGCCGAGTCTGTGGAATTCCAATCCTTGGGAGCTGCAGCTGTGGCTGCTGGTCTCCTGAAACTCCATCTGCGTTTCTCTTTTGGTGTACTAGGAGGAATTGAAATTGGCGTGGTTGGATTCTCAGTAGGAAGTGATGAAGGCTTCTTGGTACTAGCCTTTTCCTTCTCTTTCTCTCTTTCTCTTTCCTTCTCCTTGTCTTTCTTCCCCGTTAAGAAGCTTCTGATCCATTTGCTAGTCTTCCCCATCTCTGTCAACCCTTCTAGGAAGCCATTGTAGCAGATATAACCAGATGATATATAGTATACATCTATCTGACACACAAACACACACTCTCTCTCTCTCTACAACTCACTCACTCGGTTGCTCACTCTTTGATTACTGTTTTAAGTTGTGATAATGTTGTCATCAAAGAGTCTTTCTTTCGCTGTTTTCACTTACCCATCCTGTTTGTGATCGACTCAGCTGGAGATCTGGTCTCATCAGTTGTTTTGTTAACTGCAAGGCCTGCAGAAGAAGGGAAAAAAAGGAAATGAAAATTTTTCTCCTTGGATGAAGCCACTTGCCACTCTGTGTGTTTAGGTTTTAAGTGGCAAAGATTCCCTTAAGGCCGTTACTGCCTCACTGGGGAGCTGTGTGAACTACCAATTTTAGCCTCGGAAAGATGTAGAGATGAAGGACAGGTTTGGTAAATTGGACATGGCACTGTCGGCTAATGGGGGTTGGAAATGGGAAGGGAGTCAGAGATCATGTGAAATAGGGTGGTGCAGCATGCTGAATCCGTGTAAAATACTCCTGCCAGGGTGAAGACTGAAGAGAAACGCCCGTCCAAATGGGGTCACTCGATCGGATCGGACTCATTCATGGATATTGGGCAATAATAAAATATAGAATTTAAGATTGAAATTTGGAAGTTGGAAGTTGGGAACTTGGGTTGGATCTCCACTTCCGGCCTTGGCCAGTTGGCCTTCCCTTCTGGGTGGGCCCAGCCCCACAATAGTCTAGGGGTGCGCACGTGGTTATCCTACACTTGGTGGTTTAGTTAAGACTTAAGAACCAAGGTCCCCATATGATATCCCAAGGGACCTTGGTTCATTATTCTAAGGACGACGAAAGTCACTTCACCCACCCTAGTTAAGAACTTGAAAAATTCCCCTGAGACAGAGACACTACACGTTCAGGCGTTCAGCAGCTTTGGATGAGTATTGAGCGGTCGGTGTAGAGACAGGTTAGCCAACGATGCAAAGTTCATTCAATATCAACACGCCTTCAATCGCTGGGCTGCTGGGTAGGCCCAGCCCTTAGCCCCTTCGGACGTGGATGGATATTATTCTGGCTGGCCTCCTCCTGAATCCTGGGTCCTGGGTCCTGGCCTAGCGCTTGTCATGCTTAATAAAAACAAATGGTAGAGAAAACTTTCACAAAATGTCAAAATTACAAGGACGAGGAGGTACCACCAGAGACGGAGCCTTCAAAGAAGACCGGTGCGGTTGGTCCCACCATTTGTATATGTTTCAATCAGGCAGATTTTACACGCCAAAAGCTCAACCGTCCTTCCTGCTGGTTTCCAACTCTGGAGGCTTTTTTCTTTAGGAAAGGAAAGAGAAAAGGAAAAGCCAAATTATTTACAGCAGGTGATGAGTCTGAGTCAAGAATCATCCACTTACCCAGTAAAATTTCCCTTTCCGTTTTCCTTATTTTGTCTGAACATTACACATAGTACATACATATTGATGAGTTGGGTTCGACGAATGTGTACTCTCCAGCACATGCAATTCTTTGCATTGGGTTATTGAATTCCCTCCACCAATTCATCAATTCTGTTAGAACGAAAACAGTGATACCGCACGCAAATAATTAGACACTGTCTTTAGCCCTGGGAAATGGGGATTCCTCAAATTAATTAACTGACAAATAAAGCATTCATCTTTTAGCTCAGCTCAGCTTAGCTCGGAGCTGAGTAGCTTTCTCCAATGTGCAGGCACCAGCAATGAGTTCAACTCGGCCTGGGGGTACATATAAACAAACCATGTGATTGCCAACTAATCTAGATGTATGGGTGCAATTAATTTAGTGGAGTTAATATGGGGTGGAACCCATTAACCAACAACACCAACTATCACGTCCTGACCACCACCAGTTCACAATGCCACTCACCAAATCGTATTTCTTTATCAAGAGAGATTTATTGCTCATCGTTCATTGTTGTCCTTTTGCCTTTGTATTTTCTGAAAAATATTAAACTAAAAAGTGTTCTGCTCTGATTTGCTTCCATTGGCTTTGATAAGAAGGGAACGCCTCTCATTCTCATCTCTGTGGAGATAGTCTAACTCTAACCTAACCACAACCTAATTGCATTGTGTCTTTGTCCATCGCAGCACCACATATTCAACTTATCCCTTGGGAAGAAAACTCGTTGGTTTATCGTTTTGCTTCATTTACCCTAAATGAACAAAAATGAGAACTTCTTCTGTTTTGTATGCGAGTATTTAATTTGTCGAGTTGAGCCTTCTGGTTGGAGGGTGAATTAATGGCGGTTTTAGAAGATAGCTGGTTCTCGGGCACAAAAAGCAGTCGATACTCGAGACGTGTCAAAAAATATTAATTGTGAAAATAATTCCACCACTTTGTCTTCTTCTCATCTTCTGAAATCGGTTCGTCTTCGCCAGTATTTAAGTCGTTTTATTCATCTGGAACATTTATTTCAGTGGACAAGGAGGTCACGGGTTCGACCCAAGGTAATCTAGGCCAAACAAAAATGGGGGATTTTTATTTTATTATTAATTTTTTGTTGCAAGATTTTTTTTTATTATTATTATTATTTTTTTTGGGGGGGGGGGGGGGGGGGGGGGAGAGAGAGGGGGTGCTAGATTACCTTGGATCCTCATCTCGAACAATTTATTTCAGTTTTTTTTCCCAATTTTAATGCCAAACCTTTGTTTTTCCAATTTATTTGAGTTTGCAATCCTATGAACCATTAGTGCTGTCTCCGTAATTCTCAGAAACTTTTACATTGCCATCTGGCAAAACAAAACAAAGCCATTTTTTCCGGATTTGTTTTGTGGTTGAAAACAAATGGCTGGTGTCTTAGTTTGTCTTATGTAATGCAGAAAAGAATCCAGTAGACTTTGAATTAACTCCATTGCTTAAACACAAAAAAAAAAAAGGTCATCATTGGAGGAGGGTGGGAGAGTGGATCCCACCCGGAAGATTTGCAGTAATAGGCTTGTATACTTACATTTTTAGACCTTTTAGGGGCAATCAAACAAAACTTTATTTCTTATAATAGAAGAAAAGTGGAAAAATATGGATTGTTATTGATGAAGGAAGATTTGGCCCGACCTCACTATTACGTGACATGTGGCAGAAACAACAACTCGGCAAAAGGGGGGCCAAGCCTAAGGCGGGAACAAGGGGACACCAGCGGACCGAACTCCCTACGGGGGGCCTGAATTCACCCTTTACCCAAAACCAGAGTAATTCGAACTGGCCAACCTTGTAACAGCTCGGGATACACTTCGCCGAACTGACCTTGTAACAGCTCGGGAGACACTTCGCCGAACTGACCCACCTTGTAACAGCTCGGGAGACACTTCATCGAGCTGACCCACCTTGTAACAGTTCGGGATACACTTCGCCGAATTGCCCACCTTGTAACAGCTCGGGATACACCTCGTCGAACTGACCTTGTAACAGCTCGGGAGACACTTCGCCGAACTGACCCACCTTGTAACAGCTCGGGATATACCTCGCCGAACTGGCCACCTTGTAACAGTTCGGGATACACCTCGCCGAACTGACCTGCCCTATAGATACCTCCGAGCTCAAGACTTCGCCTCGCTCAGCACTCCGCATCACCTTCTGGGCACCAAACCAAACAAGTCGTACCATGCCTGACACTGAGGAAGTCCGTGCCCGAGGGCGCCTCGCCTGACTGACTTGGGATCTGACGTTTGGCAGCCGCACTCTAAACGGCCACCTGACACCGCCACTGACACCGCCATCTCCAGTTAGAGAGACGGTTAGGTAGTGACAATTCTATCCCAGCAGAAAGGACGACGACCAAATTGACAAGCACAAGGGTAATCATACCCGACCTGACAAGGGCCTCGGGGCGAGTGCACGAAGTGATTATAAGAGCCCCCTGCCCCCAACAAACAAGGTATGCAAACTTTGCGCTATCTAGTATTATCTTGCTTTTGAAGGATTCTAACTTGAGCTTCGGAGCCTCTATACCGGGTTCCCCCCGGAGCTTTCCCATCTCCTCCGTTTCAGGTTCCCTACTACCCTGTTCAGAAGCAAGGTCGTGGACAGCTAAGACCGGCCGGATCGCGCTCTATCAATTGGCGCCGTCTGTGGGATGGATTCAAAAAGCCTCCCTCCAAACTTCCATAACCCCTTTTCTTCAAAAACCCAACACTCATGGCCTCCTCCAACAACACCGGATGTGGCACGGAGACAAACACCACCGGGGAACAACTTCAAATCCCCATGGTGTGCGTTGGACAGTTCACCATCCCCCTTTCGGTGGATGGGATCCCCAGCTTTAACGCGCCACAAGTAGTGGCGCTCGTAAACCTTCCTGCCACAAGCATCCCCTTTCCTCTCCCCATTGAGACAACATTCACTGAACCGACTGCCGTCCCCCTGGCAGCCAGCCAAAACCGGTTGGACGACCTAATGCAGTGCATGCGGGCAATGCAAGCCCAAATGCAATAGTTCCAGCAGCACCAGCTTCACCAGCACCAAGTACTGCACAACATCTCCCAGTATCACTATCAACAGTAGTTCCCCCAACTGCCACTGAACCAACCACTACTTCCACCTCGCCACCCCGCTCCGAGGCCAGTCAAGGCCTCCCCGCAGGATGGACGCCCCCACCAGGCGAAGGCCTCCCGGCCCCAGAACCCCCCTAATAGACAGGCCTCGTCCCCAGGCCGAAGTGAGAAAAATGTCATCCCCGCCTTGCAACCCGCAGGCGGGTCGGGAACCTCACCCGCGAGGTCGGCACCCCGGCGCTCCAAGCCCGAGTTCGGGCAGCACAGCAGACATCATCTTTAAATCAGCATTTGACCAGCTGCAGTTACAAAGGAGCGAGTTGAAGCCCGCGAACACTCCCCTGGTGGGTTTCAGCGGAGAGGAAGTCAGGCCCCTCGGAAAAATAACAGTACCTGTGGAAGTCGGCACATGGCCTTGTGCAGTCAGACTCAACCATGATTTCCTGGTAGTCACGACCCCCTCCCCATACAATGCCATAATAGGGCGGCCGATCACGCACATCCTACGGGGGGCGGTCTCCACCTACTATTTGGCCATGAAGTTCCCTACGGACTTCGGTGTAGGGGTAGCGCAGGGCGACCAGCTCGAGTCCCGCAAGTGTTATGTTGCCGCCCTGAAGGGAAAAACCAAGGCGGCCGACAACCTCGAACTGAAGCGGCCTGCGGAGCAAGGTGAGGAACGAGGTTCGCCCACGGAGGAAACGGTCGCAATCCCAGCTTCGGCTACGGACCCAGCTCGCACACTTCAGATCGGAGCTTCCATCGAGGATCCCCTACGAACCAAACTGGTGAGTTTTTTACTTCAAAATTTAGATATTTTTGCCTGGTCTGCGGCCGACATGCCCGGCATTAGCCCCGGCCTGATAACTCACAAACTTAATACTGACCCTGTAGTCAGACCCGTTAGACAGAAGAAACGCAACTTAGCCCCAGAACACTGGAGGGCGGTCGACGAGGAGGTCGAGAAGCTCCTCACAGCAAACTTCATAAGGGAAGTCCATTACCCGAGCTGGGTGGCCAACCCGGTGTTGGTAAAAAAGGCAAACGGCAAGTAGCGCATGTGCGTCGACTACACCGACCTGAACCGAACTTGCCCGAAAGATTGCTTCCCCCTCCCCAGAATTGACCGCCTAGTAGACACGACCTCGGGAAATGAGTTGCTAAGCTTCCTGGACGCCTACTCGGGCTACAACCAAGTCAGGATCGACCCATCCGATGAGGAAAAAATCAGCTTCATAACCGAGTTCGGCCTATATTGCTACAAGGTCATGCCCTTCGGACTAAAAAATGCCGGGGCGACTTTCCAAAGACTTGTAAATAGGCTATTTCGGCCCCTGGTTGGCACGAAGATAGAGTGCTATGTAGATGACATGGTCGTCAAGACTCAGTTTTCACAAGAATTAATACAAGACTTAGATTCTGTCTTCCAAATCCTGCGTCAGTTTCGCATGAAATTGAACCCCAACAAATGTGTATTCGGCGTCACCTCGGGCAAGTTCCTAGGGTACATTGTCAATCGGCGCGGTATTGAGGCCAACCCAGACAAAATAAAAGCCATTCTAGATATTAGACCACCTCGGAAAGTAAAAGAGGTTCAGAGGCTAAACGGCCGCATAGCCGCTCTAAGCCGCTTTATGTTCAAATCAGCAAAACGCTGCCTACCCTTCTTCAAGGCAATCAAAGGCAAAGGGTTCGAGTGGACCTAGGACTGCCAGCTCGCGTTTGACGAGCTAAAAGGTTATCTCGCTAGTGTGTCGACCTTAGCCCGGCCCGAGGTGAGCGAGGTCTTAGAACTGTACCTCTCGGCAAGCGACGAGGTGGTCAGTTCGGTACTAATAAAAGAAACAGACCGGGTCCAGCGACCCATCTACTATGTTAGTAAAATTTTGCAGGGAGCAGAGGCAAGGTACCCGCAGATAGAAAAACTAGCATACGCCCTAGTGACAGCAGCTCGGAAACTCCGCCCATACTTCCAGGCTCACACCGTCATCGTCATGACTGACAAACCTCTAAGACAAGTCTTACTCAAACCCGAGGTTTCCGGTCGACTGACGAAATGGGCCATCGAACTCAGCAAGTACGACCTCCAGTACAAACCAAGAACCGCTATTAAGGCCCAAGCTTTGGCAGATTTTATCGCCGAGTGCACTTTCAGCCACGAAGCCCCACAGGTCGAGCCCGAGGTCCCCAGTTCGAGCGAACCCGGAGCTCCCGAGCCCATAGAGTCTGAACCCCGTGAAGTAGCAGCCAGTGTGGCATCTCTCCTGGTCAGGCGAAGCGCAAACTGGGATGAGAAGCCATGGATCCTTCTCGTGGATGGTTCCTTGAACCGGCAAGGCAGCGGAGCTGGAATAGTCTTGTGCGGCCCGGGCGGCACAAAATTAGAATACGCACTACGCTTTGAGTTTGCGGCATCCAACAACGAGGCAGAGTACGAAGCACTGATAGCCGGGCTGGAGCTAGCGCGAAAGGTAAAGGCAAAACACTTGGTCATCTGCAGCGATTCTCAGCTCGTGGTCAACCAAGTTACAGGCGAGTATGAAGCACACGAGCTCTCCATGATTGCATATTTGGCCAAAGTAAAAGAAGCCCTGCTCAACTTCCAGTCACACTTCATTTGGCAAATCCCGAGGTCAGAGAACACTAAGGCCGACGCCCTGTCCCGGTTAGCCAGTACAAGTCACAACAACATGAGAACTGTTTACATAGAGGACTTACCTCGGCCTAGTATTCTCGGGGGGACAGAGGAGGTCGCTCCCGTCTTGGAGGCAGAGCCGAGCTGGATCGACCCACTCGCGAGCTTCTTGATAGACAGAACCCTCCCTGCAGAACGCAATGCGGCCAAGAGGGTGCAGCGCCAGGCAGCCAAATACGTCATAATAGACGAACGGTTATACCGACGGTCCTACACGCTCCCCTACTTGCGTTGCCTGCGACCTGCCGAAGCCGAATTCGTACTCCGCGACACTCATGAAGGCCTGTGCGGCGGACACTTGGGGGGCAGAGCAATCACCCAAAAAGCACTTCGACAAGGATACTACTGGCCAACGATGAAGGCAGAAGCTGTCGAGCTCGTCAGAAAATGCGACAAGTGTCAGAAGCACGCCAATATCCACCATCAACCTGCCTCCGACCTCAAATACCTCGCCAGCCCGTGGCCCTTCGCACAATGGGGCATCGACCTCTTGGGGCCATTCCCACCAGCAACAGGTGGAAGAAAGTTCCTAGTTGTTGCAGTAGATTACTTTACGAAGTGGATAGAAGCCGAACCTCTGGCAATTGTTACGGCTCGAAACATACAGAACTTCTTCTGGAAGAACATAGTATGTCACTTCGGGTTACCTCGGGTACTAATCTCCGACAACGGCAAGCAGTTCGAGGATATCAAGTTCCAAGAGTGGTGCCAGAACATGGGGATTCGGCAAAACTTCACGTCAGTCGCGCACCCGCAAGCAAACAGTCAGACGGAAGTAATGAACAAATCCATCCTGCGCGGACAGAAAGCATGCCTGGATCGAGCTAAGGGATTGTGGGCCGAAGAGCTACCAAGTGTCTTATGGGCTCACCGAACCATCGAAAAAACCGCCACGGGAGAAACCCCTTTCAACCTCACTTACGACACTGAAGCAGTGATCCCGACGGAAATCAAAGTACCAACATTGCGATTAGAAACATACGACGATCGGACGAACGGAGACGAGTTACGTACCAACCTTGACCTATTGGACGAGGCAAGGGACCTCGCGCACATCCGAACAGCGGCATACCAGCAGCAGGTAGCTCGCTACTACAATAGCAGAGTAAAGCAACGAAGCTTCCGAGTTGGCAACCTGGTCCTTCATAAGATTCTGGTGCCCGAACCCGGCGTGGGCAAACTTGGACCAAACTGGGAAGGGCCCTATAAAGTAAAAAGAGCGCTCGGGGGGGCATACGAACTTGAAACCTTGGAAGGCAAACAAGTACCTCGAGCGTGGAACATCGTGAACTTGAGGCGATACTACCTATAAACCACCAAGCGAAGTGGACAAATCAGGTCCTATGTGCCACGATGCAAGCCAAGAGGAACTTCGGCGTAAACAAGCAAAGAATAGCATATTATCAGCTCGGCAAAAAACCAGTTCGCTACAAAAAAAAAGCCTTCGCGGCAGAACAAGTCGCGGAAGTATAATAACCTGGACAAAGTGGCATCGACAAAGAATCAGTTCAGGGAAAAAGAACACTTGGGCAAAAAGACTATTCCATTGCAAGAAACAGGAGTACATTGGCCATCAGAAAGGACTTACAAAAAAAAAATTACATGCCCGGAGCCACTTCTTCGCCATCAGAAGGCACTTCAACAACACCCGAAGGCCCTACCTCTCCTTTAGAGTCCGGCTCGCCATCGGCAGCATTGGCCATCTCCTGAGTTATACGCGAAGTGGATATGGCACTAACATCGAGGTCAAGGTACGTATTCCAGATCATCCACCTGCTCAATTTGAACCCCCTCCTGTAAGAATCCACCATCAGATCGTCAAAACGCAGAGAAGCAATGTAGTCCTCAACTGCCTTCTTCTTGGCGTCTTCAATGCCTTGGGAAAAAATATGTGTTCTCTCCCTGATGTCTTCCTGAAGATATTCGACTTGATGCTGCAAATCCAACTTCAGGCCCGGCGTCACGTTGAGACCTTGCCTGCCTGGCCATCGCGACGCGAGCAGCCTCTTCAGTAGCGTAAGCAGCCGCCTCAGCAGCCCGGGAATTTGCCTCTGCAGCCCAGAAAGCTTCTTCAGCAGCATGAGCGGCAGCCTCAGCAGCTCGCGCCTGTCACGAGCTCCTCTCCACTTGGGCCGCCAGGGCATGAATTGAAGAATTCACCTACCAAAAGAAACAAGTGAGCAATAACAGCAGAAGCGACAGAAAATGAAAAAGGCAGACGGAATCTAACTTACCACCATGGCATGTGTTACAGCGCGGAAAGTGACCTGATTCAAGGGAAGATCGGTCCACGCCGCTATCTCCTCAGGGAAAGTAGCCTCCCTACTCTTCTGAAGAGCGTAGTTCGGCATCAACACGCTCCTGAACTCCCCTTGAGCTCCCGAGCCCGAGGGCCCAGCCCGCGTATGAGCGGACCCGGAGTGAGCAGGAGCACTTGAGTATGCAGGGGCGCCCGTATGAGTGGTCTCAGCGTAAGGTGCCCCGGCAGTTTCGTGCATCGGTGGAATCACCTCGGGCTCCCTGGGCAGATCCTCCGGCGTGTGGTCTGGGACTTGGGGCTCCTCTTCCAGGGGCAGCTCGGTACGAGTTCGCTTGGCGACCCGCTTCCTCCTCTTCATACCTTGGAACAGACGCCCCCCACTATTTATAGCTACAGTAACCAAGAATCGACCGTGCAGATCGAAGACGATCCGACGGCCCATGTTTTCACTGACCACACGTCCCATAAGGTCGAGGCGTGATTGGCGCACGTCTTTCCGAAAAAAGCGAAACGCCAGCGCACATCTTTTTGAAACCGACGTCGCTTCGACACGCGTCTTTCCGAAACTAATGCACCGCACGTCCCCCTGACAGTCGCCCGCGCACGTACAGCAGTGGCACACCTTTTTGAATGACCCGCTGTCACGTCCCAGCGGCGCGAACTTTTGAAATTTAAAACGCGCGCTGTCAGCATTCTTGAGCAAGCACGTTTCAAAGGATGGGACAAATCCACCTGCTACCTCGCGAAACTCCCCGCACCATGGCAAGACCCTTGGCGCGAGGAGGGGGGCAATTGATGAAGGAAGATTTGGCCCGACCTCACTATTACGTGACATGTGGCAGAAACAACAGCTCGGCAAAAGGGGGGGCCAAGCCTAAGGCGGGAACAAGGGGACACCAGCGGACCGAACTCCCTACGGGGGGCCCGAACTCACCCTTTACCCAAAACCAGAGTAATCCGAACTGGCCAACCTTGTAATAGCTCGGGATACACTTCGTCGAACTGACCCACCTTGTAACAGCTCGGGATACACCTCGCTGAACTGACCTTGTAACAACTCGGGAGACACTTCGCCGAACTGACCCACCTTGTAACAGCTCGGGATTTACCTCGCTGAATTGGCCACCTTGTAACAGTTTGGGATACACCTCGCCGAACTGACCTGCCCTATAGATACCTCCGAGCTCAAGACTTCGCCTCGCTCAGCACTCCGCATCACCTTCTAGGCACCAAACCAAACAAGTCGTACCATGCCTGACACTGAGGAAGTCCGTGCCCGAGGGCGCCTCGCCTGACTGACTTGGGATCTGACATTTGGCGGCCGCACTCTAAACGGCCACCTGCTACCGCCACTGACACCGCCATCTCCAGTTAGAGAGACGGTTAGGCAGTGACGGTTCTGTCCCAGTAGAAAGGACGACGGCCAAATTGACAAGCACAAGGGTAAACATACTCGACTTGACAAGGGCCTCGGGGCGAGTGCACGAAGTGATTATAAGAGCCCCCTGCCCCCAACAAACAAGGTATGCAAACTTTGCGCTATCTGGTATTATCTTGGTTTTGAAGGATTCTAACTTGAGCTTCGGAGCCTCTATATCGGGTTCCCCCCGGAGCTTTCCCATCTCCTCCGTTTCAGGTTCCCTGCTACCCCGTTCAGAAGCAAGGTCGTGGACAGCTAAGACCGGCTGGATCGCGCTCTATCAGTTATTGTCACCAATTTGATTAAATCTTGATGTAGAAGATTCATCAGCTTAGATCAACAGAATTGTGGGTCGTCGTCTTCACCCTGGATGTGAATCGTGAAGACATTTTCCAGCATCCCCTCGCAACATTCCTTAAATTACGAAATGAAAGAATAGGATAAAGCTGTGTCAATAAACTAAGTAAACTTTTAGAATTTAGAAATAAACAAGTGGATGATCTGAGATTCTCTTATAAAATAATAAAAATGGAAAAAATATTCTATTCATTCACCACAAAACATTAGCACATGAGCTATAGAATAAAGCAATGGCACACTAACTGGGAGTTGGGTAAGGAAAGAAAGCAATTGCCCAATTCTCTCATTTGCTTGGGGGGAGATTAATAGTCTTTCGTCCTTAAGGCTACGTTTGGAAACTATGGAAATGGAGTGTAAATCTTGGTTCAGGGTAAATTTATATTCTGTTTCACTTTTTCTCGTGTTTGACAATATTACATATATGTATTGACAAATGACCGACCAATGCATATTTACTTTGATAATAAGATGTAAAAGTATATCAATAAAAAAGAAGTAAATTTGCATTCAAGTAAGCTTTTGATTAAAAAAAGCATATGTTTTATTGGAATTCATGTTTGTATCCATTACAACTAAAAATCTATTTGATAAGATGGTAAATTTATCAGTGCAAAACTAATCCAGTTTTACAATTTATATGAACTGTTTTATACTCTGCATATTTACATTGTTTCCAAACACAGCCTAATAAAATTGTCTAAGAATCTTGGTAGACTATTGTTGGTCTAAGCACATGACCATATGGTCCTATTTGTCTTTAATTATAAATGCTCCTCAAACAGTCATCTCAATCAACAGGAAGTCTTGAATCTGGTTTTATTTTCTTGTCTAGAATCTCCATATTAGTTTATTGCTTAAGCCAACCCACAAACAAACATCTACATAAATTACAGGTTGGATGCAGCTGATCATCTCTCTATCTTTGTCATATCCAAATGACCACAATTGAAGTAAAACCGTGGTTAAATCTAGCTGTCTAAGCTGTTTTTACCCAACAAAACAACTGCTCAAGAAAAGGTATTAGGACGACTGAGCTGTAACTGTTGATAACAGAGTAAGGTACCAAGCCATTTACACTGGCTTTGATTAGTCATTCATGTACTACGGATTCTGGGTCCTCACTCCTCAGTAAGGGATAAGAATTTTGATTTATTGGGGTAGGGACTGCTTTGATTGCCAGATTCAGAAAGGAATGTAAATGGATTGAACCATAATATATATCACTATCATTTAAAACCCTGTCGTATTTGTTTTAATTCCATTGCATTTGAATTCACCTCAACCCCCTTTTTTCACAAGGGAATCCACGTCGTCACCTCATCAACATAAATGGATCTGTTAAGTATATGCAGGAGGTCTAATGATATAAGTTGTTTGCTTACATATTATCATTCAGTGATGAAATTAGAAGAGGATTAAATCTACAGAGAGATGCTTTTGGAACAAAAAAAAGTATAATTGAAACTTAAAGCAAGATATATTCAATGTAAGCTTAACAATGATAGGAGAAAGAATCAGGGTATCATCAGGATTTGGGACAGAGATGATTTCCAGCTCTGGTTTGATGGCCATCGGTTTTTGGGTCAACGGTTCGATCATTCAGTTCGAATGGATGGCCTGTTCTGACAGCAATTTTAAAAATAATTAAAAAAATGGTTAAAAACTATTGAATGTATTAACAGATCATCGGTTCAACCGCCCGGATCAACGATTTATTGACTCTTTTCAATGGATTTTTATCAGATTCTAGATTTTGAGTAAAACAGAACCAATTGCCAATACGGTTTTCAGACCGAACGGTCCGATCATTTGAATCAACGACGGTTCAAAAATGTTAGTTCAGAATAAGAAGAATGGACCTATTTCAAAGGTAAAAGGGTTTAGAATAGCTAGGGGTAGGCTAAAATGGACATGGGTTGAAATACTAAAAATGATTTGAACTTTAAAGGCGCATAATTTAATGATGCATATATGGAATTGAAAGAAAGAGGGGTTCATGTAGTTGACCTTTCTAACCCATCATTGACTCGGGTGATTGGACAATTTGATCCCGCACCCAAACAAACAAATGTGTGATGTATTGACACCGATATTGCCGATTGCAGAAGTCTAGCCTTTCGCCTTTCTTTCTTTCTTCTTGGTACAGAAGAACAGCCAACAAAGTGGCACATCGAATTGCTAGAGTTGTTACTATACATTGTTGTAGACATTGTACTTGCATGGTCCATAACTCCATATGTCCTGAGTTTCTTTATGGCATTGCTGCTTCTAAGTTCTAATGTATGTTCTGAACTGAGATGAATGAATGAATGAATGAATTTGCACTTTAACTCATACACACACATCACATATGAGAGTAACTTCAGCTGAAAAAATGGAGGTTTGGGACTGATCAATGACAGGCATAGTTGAAACAACAATTAAACAGCAATATATTTGTACCGGTAAATCCAAAACACCCATTTATATTAATCAACCCAAAATGTCTCAGCTACGTAGAAACAACAGTAGTACCAAACACAACCTTAGGGCTTAGACATTCGTTTGATATTACTTGAATCCCAAGTAATTGTAATGAATTACTTGGTTCGAGTACGACACATCGACGTCCCTAGGCCGCCTAGATGGTATGCTCTTATAATGGAGTTTGCAATTGGATGTGGGTTGAGGCGTTGAGCTACAACTCACCCATTTGCATAGAGCCCAAATGGGTGTAAGTGTATATAACTCAGCCCATCAAGCCCATTTTGAATATATGATGTTGAAGTGAGTGGGTGGCACATGTTCAGATAAGGAGATGTTTCGTGATTGACACGTGTTCAGTGTCCCCACCTCGGCTTTATAAATAGTTTCGTGATTGTTCTCATTCTTTTTTTCTGAGGTAGCTAGTTTTTGCCATGAAAAAACTCAGTTTGGAAATGTCTGCTGAAGTTATTATGTAGAGGATGAAGTGGGAGAGAATTGAACGTCTTATTATTTTGTCTCCTTGTCTTGTGATGATAAAAAATATTCAAGTAAAAAGTGATGAACCCAACTTCAACTTCAGTTTTAGGTTTAGAGCCAAGCCACTAAAGACACCATGACCATGGTAGCTTAAGACAAAAGGAATACGTCCTTCACTTTGGCCAGTGGCCAGTACTACAGGAGGTGTAAGGTGTTATAAAAATCTAACGCCAACCAAAGAGTGATTGCTGACGAGATTGATGGATCAAAGCAAGAGTCTATCTAATTAGTCCCTTAATCTTGATTCATGCCCTTTTTATCCCTCTCCCAAAGTTGTTACTTTTTTAACACACGGAGTATACCATATACCATGCATTCCATTCAGGGTCCGTTGGCTGTTGCGATGCCTCCTGTTCATAAATCACAATTCACAATATAAGTGAGAGTGTTGACGCTGCATTCTGCTTTCGCTGCCTGGGCCTAGCTGAGTTACCTCGTGAAGCCCATATACCAGGCCCAAACTCAAGACTCTTGTCCATTATATAAAGGTCCACCTCTAGTTTCCATTTCGTACGGGACCTTTTATTGAGCAATTTGTATAATCGCTTGTCTCTAAATTAATTTAATTTAAATAAACAACATTCACAGTATTTGTTTTTAAATGCGGGTTAATGTCAAGAGCCAAGGCTGATTATGTTTGCAACGTATTAACCCATATGGGCCCCGATACACAAAATATAGGTATATTGGGGTTTTGACCCATTTCTTCCCCCAGGGGTAGATAGCCTCGACCCGAGAGGCCCAGACCTATTAAGACATGCGGAAGATTCAAAGCACCAGAGTACTACTTCCATAGTTCCATCGTATTCGTATCGGGGTTGCATCGATCTGAACCTTGGACCTCTTGGATAAGAGGAGATGCTATTAATATTGTTGCAGACCAACCATGACCCAATTGATGAAGGGTAATTTGGCCTCACCTAGTAAAAAGGGGACACGTGGACATGACCTGACCAAGATGACAATTCAGCCTGACAAGTTCAGCTCGCAACAATGGAACTCGCGTATTCAGTCACCTCGGCACAAAAGCCACGGCTTAAGGATCACTTTGGAGCAGAGCCACCTCGATGCAGGTCTCACCTCGGTATTCAAGCCAGCTCAGAACTAAAAGGCCAAAGTACCAGTTCGGAACCAACAACTCGAATCGACACGTAACCAACTCCCGCATAACCAACTCCAGAGGTCTCTCCAACAACTCCCGAATCCCTCGAGATCACGATAAGTTAACAGACTCCGACCTTTCCGGGATCACGACAAGCACTTATCCTCACTCCGCCGGAATCGGAGGAGGAACGAGATAAGTCTTACATGTATATTGTTCCTTCGGAAGCGAAGCGAACTCCATCTCCACATCCCGGATATCCCGGAACTCTTTCATGTGCCCCACGGATACTCAACTATATAAAGGCTCCAACCCCAATGACATGAGGTACGCGTGATTTCTCTGCTCTCTAGCTCTCTACATTCTCAAAACTATTTCAGCTCACAAACAGTTTTCTAAATTAAGCATCAGAGCAACCTCACCGGGCTAGCCACCTCAGGTTCTCTGGTCTTATTTTGCAGATTTACCTAGCTCATCGTCCAACTAGAAGCCAGATCATCCTCCAGCAGGGAGCAGTCAGATTGCGCAACATTAATTGGCATCGTCTGTGGGAAACGCAGCAAAAAGCCTTCTCCATAATCAACAGCTCATCTGAAATCAATGGCATATTCTAGTCACGCCGGACAGAACACTGAAATGAACGTCTTTGGGGGGCAACATCAGTTTCCAATAGTGTGCATTGGTTAGTTCACCATATCGCTCACTGTAGCTGGGATCCCAACACTAACTGTGCCACAAAGCACTACACAAGTCCCCACTCCCTCCAGTCGTGGGCGCAACCTTTGCTAAACCATCTGTGGCTCCCCCTGGAGTCGGGTAGTCCCAGTTCGATGACCTGGTACACTATGTGCGGGCCATTCAGGTCCAAATGCAGCAGGTCCAGCAGTTCCAACAACACCAGCAACAAGTGTTTTACCAGTACTACTAGCAGCAGTTCCCTCCATTGTCGCAAAGCCAACAGCCGGTTCCACCCTGGCACCTAGCAACTCAGTAGAATCGACCTCATGTTCAAAACACTCGATCTCCCTACCGAGGTGATGAGACTTCCCAGGTCCCACTTCCTCTTGGGAGCCAAGTCTCACCTCGCAGCAGGAGAGATGGACAGATCACTCTGCCCGCTTCACAAGACAATATCGAAAACAGATCCGGAGACACATAGCCCAATAGAGCTATTCTTCCTCGGTGTTCGCATCAGGAAGGTGGATCGCTCGTAGGTAACCAGTTCGGGTGCTGGTCGCGAACTCAAGGCAAGGCCCTTCTATCCACGACAGTCAGCATCAAAACCCAAGGAACCAAGAACTACCTTGCAGCGGAACAGTACCAGACCATACAAAGGTTAAAAGCACCAATGCCGAGCCGATGAAAAAGCAACAACGAAGGCATTGCAAGGCACGCCAAACTCTAGCCCAATAAGCTAGCTCGCGAGACCAAACTAGCAGGAACAGATTAAAGGTAAAGAAGAGGTGATCAAAAGATCGATCGTACTTGTCGAGGGGAGGCATCTTGAAGTCCTTTGGCATCGGGATCGCCAAGAGCTCAGGAGACAAAGGGAATGACCCGGAGAGTAGTTTGCACATGGTATCGGAACCTCGCGCCAAGAACAATCAAGAGTTGGGCGCAGTTCGTGGAGTTGTTCACCTCGCACTTCATCACCAGCAAGAAGTGTCCGAGGTCCCAAGAGTGTCTTCTTAATGTAGTTCAAAGAGAAGGGGAGTCCATCAAAAGCTACATTAAGCGCTTAAACGACACATGCCTGCAGATCCCCGACCTAGACCCAGCAGTGAGACTCATGACAGCAAAGAAGGGTATAACTCATAGAGAATTCAAGTGGCATGTGGTAGCCAACAAGCCGAAAGATATCACAGAATTCCTCAAGCTCGTCGACCAGTTCATCGGAACCAAGGAAGGGATGAATCAGGTCCCAAGAGAGTCTTCTTAATGTAGTTCAGAGAGAAGGGGAGTCCATCAGAAGCTACATTAAGCGCTTAAGCGACACATGCCTGCAGATCCCCGACCTAGACCCAGCGGTGAGACTCATGGCAGCAAAGAAGGGTATAACTCACAGGGAATTCAAATGGAATGTGGTAGCCAACAAGCCGAGAGATATCACATAATTCCTCAAGTTCATCGACCAGTTCATTGGAACCGAGGAAGAGATGAATCAGAGGACTGATAATCCAATAGATAAGAGAAAAAGTGAAGGTGACAACACAGGTAATGATGGGAATAACAAAAGAAATAGTAAGTCCCCGACCAAGAAAGGAAACAAGTCTAGGAGTCGATCTCCTTCGCGATCTCGCAAGTTAGGTCAGTGATCCAGAACCCCACCTGTAGACCGGACGAACTACACACCCCTCAACGCTAAGCGATGAGAAATCCTGATGGCTATCAAAGATGCCTCCTTTGTCAAGTGGCCTCCTAGGTTGAGGGGAGATCCCGCCATAAGGAATAGGAACGTTTACTATCACTTTCATAAAGACCACGGATAGAGTATAGAGAATTGTAGGAACCTCCGTGACGAGATCGAACAACACATTCGTTGCGGGTATCTCAAAAATTTTATACAAAGAGAAGAAAGAAACCAAGCAGACATGCAGGGGGACCAGAGAAGAAATGCTCTCGAGTCTAGTAACAGACATAACGAGCAGCCACCACGACAACTGTCCGAGGAGAGACTGATCCGTGGAGTAATCAATATGATTACTGGCGGTCCATCACCGCGGGCTGCACTTCGGCAAAAGGTCAAACTTTAGTTCGCGAATTAGAAAGCAAGGAGTGGAACCCACCAAGTGACCTAGAATTGAAAAGCTGATCTACTTCATGGAGGATGATGCACGCGGGATCCAGTATCCACATGATGATGCCCTAGTGATAAAGCTGAGGCTCAACGATTTCGAAGTCAAGCGCGTCCTAGTTGACTCAGGTAGCTCGGACGACATACTGTTCAATGACAACTTCGACAAGCTCCAGCTCTAGGAAAGCGACCTTAAGCCAACGGATACCCCTTGGTAGGCTTCATCAGTGAGGAAGTCAGACCCCTAGGGCGAGTTTCAGTACTTGGGGAAGTCGGCACGTGGCCGAACATAGCGAGGTTCGAGCACACATTTCTAGTAGTTGCAACCCCATCTCCTTATAACGCCATAGTAGGTCGGCCCATTATGCACACCCTATGTGCAGTAGTATCTGCCTACTACCTGGCAATGAAGTTCCCTACAGACTATGGAGTAGGGGTTGCACGAGGAGATCAGCTCGAATCTCGCAAATGCTACGTAGCCGCCCTCAAGGGGAAAGTCAAACTAGTGGCTTACGTCGATCTCGAGTGACCTACGGAGTATGCCAAGGAGCGAGCTACACCGACAGAGGAGACAGTTCACATCCCGATCTTGACTATTGGTCCAGCTAAGACCCTCCAGATCGGCGTTTCGATCGAGGAACCACTTCGCTTTCAGCTGGTAAGTTTTTTTACTTCAGAATTTAGATGTATTTGCATGGTCCGCAACAGAAATGCCTGGAATAGATTTTAAAGTTCTAACTCACAAACTAAATATTGACCCCTTAGTCAGGCCCGTTAGATAGAAAAAATGCAACCTCACCCCGGAGCACTGGAGGATAGTCGATGAAGAGGTCGGGAAGCTCTTAGCAGCATACTTCATTAGGGAGGTCCATTACCCAAGCTGGGTAGCTAACCCAGTTTTGGTAAAAAATGTCAATGGTAAATGGCACATGTACATTGATTATATCGACCTGAATAGAGCCTGCCCAAAAGATTGTTTCCCGCTGCCCAAGATCAACCGCCTAGTGGATGCGACATCAGGGCATGAGTTGCTGAGCTTTCTAGAGCATAATCGGGTTACAACTAGATCAGGATGGACCCTGGCGATAAAGAAAAACAGCCTTCATAACCGAGCTTGGACTGTACTGCTATAAGGTTATGCCCTTCGGACTAAAAAAATGTCGAGGCAACCTTTTAAAGACTTGTAAACAGGATTTTTGAGCCGTTAGTCGGCAATAAAGTTGAATGCTATGTAGATGATATGGTCGTTAAGACCCACTTTTTCAAAATTTTTATTAAATGACTTGTAGAATATTTTTGAAATTTTATGAAAGTGCAACATTAAGTTAAATCACAACAAAGGTATCTTCGGCGTCACCTCAGGTAAATTCTTGAGCTACATAATCAATTGACATGAAATCGAGCCAACCCGAAAAAGATAAAGGCCATCTTAGATATGAGACCACCTCGCAAACTAAAAGAGGTTCAGAGGTTGAATGATCACATAGCTGCTCAAAGTCATTTTATGTCTAAGTCGGTAGATCGTTGCCTATCTTTCTTTAAGGCTATAAAGAAAAGTAAAGACTTCGAGTGGACTGTGGAGTGTCAGCTCGCCTTCAATGAGCTAAAAAGATACTTGGCTAGTATCCCGGTTTTGACTCGACCTGAGGAAGGGGATATTTTAAAACTATATCTTTCCGCGAGTGATGAAGTGGTCAATTCGGTACTGATAAAAGAGGTAGATCGGGTCCAATGACCCATCTACTATGTTAGCAAGGTTTTGCAGGATGCTGAAACAAGGTATCCGAAGATCGAGAAGCTGGCATGCGCGCTCGTCATAGCAGCTCGAAAGCTTTGTCCATACTTCCAAGCCCACACCGTCGTCATCCTCACCAATGAGCCTCAGAGACAGATCCTGCTCAAGCCCAAGGTGTCTGGCAGATTGACAAAATGGGCATCGAACTCAGCGAGTACGATATCTGATATGAACCTCAAATGGCAATTAAAGCCCAAGCCTTGGCCGATTTCATGGCAGAATGTACATTCAACACCGTAATCCTCGAGCTGGACGGGCTCGAGCACACGGAGGAGACTTCAACCAATGCGGCACTAATCCCGGTTAGAGCAAGTCCGACCTGGGACGAGGAGCCCTGAATCCTCCTTGTTGATGGCTCGTCCAACCCGACAAGAAAGCGGTGCAGGGATAATTCTGTATGGTACAAGCGGGGTGAAGCTAGAATACACACTCTTGTTCGGGTTCGCAGCACCGAACAACAAAGCAGAGTACGAAGCACTGGTTGTCGGGCTCACTTTAGCAAAGGAAGTAAAGGCTAAGCACCTGATCATCTGCGGTGATTCCCAGCTCCTGGTCAACAAAATCAGCGGCGAGTATGAATCCTGCGACACCACCATGGCTGCTTATTCGGCCAAGGTCAGGGAGATACTATGCGCCTTCATCTCCTACTTCATCAGGCAGATCCTGAGATCTGAGAATGCAGAGGTCGACGCCTTGCCCCAGTTAACCAGCACAAGCAGCAACACCATGCAGATCGTGTTCATAGAGGACTTACCTCGGTCCAACATTCTCAGAGGGGAAAGAGAGGTCGCTTTTGTAGCACAAGCAGAGCCGAGCTGGATCGACCCACTCGTGAGTTACCTGCTTCACGGGACCCTCCCTACAGAACGCATGTGGCCCGAAGGATAGAACACCAGTCGGCTAAGTATGTCATCATAGACAGACGGTTGTACAGGAGATCTTTTACGCTCCCCTACTTGCGTTGCTTGCGACCCTCAAATGCCGAGCTAGTTCTCCACGATACCCATGAAGGCTTGTGCGGCGGACACTTGGGGGGCAGAGCTCTTGCCTAGAAAGCATTACGACAAGGTTATTACTGGCCCACAATGAAGGCAGATGCACTCGAGCTCATCAAGAAGTGCGACAAGTGTCAGAGGAACGCCAACATCCACCATCAACCTGTTGCTGACCTCAAATACCTCACCAGCCCATGGCCCTTCACACAGTGGGGAATCGACATACTTGGCCCATTCCCATCTGTGACAAGATAGAGGAAATTTCTGGTCGTAGCAGTGGACTATTTTATGAAGTGGGTGGAGGCGGAACCCCTAACAATGATCATGACCCGCAACATACAAAACTTTTGGAGGAATATAGTATGTCACTTCAGGCTACCTTAGGTACTCATCTCCGACAACGGAAAGCAATTCGAGGACATCAAGTTTCAGAATTGGTGTGTCGAAATGGAAATACATCAATACTTCACCTCGGTGGCATACCCAGGCAAATGGACAAGCGGAAGTCACCAACAGAGCCATACTCCGTGGACTGAAAGCCTGCTTAGCTCGAGCAAAAGGACTATGGGTAGATGAACTGCCTAGTGTGCTATGGGCTTACCAAACCACTATCAAGACTGCCACGGGTGAGGCTCCCTTCAATCTCACTTACGGCATGGAAGCGGTGATCCCAACAGAGATTGAGGTGCCTACGCTATGCTTGGAGGCTTATGACGAGGAGACAAACAATGATGAGCTCCGTACCAACCTAGACCTGGTGGAAGAAGTACGAGACCTGGCATACATCTGGACTGTAGCTTACTAGTAGAAAGTAGCTTGGTACTATAATACTTGGGTCAAGAAGTAACACTTTCATGTTGGCGACATGGTTCTTCGTAAGGTTATGGTACATGAGCCCGGTGTTGGTAAGCTCGGACCAAACTGGGAAGTTCCGTACCGAGTAAGACGGGTATTCAGGGAAGGTACGTACGAGCTCAAGACCTTGGAAGGGAAACAAATACCTCGAGTGTGGAATGTCGGCAACCTGAGAAGATACTATTCGTGATCACCGAACTTGGAAGAGGATTGTGAGTCACTCCCAGAAGCCCAAGGGCCATAATGCCGAGTTGACATATGACCTCGGCACTACGAATAAGTCCCAGTCGCCTCTTCGACATGGGCAAACAAGTCACAGTCACCTCTTTGGCATGGGCAAACAAGTCTCAGTCGCCTCTTTGGCATGGGTAGACAAGTCCTAGTCGCCTCTTCGGCATAGGCAAACAAGTCCTAGTAGCCTCTTCGACATGCGCAAACAAGTCCCAGTCACCTCTTCGGCATGGGCAGACAAGTCCTAGTCGCCTATTCGGCATAGGCAAACAAGTCCTAGTCGCCTCTTCGACATGGGCAAACAAGTCTCAGTCACCTCTTCGGCATGGGTAGACAAATCCTAGTCGCCTCTTCGGCATAGGCAGACAAGTCCTAGTCGCCTCTTCAGCATAGGCAAATCAGCCATCATGCCTAAGGCATAGACAGTTTGGGTATAAACCCTACGACATCTGGCCCAGTTCGACATATAATAACAAGTTGGACCCACTAGCTCTAAGGGACAACTGACATCTAAGCAAGTAGCCTGTGCGCATACAGGTCAAGTATATACCCTACAATGTTCACTCACCTCGACATACATTATGCGAAGTTACCCCTACTCCTAGTCTAGCACGTTAGCTCAGTAGTTCAGGGTAACGTACACGAAAAAAGTTTATTTCGGTTATCCCTACTTGTAGTCCAGCTCGGTAGCTCGACAGTTCGGGATAACCTACACATTTCTACTCCTACTCGATTTAGTTCGTCAGTTCGAGAATTAGTTACACTTGGAACATTTTTGGACAAAGATAAGTCAAAAAGTGTATTTCATTGATATAAAACTTCGAGTACAAGAGGAAAAAATAAGAAATTCACTATAAGCCGAGCTCGGAGGCCTAGGGTATACAATATAGGAGATAATAAGCCTCTATTCATCTCGGTGCTCTTCTCCCTTGTCTGAGGCTTCAGTAGGAGGGTCCATACACTCATCAGCACCAGTCTCCTTGATGTCACCAAGCAGCTCGCTTTCCGCTTCGGAGTCCGGATCTTCAGTAGCTTTGGCAGCCATCTCCTTTGTGACCCTCGAAGTAGTAATAGCGCTAAGGTCAAGCTAAGGAAATTCACGTCGGATCAGCCACCTACTAAGCTTGAAGACTTTGGGTAGCTCTCTATTCCTACCTCGATCATTTCCCTCTGGTACTCCGCCAAAGTCTTGTATTCTTCGATGGCCTTGACCTTGGCCTCCTCCACTGCTTGAAGGAGTATCTCAGTCCGCTCCTTTACATGAGCCTCGAGATTCTCCACCTCCCTCTTCAGCACCAGTTTCTACCCCACGAGCTCCTCCTTGAACATTAGCAGTGTGATCAACTCCTTTTTAGCTTGCACATCCTTCTTTAACTGGTTAACTTCATTGTGGGCCAAATTTAGCTCGGCGTGAGCCTCACGAGAAGAAGACTCAGTTGCAAGAGCTCGCTTTAGGTGCACCTCAGACTGGTAAGTCACGACATGTATAGCAGAGTTCACCTACCAAGAGAAAAGAATAAGAGTTAGTAGAAGAGAAGTTAAATACAAAATTGAAGAAGTCAAGACAGAGGTGCACCTAAAGCGACCGGCAACTCGGCCCAACTAGCAACCTCCTTGGCGTATATTGTGCTTTGGCTCTTGAGAAGGCTATATTTCGGAGTCAGAATGCTCCGAGCTACTTCATCGCTACCTAAAGAAGCAGCTGCTGCATGGACAGACTCCGAAGACGTTGCCTCCACAGGCATACGGGGTGGGGAGACTTTCTTGGATTCCTCCTCAGCCAAATCGATTACGGGAGGTTGCTCGATGGATAAGGGCTGCTTGGGCTCTACAACGGTAGCCTGTAGAGACTCAATACGAGCTCTTTAGGAAGCTCGCTTCTTCTTTCCTTTCTTCATGCTACCGAAGAGTTCGGTCTCAAGGATTTTCATGGTTGCTGCAACAAAAGCAAATGATAAAAAATAGCACAGAAATAAAACAAAGACAACACAACAAGTGATGACCTACCAGGACTTAGATAGGCCTGTACGAGCTTGATTTCGGCCATGTAGTCCACGACCTTGAGACCGAGCTCCGTCCAAGATCGGAGCGCTTCCCTTGTCTTCAGGTCCAACCTGACATCAGTATCTTGGATGGCCGCCCTCCAGTGGATCGAGAAAGGCCACCCCTCAGTGTTATGAACCACGAAGTAACGCCTTTTCCAGGCCGGAACCTTATTTGGGAGCTCGTGCAAGAGTTTATAGCCCGGACGAGGGGATAGGTAGTAAGTTCGCTTGTGTTCGGGCAAAACACAAGAGTTCTTTATTGAGAGAATGGAAGAAAAGATGTCAAGGTCAAGAGGAAGGTTATAGTTGTGGAAAAGGGAGATGGTTCCTACTACATTACGAATGGAGTTCGGGTGCAGCTGATCTATGGTTATGTTAAAATGTTTTATGACTTCGACAATCAAGGGGTGAAGTGGAAGACGAAGACCAGTTACGAGCTACTCCTCGAAGATCACGATCTCGTCGTGACCGTGCTCCCAAGGAAAGTTACCTAGGGGAATACCAGATCACCTGAAGCCTCTCGTCGGGTCCCTATACCGAGCTACTAGGGACAGGAGCCTGTCCACCGTCATTGTCGACGGGCCAAAGTTATCTGCCTGCCGACCTCGATGCAAGGTGGACGTCAAATCACCTGAAGCCTCTCATGCCTCCCGAGGTGATTCCACCTTAGGAGGATCGCGGACCGCAACTTGACCCGAAGTAGCTTCTTCAGTATGGCGATCTACGACCTGAGCCGAGGTACCTACCTCGGCCCCAGTGGATCCACCGCTCCCATCTAAAAGACTATCGAAACTAAAGCTAGACATGAAAAAGACACGGAATCGAAAAGGAGAGCTAGGGAAGACTCACCAACGAGAGACCGAACTGAAGGAAGACGACCTCAGGAAGACACCGAACTGAAGAGAACGAGTTAAGGAACTTGAACACGACCTCAGATCGAAGGCTAGCGAATTTGTGGTGAAGCAAATAAGTCTTGGGCCCCTTATTTATAGCTGCAGTGTCCGAGAATCAACGGTCAAGATTGAAGTGATCCAACGGCTCTTAGGAAAACAGTTTGTGTGACCCCCGAGGTTGAAATCGGTTTATCGTGTGTTTTGACATCCGCAAAGTTTATAGGTCGCGTGACGTCCACGCGTAGACTAGACACGACCTAGGTTATTCCTGGTTGAGTCGGGTGGTTGAACAGGTCCGACCAACTATTCGCCCGACATGCCGTCTGGACCTCGAGCCAAATCCACCTGGACTCGTCATGAACTCCCCGTCGGGATCACAATAAGCACTTATCCTCACTCCACCAGAATCGAAGGAGGAACGAGATAAGTCTTACTTGTTTGTTGTTCCTTCGGAAGCGAAGCGAACTCCATGTCCACATCCCGAATATCCCAAAAGTCTTTCGTGTGCCCCATGAATACTCAACTATATAAGGGCTCCAACCCCGATGGCATGAAGTACACATGATTTCTCTACTCTCTAGCTCTCTACATTCTCAAAGCTATTTCAACTTGCAAATAACTTACTAACTTAAGTATCGGAATGACCTCGCCGAACCAACCACCCCGAGTTCTCTGGTCTTATTTAGTTACTCACTATCTTTTTACATCCTTACCCAACCCAATTATGGTAATACCTCCTTACCCACTTACTTTTATTACTGAAGTGAACGGCGGAACGCACCTTTCTTCTCTCCACCTTCTACGAAATTTTCCTCCCATATTTTTAATGCAACTCGCCGTGCGCACTTACTCTCTCAGTCTCGGATTTCGGAAGGAAGCTTCTTTGCAACTACCACACGTACCTCTCCATATGGTCATATCCCATCGGATCGTCGTCAATTTATCATGTTATTACAAAGTTGCCACTGGATTATCATATTTGCCTCCTCTAAAGAGAAAGATTATTATTATTATTATTATTATTATTATTATTATTATTATTATTATTATTATTATTATTATTATTATCTACTCCTGCTGCCACTTTAATGTTATGTAACCTGAATGGAATCAGTCTTAGGACTCCTCTTGCCATTACGGACACCTATTCGAGGTCGAGATTATGCTTCGCTGTTAATAATTCAAGGCCCGTTTTACATCAAAAATGTTAAATGACAATAAGCCCTCAGATTTCGGGGCTCGGCCTACTCCGAAACTTATATACACATATGAAATTTTTTATATATATGATCTAATATTTTATCAATTATATATCTTTTTATACATATGGCATATATATATATATATTGGGTATGATATATATATATATAATATGATAATAAATTTGTATATTTTTTCTGTAATTTTGGGTATGAATTAAATTAAAATTTTAATTTGTAGAAACCATTGTTTCATGGATTAACATGGGCAAGCCCGGATGCCCGGCCCGATCCACGATCATCCCCATCCACATGAAAATGATAATGATATATTTTTTTGCTCATAATTCATGATTATAGAAATTTTAAAAAATGATTCTCAAAAAAAAAAGAGAGAGGTGTAACTGCAAATTTGTTCAGTATAGGGGGGTAGAACTGGGAGCTCGCTCGGAGGTTAACCCAACTTTTGTTTTGGTCCCGGATACTAAAGGGAGCTTCTGCCTTGCTTCACCGGGACTAAAGCAGACTTCAATTATTGTCTTCGACCATATATATTACGTGTGAATTCTGGTGAGAGGGAGAGAGACAGAGAGGTCCGTAGTCTGAGCCTGAGAGAAGCTAAGGAATAACTCAGAGTACGCAGGATAGCAAGGAGAAAGTCGGCCGGGAGAGTAGAGATATTAGGTATGGCAGGAATGCTTCCAGGGGTGGAATTGGCCAGAAGGCGAAGGGTGTATCACCATCATCAATACAACGACTCTAACTCTCGAGATCACCCATCTCTCCTAAGAGATCGCCTTCAACCTTCATCGCCCTCCGATTTGGACGAAGCAGCTCTCAAGGCCCGCAGAAGACTCGAGGAGAAGCTCGGCCTCGGCCGCCTCCGTTCCAGGTTTCCTCTCTCTCTCTCTCTCTCCCTTCTTCATTTTGCCCTTCCCTTTTCATTCCTTTTCCATATCTACAGTGATGACCGCTTTGCTGAACTTCTTCTGTCAATTGTCATCGGAGGTGGATCCGAGCTACCGTCCGATGTTATCCTGTGTTGGACCCAAAATCATGACAGATGACACTATAAATTCTTTTTTCACTTATTTCCTCTTCTCTTTGAAAAATAAAAGGAGCACTGGCGCCACGCCACGCACGTATCTCCGCCGTTGAGGCCGGATTGTCCGATGAGGGCTCCACACCCTTAGCTGTCGGATCGAGATGAATGCATCGCGTCATGCCCGTGCCGCCTCGGTGTTCTCCTAGAATAAAATTGAAATCTGACAGTGCTTGCTTCCGCCTGTATCAGGGTTATTCCCTGTAGAGTTGCAATTTGGAAATGGATCAGATGTATCAGATATAATAACTAGATTTCAGTTTGATTTATTATCCGGATTTGATGATAAATTAAAAATCTTATATGTCGACAAGCGTCCAAACCAAGAGAGTTTCCTCCGAGGAAATCAGCATGGTTGGATGAGTTATTAAGCATTACCAGTTCTATACACTAATGCTTCTCCCTGCCAATATCAGATCGTCTAAACAAAAACCCAATGAAGGTAGAAGCTCCAACCAACTGGTTCGTGCCAAAGAGTCGCAGTCTCTGATGGGTATGACAAAGCTAGAGAAACTGTGGCTTCCAAAGCTCGGGCGAAGGAATTCGGAGGGAGATGTGTGTGCTGTTTGTTTAGATGGGTTTCAGAATCAGCAACAAGTGATGAATCTGCCCTGCTCCCATAGATATCACTCGGACTGCCTTATCCCATGGCTTACTACTCATTCACATTGCCCCTACTGTCGGACCCATGTTCAGCCCTGACGATATACATATTGTAACATTACTCTTAAGCTTTATTTTTCTGTCGCCATTTTTGTTCATGTAAAGCTTTTGTGGCTCTTTTGTCTTTACTTTCCCTTCGCTGTTACTTTCTTCCTGGATGATTAGTGACTTTGGTGATTCATTTCCACAACTCAATACAAGCGTGTTGCATTACATGCCCAAAATGCAAGATTACATGACTAGCTTATTGGTCATGCTAGCTTACAGCCGTAGCTGTTCTGTTAACTGTAATGCTGGAATGACTTGATCCTTTAAAGGAAGTACACGTGGCAATTTATTTGGGTCCCAGACTGCATCGTGTCACATGGATGCTATCGTTTTGATTGTCTAGAGTAGGGCTACACATCGTGTGAATTAATAACCGCACGATATATGCATTTGAATTAAATTTTATGATCTACATAAAAATCGAGGCAAAAAAAGAATGTATAAGGGCAGCACCTGTTCATATAAAAAGTAAAGATATAAAAGATATATAAAATTTAATTTTTATAATCTATACTAAAATCAAGACAAATATTTATATTATATTTTATTAGTGGAGCTATGTATGTGTGTACCGTTAATCATTAATCATATATTAGTATTTGGATTAAATTTTATGACCAGCAGGTATAGATAGATATCATTTCTGTTATTGGTGTTTAAGCTCTAGTATCTTTGGAAGTTATAACGAGTACTAAGAGAGAAATATGCCTAACAAGACCTGTATATTGGAAGGTTTAAATCCTTTCTAGCTTCCTAAACCTTATTGAAAGTCTTATCTGTCCGACTCCTCCCATTCTAGTAATTCAAGTGTTAAACATTATGACCAAGTAAAAATCCAAGGTTATGTTTGGTTTGATAGAGAATAAGAGAGGCAAAAGAAAATTGAGATAAAGTCCTTATTAATTTTTGTGAAATTTCTAAAGGACTTCTTTCTCAACTTAATATTGCCTTTGCCTGGAATTTAGATGTGACATTTAACCTAAAAGTTAGGTGGTGTTTAATAAATCAAAAAAGTTAAAAAGATATTAAAAGTGTTTGAAATGTGAAAAGAGACATAATTGCTTTTCTATTTTTTAAAGGATATGAATTCATAAGTTTGTTTGTGTTGGATCAACACTTTACCATTTGAAATTTATTGATTTTACTATTTTACCCCTAGAATATATTATTTGAAAATATTGAGTTCGATTTACATTATCTCATAAAAAATAATAAATAAGATTGAAACAATACAAATAATAAATAATAAATTATTAATTATTAATTAATAAATGAAATAATTAAAATTTAAAAATAATTAATGACTATAAAAATATTAAAATAATTTATAATTTATACAAATAAAAATTAAAATAATTTTAAAAAATAATTAAAATTATTAGTTAATAGAAATATTTAATAAATAATAAATAACATAAGTAAATTTAATAATAAATAATTGATGTTTAATAAAAATAAGAAAATAATTAATAATTAATAAAAAATTGTTGTGGAAGAGAGAGAGAGAGCGAGAGAGAAGACAGGGGGAGAGAGTCGTCGCTGCAAGTTGCAGCAGCAATGGCGGTGGTGGGAAGATGGGAGGGAGGGAGAGAGAGCGAGAGCAGGAAGACAGGGGGAGAGAGAGAGAGAGCCGTTGCTACAACTTGCAGTGGCAGTGGCGGAAGACAAGGCAGAGAGAGAGAGAGAGAACCGTCGCGGCAGTGGCAGAAGACAGGGCGGGGAGAGAGATCGAGAGAGTGAGAGAACCGCCACGGCAGTGGCAGAAGATAGGGCGGAGAAAGAGAGATTGAGAGAACGAAAGAATAACCACCGTTGCGGCTACGATGGCGGAAGACAGGGCAGAGAGAGAGCAAGACCGAGAGAGAAGAACCATCGCCACTAGAGAGAGTGCAACAGCGGTGGTGGTTGTGGAGCTTCAGCAGCGGTGGTGGCGGTGGAGCTTGTTTAGTTCACAGTGAGTGTTCGATTGGACTTACATGAAAGGACAAAATATGTAATATTAAAATTTCTTTAAGGGTATTTATGTCTTTTATGCACCTCTGCATTAGGTCTGAGCACATTAAGTAGCTTCTCCACCTCTAAGAAATTAAGATATGAAATCCAATTTCAGATCTGTAATAAGAGGTAATAACAAACAAAGCAAGGTGTCTGAAAAGCAAACTTTTCAAATTCAGACATCTAAAAAGTGCAATCAAATGGCACCCTAGTTATATATATGTAGCTGATTCTAGGGAGATACAAGGACTTGTTTTTTTCTTTTGCTAATTATAAGGTGCCATCAACTTAAGTGGAACAATTTCATCAGCAATAGTATTTGATATGGCTAGAACTGATTAACAATTGGGACCGGACACATGGCAGCAATCCTTGATTTGCACATGTCAATAAGTACCTTAGTTTCAGAACCTCCTCCTTCACCTCGGTTTGATAATTTCCTCAAGTGCTATGCCAATAGAGTTCACATTTGCGTCCCACAGAGCTTGTCTTAAAAATGCCCCATATGCACATCTCAGTATGCATTGAAAATATCCCATTTTTATCATTGGAAGATGTTCCCAGTATATGTTGGGATATGCTATGAAACGTTCTTGGGGCACACTGTGGGGTGCATATGTGAATTCATGACAATAAGATCACCCTAATAACTTTGGGGTATGATAGCTTGGTGGTAAGGGCATTGCAACGAAGAGAATAAGTGGCATCGACTGGAACACCACCACCTAGGGGCACTACTGCCCCACATACCTACTAATCAACATGTAAGATTGATGGTGGGCCCAATGCTCTACCACGTAGAGTTCAAATCATCCCCCCACAAAGTCCCACAGCACATCCCTGCCGTGTACTGGGAACATCTCCCGATGATGATTTAATGTGAGTAACCAGGCCACCAATAGAAAGGTATGCATTTACTCCATTACCCATCAAATTTTAGCACATTACTACCTTGCACATCTCACATTCACTCCCTCCTCTATTCTAGACTTGTTTGACTTGACCGTTTAAATCCTCACCTTGGGATATCACCTCGAGGCATTTCACAAATTTGTTGTTGTAAGGAACGCATGGTTTTCAAAACCGGACCGGACAGGAAAACCGGGAACACCGGTTCCATTTTTCCCCAAAACCGGATTTTTGCCAAAATAAACGTTGATTTGGTCAGCAAACCACTGACCTAGACAGTTGAACCATTCAAACCATTCAATGGTTTTGACCATTTCTTTTTTTTTTTTTTGTCAAAATGGGCCGACCGTTCGACTCGGGAACCAGACCCCTGACCGGTTCGTTGTCTGGGTTGGTTTTAAAAACCTTGAATGAACGACTTCATCCAAGGTGTGCATTAGATTGTCTTTCACTCATCGGTGACTTTTGAGCATCATTAGTACTTATTATTATTATGGAGATCGGCTTCAGTCAGTGCAAGGCATGTTCAAACACCATTTGAACAACCTTTACGGCCTTGCATTGGGAACATCTCCATACTTATGTACTTTATCTCATGGAGAGATATTCCCAATGAAAGACTATAATAGTTGTTCAAACGGACTTTGCACTGACTGAATTCGGTTTCATAGTTAATTTGTTATGAGCCTATAAAATCAAATAAAACTTTGAAAAAATGCAAGCAAAAACGCATAAAGAAGATTGTCATGGTAGTACAAACATGATTCTCTCTTTCAAGTTGCCAAGAGTGGAGTTTCTCCGCCCATAAGCCTTAATTCCAACTAGAGGCTCTCGTCTTTGGTTATAAGTGTGTAACGTGTCGCCTTAGAATACAAGACATGTGCACAACACTATCATTAGTCATGATTGACATCACCTTTCAGAAGTAGCGATTTTTTTATTTGGAAGTTTTTTTTTGGCAAAAAAAGAGAAGTATTATATTCATAAAGAGAAGGATACATGATAGGAAAGCAGAGAGTTGTAAGGTAACTTGAGCTGGCCCTTACATGAAACATAACCAAAAAGATGGGCCATTTGGTTATATTGTCTATAGATATGCACAAAATATACAGATCCAAAAGAAGAAATTAATCTTTATATATCCAAAAGAAGAGATTAATCTTTTGAGGTGATTCGTGTGCAACTGATCAATCCACTAAGATGCTCTGCTAGAGCTTGCAAAATTTACCAATGCTTCATTGTCCGAATATACCAAAAGACGAGTGATGTTGTTAGCTAGAGCTTCTTGCAGTCCTCTTAGAAAGGCTCAAACTTCGACATCATACTGCCCAATAGGGCGATCCTTCTACAATAGTGTACTATTGACTGAGGTGGCGGATGAAGAACCTTCGTCCTGCATTACCGAAAATTGGATCAAAAGGACCATCAAAGAATAAAGTGGGCATGTTACGTGTGGAGGGGTACCGAAGGCCTAGATTGGCTTGTGGTCGAGTTAGACACTCTTCCAAAGAAAAATGTAAGACTGTGTGGGCCACTTTTTGGGGGTCCGGTAACTCATTCTTGAATACACTTTTATTTTGAGCTTTCCATATATGATAACCAATAATGCTGAAATGGCCTAGGCTTTCCAGAGCTTGATGTTTGCCATAGTGAGTTTTTAACTTGAGGAACCAATCAGCTAGAACTATGTGCATAAGTTGGGTAAGCATGGATGATGGAGTTAACCCAATTTGAGCCTCACACCATATTGCTCAAACAAAAGAGCATTGGAAGAATAGGCGATGCTCTGATTCTTCATGGACCTTGCAGAAGGTACAGAGCCTATCCGGTTCGTTTAGCCAAGCAACATATTTGTTTTTGGTGAGTAGTCCATCCCAAACAAACTTCTAGAGGAATATATGAAATCTATATGGTACCTTAAGCTGCCATATAAGCTTCCATCAAAGAAGGTGATGGATAAGGAACACCCAAAAGAGGCAAAATACTTGTAAGCTGATTTAACAGTATAAAAACCTGTGGTATTACACTTCCAAATTAGAAGATCACCCGATTGGCTAGGCTCTGTAGTTATGCTTAAGATGTGATGAATTGTTGATTCATGGAAAAGATGTTGTAATTTTGGAAGGGCCCAAGAACCCTCTGAATTTAGCATATATGAAACCGTCAGGCTTCTAGCATTAGAAAGATCAACCGAATCTTTTAGCTGAGGCACGTGGCCTGGCAGAGTGGGAATCCAAGGATCAGTAACTGCCACGATGGAACTGCCATTTTGAACAGACCACAGGAGCTTGGGTTGTAGCTACTTTATCAACTTGTGAGCTTGCTACCACCATTAGGAGCTTCGATGACCTTTCTTAGCAACAAACAATGATGTATGGGGAAAATATTTGGCTCTGATTTGGTTACTCCAAATGTTGGATGTGTTTGTTAGTAGCCGTGAGATTTGTTTACTAAACATTGCCGTGTTCATGACACTAAATGCTCTAAAACCAAAACCTCCTTGATCCTTCGGTTGGCAAACTTTACCCCAAGGAATTGTATGTCGAGAGGCTTTGGCTGAGTCTCCCCACTAGAATGCTCTAGACATTTTATCTAACTTAGAGCATGTGGTTTGAGGGAGAGTTGTTGTGGCCATGGAGTAAATCGGGATAGCTTGTAACATAAATTTGACTAAAGTGGTTCTTCCTGCTTTTGATAAGAGTTTTGAGCTCCAAGACTTTGTTCTTGCAGAGATCTTCTCGATAACTTCTTTGTAAGAGGAATGGTATCTGGTATTTACATCAACTTGAGTGCCAAGATATTTAGTGCCAATCATGGAGTTGGAGATATGCAGGATATGGGAGAAAATTCTTCGGTGGTGTCTAGGGACATTACAGCTAAAAAATATGCTTGATTTGGCAAAGTTTATTTTTATCCTAACATAGATTCAAAAGAATTTAGTAAACTAACGAGGGATTTCACTTGCCTAACATCAGCTTTGCAGAAGATGATGTAGTCATCTGCAAAAAAGAGGTGTGTAATTGGTGGGCCAGCTCGACTAATTTGAACTCCTTCAAGATGACCTGATGATGCAACATTATTCAGAAGTTGGGTGAGAGCCTCCATACCTAATATGAATAGGTAGGGTGAGATGGGGTCACCTTGTCTTACCCCACGTTTCAAAGAAAAGTATTCATGGGTTCACCAACTATTTTGATGGAGAATGAAGCAGTAGACATGCACTGGTGTAACAAATTGCATCATTTGTCTGGAAAGTCCATCTTTTTGAACACATGATATAGGAAAGACCAACCCATATGATCAAATGCTATAGGCATGTCTAATTTGAGTGCAATGTACTTTTTACCTCTGGACTGAAGTTTCATCTTGTGTAAAATCTCCTTTACTAGAAAGATGTTATCTGAGATTTGCCTCCCCTTCAAGAAACCAGATTGATTAGAAGATATCAACTCCTACAAAATAGGCTGAAGTCGTAGCACCATCCATTTGGATATGATTTTATATAGCACATTGCACAAGCTAATGGGCCTATAACTTGAAACATCCACTGGCTTGTTGTTTTTTGGAACAAAGACCATATTATTGTTATTTATTTCTTTAGGTAAGAATTTTGTATTATAGAATTTCTCCACCATAGAGTGAATGTCATGACCAATTAGGTCCCAAAAGTGCTGAAAAAAGAATGGTGTAAAACCATATGGGTCAGGAGCTTTGTGAGGGTTGAATTGATTAATCACCTTTGCCAACTCTTCAAAAGAGGGGGGAACTAAAAGGGAAGCATGTTGTTGAGAGGAGAGTCTGGGGAGGTTTATGTTGTCTAACAAGGCTGGATCAAAGTCTTTCGGCCGACCTCCCACCTCTAAAAGAGCTTCCTTAAATAACTAGACTATGAATGCCCGACTTGAAGTCCAGGAGCCATTAGGGCATTTTAGCCAGTCAATGTTATTTTTTGAGTTCTTGAAATTTGTTGTGCGATGAAAAAAATTTGTATTTTTGTCTCCTTCTTTTAGCCACAACTCCCTTGACTTAACCCTCCACAATTGTTCCTCCTTAAGTAACCAATAATTATATTGGTTAATAAGAGAATGGAGGTCCCTTTGCTCCCCATCTATTAAAGCTCTCATTTGTAGGTTTGATATTTGGTCAATGATTTTCTGTATGTGGCTTTGTATTTGACCAAATTGAGTTTTATTCTAGTGTTTGAGAGCAAGTTTAAAAGATTTCAACTTGGTGAGCAGGTAAGTATAACTGGGGATTGTGAAGTTGTGTTTGAGAGCAAGTTTACAAGATTTCAATTTGAGTTTTATTCCAATGCTTGAACGTTGGATTGTGAAATTGTGGCCATAACTGGGGATCATAAACCAGTTTTTATTTTTGCAAAATGCAAATATGATGCAGTAATATTGTTAGCACATTTGGGGAGCGCACTTTTTTCAGATTTTGAGGAGAGGAAAATTGATCAATGACCATGGAAAGTTTATTTTCCTACTGGGTAAGTGATACCCATCTCCTAGGTGGGCAAGAAGAAAGTCACTAACACTTAAATGAGATAAAAATGTCCCTTTTAATAATGGATTTTTATGGCTAAAATGGTCATTGCTTTATTTACATATGAAATAAAAGAAGATGGACACTTACCCGGGTAAGTCTTTCATGTAAAACATTTACTTGGGTAAGTGCATTTACCCGGATAAGTAACGTACCAAAAAACAAACAGGACCTTGGGATTTCATTGATAAACCCCTAAAAAAGACTCGTCATTCTTTTAAACATGCAAAGATAAGAAGTTCAATAATTTTAAGGCTTCATTCGTTTTGTAGTAAATGACTTATTTGGATAAATGTATTTATTTGTGTAAGAGCACTTATGAGTATTAAATAATTTACTTGGGTAAAAATGTATTTAATCCCAAATAAAGATATACAATATTGAAGGGATAATATTGTCCTATCATGTATTAGTGATTTTCAATATGCATGAATAAATAATTTACTCAAGCCTGAAGATCATTTTATTTGAGATCCACCGGTATCAAAAAATGAACTCGAATTTTTTTCTTTTTCATAGGAACTACCAACTTACCCACCCCCAATCCCTAGAAAACAAATGAGACATAAGTTGTATTCCTCGGCTAGCAAATGCATGTGTCATAAAAAAGAATTGGCAACATAGAAAACCCAACCCAAAACAAACAATAAGTTGAAGCGGTGATACAATTTGAGGGACCTAGGGCCCATAATGTAAGAATGGATATAATTAACATTGAATTGAATGGAGGAAATGGTGGAAGCGATTTATTTAGTAGGAAAAAGACTTAGTTTTTTGCGATAAGTAGATTATACCCCCTCAGAAATCTGAAATTATAGCTTTCTCGCCTTTTATAAATCTCATCCCGCCCATGGATTTGAGCTAAGCTTTCTAGGGTGAATTGAACAGTTAAAACCCATAGTTTTTTCCTATTACATATTACAGGTGATGGTGAGTGATGGAGCAAGGTAGCGTTGATCTTATCCAATATTCCAATGTTTTAACAACCTTTCTGGAACCGGAATTGTTTCGGCCACCGGTTCCTGTCAGTAGTTTGTCCGCTGGTATGAATGATGAGCCCATGATATTTTAAAATATTAAAAATATAAAAAATAGTTAAATAAAAAAATTGACCTGAAAACTATTGTCTGAATTGAACAGATTTAGGGTTTGATTGTTTGAGTGAACAAGTAATTAACCGAATTTAATGATTTTTGAGAAAATAACAGTTGAGGGCCGAAGCCTGCAAGCTTTGATCCTACGCCTAGGACACCAAGTGACCAGCTCAGCTACTGGATCATGGCAGCTTATGTTTGGTTGCATCTTAGAGGTTGATGACCGACCATGCATCTTGCAGTACTGATGAAGTAAAATTAGACCTGAAGTAGAATAAAATAAAATTTGATGTTGGCGCTTTAGGCAGGCCTTTGGTGCATTGACACATGGCCGAGCTTGGAGCCGGTCAGTATGTTGTACAGGGAAGAGACAGTGTCCAATGCGGGACCAATGGCGTGACCACACATGGCGGTTCTCGGATGCCCGCCCACCTAGGGCTAAGATCGCATCCTGATCATTTACAGCATCCGCCATAAGGCGATCTCAAGTATAAATAGGGCGACATTCCCCCAAGGTAAGGGACCCCGGTCCGGAATTTGCATTCCCAGTTCTAGCTCTCTAGTTCCTAGACGACCTCGTCTGAACCCCTCAGACCTCGTCCACCCTCTTTGCTCCACCCTACTAACTTGATCACCGAAGTCCCCGCCCCAAGGCCTCTGATGTCCCCTTTTTTCGCAGGCACTAGTCCTCGGCCTCGGCACTTCTCGGATCCTGTTGGTCTTCGGCCAGAATCCACCTACCCTCGGCTGCAATATACCTCGGTTACGTGCCTTTGTCCTCAACAGTTCTCAGATCCTTCTAGTCAATTTGTCCGAGAGACAAGACAAATTTACTGTATTGGCCTCAACCCATTCTGAGCCTCAACAAAATTAAACCATGATTTATATTATTTTCATTTGCATTCTCTTACATTTATATTAATGCAAAAATTGCACTGCAAGCAAACTCCAAACACAGCCTAAATTGCAAATCCCATGGCGTTATATATTGGGTCCAACATAGACCTGCTTTATTGTTTTATTTTTTTCAAAGACCATGTTTTTTATACTTTAATGCTTAAACGATATGGGCAGAATAAAGAAACCCCTTCTTCAAAGCAATGGTCTAGTCTTGGCTGAGGAATTAGTTAGAAAAATGGTGAGGTCGAGATCACATGCAGGTTCCAAGTCATTTGTCTGAAGAAAATTAAAGTTGAAAATGATCATATATATGATAGTTGGGAATTAATGGTGCTTTCTCGAAGATTTGAAGGCGGAACGGAAAGCGTCAAAAGCCGATTGACGTAAGCTGGAACTTAATTTCACTAGTCCTGCCAAAATGGAAGCTTCCTCTCTCGTATACTTTCCGCATGGTGGTAGGCCGTCTAATCACACAACCATGTATTAATTAGCAGTCTAATTGATCAGTATTAATCTTCTTAATTATTCTTGAATCAACTGGTAAAAGAGTGCAGTAAAGCATATAAAATTGTAGTTTAGGCTTCGGCTTTGAATGGGTCTCTTATTCGTTGCACATTTTATTCAAGTTGGTATTGGTATATATAGTTTTATACTTATACTAAAGGGAACCGGAAAAGCTAGCGTGTCAGGACCGTAGTTTGACATGAAATTAAATAAATTTCAGCCGGAAAAAGGCCTGATAAATTATAAATTACGTTCGAAAAGAAAATTGGAAAATGACTGGATTACGTCGCCCATCGCTGCTATTTATAATTAATAAAACATAGTTAATTTACCCCTTTTGAATGTCTTGTTTGGATTACTTCTTTGAAAACGCTTGATCAATTTTACTTCAGGATGAGTGTAGGTGTCGATGGACCAAATTTGGATGGGACAGGCCAATAATACAGTGAATTAATTAGATCAGTCCAGAGTATTTATTGGATAGGACCTACTGAGACAGATTGAGCCAATATATGGTCCTTTGACATAAGAGTATGGATATCAATATACCAGATTTCGTTGAATCCTATCTAAATTAAAACAAATTTGAATAATTTAGACGGTCTAAACATTGAATTGGACCAGTCCAGAATGATTCAAAATATTTATTGGATTGGATTGGAACTGATCTATTTATAATTGATTGATACTGAACTAGATCAATTGTACCACTTGCCGCACGACACAAGTAATGGGGTTTGTAAAGATCCCTATGAGGATTAGCAATTCATTTTGGGTTGGCTGAAAATAAAAGAAATTAAAAACTGCATATCAGTCTAAATAATTAATGCATTTAAAGAAGAAAGATGAGATAGGTATCCTGTAATTTGGGGTAGTGACGGATAGGTATCCTAAATTTTCAATTACAATTTCCTGAACTTTCAAAAATAGATATATAGGTCCACCTATTAGTATTCATCAATTAAACATTACATAATGCCAAAAATACCCTTATCATGTATTTCTGAGATCATTCTCAGGTAACCAAGTGTCTTCCCATGGTGATGTTCTCACATGGATAAGTACAGGATACAGTAATTTACCCTAAAAAAATTTTACTTGCATTTTCAGTATAAAAATGTTTTAGTACCAAACACGTGCAAAACTGAATTAGAGTACAAATTTGCACCAAATAAGTTCACTTTTGCTCCATCCATGAAAACTCTAGCATTCTTCCTTCTTCTGAGTGATGGGAGATATAAAAAAGCTAATTGGTGGTTTATCTTTACAATCCAAATAACCAATGCATTGTGTTCTATACCTAAACATAGGAATGAAATTTTCTACCCTATCCGGCAGGTACATGTGCTTACCCACCCCGATAGGGTGTTTTTTGTTTTTTTCCTTTTTGCTTTAAAGACAGATTTTGGGGTAGGGATGGGTTTTGGGATTTTATAAACTGTAAATCCGTAAAGGTAAGGGAAGGCCATGGTATTAAGTATTGAATTTAATAATATTTTGAACTTTATGTGAAAGATAATTGATAGTTTGTATTTTCTACATATTTTGATAAAATAATTGAATATTTTGATGTTTATTCATATTTTTTTACTAGATTATTGCTTATACATACCAAGAAATTAGATGTGGATTTTAGATTCAACCCACCAAACTGGCTTACCTTATTCTTGAGCACATAAAAGATAGGGTCAGGGAGGGTTTTTCATTTTCATGTACAAAGAGGGTTTAGTTTTTCAATATCCAACACTCTATGTATTTTGAGGAAGGTGAGGATTGAAAAGTCTAAAGAGACATGTAGAATTTAGAATCTATAAAACCCTCTCCCAAATCCACCCCTACCATCCTTACCTAAACATTAGGAAGGAGACTTTAACATATACTCAAATTACCATACCCTATTTTACCAAGAGAAAAAAAATCAATTCCAATATATCCCTAAGTGAAATAAGGAAACAGATCATGTGATATTTTGAATTTCAACGAATTGCTGATCGTCTGAATTTAATCAGAGGTTTCATCAAGAAAGCATTGCCATATCAACATGTATGAATTGACATAATGACCAAAGTTGGTTGTGTCATTTGTGTTGAGTTTTCTTTCCATGCTTTTTTTTCTAGTAGATCTTTATATTCCCATAAAAGGAAAGAACACGTGATGGTTGAATGAATTTATAAGTGTACCTTTATCCAATCTTGTTGAATTTTGAGCTGCAAAGTTCCTATACTTATTTAATTTATTTTGACAAGTTCCGCGCATGTACTGTCGACCCTTGTAAATCGACTTGGACTACTGAATATCTCTTCTCTTCTCTTGGGTCATCTGAATTAATGTGAAGACAAGATTATGCCTAACTTCTTAGAATATTGAACCCTTTCATAGAAAATGAGAGTCGAGAAACAGTAAAAGGGAGGGAAAGTTCTTATTTTGTAAAATTCTTTTAAGTTGTGTTTGGTTTTAAGAAAAAAAATATATAACGGAAGGAAAAAGTATGGAGTCTAAAACAACCCTTTCCTTTTCTTACCTTTACCTTCAAACAAAACATAGCCTTAACAATTTAACTTTCCCTCTTTTCTCTCTCTAAAAACAAACAAATCCTTATGTATATGGCAGAAAGGATAATCCATTCCACAGGACGCCCACAACTACCTCACAAGCACATCCCACTATGCATTGAGAACATAAATACGGAAATGTTTTCAATGCACAGTATATGTGTCTGTGAGGCCGGTGTGAGGCGCCAAATGTAGAGCAGATTTTAAGAAAACGTCGATGTGGAATGTCGTCGAATGGATTAATTCCAGAAAAGAGAAGACTTTCAGCCTTCTGTTAATTCGTTACCTAAAATATTAATCAGTCGTTTGGACTTGAAAAGCCCAAGTCGCTTGCCATAAAATAAATTCCAGTTAAAACCCCTAAATACAATAAGAAGAAGAAGCATCTCATCCTCCTCTTCTATCGCACTTCTCTCTTTCTCATCCCACTGTCTCTTTCCGTGTAGCTATTGGAGATGGCTTCCTCCTCCAATCCTATCGTGTTTCTTGCAATCGTTGTCTTCATTGTCCAACCCATAACTGCATGGAACGATGCTTTATCTCCACTGTTTTCTCCCGTTTCGGGTACTTATATCTCTCTGGTCTTCATGCAGTTTCATCATCTGGGTTTTCATTCTTCAACTGACTAAGCTATTTTTTTTTTCAATTTGGGTCGTTTTAACTGTACAGAGGAGATATGCAAAGAAGTGAATTGCGGGAAGGGGACTTGCAAGCCCTGGAGTAACGCTATCGGATACACCTGTGAATGCGATGCAGGTTGGAAACGAACCCGTTTCGACAACGAGACTGAAGATTATTTCAAATATCTACCCTGCGTGATTCCCAAATGTGAGTAGCTCTAAAACTTTTTCCTTCTTCGTTCAACTTTATAGTTCGCTCAAGTGCCAGTTCCTACTATAATTCAGTTCTTAGATGAGTTGTTAACTTTCTTACTTTATGTAAAAGGAGGTAATTTCAAGACATGTAACTAGTTAAAACCAAACGAAGGCTCTCCCAGAAATAGTTGATGAGGTCTGAGGGTATCATGGTCGACCGATGCCCGGTTCTTGAAAGTAGATATGCTTTTCGGTTTTCACAACAGATTAATAATATGGAATGAATAGCTACCAATACCATAGTGCTAAAAGGCGTAAGAGTTACGTTCACTGTAGAGGCAGCCGTTTTCCATTCAGGAGCCAATTACAACACATCGGTTCCTTCCTTTCGCTTGTATCGTGGCCGGGTGGCCGTGTCCTGAGGGTGGCATATATGGAAGAAAATGCAGGCCAGGGGTTACCTTAATTCATTTCTAATAGGTTAATTATAATCCCTCCCATCAAATAGGCTAGAATTCAAGGAGTAGTATTGTTTTGTTTCACTTATTCCACTGACGACTGACGTGACATAACTGGTATCTCAGCCCTCCACGTGGCAATAACATCTAACTAGATGCCGTTATCATACCTTTGCATTATCGGTCATTCTCCCTTTTTCAAATGGTTGAAATCATATTGGTAAGACGTACTAATCACATGTCTTATCTCATCATGTTTGGATTCTTATTACGGAAAAGTAATCAGAATTCTGAATACCAGGCCCCCCTACTACTAGGCTCTAGCCCTCCCACCCCATCAATTCACGGTCAAGATATCTCCCTTTTTACTATGGTTCAGAGTTCAGACGAGCCTAGCACCTTTCGCCCTTACCCCATCAATATACAACCGAACACGAAAAGCTGCGAATCAATCCATTTCCTCAATTTCTCATGTCAAAGTTGTTTTTTTTTTCTCTATTTTCATTTTGTGGAATTTCGTTCTTTCTCTGTTACAATAATCATTTTCTCTCTCCATTTCTTTATTTTTTTGCTGTGTTTGGTTTGAAGAAAAAAGTAGAGAAAGGAAGAGTAAGATGGGAAAACCTTACATACATTCTGCCTTTTTCTTCAAACCAAACATAACCTTAATTTATATGGTGAGAATAAAAAAGTAAACTGAAGACTGATTTGCCAATGTATTAGGTAGGGTATTAATGTGGTCTAATACTTGAAATTGTTGCAGGCACGTTGGACTACTCCTGCTCATCAGCACCTCCTCCTCTTCCAGACAAAGAAGTTCCACATAACTCATCCGTTTGGGACCGTAATCACCTACCTATATAATAACCTTATTATTACTATTGCTATTTTTTTTTTTCTTTTGCCACGATTATCCCAATTGTTATATTAGATCATTTTAATTTAATTACCAATACCATCCATACTTGGTCTTTGTAGCGTGCTATTGGGCTTACTGTGGAGAAGGTACATGCGTAGAGAAGTCCAACCACGTTCGTGTATGTGACTGCAAGGAGGGTTTTTATAACCTTCTCAACGTCTCCGTCTACCCTTGCTTCAGCGAATGTATGTTCGTTCACCATCATCCATCCTTCCTGTTAATTAATGCAACTTAGGCATTGCCGGGCTGGTTAATGGTTGGTGTCCAGCCCACACCCAAAGCTCAGCCTATTTCAGGTTGGGCTTGGCCCAAGTTGCACCTCTGCTGTTTTACTTACCCATGATATTATTATTAAACTGCATGCAAAAGTAAAGATAAAGGCCAAGCCCAGTAGCTAATAATAATATTGTGAGAATTACCATTTACCAGGCACGTTGGGAGCGGATTGTGAAAGTCTGGGAATCTCGGTATCCAATAAATCAGCCAGCCAAACCCCGGGTACATCTGTTAACTTGTCCGACAATGGAGCTCATGGTAGGGATCATAATCATTCCTCACATTTTCTTTTTCTTCTCACTGTATGTAGAGCGACCAAATATATTCAAGTTGTTGATTTGATGGATTTCCTTTAATTTGCTTTATTTTTCTTTTCCCACCTTCAAGGTACCTCCGGTCTGCCTGGGAGCTTCAATTGGTTGATGGTTTTGATGATATCTTTGGCCATGATTTTCTGGAAATAGAAGTAGAAGAACCATCTTGGCATCTTCCCTCTCCGCTCTCGTCTTATTACTACCTACATCACATTTCATTTTTGTATGGCGTCATTACTTGTCCATTAGATCAGATTCTATTGTAAAATAAATAAACCATGTTTGGATGCCAAAGACTCTTGTAGTCTTGTATTTACATAGAATTGGCTGTATAATAAATGTCACCGCTGTATTGGAGTGATTAATTTTGATTTATTTGAATCTGGGACTGTTTTTGGGTAATTCTTTACTTTGCCAATTTAACCATCTGTATAAGAAAATAAAGACCTAATCAGGCTATACTTGTTGCATGGTCCCAAGAGATGTTCAGACTTCAGAGTGTCTCATGGGCTATGGCCATTCAAATGTCGTGTAACAAGATAAAATGAAATAAAGCAAACCTTGAATAGGTTGAATCAAATCAGTATACTCAGACTAGCCATATAGTACTTTTCCTATCAATAATCCATATGTAATTAAACACTAACAGATGAGAATGCATCCATTTTTCTTTCTCATCAGTAAGAAAAGATTAGACTTGGCTGGACAATACTGACCACTCTTTTGATTATTTCGAAAAGAGAAATTTACTACAAGGAAAGAAGAAAAGAAGATTCTTGTAGACACTGTTCACATCTTAGACCATGATTCTAGGAAGTTTGGCTTCAATCTCTTATTTCTCCAATAACCGCTACTTCCAGAAAAGCATGGAGGAGAGAGAATTGAAAAGACTCTGCTGGTTTTATCATCAAGAGAAAACCAGCCACATTTAAGGCCGAAGGTCAATCAATGATTAGTTGCAATAGATTCAACCCACCATTCCTTAGGATTCCACCTATCTGGAGGAGAGCAAAAATTCCACAAATTAACCAAACATCTGCCCACGTTCATACAAAGGAGTACACATGGATCAGATTCCTTGTATGAAATGATGATCCTTCATCTTTATACCATTCACTACTTCTCATACTCGATCTGTTTTCCAATCTTGTGGGCTTATAATTATTGTATAATTGGGAAAGCTCTGTCAAACTGAAACCTTTGGAGAGGTAAGTTTCAATTTTACATATCTATTGATTCTGCTTATTCACTTTAAATTGTTTCAGTTTTATATTTGAACTGCAACTTCTGGGAAAAGAATATCCCATTAACTGTAAGAAGTGGAAAAAAAATGGGACAATTTTCTGATCTAATGTGCATTTATGTGTATACCCATTTTAGATTTCCACTTGGTTCATCATTCTAGGTTTTCATTCTAGAGGATGTATATGATTTCATATATCTTGCAATTCCACGAAAAGCTCAGTTTCATACAACATAAGTTAAAGATCCTTGCATGTTGATACCTATCCTTTAGCTGAAGTTGAGGAATAAAGCTAAAGAAGAAAAACTTCAAGAGTGTGTAGGCCAGGAAAAAACAATAATTGTTGGAATTTTCAACACCCATGCTCAGCCTGAGGTTAATGATCAAGAACAAATAGAAGAGAAGTTAAAGAAATTCAGGTGCAAGATACAAATGTGTTGACTATAGTAGATCCTAATAAGAAAGTAAGTGACTTTACCTTTCAAGTTCAACTAGAACTAATTCAAGAATTACAACCTGACATAGCACAAGTTCCACCAACATTAAAATGGAAGGAGCCCTAGAGTTTGTTGAAGAACCAATGATAGCAGAACACATAGAGATGGTAACTCCTAAGCTAGAGGTTGAAGGAAAGGTTCTAAATATTGCAGTTAAGAGTTTGGATAAACGAGGGGAAGATTCATCACAATGGTTGGTTGATGAATTAAGTGTTCAAAAAACTAATGTTATCGATGATTTAACACAGATGGTTAGGGAAGGCAATGTTTTAGAAATACATTTCTTTCAAGATCCTTTTCTAGTTCTGTGTGTGGCCTCTAATCTACAGTCCAAGCATGTGGTTGTGGGAAGTCCTATTCCCTTTGTAATTGGGGCATATCAACATTTCATCATCAAGTTCTTCAAAACTCGAGGATGGGTTTTTTTCAACCGGGGGACAATGATGCAGGATCTGAAGAGTCAAAATTGGACTTTTATGATATTTTATGTATTTTTGTATTTTTGGACGGTAGGGGTATTTTTGTCATTTTTGCAATTTTCTGTGGCATCCAATGATAGGGTTTAAATTGTCTAGTTATAGTTTGTTTTTGTTTAAAATTTCAGAGTCATTGTATAAGTAGGATTAGAATTATTGAGTCTTCTTTGAATTGAAATAGGATATAACATCTTAGTTTGAGTCCTACTAGGATTATTGAGTCTACCAGCTTGACTCCTAAGAATATTATGAGTCTAACAGTTTGATTCCTAAGATTATTATGAGTTTAGAGTCTATAAATATGTATGGACGTTTTACACAAAGGCAATGAATTATATTGAGTTTTCTTTAGCTTATGCTAGCTATGGTGAGTGATTCCCATGCCCTAGAGTGATTCTAGGCACCCTGTGAGTGATTCCAGGTATTTTCCCTCTTCTTTCTCTCCCTATTTTCTCTCTTATTCCTTCAAGAAGTCATTACAGCCATTGACAGCCATAAAACTCTGATCAAGAAGACCATTCAACATTCTCTAAGGATTATAACTGAGCTGGTCCTACATCACCTACATTATAGCATTGGCTGAGACACATGGACTTTATGAGGAAGGTCAAATCCTCTTGGTTGTCCTAACCTCCACGAGAAGGTTTATAATCTCTGCTTTTGGAGCTTCTGCACCTCCAGTCAGAGCACTATACAACCAACGAATGTTGCCTAATAGATTTGTGAATACTGCATCTCTACCAGCCATGCCTGGGTTTCATTGTGCACAGCCATCAAAGTTCAATATGAGCTGACTGGCAACCCATGATCCCTCAATTGATGATGGTGTGAGGTCAGGAGTGGATTGTATATTCCTACGAGATTTCTTTCAAGAACAGAAAGTATTTCGGTATAATTTTTTTTTAATTTCTTTTTTCCATGGATCAGCCTCTTCAGCAATGTTCTACAGATGGCATGGTTTACTGGAACAACAGCTTAAACTCCCAACATTTGTTGGCTTCCTGATAAGGCAACCACTAATGGTCTAAGGTCTAACAAATATTTTCTATATTAAATGTTGGGATGCGATTAAAGAAGATCTCCTGAAGGTCTTTCAGGATTTTCATTGCAATGCCTCCTTGCAAAGAAGCCTTCATGCCACTTTTGTGACACTGATCCTGAAGATTAGATTGAGGGGGCCACAATTCTTAGGACTTTAGACCAATTAGTCTCCTAAACAGTTTCTACAAAATTCTAGCAAAAGTGTTGGCCGAAAGAATGAAATTAGTGTTGAGCAGTGTGATCTCATGCAATCAATGTGCTTTCGTCCCGGGGAGACAAATGCTTGATTCAGTTTTAGTGGCCAATGAGCTCATAGACTTGAGACAAAGGGAAGGAAATCCGGGTCTGGTGTGTAAACTGGAAATAGAAAAGGTCTATAATCATGTTAATTGGAGATGTTTGGATCTAGTGCTAGAAAAAGTGAATTTTGCACAGAAGTGGAGAAATTGGATCAAAGTATGTATATCCTCACCCAAGTTCTCAATCCTAATTAATGGTCAATCGGCGGGATTTTTTTGAAAGTTCTAGAGGCCTAAGACAGGGAGATCCCCTCTCCTCCCTGCTCTTTATTTGCCTTATGGAGCTTCTCTCTCAATTCTCTCTTAAGGCGGCTGAAAATGGGCTTTGGGAGGGGTTCGAAATTGCTCCTCAAGCAGAAAAGGTTAGCATTCTATAGTTTGCTGATGATACTCTATGTTTCCTTGATGCCTCAATTGATCAGTTGGAAATCTTGCTTGGGATCCTCTACTGGTTTGAGGTGGTCTCAGGGCTTAAAGTTAACTTGCATAAAAGCAAAATCATTCTAGTAGGGCAGGTCTTGAATTTGGAGGAGTGTGCAAGAGTTTTGACTTGTCAGGTGGACTTCTTCCCTGTGAAGTACCTGGGACTTCCTCTTTGGGCGAAAGGCTCATCCTCTGCTATATGGGATCCAGTCATTGAGAAACTAGAGAGAAAATTATCTTCTTGGATGGCTAAATACCTTTTAGCCTAGGGGTAGAGTGACCCTCATAAAGAGCACTCTGTCCAATCTTCCTACCTACTTCCTGTCCCTATTTCCTATTCCAGCCAAAGTTGCCGAAAAAATTGAAAGCCTGCAGAGAAACTTTCTGTGGAGGAGTTGGGAAGAAGAGAAGAAAATTCATCTAGTGGATTGGGACCAAGTACGCTTACCTAGAAAGGAAGGGGGTCAAGGAATTAGGAAGGTGAAGGTGATAAATACTGCCTTGCTTAGCAAGTGGTGCTGGATATTTGCTGCTGAAAGAACATCTTGGTGGAGGAACTTAATTGCCTCCAAGCACGGGGTGGATTGGGGTAACTGGAAATCTGAAGACCCTCTCTCTAGTAAGGGCTGTTCAGTAGGGAAAGGTATCTTAAAAAGTCAACCTGTTTTCCTGGAAGGTGTGGAGTTTAAAGTGGGTAGAGGTAACAGGGTTAAATTTTGGAGGGACCCCTGGTGTTTGAATAGCCCCTTGGCTGAAGCTTTTCCTCAGCTCTTTCAATGTTCTGTAGATCGAAAAGTTTCATTGGCTGATTCCTATATTTTATCCAACAGCTCAGTGACCTGGTGTCCACGGTTTAGGAGAGATCTGTTTGATAGGGAGCTAAATGAGGTAACGAATCTGCTGAATCTATTACAGGGCCAAAATATTGATATGCTTAGCGAGGTCAAGTGGATATGGAAATGGAGTAAGGATGGCAACTTTTCAATCAAGTCTTTATCTTCTAAACTTAGCAGTTCTGGGCCTGTTATCTTTCCCTGTAAGTAAATCTGGAATGCAGTTTCTCCCTCTAAATCCAATTTTCTGGTTTGGACTATGGTGCTCAATAAGTGCCTATCAAAAGTCAGCTTGGAAAGGAGGGGTCTGCAGCTCTCAAACCTTGCTTGCGGGCTGTGTGGACTGATGCCAGAATGTACAGATCATCCAAGTATCCACTGCTCAATATCTTCTAGAGTATTGGAGCATTTTCTAAAGTCTGCTGGAGCTTGTTGGGTCATGCCGGGATCAGTCAAAGACCTCCTATTTAGCTGGAATCTGGCAGGCTTGAAGAAAAAATGAAGACTTATTCAGAAAACAATTCCTGCAGCAATTCTTTGGTCTTTGTGGTCAGAAAGAAGCAATAGAGTTTTCTCAAACAAGTCAAAAAGTCCAGATGAGCTAGTACAGAAGTCGGTCAGCAAGCTGATCTCCTAGGTGTCGGTTACTGCTGAATTTAAGCACCTGAATGTAGCTGAGTTGTTTAGTTCTCAGTCCATTTGGAGTCTATAATTTTAGTTGTTTTCCGGGCTTCTTTTGACCAGGGAACTGTTGTACTCTTGTTTCTTTGAAATAAAATCTTACCTTACCTTTTCAAAAAAAAAAAAAAAAGATTATATGCAAGGTTTCCTACCCTTTGTTCATTATATTAGAACAGAAAGGACATAGCCAGTAAAGATTTGTATTTGAACCAGTATTGGTTGTCTACTTTCATAAGAGATGCAAATAGTCTTTCGGTTGGTTCAATCATTTGACTCATGGAACTGGCACTAACATGCCAATGATTAGTTTAGTCACAAGACCAATGTACCATTCTTCTTCTATATCCCAATTTCATACATCTAAAGACGTAGACAAATTCAATACAACACAAAATACTGCAAATTGATCAAGAATGAAATCTCTTCATCTCCAGGAAAATCATGTATCTGAAACAAATTCAATTATAATTAAACATCCACCACTAATTTTCCTCTGCTTTCCAGTTCTATTGGCTAGAAGATAAATTAATCATGGCCAATAAACTGGAAGTGTTACAACTTACAAAATATAAGGCATCTGATAAGGTACCAAAATTATCCAACTGCATGTTACACCCAGAAAAAAATACAATTTTTCTAGAAAGAAGAAGTATATAAGAACAGAAATGAAGGAACAGGGATAACTTTGATTTCTGACCCACTTTGATGATCACTTGGTCTTCACGCTCACTCCTTCCTTCCCGGCAATGATAACTGAACTGGCCATGTCGAGAAATAGTCCATGTTCCACGACTCCTTCCAATGCTGAAATCTCCTTCCCTGCCGCTCCAGCATCCTTGATTGGAGTTTTGAAGTACAAATCCACAATATAATTCGAATTGTCAGTCACATAAGGTTTCCCATCTCCATCCAGTCTGAGCTTCGCCTCGCAACCCTCTTCCTTGAACAACTCCTGTAACCTTGTCAAGTTGTACTTCCAGCAAAACTGAACGACCTCAACCGGCATGGCAAGGCCACTCCCGCCAAGACCCGTCACCAATTTGGTATCATCGACCACGACCACGAACATGGACGATGCCGCCTCCACCATCTTCTCTCTCAAAAGCGCCCCGCCACGTCCCTTTACCAAATTGAGATCTGGGTCAACCTCGTCGGCCCCGTCGATCGCAAGATCAAGACGTGGGTGGTCGTCGAGGACAGAAAGCGGAATACCCAGTGAGGCAGCTTGCTCGAAAGTGCGCTTCGATGTCGGTATGCCAACTATGTCCTTAAGTTGGCCTGTCTTGATGAGTTCACCGATTTTGGCGACGACAAAGGCCGCGGTGGAGCCAGTGCCCAGGCCGAGGACCATGCCACTGCTAACGTACTCGACGGCCTTATCGGCAGCGAGCTTCTTGAGATCGTCTTGGGTGAGAGGGGGGGCAGGAGATGGAGAAGAAAAGGCTCTGATGTACATAGGCGTACGGGAAAGAGGGCGTATGGTAAGGGACGAGGGGGTGCGCAGGATAAGGCGGGCAGCATTGTGGTGATGGAGTAAGGAAGAGGACGCGGAGGAGGATTTGAGGGAGGAAGAGGAGAGAAGGGATAAGGTGGCCATTGGGCGGAGAAGGATGGAGATCGAAGAGGAATAGCGAGAGAAAGAATGGGAGGTAGACTTTTGTTTTGTTCTTCAGCCTTTTTATACGGCAGCTTTCGGGTTGTTGATGGGCTGTGTGTGATGAAGAAAGTAAGTTGAGTCTTGGGGCCGGTGCAGAGAGACGAAGATAGGTGGGGGGGGGTTTTGTCGCAGTTGATGTCTAGTTGAGGTTTTTAGTTCCGTTCTCCCAGAGTTTCTACTCTGACTTAGAAGTAGATCGTCCGAGTTAACGAGTCACTCGCACTGGGTAGTGGGTAGTTTTGGTAGGTACTTTTTTTTTTTTTTTAGGTTCTTTTATCTTTATTGTTTTTTATTGACTTTTTTTGGGGAGAATGACGGTTTAGCCTTCAGAATTTTTAGGCCTAAAATGCAGTTGGGATGAGTGTGATGGTGTATATAACGGGGTTTTTGATATTTTGAATGTTTATAACTCTACAGTGGAAATCAGAAATCTCCATTGGGTATGTGTGGAATTCTCTTTTTTTTTTTTTTGCTTCATGAGCTACAGCCTATTAGCCTACACAATGAGGGTAGTCCATTCCCCTCCCTTGAACCCCTAACCCTCCATATGTTCTTCACGCATCATGCCTCGCATCGTTTTTTTAATGAAACAAAATATATTACACACAACGGGGTAGTACATCCCGAGACGTTGGCATAACAAATAAGAATAAGAGAAGAGGGAAGAGATGAAATGCTAAAATCTAGAGAAGAAAAATAAAGAGCCCCCCGAGCCAACCGATCAACTGCCTGATTTGCTTCTTTGAAAACATGTTGACAATGAAGATCTCCATCGAATGAATCTTTCAGCTTCCAAGGAATATCCACATTTCTTTTGATGAAGGAGATGACAAGAGATGAATCTCCCTCTTTGATGATATGAAACTCCTTGTAGTTTGTAGCTTGGACATAGGCTTCCCATGCAATTTAAGCTTCAGCCTAATTGATGGAATAAGTACCAAGTTTATATGTTTTGATCATTAGAACCTTACCAAGATGGTCTTGAACTATACAGGCCACTATACATTTTCCATCACTATTACAAGAGGCATCAAATTTTATTTTAATATAACTATATTTTGAAGCATCTAACTAATTTATTTCCAAAACTTGTGAGATGTGGTAGAGGTAATGAATTTCTATCAAAAGTTTCCATAAACATATTTAAAGCTCTGTCTAACATTATTGGAATGGGAGTAGTACCATCATTAAAAATTGTGGAGTTTCTATTTTTCCAAACCACCAATAGAACAAAAGCTATTTTTTCCTTTACGAATAGAATTTTGCTTTCCTTTTTAGTGCACATTCTTGTCCACCAATCACTTAGATTTTCATTTTCATTTGGGCCCTCCATTGGTGTGTTTAAAGTAAACCAAACAAAGCTTGTGCAACTACAAATTTTAAAAATATGTTAAGTATCTTCTTCAAACCCACAAAAACTGTAAGAGCCATTAATATTAAATCCTCTTTTCCTCAAGTGGCTTTTAGTAGGTAGTCTATTATTTAACATAAAAATAAAAATAATTTAATATTTTGGAGAGCATTTCAAGTTCCAAATGCTATTCAACCAATTAAAGTTGCTGGGTGGATATGAAATAGATGAACATTTAAGTAAATAAGCTCATTTTATAAAAAAGGTCCCCTTAGGATTGCACCCCTAAACCCTTTTATCCTCCAAGTAGTTAAGGGGCAATATGAATAATTTTAATGTATTGTCAAACATAGAGATCTCATTTTTTATTTTGTCTTCCTTCCAATAATTTATCTCAAAATCAATCATTTATGCTGCTTTAATATTAATATTTATAATATTTTCATGATTCTAAGTTTCAATTAAAGGTTTGTCGTATACCCAATTATAATCTTCCATATTTGTATTTATTATTGATATGAGAAGTTCCGATTACGAGGGCGGTGTGAGGCGCGCCCTGATCCCAATTCGGCGGTAAAGGGACTTGATCCCAAGCCTCTACTTAGACGATTTTGAAATCCTACCAACTGACAACTGAGCCACCCTCGGGTTGGTGGTGGGTAGAATTCTCACACCGACCTCACGGGAACATCCTTTGAGGTTGGCTTTGTGTTTGACTTGACTTGGATCAGTTGTCTCATAGACCATAGAGATGGTCTATCACCAAAAGTATTCGGCCTCGGTCCTACAATATTACTATTTCTTTGCCTCTCCATTAAAGGGAGAAAATTTAGGAAATCGTCTGCGTATTCCCCGAATCTCTGTTGGCGTGCTTGCGCGTGTGTCTTCCGCCATGTCTGTCGAATCCGCCACTGCAATACAAAGAAACCAAGTATGTCTACGTTAGAACCCTAATTACAGTCTTTAACATTTTCTTCTTTTTATTTTCGAGTTAACTGAAGATTTGATCGAACGTGAAACATGGATCAGGTTGATTTGCTCGATTTCGTAGACTGGTCTGGAGTCGAATGTCTCAATCAGAATTCTAGTCATTCTCTTGTTAACGCTCTGAAACAGGTGTTTTGTCGAAGAATGTTGAATTTAAGTTAATCTAATTTCGTTTTTTTTTTTTTCCCTTAGTCGGGTGGGCTTGGTTAGACGTTGTAATTAATTTTTGTTTTTGTTTTCATATTAGGGTTATAGAGAAGACGAGGGTCTGCATCTGGAGAGTGATGCAGACGAGCAACTTTTGATTTATGTTCCTTTCACTCAAGTGATTAAGCTGCATTCCTTCCTCATGAAAGGTCCTGAAGATGAAGGTAACGCTTAATTTCCCTCCCTCTACAGTCTAAACTGTTGTACTGATAGGTTATTTTAACTTAAGGCAGTTAGTCATGAATGTCAACATCTTTTATTGGTTACTTCCCGTTTCTGTAATGGAAAAGGTTTCATCGGTTTCATTTTCTTTTTCCTGCTCCGTTCCTCAACAGAATAGGTTGTTTTCACTTATTTGTTATAAATGGACAGAAGCGTATAGAGGGTTACAGCCTACAAATCTATGATGTTCTGACGCTATTAACTTGACTTTTGTATAATGTCTTCAAATGCGTTTGTTCTGACATAAATATATTTGGTATAATGGATAAATAATGTATTAGCATTGAAGCGGTTATACATTAATACTCAACTCAAAAAAGCTTTGTTTTAATTGCATAGGATCTGTTGTGAATTACTGATTAGACAAATTGTTCTGAAATTGGAGCTCAAAACAAGAATGGGAATTGATTCAATGAGGCCTCCTTATAACTTTTGAGTTGGAACTCACTTATCAGTTAACAGTTTCAGGAACCACATATTGACAATTATGATTTGAAGAATCCAAAAAACATGTTGACTAACATGAAACAAGTTCGTGTTTAGGACCAAAGAACACTGATAACTTCATTCCATTGCCTTGGCAGAAAAGAAGGAGAAAAGGAGATAAGGGAAAAGAGAAACTCAAACCTGAAATTGGATTTTCTAATATATTAATACCAAAACTAAACCTTAATCTCATTTACTGCAAAAGGCTACAATTTGTGGATATATACACAAGTTTTCATATTGCAACAAAGATGGATATAAAATACATATATACACATGTATGTAGGTAGGCATGTATAAAGATGCCAGTGCTTGTGCACTGTGTATTTTTCCAAATTTAAATAAGTAATCACTTTGACAAGGCAGAATTGAAAGTGCTAATGACATACCTTCAGCTATATTTTATTTTAGAATTAAATAAAGGTATACAAGCCCACATGCACTGTGTATTTCAAGCACTGGAGCAAGAAAATAAATAATCTGTTACTTTGAAAAATTTCTTACGTTCTTTTTTTAATGTTTTCTCATTGTTTTCCTATTTTTCTCTTCTTACCTTATCGAAATTTGATCACTTCCTGTTTTCCTCTCTTTCCATATCTAAATCTCCTCAAAATTTTCCTATGTCATTTAGATCCGTAACTATTGTTGAATTTGTCTATATTTTGTATAGATTTAGATAAAATTAAAAACCTTGTCGGTAAATATGTATTAGATGTTCCTAAAAATCTTATACAAAGTTTCTCTAGCAGGTCCTAAAACAGTGAAGCTCTTTGCAAACAAGGAGCACATGGGCTTTAGGTAGTGTGAAGATGATTCTTGTTTCCAGTAGTAACTTTTCATTGAATCCTATTTAAATTTGTCACTGGAATTCTTATATTCTTGCTTTTTATGATCACTTATGCAGTAATGTCTCTGACTTTCCACCCAGTGACTCAGCTGTTCTATCCTTGGATAATCTTAAGGTACATGTACATCAACACATCCAGTGGTGGAAGCTCTCCAACAGAAAATAGTAGCTTATTTTTGTATATATGTTGCTTGGATGTATTTCATGTTAGAACTCATGTTTAACGTTTGCAGGGAAAGCCATTTACAGTAAAATATGTCAAGTTTCAGAGTGTCCGTAGGTATGTAGAATCTATCTGTTTTTCTCTATTTGAGTTATTTTTATGAAATATCTATAGGAAAATTATTTGATCTAGTTATGTTTACTTTGGCTTAGTTTGACCATTTTTATTGAGGACAACCAATGTGGTGGTGATGTCACCAAAGTTCAGAAGATTGTTCTCTATGGAACAACGTAAGTAGTTCAGATCTTGTATTTAAGCTTGTTTTATTGTGCCTTCATTTCTTTGACTTGTATAGATACATTTTATTGCTTTTACTTATATAGTTAAGATTTTTTTTTTTTCCTTTCAATCAGGCAAGATGTCACATTCATATTGGAAGGGATTTTCTAAGTTTGATCACTATATTTAAGATATCTTGGAAATATCAACTCTGGTAGTGAATTTTCTGTAACTTATTTTCCCTAGTGGTATAATTAAGAAAACTTGTGCATTGTTCAGAAACCAAAAAGGTATACTATATAACTATTTTATTGGTAATATACACTATATAACTTATCTCTAAAGACTTAAATAATTCAAACGTTGATGGATCTCCAAGGTTATTTGCTAACTGAACTCTCTAGTGGCTATTCTAACATAAAAGTGCATTAATGCGAACTTTTTTTTTATAGTAAAATAGGAATTTTGTTAAAGTAAAATGACGATTCAACATCTGAAAGGTTGATGAGATAGAACCCAATAAAAGTCTACAATCAGTTCCCATAAGAGTACAGACTAAATATTACACCCCTGACAACAAGGAAAAGGAAAGGACACCAAACACATCCAAGTTACTACTAACTTGTCCTAGCTACTAAGGTTGACTTATCATCAGGCTTCACTACTTGTCAACCATTTCAGTTTTAGATTGAAATACTCCTTCCCAATTTTGGGTTACATGTTTCCCTAACATAAGAAGTTTTAGCATGACTTGCAGTAATCATACCATTACGAGTCTTCTAGTCAAAATTAACTTGGAAATCATGAAAAGCCATAAAGTAGTTATGAATCATTACCTATCATGAACATGCCGTTAAACTTTTTCTACTTTTGCTAATTGGTGGCAGTCTGTGTTATTTTTTATCACTAAGCAGTGGCACATTAAGGTGCAAGTCTGATAAAAGCTAGCAATCCCCAACATATATATTTCCTCTTTTGCAATGATTGATCTAACCTGGGCAGTGTTTTAAAAGGTGTGATGCTCACAAGTGAGGCTCATTTTGTGAAGTACCCTCACCTGGATTGTTGTTATGTCTTGATTATAAACTTGAGTTTGGTGTTGATATTTTAATTTACCATGGTGTAGGATGTACCCATATTGTTTAGAGTTTAAACTGTTTACTCTATGTAGGACTTGGACATGTACAAGGATACAACCTTTGTGTCAATTTTTGATAATCACAACCTTTATGTTAATAAAATTATCAATTTTTGTTAATAAACACTTGTAAAAAAACTGTGTTAATAAACAGATTCTCTTATCAATTTCTTTCAGAATTTAGATTTGCATATTCTTGTATATTATTATTATTATTATTTTTTTTTTTTTGTGTTTTGTTCATAAGTGTTTCCTTGCTTTGTGTTAATAAACAGATTCTCTTATCAATTTCTTTCAGAATTTAGATTTGCATATTCTTGTATATTATTATTATTATTATTATTATTTTTTTTTTTGTGTTTTGTTCATAAGTGTTTCCTTGCTTTGTTTAGGTGCACCCCTTGCCTTGTGCCTCAATCTCTAGGAACCCTTTGTAGTTTGTGCTTTATTTGCAATTTGCAATTTTAAAGCATTGTCCTTGGGGTAGTGGCCCAATACAACTCTAATCTTTTCACTCCTCTAGTCAAGAAGGAAAATCTATGGAATTTTCACATCTTTGGATCTGTTTCGATTGGTGCTACAGTAGTCCGAACCAGGAAGAGAAGAAGAAGAAGAAGAGAAGAAGAAGAAGAAGGGTCTGTCGAAATCTAATAGATTACCCATACAGTCGACCCCCTTAATCTATATTAGACTCTAATTATCTTTACGAAGACAAAAATGCCCTTACTTAAGTGTGGGGCAGAGTGACTCTAATAACACTGCCACATAAGCAAGCTACTTAACAAACATAAGAAGACTAAACTACCCCTATTCGGCACACTTTAACACTCCCCCTCAAACTGGAGAATATATGTCATAATCCCAGCTTGTTACATAGATAGTTCACTTTCCCTGAGCTTAGAGCTTTTGTAAACAAATCTGCCCATTGATCATTCGAGCTCACATGTTCTGTATTTATCTCTCCAGCAAGAACCTTCTCTCTCACAAAGTGGCAATCAACCTCTATGTGCTTTGTTCTCTCATGAAAGATAGGATTGGATGAGATATGGAGTGCAGCTTGGTTGTCACAGTACAATCTCATAGGTTTATCCATGTGAAACCCAATTTCTTGTAGGATATTCCTCAACCACACTAATTCACAGGTAGTGTGAGCCATGGCCCTATATTCGGCTTCAACACTGTTTTTGGCCACAACCGTCAGCTTTTTACTCTTCCATGTCACAAGATTTCCTCCAAGAAATGTGCAATAGCATGTAGTAGATCTTCTATCATTCACCGAGCCTGCCCAGTCTGCATTTGTATACCCAACTACTTCAAGTTTTCCCCCTGGTTTATACAATAGCCCACAGCTTGGAGCTCATTTCAGATACCTCACAATTCTAAGGATTGCATCCTAGTGAGGTATACAAGGGTTCTGCATGAATTGGCTCACCACACTGACTGCAAAGGAGATGTCGGGTCTCGTGATAGTCAGATAGTTCAGCTTTCCCACTAGTCGTCTATACCTTCCAGGATCTTCAAATATTTCTCCTGTATCACTGCCCAACTTAACATTTGGTTCCATAGGGGTCTTAGCCGGTTTTGCACCTAACAGTCCTGTTTCTTCCAATAGATCGACATATTTCCTTTGGCACAGATTTACACCTTGTTTTGACCTGGCAACTTCTATTCCCAAGAAATACTTTAATGTTCCAAGGTCTTTTGTTTGAAAATGATTTTGCAGAAATACTTTTAGTTTGCCAATCCCCAATTTATCACTACCAGTGATGACAATATCATCCACATAGACCACTAATAAAATCTTCCCAGCTTCTGAGTCATAGCTGAACACTGAGTGATCAACCTGGCATTGCTTCATTCCAAAACTCTTCACCACTTCACTGAACTTCCCAAACCAAGCACATGGAAATTGCTTCAACCCATAAGTTGCCTTTTTCAGTTTGCACACCTTACTAACCTCCCCCTGAGCAACAAACCTAGGTGGTTGCTCCATATATACCTCCTCCGCCAGATCACCATGGAGGAAGGCATTCTTTATGTCAAGTTGAAAGAGAGGCCAATCCAAGGAAATTAGTACATGGACATAACCAATTTTAGCCATCGGAGAGAATGTCTCCATGTAGTCCACTCCATACAACTGTGAGTAACCTTTAGCAACAAGTCTGGCCTTCAGACGCTCCACACTACCATCTGGCAAGTATTTCACAATATACACCCATTTATAGCCCACAACATGCTTACCAGGTGGGAGAGTAGTAAGTTCCCACCTTTGAGTATGTTGAAGAACAGAAAGTTCCTCCTCCATTGCCCGTCGCCATCCAGGTGAATTAAGAGCTTCTTGAACATTGTTAGGTATGGAAATAGAGGACAAAAGTGAAACAAACTGGCGATGTGAGGTAGAAAGACAAGATAATGAAACAAAATTGGAAATGGGTTGGAGGGTAGAACTGCGTTTACCTTTTCGTAAGGCAATGGGTAGGCCAAGGTCTGAAGATTCAGCAATAGGAGCCATGAGAGGATCCGCAGATGAGGTAGAAGCCGGAGGAGGGGCCGGTGTCGTTCGACGTGTATACACTTGTTGGATCGGTGGTTGTTCAGTGGTGACCTGCACTGGATGAGGTGATGAGTCTACTCCAACAACAACCTCTGGAATTGGATCACTAACAGGAAGAGGAAGGGAGGTAATGGTAAAGACAAGGGTGCTTCATGACTGGAGAAGAAGGGTACAGACTCAAAAAAGGTGACATCAGGGCAGACATAGCACTTTCGGGTAATGGGATTATAACACTTGTACACTTTTTGAGTCCGAGAGTAGCCAAGGAAGACACATTTAATTGAGCGTGCATCTAGCTTGTCTATTCCAGGACTCAGATTGTGGACAAAGCACACACAACCAAAGACACGAGGAGTTAATGGAAATGGAGATAAAGTGGGAAACAAGATAGAGAAGGGGGACCAATCATGAAGAATAAAAGAGGGCATCCGATTAATGAGAAAACATGTAGTGAGTACAACATCACTCCAAAACCGTTTAGGAACATTCATGTGGTGAAGCATAGATCGAGCAGTTTCAAGAAGCTAACGATTCTTTCATTCAACCACCCCATTTTGTTGAGGGGTGAAAGCACATGAGGTCTGATGAATAATGCCATGCTGTTCTAAATACTGTTGAAATGAAGTAAGAAAGTATTCACGACCATTATCTGAACGGAGAACTTTGATTGGAACACTAAATTGTGTGCGTATTTCAGCATGGAATTTTTGAAAAATGGAAAATAATTCACTTCTTTCTTTCATTAAGTAAATCCATGTCATTCCTGAACAATCATCAATAAAGGAGACAAAATACTTGTACCCATTATAAGACTCTATTTTCATTGGACCCCAAACATCTGAATGAATTAAAGAAAAATGACTCAACATACAACTCTCAACTCTTGGATTGAAGGACACACGACGGTGTTTACCAAACTGACATGACTCACATTGTAAAACTGACAACTGACTCAATGACGGAACCAACATCTTGAGAACCTTGAGAGATGGATGTCCCAGTCAGCAATGCCATTGTAGAGGAGTAAGGGAAGTTTGAAGTGCAATTGAAGATCCACCACCGTCAAGGTAATACAATCCACCAGCTTCATGCCCCCCACCAATCTTCTTCCCCGTCTTGAGATCCTGAAAAACACAAGTGGAAGGAAAGAAGGTAACATAACAGTTAAGAGCTTTGGTTATTTTACTAACAGACATAAGATTGAATGGAAACTTAGGTACACATAAAACAAATGATAAGGGGACAGAAGCCATGTCAACATTACCAACACCACAGATGGGATATGAGGAACCATTGGCAAGTGTAACAGTTTGTGATGTGGAGGTTTCAGAAAGACAAGATAACACACCTGGAGTCTCAGTCATATGATTTGAGGCTCTAGAGTCAATAATCCAGGAAGGAGTTTTAGATGACATGCAAGCAATACCTTATTGGGAAAGTGTGGCAGTGGTATGTTGTGAAGTAATTTGAAGGAACCGTTCATACTCATCACGTGGTACACTCACCATCTCCCTCCCAGAAGTAGATGTAGATGTGGAAGGATTTCGGTCTGCCAGTTTACTGTCACTAATATCAACCTCGCCTGCTACAACATGATTAGCCCATTTAGAGGGAGGGCCATGTAGGTCATAACAGAAATTCACTGTGTGTCCTTCCCTACCACAATGAGTACACTTCCTTGTAGAGTTATTTTTTCCCCTGCCACGGCCTCCCCCTAAGTCACAGCCACCCCGACCAATCATGGAATTGCCACGGCCTCCTCTGGGAGCATGACCACCCCCTCTTGTACTATGTCCACCTCCTCTAGCTGTCACAATTGCTAATCTATCAAACTGTGTGGGGTTCTCAGTCTATCCCAAAGAAATTCTACGAAGCCTTGAGAATACTTCCTCAAGTGTAGGAAGAGTAGAGCCCCCCAATATTTGGACTCTAACTGATTCACATTCCGACTTCAGCCCCACTAAAAATCTTGTAACATCTAGTTGTTCCCTTTGCTGTTGTTGAACTTTAATATCTGGAGTGAGGGGATGATAGACATTGACATTCCTTATATTCTTCATGCAGGCATAGTACTCTTCTAGTGTTTTGGTTCCTTGTTGTAAGTCAAAGTACTCTTGATAAAGCTGATATACTCTTGTTGTGTTATCTTGTCCAGAATATATCTTCTTAGCATGCTCCCATATATCCTTAGCCGTATCAAGGAACATGAAGTTGGCACTAATTTTGGGTTTCATATTATTCCACAGCCAAGTCATGATTTGAGCATCTTCTTGTTCCCAATCATCACACCCTGGAGAGTTAACCGGTGGCTTCTCATCTCTTACATGCTTACTTTCTTCTTTGCCTTGAGAAAAACTTCCACTGATTTAGTCCATAGAACATAGTTCTCCCCATTCAGCTTAATTGAGGTCATTTGTACCCCTAGGTAGTCGGGGGAAATTACCACACTAGGTTTCTGATCATTGTACCCATCTCCTATTGCTGCCATTGTACTCTTTCACAGTTGCCTCTAACCTTACTTCTCAGCTACAAGCTGATTGATGTTGTTCACAGTTTGATACTTTAGCACCTATTACAGCCCCTAAACACAACAGTGGGAGCACACACTTGTTCTTATTCACACTACTGCTGACTTCACACACCTACGACCCACATAAGCATCAATTTACCACTCACTAATCACAAGTAGGCCCTCTTACAACTACTCAATAAAAAAAAATTGTGCATCACAAGCACCATAACACAGTCAAATCTGCTACACCTAGTTTAGACTTGTTTAACACACTTAAGAGGGCATTACACAACCACAAAGAGCTCGGCAAGGTCATTGCATTCCACCTTACACCACTCGGCCACTTACAGCAGCCCTAACCCACTCAACAACTCACAACAGCCCTACACCATTTGGCTACTGCACACACAACCCTTTCTAGGGCAACAATGAACCTAGTTCTCTAGGTTCCAATCAATACTAACAACTTCTTGTAGGGTTTCTACCCAGAAATATCAGTAACACTAGAAGAAGAGTTAATCGACCTTCCTTTGAGAATATCAACCAACCATTCACTGCTGAAGTCACTTTCCTTGTTGAAGAAGGTTATGCGCAGTAGAGAGAGACGAGCTGTGATGTTTCTGATCTAGGGCGAACCAATTCTCTCCATTGACTGACCAGAAACGAAGGAGAAGAGTCACGAACACTGCTGAGGTGCTTTACCAACTAAAGTAGGCCAGGAGCATGGCTCTGATACCATGTTTCGACTGGTGCTACAATAGTCCGAACCAGGAAGAGAAGAAGAAGAAGAAGAAGAAGAAGAAGAAGAAGAAGGGTCTGTTGAAATCTGATAGATTACCCATACAGTCGACCCCCTTAATCTATATTAGACTCTAATTATCTTTACAAAGACAAAAATGCCTTTACTTAAGTGTGGGGCAGAGTGACTCTAATAACATTGCCACATAAGCAAGCTACTTAACAAACATAAGAAGACTAAACTACCCCTATTCGGCACACTTTAACAGGATCTATATATAAAAGATGTTTAAGCTGGAAGGCATAGGTAGTGCTTTCCATGGGGTGACTATACATCCAGGGTTTAAAGAAGTCCAGACTGATCCACCTTATAATTATAAATACTATTAAGTTACTTTCTACCACTAAATCATTGTAAGGAAAACACTTCAGCTTCAACTGCATAGCCAATGCTTATAATGCCTTAGTGAATTAACAAGATTTGTCGTTCATGAGTCCTAAAGACCTATCTAATTCCCTATTTTGCTGAGTTGTCCAAGCAATTAGTGGGTATCTTCTCAAATAGATGCATGAATTCAATTGGAAATTAGGAGTCACATCAATGAATAATTTACTTGATCAAAAAAAAAAAAACATTAAAATAACTTTAGTATGAAACTATGTTAGAGGCTCCTCAATTCAATAGGAGATTAGGGGTGGAAATCTTTGTTCACGACTGTAAGGAAGGCTCCTTGAATAACTCTACAAACAAATTATTGTAAGATAAAAAACCCTCTATTAGATTACGTTTAAATCCTAGACATCAATTAGAACCTATTATGCTACAAGTTAATTTAGGTCACTAACACATTCTTATGTAAAACAATTTGAAAACTTCTTTTATGAGATTTTGGCAGATTGTTGATGTTGTTTATTTCCATTGTATTGGTTTTTAGCTCAAACATGCCAGATTAGGAAGATCTGATAAAATTAGTATGCAATGGAAACATATGTATGACAGAAGAAGAAAAGAAATTTGTAGTAGAAGTTGATATTTAATCAAAGGAAAATAAGAGAAATAGTAAGAGGATTGGAGGACTAAACTTTTATTAGATTTACTATAAGAAATCAAATTACAAGAATACCCCTCATAGGGTAGCGGCTTAATTACAATAGAAAAGAAGAGTTAGCAAGCTCATCTAAGAAGGCCCATTAACACAAAATAAGAGAAGACAATAAATTAAGCTAGCTCTTAACATTTTGTTTGTTGTCTCTAAACTCCCCCTCATGCCCAACTTGCTTACATACTACTGCAGTCTAGTCTTTGGAAAGTGTTTTAAAAGCGCAAGGTGCAAAAAAGCGTAGGAGTCAATTTGTGCCTGAGGCACAAGGCGAGGCGTGTGCCTTTTTGAAGCAAGGCACAAAAATACAAAAAAGTGCTAAAAAATAAAAAAATGTCAGAAAATTCAAAAAAAATGCCAAAAAAATAAAAAATATTAAACATAATATTAATAAAAAATATAAACTTAAATTTTAAAATAATGTTTTATAAAACCTATTATCTAAAATTAAAATACATAAACATAAGATGTAAAATATACTCAAATGAGAATTTAAAAATAAAATCAAACATATAAAACATTTTTAAGCATGCAAAACCTCTAATCTCTTTTTTCACTCAATGGCATTACTTCTAGTAGCTAATGTAGTGTAAAACATATTACATTCTTGATTCTACGATCCGCCTTTGTGCCACGCCCCTCGAGGCAAGCCCAAACAAGTCCACGTTAGGTCTTAAGTTCTTAGTTTTCACACAAAAAACAATGATTTTATAGTTTTAATTGCTTTTTAAGAAGACATTTTATTAGGATGAATGAATGAACAACATTACCAAATTGGGGGTTCTCGGCGTGGTCCGGGGGGCGAAGCCCTCAGCCCAGCCGCTATGTTCAAAAAAAGCGTCAAAATTTCAAAAGGCGCACACATTTTGAAAGGGCTACACCTAGGACCTAGGCAAGGCACATACCCTGAAATGTGCCTCGCCTGTGCGCCTAAGGCTGCCTTTTAAATCATTGCTTTGGAACACCTTTGTTGAGCACATCTGCTTACTATTCTTTTCAAGCAATAAATGGTAGACATACTTTACTTGGTATAACTCTCTCCTTTATGAAATGCCTTTTTACCTCAATAAGCTTTGTGTGGTCATGTTTAATAGAGTTATGGGTAATATTAATGGTTGCTTGATTATCACAATAGAACATCATTAGCTTCGACGTCAATGCCCAATTCCTCCAAGAGAGATCTAAGCCATAACAACTTTGACACATCATGGGCCATAGCTTTATACTTTGCCTCAATTGAGGATCTAGTTACCACCAACTATTTCTTGTTCCTCCAAAAAACAAGATTCACCAAGGTACAATGCCCAGAAGAAGACCTTCTATCATCAATACAACCTGCCCGATCTACACTTGTGTAGGCCTCTAATTTTATGTGACTATGCCTAGCAAAGAGAAATACCTTTCCCTAGGGTACCTCTCCAGGAGCATGCATGAATTAGCTAATCACATTGATAGCATAGGAGATATCAGGTCAAGTCATGCAAAGGTGCAACAACTTGCCAACTAATCTCTTAAAAAACTCTTAGGCTAATAACTCACCATCAGTGGTTAAGAGTTTATGATTGTAATCAATAGGGGTAGATATAGGTTTAACTACAAACTTTCCTATTTCAGTAAGTATATCAAGCATAAACTTGTGTTGGGAAATAAATATACCTTCTTTGGTATGAACCACTTCTATCCCTAAGAAGTATCTTAACTCAACTAACTCCTTAATTTCAAACTCCATATTAAGGAACTTAAGACGGTGACCACAATGTCATCGACATAAACAATGAGGAATTTCAATAAGGTATCTCTCCTCTTAACAAAGAGAGTGTGATCAAATTGAGTCTAGGCATATCCTAAACTAACAAGGGCAGCTCTACACCTCTCTCAAATCAAGCTCTAGAATATTGTTTAAGGCCATAGAGGGACTTCTTCAATTTACAAATCTTTCCTTGCATCTTCTTCTAATACATTTCAAGTGGGAGATACATATACTTCTTCATGTAAGTCCCCATTAGGAATGACAATTTGTACCCTATCCGGTGGTACCCATCCCTACTTGTCCCAATGGAGAGGGTTCCCCCCCCCCCATTGAAAAATGGATTTTGCTATTTGGGATTTCGCAACTTGTGTGAGTGTGGGTAGGGTAGGGTATTAGGCTAAACCCGACCCTCCCTGAGTAGGATATTGTTGGAAGGCATATGAACTTATGCAATGTATGTGTTTTTTACATGTTTAATTAAATAATTAGAAATCTGACACACCCCACCCTCAAATGCGGGGAGGGTAGGGTCAAGGAGGGTTTTGCATTTTCATGTGTGGGGAGGGTTTGGATTCTAAAAATCCATCCCACTATGGGTTTTAGGGAGGGGATAGGTTGGGAGGTCTGTTCTAGAATTTACAAAACCAATGTCTTAAAAACCGACATGGAGGTCGATCCGTTTTTGCCTTTGGGTCGTAGGTCACCAGTTCGACCGGCTGGGTTGAACGGTTTAGACTGTGCCACGTCAACGCATATATGTATTAAGTATATATGTGTATAAATATATTTTAGCAATAAATAATGTATAAATATGTTTTAGGTATATTATATGTATTATTTTATATTTAATTTATGTTTTTTAATTCATTTTTTAATTTTTTTATTTATAAAAGTATTAAAGATTACAATTTGAGGCAAAAAAAGATGTTTTTTGTGAAAATAGCGGGGCAAGGCGCCTACGGCTCCGTGGGACGCATAGATCTCGAAAAGTTACCCAAAATAAAAAAAAAAACCAATCGGACATCGGAGTGCAAAGTTATGGCCTCCCAAAGGCAGGTGGGCGATGGATTTGAGTGGGTGTTAACAAATGTTTACGGGCCTAATGATTATAGAGAGGAGGAAACTATGGGAAGAATTAGGGGATATCAGGGGATTGTGGGAAGGACCTTGGTGTATAGGAGGTGATTTTAATGTAATCAAGTTCTCAGAAGAAACAAATAATCCTAGATAGAGGGTGACTACATGCGTGACGAAATTTAATCAATTTGTGGATGCTTTTGAACTCAAAAGAGATTCCTCTATCGCGTAGTAACTATACATGATCCAACCTACAAGTGAACCCCATTTGTTCTAAGATGGATAGATTTCTTTTTTCAACATTGGGGGAGTCTGATCTCTAGAGCACTTCCAAGGGTAACTTTAGACCATTGGCCTATTGTGATTGGTGAGGAAGAATTGGGAAATATAGGGCTTACCCCGTTTAGATTTGGAAATATGTGGCTACACCACCCAAGTTTTATTAATAAAGTCAAGGAATAGTGGCTAGAGAGTGATCCTATAGTAGAATGGAATGGGATGAGGTTCCATAAGAAGCTACAATTTTTGAACAATAAAATTAAGGATTGGATTCTCTTAGAATTTGGGAGGTTAGAAGAAAGGAAGCAAGTTGTGATTATACAACTGGAAGATCTGGATGTGAAGGAGGGGAGGGGTTGTCTTACACAGGAGGAAAAGGAACAAAGGTGGAGATTGCGAAAACAATTGGAGGATGACTTGTTCAAGGAGGAAATTAGCTGGAAACAAAAATCAAGGTGTAAATGGTTGAAGGAGGGGGATAGGAATACTAAATTCTTTCATGTTGTGGCAAGTGGGAGAAGAAGAATAAATTTTATTTCAAGTTTTGAAGTGGAGGGGATAACTTTATCTAATCAGGGTGAGATTACTGGGGCCTTTGCAAATCATTTCAAATCTATCTTTAGAAGACCTTTAAGTAATAGGGTGTGGATTGAAGGGATGGAATGGCCAAATCTAAGTTTAGAAGATAGGGAGTGATTGGAGAGAAAATTTGATGTCGAGGAAAAGGAGGCGGTATTTTCTATGGATAGGTCAAAGGCACCAGGCCCAAATGGTTTTACGATGGCATTTCATCAATATTGTTGGGAGATACTGAAAGAGGATTTAATGTTGGTTTTTGATGAGTTCCATAAAAGAGGAGTGATTAACTTAGGGTTGAATTCCACCATTGCTTTGGTTCCCAAGAAGAGAGAAGCAACCCACCCAAGGGACTATAGACCAATCAGTCTAGTAAATAGTTTGTATAAGATTTTTGCGACGGTGTTGTCCCTTAGGATTATACAGGTGCTCCATACCATTGTAGCAAATAACCAAGGAGCTTTTGTGAGGGTAAGGCAGATAACTGATCAAATACTTATAGCAAATGAGAGTGTGGAGGATTTCAAGAAATCAAGAAAAAAGGGTGTGGTTTGCAACTTGGATTTGGAAAAAGCTTATAATTTGGTAGATTGGTCCTTTTTGCTAGAGGTGATGATCAACTTTGGCTTTGGAAAAAGATGGTGCAGGTGGGTGTTGGGGTGTATTAGGACTTGCCACTACTCTATTTTGGTAAATGGAACAATGGTGGACTTCTTTTCGGCATTGAGAGGAATAAGGCAAGGAGACCCCCTTTCTCCTTTCTTGTTCACCTTGGTTGCTGAAGTCTTAAGGAGACTGATCTCTAGAGTAGATTCCAGGAGTCTAATGAAAGGGTGGAGAGTTGGCAGGGAGAACATACCACTCACACATTTGCAGTTTGCAGATGATACGATTCTCTTCTGTGAGGGAGGAGACTTGAATTGGATTAGGAATTTGAAACTCAAATACAACTTTTTGAGCAAATGTCAAATCTGAAAGTGAACTTTGAAAATAGTTGTGTTGTAGGTGTAAATATGGGGGAAAGTGAGATCCTTGCGTGTGCAAACATTTTGGCATGTGCAGTTTTGACTTGGCCTCTTAATTACCTTGGTCTTCTTCTAGGAGGTAATCCTCAAAAAGGAAGTTTTTGGATTCTAGTTGTGGAGAGATTTGAAAAGAGACTTGCATCTTGAAAGAAAAATTATCTATCTCTTAGAGGAAGAATCACCCTAATTAGGTTTACTTTAGCTAACCTACCCATTTATTAGTTATCGGTCTTTAAGGTACCTACAGGGGTGGCTACCAAGTTGGAAAAGCTAATGAGAGATTTCCTTTGGGAGCCAGGGGAGGAGAAAAAGACCATAGGGTTAGGTGGGAGGTGGTGTGTAGGAGGAGCAAGCAAGATGGAGGTCTAGGCATTAGGAATATAAGGAAGAGAAACTTGGCTCTACTAGGGAAATGGTTGTGGAGATTTTCATTGGAAAAAGGAAAAACTATGGGCTAAGATAATATGTAGTATTCACGGGCTTGCGGAGAATGGATGGGACTCTGGGATTTTGGCTTAGGACGACAACTACATCACCTTGGAAAGCAATCCAAGCTATTTTGCCTTTATTTTCTTCTTGGATCGGGTATGACTTGCAATCAGGTAATCTCATTAAGTTTTGGGAACATGTTTGGGTTGGGGATTCTCCTTTGAAAGACCAATTTCCAGCCCTCTTTGCTATCTCCACCTTAAAAAATGAACCAGTTGCCACTTTCCTTGTACCCTCAAACTCAACTTCTGGGTTTGGATGGAGCTTGGGTTTGAGAAGAGCTCTCAGGGACACAAAATTGGATAATACCTTAATTCTCATGTCCATTCTTGATGGGGTTTTCTTGGAGCCTACAAAAACAGATAATAAGATTTGGACTTTGTCTCCTTTAGGCTCCTTTACTTGTGCCTCCTTTAAAGCCCTAATACAATTGACAGTTCCTATTGGCTTGTCATTCCCCGCCAAAGAAGTGTGGTGTCAAGTGTCAACCTATACCTCTGAAGGTTGGGAGTTTCTGTTGGGGAGCTTTCCTGGAAAGAGTCAACATAGGTGATTTGGTTCAAAGAAAAAGACCCAATAGTTGTTTATCTCATCACTGGTGTGTTCTTTGCAAAGCTGCTGGTGAGTCTGGTTACCACTTACTAATATCCTGTGATTTGGCAAAAAATATTTGGGAATGGTTTGCTTCTTTGTTTGGGTGTAGGTGGATTTCCCCGATGAATGTGCAAAGCTTGTTTAATTCCTCTTCTTTCAACTGCCCAACAAAAAGGTCAAGGATCATGTGGAGATGTGTGAGAGATGATGTTTGCTAGACTATATGAGAAGAAAGAAACTCAAGGATTTTTTCAAAAAAGGAGAGAAGGTTGGAAACTATGCTAGAAGTGTGTTGCGGATGCATTCATAGGGAGGACGTACAGCCGCCGACAGCAACAGTGAGGAGGGGCCCACAAGGGGCCCACAAAGGGCCCACAAAGGCGGCAGCGTATCTTGGCTCATCTTATCTTATTCTTAGTAGTTTTCCTTATCTTCTAGAGTTTGATTTACCTATTAGAAGTAGGAATCTGTTGATCCTAAAAGTGTGAATTATTCTTATCTGTGAGTATTCGAATTCTACTGGGAGTCTTCCCACACCTTTTGTAATCTCCTATTTAAGGAGCTGCAAATTGAGAATAAAGCATTCAGTTTTCAGTCAAGAAAGAGTAGGAGAGTTAGGGTGATCTCTTGAGCAAATCACCCTCAGTTCGCCACCATAGGGTCTGCGCGCAAAGGGAGGGGCAAGGGGAAGCTAGGAGTTCTCCCCGTGGACCGACCCGTGACAAGATCCTACGCTAGGGCCCATAACAAAGTGATCCATATAAGGGTAATGCATTGGTTGAAAACAATGGACCTGTTCATAGATTATTCAATGGATGATATGTTAAGAAATTGCAAGTTCAGCCTCAGTTAAGAAGACCTCGAATTCCACATAGAACCCTCCACCTCTTGGTTTTGTCAAACTAAATTTTGATGGCATAAGCATGGGGAATCCAGGGCCTTCGGGTATTGGGGGGGTGCTAAGAGATGAGAAAGGGAATGTAATAGCTATGTTCTCTTGCCCAATTGGAGTAGGAGACTCTTTGAGGGCTGAGGTATTAGCAGCTTTGGAAGGGGTACAAAGGGCTAAAGACCTGAATGTCAAGAAACTGATTATAGAAGGAGATTCTGAGATTGTAGTGAACTGGCTAAAAGAAGACACCTCTAAGCTTTGGAGCTACAACAATGAAAAGAGAAAATTCAAATGGCTGATCAAGAACATGGAAGTTCAGTGTACTTGGGTAAAGAGAAATGCAAACTCCTTTGTTGATGGATTCGCTGGGCAAGGGGTGAATAGGGATTCTGGTTTCTGGGCTCAGTTGTAATTGTTTTCCTTTTGGGTGCCTGCCCACCTTCTTGGGGAGTTAAGATACTTTAGCTCCTCTACTTTGTAAGCTTATTCCTATTTATTGAAATATGTTATTATTGATAAAAAAAGTTATGGCCTCCCAAAGTTTGCATGCACTGAGTGTGCAACCAATTACCTTGTCACCGGGTCAAACGGGTTAATGGTCGAACCGACCGGGTTGAAACGTTCTTGACCAAGTTAATGGTTTTTGACTGTCTAGTGGGTCTTGATTGAACTGAACCCGAAATCCCGGCCAGGTGACGATTCGAACAGTTCGACAAGCCGAGTCAACGATGGGTTGAAAACATTGTACAAAACCCTCCCCTAACCCACCCCATTGCCATCTTCACTCTCCACTCAAGAAAGCATTCTTTACATCAAATTGATAGAGGAGAATATCAAAACTAATTGCAAATGATAAAAGACACAAATTGAAGTCATCTTAGCTATTGGAGCAAGTTTCCAAGTAGTCTACAGTATACATCTGTGTATATCCCTTAGTCACCAAGCGGGGCCTTAAACCACTTAATAGAACCATCGGTATAGTACTTAATAGTGTAGATCACTTACAAATACACCTTACCATCTCCTTCCCCTTAAGTAGATCAGCAATATCCTAGGTATCATTTTTATGCAATGCTTCTATTTTAAGTCCAATAGCATCCCTCCATTTTGGTTTGGATAATGCATCAACACAAATTTAGGGATAGGCTGAGAAGAAATAGAGGCTAGGAAAGAGTAATAGGATGGTAAAACTAGGCCATAGAAAGGTATTTAGAAATACAATGACCAGTACCTAGGCAGAACTGGTGACATTTCAGTTGTTGTTTTGTCTCAGCCTGCAGGTAAAGCTGACACTCATCCAAAAGCTGCCTATCCTAGTGACACTCTTCCAAAAGCTGACTATCCTAGTGATTCAATCGAAGTAACAGAGACGTTAGAGGATATGGAAGCTCTAAATGATACTGTTGATGAAGGGGAAAGGATTTGGGGATTAATTTTGCAGACCTTTAGACTCTTGGTAGAGGAGGAATTAGGGGAGAATTTTGAAAAGGAACAAGAGGGTGACACTCCAGTTCCTAGTTCCTAGGTAAGGGGAAGGGAGGGAGAAAGTGTAAAACAGGCGAAGAAACAACAAAGAGAAGAAATAGGAAGAAAGTCAAAAAAAGAAAAGAGTGGAAGAACAAGATAAATTGAAGAAAAAGCTTGGAGGAGGGACACCTAAAAGGAGGAGGAAGAAATTAAGTGAAGTGGAGAGATTGAGATGTGAAATGGACTATGATAAGGGGTGTTCTAGGAGAAAAGGAACGTAGTCAAGTTAGCAAAAGGTGGTTTCTCGGGTTGCTCATAAGTTTGGTTCTCAATGAAGATTATTAGTTGGAATGTAAGGGGATTGGGGAGTTCCAGGAAGAGAAGAGTGGTAAGGGAAATTCTCAGAAAAGAAAAGCTAGATATTGTGTTGATTCAGGAATCAAAACTGTTAGAGGTGGATAGGAGATGGGTGAGAAGTATTTGGTTGGCTAGAGGACTGAGTTGGGCTTTTGCACAGTCGGGGGGGGGGGGGAGCGTTAGAGGGGGTATTCTAACAATTTGGAAAAACGAGGATTTGGATTGTACAAAAAAATTAATTGGTAACTATACGATTATAGTGAAATTCAATAAAGGTCAACAATGGCTAAAAGGGCGTTCTTAACTGGAGAAGCTACACAATGGCTAAAAGGGTTTATCGATGGAGTAATTTTTTCAATTAAGATCAACGGTTGGGAGAGCTCTTTGGAAAGCCCATGCAAAAAGTATTAGGCGATCTTGAAATCCAATCAAAAAGGATGGTTCGTGGTTGTGATAGAGGTTTTTGGCAAAAATAGAAAACAATTGGTATGTGGGTGAGATCTGGAGATTGGTTGCTCAAAATCTTCAAGACTTTATGTGGATGAGAGCTGGATATCTAGCTTAAGGTAAAAATTAAAAGATTTTACCAAACAAAGAGATTGAACAAGGAGTAATCGTGAGTTGCGCCACCAAAGTGCAAAAACCAGTGTTGGAAGAAAACAGGGGGATTGGGAAAAGAAATTGGTTTTGAAAGCAAAAAAGAACGTTAAGGATTGGGATGAAAGAAAATTGGAAGTCAGTTCAGGTATTTCAATTTTCAATTTTGACAGAAGACATGTTGTTCTGGAGGTCAAAGAAGAAATAATTGATTTTGATAGCTTTGAGATTGATTCATGTGTGATTTGGATCCAAAGATGGATAGTTTCCTGTAATAGAAAAGAGTTGCATAACAAGGCCTTCATTATCAGATTGTTGGGCTTCCTTTCAATCTATGGGTGACAACAACTTTGGAGAAGGTTGTGGCGGTGATTGGAGGTGTTCTCATCGCTCACTATACCTTGAAGCCTAGTTTTGTAATGGTTGTTGTTACTGGAGTGAAGCCAGAGGAGATTCCTTGTGCCCTCGATGTTTTCTCAAATGGGGCTTGGACGAAGGTATGGATTGCGATAGAATACGAAGCATCACTTTGGGGGGTAGGTCTAGAGGTGGAAGATGAAGTTGATGTGGTAGGGAAGAGGACAAGTGGAAACAAAGGCATGGAAGATGGTTTAAATTTGCATTCCAATATGGAAGAAGAAAAGCTAGGAGCAAAAAGGATTTCTAAAAGCTTTTTGGAAAAAATAGTGACTTTAATGGGCTTTGGAAGGAGTAAGCTTGATAATCTAAACGTTGTCAAAAATCCAAATCGTTTTGATAGGCTTAACTCGGGCAGTTTGGGCATTAATGAAGGAGAAAAGTTCGGGTCGGGTACTGGGGGTATTTGCTCTGAACCAGGTGGAATTCATAGGGGACTTTAGCAGCTTGTTTGATTGTCTCGACGAATTAGCTTCTAAAAAGGATGTTCGAGAGCTTATTTCCAAGTCTAAGAGCTCTTGGTCAGATGCAAATTAGGGTCCTCATCTGAAAGACTCTTCTCTTCCCCTAGATAGGTAGAGAGGTGTTCGAGTTTACAAAACTGCCTTGCAGTCGGGCAGGGGGAATATTGTTTTAGGGATCGGAAGGAAGGCAAGAGGAGATGCTTAGTTCCTTCAAAGTCATTGCTGAAGAGGAATGGAGCAACAAAGAAGGTCGTGGTAGAGGCTAGAAAAGGAGAGGAAAATAGGTGGATCTGGCTAATGTTTGACAAAAGTGGTAAGAAAAGGATCATTAGTGGTCCTAGAAAGATGCTCGACGACAAAAAGTTGTAGAGAACTGCCATAGTAGAGAAGATCATGAAAATAGAGAGAGTCAAAAAAGAAAAATCCAGTAGTTCGAAAGGAGAGATTGGGGAGATGAGTTGGGGAAAACCTTAAAGAAGCCAATGAAGATGAATTGGGGAGACCGGTGAGGTTGAAGGGTCAGGAAGACAAGAGGTCTCTGGTCAACCAAGATTCAAGCACTACAAAGTTTTCATAGAAGCGAGGAGGTAAGTCAGTTGGGATTGCAAATTCTCTTTTTATCCTCTAAAAAAATATTCTTCTCAAAATATTCCTTAGTATTATTATATAGGAATATCTTGATACAAGTATCAAATTGGGTAAGAAACTATGAACAAATTTGTGGAGTTTTACAATTTTTTGTCATGAGAGTGCATCAAGTATATCCATGTATATCGAGAAAAGCCATCAATGAATAAAATAAAATATCAAGTGTATTGAGCATATCCACCCAATATTTGTATATCAAGTAAATGGTAATGCTTCGACACATCAGGGTACACAATATTGAATGGAAATTTTGATATTTTATTACTCAATGGATACATGCTTCTCTAATGTTTGGCGAGTTCACAAGACTCACAATGAAGATCAAACAAACTTATCAAATAAATAAATAAAATGGTCATTGCTCAAGCATGTTTAATAGGTATATTCCGTTAATGTCATATAGGTGAGGTGTCAAAATGGTCGTTGAAGTATTTAGGGCAACCTTTGGGAGATAATTCAAAATAGAGCAGCTTTTGGGATCCTGTAGTAGAAAGATTTGTCAAGAGACTCACATCTTGGAAGAAAAGCTATATGTCTTCAGGGGAAGGATCACACTAATAAGAGCTACATTGGCCAATTTGCCAATATATTTTTACGTTTGTTTTTAAGATGCTGATGAGTGTGAGTAGAAAACTAGAAAAGTTGATGAGGGACTTCTGGGGAGCAGGGGAGGAGAAAAGGGACCATAGTGTTAGCTGGAAAATGTTGAGTAGAAGAAAGAAGTTTGGTGGGTTAGGTCTCGACAATTTACAAAAGAGGTATGCAGCTTTGTTGGGAAAGTGGTTTTGGAGGCTACTTGTGGATAAGGACAAGCTTTGGGCTAAGATAGTAATTGGCATTCATGGGCTTGTAGCTGACAGTTAGGATGCTAGAATATTGACTGGGGTTGCTAGAGCCTCTCCTTGGAGGACCATCCATGCTGTCCTCCCATCTTTCCCATCTTTTGTTAGGTATTACCTTTGTTCTGGTAACCTTATAAACTTTTGGGAACAGGTTTGGGTTGGTAATCTTTCTTTGAAAGATAGGTTCCTATCTGTTTTTGCTCTAACGCAATATAAAGATGAACCTGTGTTCTCTTTCTTGGCTCCTTCAAGTTCAAGAAGTGGTTTTGATTAGGATTTGGGTTTAAGGAGGGGTGTGAGGGATTCGGAAATTGATGATGTTTTGGACTTGCTTCATGTCCTTAATGGGGTTTACTTGGATTCCTTGAAACCTGACAGTTGTATTTGGACCCTATCCTCCTCTGGTGCCTTTTCCTATGCTTCTTTCTTTAAGGCCCTTACTCAACCTTTGATTCCTTGGGGATACCATTTCTAGTGAAGGAGATCTAGAGCAATCCTATCCGTCCAAGAGAGGGAGGTTTTTGTTGGGAGTCTTCCTAAAAAGAATTACTACTTGGGAGTGGTTTTTCTCATTGTTTGGATGTAGTTGGTCTCCCCCGACTAATGTGCAAAGCTTGTTTGCTTCTACTTTCATGAGGTGGCCAAAGAATGGGGGACAAGTGTTATGGAGATGTGTAAGGGTGGCTGTGAATTCGACTGTCTGGGAAGAAAGAAATGCAAGATTGTCTTCAGAAAAGGAAAGAAGAAGAGAAGCTATCGTTAAAACCATTATGGTGAGAGTGGTTCATTGGATAAAATCTATGGAGATGTATGTTGGCTTCTCAATAGGTGATATCATGAACAAATGGAAGTGGCTAGCTTTGATTGCCATAAATCCAATATAAGCCCTACTTTTGTTAGATAGTTTTGTATGCCCTTAGCTTCAATCTGATTTGATGTACTTTTGTTATTTAGTGGAAATAAATAAAGTGCATGTTTGATTCATGTTGTTTGGTTTAATTCTGTGTAAAACCCTAAAACTGGACATTTATAGAGACTCATGTTAGTTTTAAATGTTCACAGCCATTGGATAAGTCTGGGGAGATTTATCCTGCCAAGGCTGATACTGGTGTGCCACCAAGTGTTGGGATGGCCTGTCTCAGCCATCAGGGTAAGACCCGAGGCACATGCAGTATGGGATTACTTGAATCTTTGAACCGGACCAGATTTCCAGTATTGCCCTGGACCTCGGAGATAGATGGGCAAAACAGGAAAGTTACACCTAACCCCTAGACTCGATTTTCACTAGGTGTTGGATCAGGCTGCCTTTGATATGCCATTCAGTGAGATCCTTAGCGGGGATCAAAACCTGGGTATGTTGGGGCAGTTTGAGAATTCATCTGAGTGGGTGATCATAGTGACAGAATCAGCCACTTTGTCGGACAAAGGGTAATGATCGGGAATGCACTCTCTCTGATGGAAACCAAACTGCCGGCAGTTGATTTCAATCGTTGGAATTTTGTTTTGCAAAATTAATATATTTATATATATATGTACGGTTTCAAATTGTTTGCAAATGGTTTTAATTCCCGGGATCCATGTGAGAGGAGAGTGCGGCATTGTACCTTGCAGCCGAGGGAGAGGTCCTCTCTTGTCGGGCAGTGCTTGATCATTAAGGGCTGAGAGGTTAAGTGTAAGACCATTGAGGATAATACCTGATGGGCTAATCTTGCACCTGCCCACAGTCCCCGGGTTTTTATAAGATGGCTTGGCCCAGGGACCACTTAATGTAAGTGTTGGGCCCATAGGGTCCATATGATGGACTCAAGGGGTTCATTGAGTTTTTCAGTGAATTCGGCTGGGCCGAACCCATGTGGCTGGTGTGTAGATCAATGCTTGGGTCCCACGCCATACAAAGAAGCCCAACTGGGCAGCAGATTGGAAAGTAATTAGACACTGAACACTTAATGGGCCAAAAGCCCATTTCGAGGTGGGCTGATATGATCACCCATCCATAGGGCGAATTTGAGATTAAAGTTAGTAAAAGGATTGGGCCTTTTAGCCTTATCCACTCTTAGAGACCAAATTCAAATTAGATTTGAATCTGGTAACCTCCTGATAAGATCAGGAGTAAGCTAACTCTATCTGCAGAAAAGGATTAAGATTATCCCCTATCCAAATACTGATTTGGATTGGGATAACTCCTAAAAAGGAGGTTTCTTAATCAAGAAGAAAGGAGGAGATTTTGAACCACCTTGAAGAGGTATAGGATACCTCTTGCGAATTCAGATCTGATCTGATTCATACTCTCCAGAAAAACAGAAAAAACTGTTCAGCCTTTTTGTTTTGGAAATCTCCTCCTGCCGCCGCCATCTGCCTTTGCAAGATTAGATCTTTGCAGAGAAGAAAGTCAAGAAATCTGTTCTTGACATCAGTCTTGCAAGAAAGACTGAAAAGGATTCAGTGTTTAGTACTTCCAGAGGATTCTTGTGAAGGATCCAGTGTGTAGGACGCACCCTGCTGGTTCTGTTCCATTCACAGCTGTGTCATCTTCAGCAGGAACGGATCTTGGAGCATTCTTTGGGCGTGAACACCAACTTTGGGAGATACTGCTTCTCCGGATCAGGTATATTCCTCCCATTTATCTTTTGGTACAGATCTGGTTTGATTATGGTTCAAGTAGGATCCTCGAATATTGTATTCTAAATTTAGGGAATATGATTCCCAGTTGAGAGAAGGTAGGAAATTTTTGAAATTCGCCCACCCATTCCGCAACTTTTATGGCGTCCATTAGATGGATCCTACCATTCTTTCAACTTTGTCTTCTCCAACGATTGACTACATCAAGCTGAACTTTGATGGGAGTAGTGCAGGAAACCTGGGTCCTCTGGTTTTGGAGGGGTGTTTAGGGATAGTGAAGGTAGAATTGTTGGACTATATTCAGGCCCAGTTGGAGTAGGTGACTCTTTAAGGGCTGAGATTATGGCTTTCATGGAAGGATTGCAAAAGACAAAGGACTCCTTAAGGGCTGACTCCTTGGGTGTGGCAATAAAGTGTTATTCTACGAAGACCTTTGGGTAGGGGATTTGCCCTTTAGTGTTAAGTTCCCTGACCTTTATTCCTTGTCAAACATTGAAAATGAACCTGTTGCTAGGGCTGGCATGCTTTCAGACTTGGGTCTCTGTTGGGACTTTGGCTTCAGAAGGTTTCTGAGGGAGAACGAATGTGCCTCCCTATTGCTCTTGATCTCAACCTTAGAGAAGGTCCACTTAGACCAAAATACAGATGATAGTAGGATCTGGTCCCCAACCTCTGACAGCTTATTCTCTTGTGCCTCTTTCTTCAGTCTACTTACTCATTCTGAAATTTTGGGGGTGAACTTCCCCAGTGAGAGAAATCTGATGCAAACCGATCCCTCCTAAAGTACAAGCCTTTTGTTGGGAAGTGTTCCTAGGGAAGGTAAACACTTGTGATTTGTTACAGAAAAGGAGGCCAAACAAATGCTTCTCTCCTCGTGTGTGTCCTTTGTAAGGCTGTGGTGAAACCCTACCCCATTTACTCTTATCCTGCTCTTTTGCTTCTTGTATTTGGGATATTGTTTGTTCTCTCTTTGGATGCAAATGGGCTCCTCCATAGGATGTAGTGCTTATGGAAGGCAGCAAGAGCTGCTGTGGTGTGGGCTATATGGGAGGAAAGAAACCAAAGAATTTTCTTTGAAAAAAGAAAATCAAAGGAGGAAGTCATTGAAACCATAAAAACCATAACTGCACATTGGGTGATGATCATGAAACTTTTCAAAAACTTCTTCACGAATGACATTCTAAGGAACTGGACTGACGTGGCACAAACAGATGTACGCAAAGAAATTGTGAGAGTGGAGTGGAAGCCACCTGCACTAAATAAACTAAAACTAAACTTTGATTGGAGTTGCTTTGGCAACTTCGGAAGGGCAGGTACAGGGGGTGTGCTTAGAATTCATCAAGGAGAAGTTGTGGCACTTTTCTCAGGATGAATAGGTATTGGTGACTCAATTCAGGCTGAAAGCTGGCTGAGCAAATTGGAGCAACAGATTTAGAAATTGAAGGAGATTCACTACTGGTCATTTCTTGGGCTAAACAAATCACATCAGCACCTTGGAAGCTCAAATTTATCTTTAGGGAAATTGACATACTTGCAAGGAGTTTCAACTCTCAGTTTGGTTTGGTAAAAAGGACTGGAAATGGGTTGGTGGATACCCTAGCAAAACAAGGGGCAAATAGATATCTACTTTGTTCTGGGCAGAACTGTAATTGTTTGTAGCTTTTGTCAATGCAGTGCTGAAACCTAACTCTTGTAATTCAATATTTCTCTAATCTTTTAATAAAAGTCTTATTTGCTGATAAAAAAAAAACGATATGGATGTGCAGTTTCAGTTGGGTTAAAACTTGAAAGGACAGGAAATGGTTTTGTTGATGTCTTAGCAAAAAACAAGGGGTGGGAAGGAATCAATCGTTTTGGGCTCAATTGTAATTGCAATTTTGTCTGTAGAGGGTTAAGAAAATTTACCTTTCCCAATCTTGAATTATTTTTATAATTCTAATGAAATTTTGTTATTGATAAAAATGATTCTTGAATCGAGATTGTAAGAGATGTGGGTGCAGCTTCCAACCAAGGTTTAAAATGTCGATGTCGATGGAAATGTCGCTTACCAAAATATATGACATATGTCGGAAATGTCGAGGGGAAATGTTGTAAAAATTAGAGATATTATGGAAATATTATGAAATATGTGGAAATATGCAATGATATTTTGTAAAATGATAAAAGAAGCATTAATACATATTTCTATACTATTATTTTATTCCCAACCATTATATAAAGCTTAGAAACTAAGATCAATAACAAATTAGTAAATGCTGATTTACTGATTCATTTTGCATTTTGATGTTTTTACAAGGTTATCCGATATTTTCTTTTCTTATATTTAATTCTGATTTATTATAAATTCTAATATATTTATTTCACACTAGTATAAAGCAGTTGGAGGATCTCTTATTGCAGGAAGAGATAAGTTGGAGACAAAAGTCTAGATGTAAATGGTTAAAGGAGGGAGACAGAAACACTAGAAGAAGAAGAATATCATTTCTAAGCTAGAAGTTGATGGAGCTGTTCTTTCCCAACCAACAGAAATAGCAGAGGCTTTTGCAACCCATTTTAAATCAATTTTTGGAAGGCCTCTACATGAGAGGATTTGGGTGGAGGGGCTGGAATGGCCAACTCTTAGTTTAGAAACCAAAGTGGGGTTAGAGAAAAACTTTGACTTAGAGGAGATAAAGGAAGCAGTATTTTCAATGGATAGAACGAAAGCTCCAGGCCTAGATGGATTTACAATGGCATTTTATCAGGATTGTTGGGATATTGTGAAGGACCTAGTGTTGGTTTTTGAGGAGTTTCACAGGAGGGGAATCATTAATCTGGGTTTAAACTCCACATTCATTGCATTGGTCCCTAAGAAGAAAGAGGCATCACATCCAAAGGATTTTAGGCCGATTAGTTTGGTTAATAGTTTGTACAAGATAATTGCAAAAGTCTTGTCTTTAAGAATTAAGAAAGTTCTTCCAGCCATTATCACACCCAATCAAGGAGCTTTTGTGAAGGGAAGGCAGATCACTGATCAAATTTTGATTGCAAATGAGGGCTTAGAGATTTTAGGAAATCCAAGAAAAAGGGAGTGGTTTGCAAACTAAACTTAGAGAAGGATTATGACCTAGTTGACTGGTCCTTCTTGGTGGAGGTAATGAAAAGTTTTGGTTTTGGAGACAGATGGTGTAGATGGATCTGGGGTTGTATCAGGAGTTGCCATTACTCGATATTTGTGAATGGAATTGCGGTGAATTTTTTTTTTTTTTTTCTGGCCATGAGAGGTATAAGACAAGGTGATCCGCTCTCCCCCTTTCTCTTTACTCTGATTGTAGATGTCCTGGGGAGTCTGATACATAGAGCTGATTCTAGAGACTTAATAAGAGGTTGGAGAGTCGGAAGGGGGGAAGTACCACTTACAGACTTGCAGTTTGCAGATGACACAATCCTATTTTGTGAGGGTGGGGATATAAGATGGATCAGAAACCTAAAATTGACAATACAACTCTTTGAGTAGATGTCTAATCTTAAAGTGAACTTCGATAAGAGTTGTGTGGTGGGAGTGAATTTGGAGGAAAGGAAAGTAAGTGATTGTGCAGGTGTGTTAGGGTGCGCTATCTCGGAGTGGCCTATCACTTATTTGGGCCTCCCCCTAGGAGATAACCCCAAGAATGAAAGTTGTTGGAACCCCGGTAGTAGAGAGATTTGAGAAAAGGCTTGCTTCTTGGAGGAAAAATTATCTTTCTCTTGGGGGGAGAATCACCTTGATTAGGTATACTCTTTCCAACCTTCCTATTTACTTCATGTCAATGTTCAAGATTCCTACAAAGGTCTCCAACAGGATAGAAAAATTAATGAGGGATTTTTTATGGGAACCAGGAGTGGAGAAGAAAAACCATAGGGTGAGGTGGGAAGTGGTAAATAGGAGCAAGAAGCTTGGGGGCTTGGGATTGGGAATATTAGGAAAGGAACATGGCATTATTGGGAAAATGATTGTGGAGATTCCCATTGGAAAGGGACGAATTGTGGATGAAGATTGTGGCTAGCATACATGGGCCGGATGAGAATGACTGGAATCCTAGAATTTTGGCAAGGATTACTGCCGCATCCCCGTGGAAAGCCATTCATGATTTGCTTCTAGTTTTCTCCCCTTGGATCAGGTACAATTTGAACTCCAGTAATCGAATAAAATTCTGGGAGCAAATTTGGGTTGGGGACCTATCCCTAAAAGACCAATTTCTATCATTGTTTGCTTTGTCGGATTTGAAAAATGAACCCATTTCCTCGATTCCTTCTGATTCTTCTTTTGGGTTTGGGTGGAATCTGGGGTTGAGAAGGGCAATAAGGGATATAGATTTGGGGTGTATGTCATCTTTGCTAACCATCCTTGAAAATGTTTTCTTGAACCCTAGTAAGGGAGACACCAGAATCTGGACCCCTTCTTCATTTGGCTCTTTCTCTTGTGCTTCGTTTTTTGAGACATTAGTCCAACCTACTAGGGGTGAGCATAGTTCAGTTGAAACCGAATAACCGAACCAAAATTTTGGTTTCGACTTGATCGGTTCGGTTAGTTCGGGTTTTAAATTTTGGTTTTATTAGGATCGGTCTTCGGTTTCGGGTATGCTATTTAGAGGTTCGGTTAACCGAATTAACCAAACTATTAGGGGTAAATAAGTAATTAGCTAATTACATTAGGGATTGCCAAAACCCAAAACCCCCGAGTCTTTGTCTTCCTCTTCGTCAGTTTTTTGTTGTTCTTGTTTTCTTGACTTCTCTTCGTCAGTTCATCTTGAGTCTTCTCTAATCTCTTTGTCTTCCTTCCTCTAATCCTATTCTCTTCTTTAAATTAATTCTTATGTTTTCGGTTTTCCTCTAAATCTGAACTGTCTTACTCTTTGTTTCTTTGTCCTCTCTTTGGTCTAGCACTGGTAGTTTCAGTTTGGCACCACCACACCACTCACCAGCAAGGCAACAAGAGCGGCAAGTTAGCAACCGGCAAGTGATACTTCAACGGGCAGCGACGACTCTACAACTCAGGTACAATATTTTTATTTTGTTATTTTTGTTTTTCCCCTTTTATTCGTCATTAACCAATCCCCCTTGAACAACCCCCTTGTTATTTTTAATTTTTTTTATATAGTTTCATCTTCTGTTCGTCCTCTCTTCGGTCAGTTAGATTGGTAGCTCTTTTTTCTTTTTTCTCCTTCTCTTCGTCCTCTCTTCGGTTTGGTAGATTGGTAGTTCTTTTTCCCTTTTTTTTTTTCTTTTTTCTTATATAGTTCGGTTTCAACCTAACTAACTGCTGCATTGATCCCTATATTGGCATGATGGAATCCCCACCCCAGATCCAGAACAGATAACAGTATTTTTGCAGGAAATCACTAAGTCAACAAACACATAGTGTCAATGTATTTTGGTTACAACTGAACCAACCGAAATAACCAAAAGAAAATTTCGGTTCGGTTTGTTTGGTTTCAGTTCAGTTTTCAAAAATACTAATCGGTTTTTAAAAGTTCGGTTTGTTCGGTTCGGTTTTTAACTGAACAAACCGAATTCTCACCCCTGCAACCTATTACTCCGTTTGGTCTGTCCTTCCCGGTTAAAGAGATTTGGAGAAACCCATTCCTCCTCGGGTTGGTAGTTTTTGTTGGGAAATTTTCCTAGAAAGAGTTAACACAAATGACTTGCTTCAAAGAAAGCGGCCCAGTTGCTGTTTACTTCCCAATAGGTGTATTCTTCGCAAAGCTGATGGGGAAATGGGTTATCATATTATGGTTACTTGTCCAGTTACTAAGACTGTTTGGGAGTGGGTGTTTTCCCTTTTTGGGTATACTTGGAATCCCCCCGTGAGTGCAATGTTTGTTCTCTCCTTTCTTTAGTTGGCCTAAGAGAAGGGGGAAGATTATGTGGAGAAGCATTAGGGCTGCACTGTGCTGGTCAATATGGGAAGAAAGAAATTCACGGATTTTTTCAGATAAGGAAAGAACCACAGAAAACCTAACAGATTTGATACTTTCAAGGGTTGCTCATTGGCTGAAATCAATGAAGATATTCTCTTAATTCTCTATGGAAGACATGCTGAGAAAGTGGAAAGAGGTTGCTACTGCTGCTATGTATAAAAGGAACTGTAGTCCCACTTGGACCCCCCCCCCCCTCTCGCTGGATTCATAAAACTGAATTTTGATGGATGTAACTTAAGGAATCCAGGGCCTTCTGGGATAGGGGGTGTTTTCAGGAATGAGGAGGGGTATATTTCTGCCATGTTCTCTGGGCCAATTGGAGAGGGTGACTCTCTTAGGGCCGAAATTCTAGCAGTTCTTGAAGGAACCCAAAGAGCAAGAGAATTAAGCATTAGATGCTTAGTGATTGAGGGGGACTCGAAGGTGGTGATTAGGTAGCTGAAAGGAGATATCAGTGGCTTGTGGAGCTACAACAATGAGAAGAAAAAGTTTAATTGGCTGTGTAAGGACTTAGAGGTGCAATACAGCTGGGTGAAGAGAAGTGCTAACTAAATGGCTGATAGGGTAGCTAAGCAAGGGGTGGGTAAAGATTCTTTGTTTTGGGCACATTTTTAGTATTTTGTTGCCATTTTGATGTTGGGGAGTTAAGATAGTTTATCTCCCCATTTTCTGTAATTAATTTTCACAAGTATTATTCATTAATAAAGATTTCTGTTATTGATAAAAAAAAATAAATTTAATAAACTGATTCTCCTTTTTGTAGTATTAAGATTATGATAAATTCTGATTTCTTATAAAACTAAATGAATTTATTATGATTTTTAATACTAAACTTATAATAAATTATGATTTGGTATAAAATTTAATAAATTTATTCTGATTTTTTATATTGAATGTAGAATATGTTTTATTATAAATATTAATAAACATTTTCTGATTTTAATAAATATTTTATAAAATACTAACTAGTTGATATTTATTACTTGAAAAATATTTTATGTTTTATATTATAAAGTAATTAATTTATTCTTTTGTTTTTATATTTTGTTAATTCTTTTTTATAAATATTTTATTTGAAATATTAAATAGAAATTATTAATGGAATATTTTATATTAATATACTGTATTATAGTAATATAATATACTAATATATTATATTAATAATGTACATTAGTCGACATCCTGTCGACATAATAGGGAAATTGCCCTTTTTTTGGTTATTTGGACCGATTTGGTCGACATTTCCGAAATATAGGAAATATCGACCGAAATAATGTAATTTTTATATTACCATCCATTTTCATGTCGGTGAGCCTTGACATCGACATATGTCGGGCGACATTAACGACATTTCGCGACATTTGAAACCATGCTTCCAACAACTATCCTTAGTGTGCTTATGTTTCTTACAATACTCACAAACAAAATCTTGCTTTTCCTTAGCAGTCTTAGGCTTCATCCCAACATCTGCAAAATTTTCAATATGAACTCTCTGGACTTGCACCTTCCTCCTACTCTCCTCACCACTAACCATTCTGAGACAAAGTCACCTCATGCTTAGCCAAAATATTTTGTCTAGTTATGTCATTTTTGGGTTGAGCCTAGTGAGGAACTCAACCAATGTTTTAAAACGCAGAGGCGTGACGCGAGGCGTTCCACTACCCAGAGGCGTGAGGCGTACTTTTTTTTTTATAATTATAGTGGGTATATTAATAAAAAATAGATATTTTATAGGGATCAAAGAGATATAAATATCAAATTGCAGGCTTTGCAGCACCTAATTAAATTAAAAAAAAGAATATTAGTTAAAATTCACAATTTATAATTTCTATCATTTAATTCAGATTTCTACTTTCTATAAGACTATAAACATTCAGTTTCTACAATTCACAAGCAAAATCAATAAATCATTTATCAAATTCAAAAGAAGCAAAATCAATAAAAGGATGAACTGATGAAGCTACAGCCAACAGTTGGGTCTTGGGCCTCTTGGCCTATTCGGTCCATTAAATGTGTTAAAAAAAAAAGGAAAAAAAAAGAAAAAATAGGAAGAACAGAATCAACAGATCACATAACTACTAAAATCAGGCAGCTTTGTTCAACAGATTACATAATTTATTCATGCAGCCTTGTTCAAGAAGGCTGAAACAAAACTATTAAAATCAAGAAAAAAAAAAAAGAAACAAATAAACAAAGAAACAACAGAATACAGAAATGAAGAACATAACTACTAAGTACTAAGTTACTAACATTTGAAGCTTATTTCCAAAAAAAAAAAGAAAAACAGAACCATTGCAGCTTTGTCACGTTCACAGCCGTCCAGGTTGGTCGGTTACTTGGTTGGCCCAGCAGCAATCTCTCTTCAATAGTTCGATTGCAATTGAAAATAGAATAAAAAAAATAAGATCGCATCTGAGAAATTTCAGGTTGCTCGAAGAAGAAGAAAGAAGAATAAAGAAGAAGAAGTTGCAGGTTGCTCAAAGTTGCAACCTGCAAAGAAGAAGAAGAAGAAGAAGAAGAAGAAAGAAAGAAAGAAGTTGCAGTCTTGTAGGTTGCAAAGTGCGGAAGAAGAAGGAGAAGGGAAAAGAAAAAAAAACACATACCAGACCAGATTTCTTGAAGTTGAAGTTGCAGGTTGAACGTTGGAACAGAGTAGAGCTTCTTCGCAGTTCAGACTTCACAGTTCTTTCCTTCTCTTTTAGAGTTAAAAAATAGTTGTATATAATGGGGGCCATGATATAATCGTGGCCCCACCAATTAGAACATAAAAAAATTAAAACAAATATTTTGTTAATTGTTTAAATACATCACACATGGGAGGCGTAAACCTCTTTCCAAAGGTGTGCTAGAAGCGTATGCCTCCTTGGAAGCGTACACCTCTACCCACGCCTCTATACCTGAGGCGTACGCTTCAATGGTGCTTTTGTCATGTGCCTCCAAGCGTTTTGGGGGCACCTCGCCTAGAGGTGTGCTTCTAGGCGTACGCCTCCCACACCTTGTAAAACACTGGTCTCAACATCTTTTGTACTTACCCAAATAACAATAGGATTTCAACATACGGAAATATACAACTTAAGGTTTCTCTCCTTATTTTAAATTGTTGATATCAATCTTTAACGTGTAAGCTTTGGCCACATTTAATTTCTATGAATGTATTTCTTTTATTGTGTCCATCTACAATTAGTATTGACTGATGTGGGGTTGCATAGAATTTACCAATTGCCCCGTTGCTATATAATTCTCTTGCATTCACTTCTCATAAGTTGGACTAATCTCCTTAGACTGATTACTTCTAGTGATAGAGGTGTAAAACGAGTCATGCCGTGCCGGCCCGTAGGCTGTCTTGGGTCGTGCCGCCCTCCCCAGGGATAATTTTGGGGGGGGGTTAACCTGACATGACCCACAACCCAAGCTCATGTGGGCCCGTGCCATGCCATGTCGGGCCATGGGCTTGGGCTAGGCAGGTGGGATGCAGGCTGTTCTGTGGGCGTGGGCCGAACTTGTGGCCCACATGTAAGATGAAAAAGAAGTCTGAGGAGTTTGGTCTTTGGGAACTATTTGAAAAAATAAGAAATCTAACAAAGAAATAAAAAAAAAAACTAACCAAATAAGAAATCAAAGAGACAAACTCAAAGTGAATAACAAATTAGAAGAAAAATAGGAATTTTATTTCATTTAAATTTGAATGATACAAAGCATACAATGGTTGGATGAATGAAATATGAAACTTGGAAAATGGAATAAATTAATAAAATATAAAAATACAATATAGTTACAAATTGAAAATAAAAATTACGTTATTAAAAATATCAAATAAATTAAATAAAATTAAAACAAAATTTACAATAATTTGAAAAAATGTTATACAACTAGTGAGTATACAAAAAATATTTACTTCATCATTTTCTCCTATTGTTCCTGACTTTGATCATCTGCTTCAGGTGAAACATCAGGTGTAGTGTCATTCTCTCCTTTGTCTTGTAATCTATCTTCAGCATCCAACCAATCTTTAAAGCAGATGCACATCTCTAGACTTTCATCATTCATACAACAGCCCTTGTCGTCCAACACCCTAGTACCTACACTGAAACAAGACTCTGATGGAACTGTAGACACCAGAGGGGTTAGTAGATCACGTGCCATGGCGGCGAGAATTGGATAATTTTTTGCATGTTCACTCCACCAGACTAAAATATCAAAATTATTTGTTTCCTTCTAGGTGAAGGAAGAATCACCTAAAATAGAAAATTTTGCTTGTAAATAAAAATTCAGTTCAGTAAATGAACTTATTGTTGAGATAGTGGATTTCTGCCTCTTATTAAATAAAAAAGTTTCTCTTCCACTACTGGACTCACGTTTAGAAGTGGAAGATGCAGCTATACAAGTTGTAGAATTTTTATTAGGGAGAATGACAGTTCAACCCAGGGTTAGAATTTCTAGGCCTAAAGTACAGTTGGGGTAGGTGCCAGCTCGGAATTGATGCCAATTCACGGGTGGGCATTGGTGTATAGAGTGGGGGGTTTTTGACATTTTGACTGTTCATAGCTCTGTAGTGGAATTCAGAAATCTGCATTGGGCTTGTCTGTACTTTTCCGTTTTTATTATTCCCTATTACTTCAGATTCATATAAATTATACATTTCAAATAATAATCTATTAATTTCTTTTTATTTCCAATTTCAATATTCATATTTTCACAATATGTTTCAAGTAAAATATCTAAACCATCTTTCTTAATCCTAGGATCTAATATTGTAGCTAAGAAATAAAGAGGAGAAAGGTTCTCCCAATTTTTTTTAATTTATTTTCCATTATTTCAACAATACTTTTAAATTGTGGATTCTTTCTATATTTTGCAAAACAATCACTAATTATCATTAGTTAAAAAGATAAATTACAAATAGTTGGATAATAAGTACCCGATAATTCATTAGTTGCATCATAAAAATGTTTTAAAAAATCTCTTATACAAATTGTCATTTCCCAGTCTTCCTCAAATATAATATCAGTAGATATTTTTGCATTATAAAAATGACTAAGAATTTGTTTATGAGAAATATAACTTTCTAACATAGCATAGGTAGAATTCCACTTATGTTTAACATCTAATATAAAATGTTTATATTTTAAACCATGATTTTTTGACATAAATATTTAAATTCTTGTTTTCTTGCTCCAGAACTTTTAATATATATAATACAATTTCTAATTTTAGAAATATGAGTAGAAATACTATTTAAAGCATATTGAATACATAAATTTAAGATGTGACATACACATCTGTAATGAAATAATTTACCAATTAAACATGGTTTGAATTGAGATTTTAAAATATTTATTGATGAATCATTATTACTAACATTATCAAAACTAATAGAAAATATTTTATTATCAATTCCATAAGCGTGTAAAGTATTTAAAATACTTGCAACAATAGTTGGGCCAGTATGCGGCTATTCAAGCCTAGTAAATCTTAAAATTCTTTTATTTAAAGCCAATTTTCATCAATAAAATAACCGAGAATACAAATATAACTTATGTTAAATTTAGAAGTCCAAATATCAGAAGTAATTGCAGCTTTATAATTAAGATTTGATAACATATAAATTAAATTTTGTTTATATGAATAAAAAAATTTTAAAGCATATGATCTAATAGTATTCATAGATTTTTTTTTTAATTGTGGATTTACAGATATACATAACCATTTTTCAAGTTTAGTATCGTCAGCTAACAAAAATGGTTGTTCAACTTGTTTTGCTAATTTTTGTCTCATTTTTTTTTCTTGAGAATATTTAAAAGTACCAAACCCCCATCTCAATTTGTGTTTGTGTTGTTTCTCTCCCTTCTTCTTTCTCATGGGTGAGCAAATGTTTGCCCAAATGGCCAGTACCACCCTTGCTGCAATAGCTAAAGTATTTCCTACATTTTTGGCAAACAACTCTTTTTCATTCCCATGAACCTCCATTACTTCAAATATTTTCCAAACTGGCTAATCAACTTAGTGGCCTTCTTTTTCTTTCCCCTAGTATCAGTACTAGGGGTGGAAGTTTCATCAATATCAATAGCATCCATATCGGTGCTAACACTACTATGTTGCGATTGAATATCGTTTACATTGAACATGTTGGGGAATTGGTTTCGGGAGGAGCCAGCCATTTTTTTTAAATTCTAAAAAGATAAAAATTAATTTAATTGCACTTACCCAGATTGCCGATTCGGAATCCCAACTTGATTTCAATGGTTGATGCCTTTCAACTCCATGAGTCCAAGCCTCCCAAACTGCCAACTTGAGATACTTGAGCTATTGAGCAAGCCTTCTTGTTGGAACTTCAATAAAGTTGAGAATTGGAGAATCAAAGAATGTATGAGAGATTGAGACTTGAGAGAGTATGAGAACTAGAGAATAGATAAGAGAGTTGTTGAATTGGTGTGATGAGAATGATGGAGGATAGGGCTATTTATAAGAATTGAAAATAATTCAATTGCCCAAAATACCCTATAAACTAGCCATTTTTTAGTTATTGGGAGGGGTATTTTGGTCATTGTAAAGTTATTTATCACTTTACCCAAAATGCCCCCCAATTAACTATTGGAGGGGCATTTGTGTCATTCTTTCTCCCTGCTGAGCGCGGCTATGGAACCGTGGGTGGCACGGCATGCATTGACATGCCGTGCCATGCCAACCCGTGGACCTGGATCCCCAAGCGCAGCACGACCTAGACCATCATGCCGGCCAGGCCCAGCCCTATTTACACCTCTAGTCAGTGAGATATCCCAACTTTCTCCTACTGCAAACATGGATCTTCACAGTTTGCAACCAAGCTAAATAGTTGGTCCCATCAAGCTTCACAGTGGTCACAACATTTAACAAAGAGTCTATGAACCCTGCTGAACCAATTTTGAACTATGTGCCCTGATTAACCTCCACTCCAAATTGTTCCATTGATTTAGATATTCAAGAAACTGTAGTCCAAAATTAAATAGAAGAGAACTAGACCCAGTGCACTCAATCCCAACACTAACAAAGGCTAATTCTAGGGTTTCACACTATCCTACAACCTAGGAGAAGAAGAGAATTGCAGCTGCTTCTTACGGAGGTTTAGAAACCTGATCCACCTGAATTGCTCTCAATAGACTTAAAGTAAAATCTTCTAAGCCCTGATAGTTCAACGCCTTTGACCCTTAACTCGGTACCTTCTCTGGTCGGCTAGGGTTTCGGGTAGGATCTCCAAGAGCCTTTCTTGGGTCTCAAAGCTGATCAGAAAAATCTCCAAATACCTCTACCAACCAAGCCAAATCAATCATCCAATAATCAACAATCTGACACTCCATGCACACTTCCAAGCAAAGAGTGTATGAGACTAAAAGAGAGAAGGTGCAGTGTGCTCTGATAGCAAAAATAAAAGAAATCTGCAATAAAAGTTGATATTTAATCAATGGAAAACAAGAATAGGAAGAAGAAGATTCAGATGAAGTGGATTTTGTTGCTCTCTTCAGTCCCCTCACTAAATTTTTATTAGATTTACTAATAATAAATCAAATTACAAGAATATAAGGTGTCTGCTTAATTACAATAGAAAAGAAGAGTTAACAGGCCCATGCAAGAAGACCCATTAACACAAAATAAGAAAAGGCAATAAATAAAGCTAGCTCTTAATGTTGGGCCCACTATCTCTACAACACAATGTGGATGGTTAGAGGATAAGTGAAAGGGTTGTAGGAACACTCTACACTCGACTAATTGGTCTTTGCTTCATTGTCAGTTTCCTTGTTCAGGGAAAACATAGATAAATAGAAAAAGAATGATGTGTATTACCCAGTAAGGAATCATGTATTTGGTGGAGAACTCATCTTTGACTTCTCAAGGGATTTTGCATGTTTATACATACACAAACAAACAGACAAGAACTCCATCGATGAATCTGTGATTCTATCTAGAGGTCTTAGTAAGGATCGATCCAATATTGTACTTGTTGAGTGCTTACATTTGATAGATGACTACTTAATTACTTACTGTGACATATTTCAAGGGAAGTTTTTGTTCCTTGCTGTTGGAAGGCCTATATTCAATCTTGTTAGGGTGGTTTGCTTCGTCATAGGCATGGAGGAGCAAGACCTTTATCCATGAGGTTTCTCGTTCACTTTACATGGGTATTCAATTTGTATTCTTCAGCTCACAGAGCAGGATGGGACTCTGAGGTGGAAGAATATAGGAGAGCTCTGCTTGTTCCTTATTTTAGGAAAGAGCAGATTCACTTTTGATGGGACCTCCTCTTGTATTGGCATTGCAGCTGGAGCTTAAGTTGCAATGAAGCTTCCTATTACAATAGTTACCTTGGTATTCAACTTTGCATTGTTTGAGGACTTAATTTAAGGATGGTGAAAATGTTAGCAAATGGCTGGCAGGCTATTTATTTGAGGACTTGATTTATTCGACAACGAAATTATAATGAGAGGATCCAGGACAAGGATTAGTATTTACAGTTAGTGAATTGTTACTAAGGCTCAGTTTGGAAGGAGTACAAATACAAATATGTAGAGTGCAAAACCTTGCATTTTGTACTATTTTGTATGTATTTTCACCTTACATATTTGTATTTGTACTCTTCCCAAACTTTAGCCTAATGACCAGGTTGAAGTTGGGAATAAATATGTGATCATTGAGGTGTCTTTGACTTCCTCCCTTGGCTATCTGATTGACCTTAGATTGAGAGGTCTTGTTTGTGTGGGCCAATTAGTGCATTAGAAATGAGAGAGGGGTTGCCTGGTGTTGTCTGATGAAAGGAAGATTTATGATGTCGAAGACAAGGGGAATTTCTAGTTTTCTACTTTTTCAATGGGTCACAGTTTTTATTTCTCAGTCTAAGTAGGCTTTTTAAACTGATTTTATAGGTAAAAGGTTTTGAACATAGTTGTCAAGGTGACAAGGCGCCCTTTGAGGCTCGCCTCGCATAATCACAAAGCAGTTTTCTACTTCCTACTATAAAATACTTTTTTATTCATTCTTTTTTGAGATTATAATTATAAAATAGACATCATTAAACTAAAATAATCATTTTGTGTGTTTATACTAATTTCTTTTTATTATTTTCTTCTTCTTCTTCTTCTTCTTCTTCTTCTTCTACTACTACTACTACTACCACTACTTGTTATTTTCTTCTTTTCCTATAACAAAAGTAAGGGTTCAGCCCCTATATTTTTTGAATTTTATTTTCCTTCTTCCTTTTCTTCTCATGAATATGTTGATTTTCTATACTTTAATATGAAATTTATACTTTTCTTATGAAAATCATGAATAATCATTAAAGAAATATGGTTATGGTACCTAGGGAACTACCCTAGGATCTATGTTTTAGCATAAAAAAATCCATCGCCTAGGCGACTAGGCGACAAGGCGCCCCCAACCGCCTCGCCTTGCCTTGCCTTGGCGCCTTGAAAACTATGGTTTTGAATAGTTTTATAAGTAGGCTTCTTCAGCTATTTCCATCCTCCATTGTTATCAAGCAATTTAACTTTAGGGGAAGATATAGTGATAATAAAAATGAACAAAGGCTGTTACCCAATGTTGATCCCTGCACTTTTTTGGGAGGGATAGACTGGATACAGTCCTAACTCCAAACGCTTGGCACTTTTTTGCACAAAGTGGTCACTCATGGACTTGAACCCGTGTTTTGACACTTGCCAGCCCCAGATTTTACCATTACATCAAGTAATGGCTCCTAATGATATAAAAATGAACAAATCACTTAAATAGTGGTTTTAGATCTTTTGTTCTCTCCGCACCCTTCTCCATGTTGGTAGATAATAATTGATATAAACCAAGTGAGGGTAAATTCATATAAACTAAAGCAATTTGAGCGTTAACTGAATTGTTGAAACTGGGTATAATGAAACAGGGTTTTAGATATGCAGATTAGATAATTCGTAAGTATAAAAGAAAAGAAAAAGAATGCATTGGGCACATTCCTAGTGAAGAGAACGAAATTATTGTTTAAAAGTCAAAACATGTTGGTGCTTTCTTAAAGAGGTTGTGGGCTCCTTAATTGCTGAAGTTGAATTGGATAGATTACCATACCCTTGAACATTTTATTATTTAATTATTTTATCCACTAAAAGACAAATTATTAAGTTATTTAGTTCAGCTACTTCAGCCATTATCAAGTAGCCCTTGAGAAAGAGTAGGGTTAAAGAATTAATATTTGGAATGATCTGCAATTTCCCCGAAACTTGCTTGCGTTCTTCCACAAGATTGTCTATTTAAATGTTAATTTTGGCAAAATATTGGATGTGTTTTCCATAGGTCAATATTTTGAGAAATATCTGCCAAAAAAATATTTTGAGAAATATCAAAAATAACAAAATACTAAATTAATATTGAGAACTTGCAACATGAAGTTACTGAATTTTAGGGAAGTGAGATATTTTGACACAATGAACATCTGTATGAATATCATTTTGTAAGTGAAAGTGTATTTTATCCATCCAGTATTGAGTACTTTTTATTCTTTAGGTCTGCTATTTTTGTTACTTTTATTGACTTTTGGTACTTTTGTCCTTGGAGCTAGTCGAGATCTGCTGACCACAAAACGCTGGCTACAAGAGCCTACAGCCGGACAGTCTCTTGTATTTTATGTTGACATTCATGGGAAGATGTTCCTGACGTGCAGCTGTAGCGTCTTGTGTAGAGGATGTGGCCAGTGTTTTGTGGTCAGCAGATCCAAGCTCTCCCTTGTACCCAGTTACAACACATGAATCACCTTTTTTTTTGCTGTTGTAGATAAATTTATCTTGACCTGTGTTTATTTTGTTGTATCGTAGGGTGGAAACAACGGATATGAAAGCGTTGAAGAAAATTGAGGATCATTGACAAAACAGAGAGAGAGAGAGAGAGAGAGAATGTTCATAATATTGGTTATTTATTTTTATTCTCTTTCTCTTTGTTGATCTTTAAGTAATAAGATTAAATTTGCAAACTGAGACAGATTCATCCATGGTGTGAAGTGATAGCTTGAATGTGGCTCTGCCTCTACCTATCACTCTTCGAGTCTCAGAAGGAAATGGAATGTGGCGTTACCATCAGGTTTATTGAAACTTCTTAACCTAACAATGGGAAATGAACTGAGAGGATTATTGGATATGGAGCTAACCTTTGCATTTTTTGTACAAAGTAGTCATTTTGGGCTTGAATCTGCATTCTCACATTTATGCCTGAGATTTTACGGCACCATATACTAAGCGCTGGATCCAGAAGCACGAGAAGCAAAAGAGGCCGCATAAAAATGTGAATTCCCTTCTGTTTGTGATATTAATTCATAATCAATTTAGGGGGTGAGCTACAACATCAATGTTTTTTGTTGTCTGTCTTTTAAATCATCACATAATAAAGTAGGAAAATAATGACTTTGTTTGGAGAGGCAAAAACAAATTGATTTTGCTTGAAAGAAACAAATTTTAGAGGTATGGAATCTATGGATATATAAATATAATCTAAGAGATGATATCAATCATCACATAAAAGCATGTTATTTAACAATTTAAGAATATGCTTTTAGTTTTCTGTTTAAGATATTGTGCATCTTGGGCCATATTCTAATATTGTATAAAATGCAAAATATACATGACAGTAATTATATGTACTTTTTCACATATTGTATTATATTATTGTTAACATATAATAAACAAATAGCCATATGATTAAAGTTGAATTATACATGTGAGCCACAGAAAAGTTTACAATGTGTTGAGTCCAAAAAATAACCACAAATAGAATAATGCTTGTAATTCTGTGTGATTTAGAACACAATCAGTTTAACCACAATTATATATAACATGATGTCTACGGCGGTTCAAATCACAAGGAGATATATGGTTATGAAACAAAATCACCCTTTCAAACCACGAATAAGTTCAAATGGTTTGCTTTGGTTTAATTTTAAATCTCACCGAAGGGTTGGATAGGGTGGGGTGGCGGGGGAATCTATCCCATCAAAAGGATTTTTATAGATTTATTTGTAAAATTAGTTTGGATACTTTACTGTTTTTCTAGCTCTAACCTTGAGTCTCGTGAAACTCACCTGTATTTCTAACCTTGTGCACTAATCTGAGCTGAGCCTCATGGTTTATTAATTATATTAGTTAAAGTTATAATTTATACCACTTTGCAAATTTTTATTTATATACTACACTCATGGATTGAGAGTGCATTTTTAGTGAATTTTGTGAATATTATATATACTACTAACTGAATCTGTCTTAATTCGATCAAATCTAAAATATCAGATTTGCTTCGACTCCGAATCTCCCATAAGATTGAGCTCGGATCTGGTTATGTCCGCTTCGTGTGACGTATCATTGTTTCATGACTTATCTCCGTAGAATTGAATTGCAGAGAGAGAACTTTGTGGTTGTCGGTTGTCTATGACCTTACTGAAATCTATGATTTCTATATATGTACCTATTCTAAGATGCATCATATGTAATTTTTTGAAATGCATTTACTACCAGTGTTTTTTCTTCATCCAAAACTCCAAATTTTCAAGCAGCTCGATTAGATCCAGCCCAGCCGTCCAGGGCTAAGAGCATCCCACACAGGTGCACACTTTAACTGTCAGATTTACTACTACTTTTCCGCTAGCTAACCACCAAGTTCTTTGTAGATATGGCCTCCAGGTTCTGGGGTAACACATTTTCGACTACGGACTAAACAACTAACAAGTAAATGCTTTCCATTTACCCGTCCATTCTATTCCTCTGAGAAAACCTCCATAACGCGCTATAACATCTGTATTGCTTTGTTCAAAATCAAGTTGTAAGTTATATAACCAATAGCTTTTTACTTTTCCTATTCTCTTTTTCTTATGTTCAATGTTCTTATCATGGTTAGAGATTTAGTTGTTTGTTTGTGTTGTTGCCCCCATACTACTAGTACAAATGCTTGCTTTAGGCCATGTTCTTTTTTCGGAAACACGTTTACCTGGGCAAATGCACTTACCCAGGTCTTTTTTTGTTTGATTTACCCAGGTAAATGAAGTTTCTTATTTTCTCATGTTCTTTTGCACCGCCCACTTTCCTGGGTAAAATTGTTATTTTTTTCATCTCTTTTCAATTTTACACTTTGGACATGGATTTGAAAACCATGTCACAAAGTCTTACATGCCCCTAAAATTTTTGGAAATAAACCATGCTGCCTCTTCTTTTAAACCCAATTTGAGCCTAATTCAAGTTTTTCCTCTGGAACAATAGAAGAAAACACCATCTGCCATTATTTTGGGCTCAATTTTTGGGCATTTAAGACTGTTGCCATAATTTTTGGTTTTCTTTATGAAAATCAAACTAGTTCTGGTTATTTAATGAACCATTGAATTTTCACAAATAACAAATAGCAGAGAGTTTAAAATGTCAATGCTTAAGATCATGTCAATCCTTTGACCTTCAAAATCAAAGTTATGAAATTCACAAATGGGCATATACAACAAATGAAGAAAAGAATAATGTGAGGACCCGAAGCACATGCAACACAAGTTTCTTTGCTACTTCCTGTAATGAAAGAAGTGAATTGTTATTAACAGAGATCCCCCAACTCATCCTACCAAAAAAAAAAAAAAAAAAAAAGATATACTAGCAAGTGAGAATCTGTTGGAAGCTCAAGAGTCCATTTCTTGTTCACTTTGTCATAAACCTCCCCACTCCCCAGATATTCATAATTCTTCAAGCAGGTTCCTTCAGCAAGCTCTGTGAGATTCCACAAATGCATTACCCATGAGGCCATGATTATAGTGACTGCTATATGAGTTATCCTATCCAAATGGAAGCAACTGTAATAAAAGGTTCAACCTAGGCCTATAACCAAGAGTAAAATATAAGAAAACTTACCCCTGTTCCTTTGCACTGTGTAACCAGCTCGGACACTGCTCTGTGGTAACAAACCTTTAACCCATTCTCCTTTCATTAGAGCATGAAACCTTTGGTGTTCAGTTATAGCATCAATGCACTCCTGTATGGCAGGGACAAATGAATGTTGTTGAGGCTGTTGTTGCAGATTGGGTAAAGGCAACTTTGCTGCAAACAGAAGATCCACATGAAAACATCTAAATATAGGCATGAAGCCCATATTTTGCAACTTTGCTGCAAGCCCTAAATCATTAGATTCGGTCACATCAGCTGTTTTCTAACGGCCTCTTACTCGAGGGAATTTAACAGCTGGCTTGTGAAGCCCATAATCCAAGCCCGTGTACTCTAAGAAGTAAACAATTGTTAAGAGGGTGGATCATTACAACTACAAGCTGTTGCCTCAACAAGTAAAATCAGTCCTATAGGTTCTCTTTTGACTTCAATGACAATAAAAATATATGAGTTCTCCATTTAAGATTAAAATGTTCATAAATTAACATCTTGGTTCAACAAGAGTTAGAAGATAGAACTATATGACCAGCATATCCTTAAGAATCCTTGCCTACACTACATATTTAAGAGTTCAGTAACTTTCTGAAAAACTACAAACAGATAGAACTATAAAAATCAAAATAGAAACTGAAATCCCTTAGGAATTTACCAAAATATAAAGAACAGAAACCCCATTCCATTTCCCTTTCTTTAGATTCTTCCTAGCCAAAGTTTCAGGCTCTTTAAAGTCCTTTCTTCTTTGTCTTTAAAATTTTCAATCACAAACCCATTTAAGAAAGCATAGCTTATATTTCTTGCACAATAAGGCCATTTATATAAATGAATTAAAACTTAAAGTTAACTGTTCTAAGCAAATAATACATAAATTAAACAAAACAAGTCATTGTTGAGCAAGACAGGGGCATAATAATAACTTTGAACAAAAAAAACATTTTATTATATTTTAATAAGTAATGAATACAAGTATATGACTATTAACATTCCACAGTGGGGAATCCTCCAAAACATGTAAGTTGTTTAAAATGGTTAGAGTAAGAACCATGGGCAACCACATACAGGTACAAGGCTATAAGCTTTACAGATGTAGGTCTTTGGCAATGAACCCAATACAGCAGAAAAGTTTAATAAAGTGGGACCGTACTTAGTAGAATTAACATCACATGAGCCAAAAGCAAGAACATTAATGGAGTTGCTTCACCTATAGTGAAGAGAGCCTAAGCAAGAGTCTAAGTGCCTTTGAAAATACAGAAGAGTTGGATCAATTAAAACCTATAAACTATAAATTTTGCAGTAAACCCAATTACCATCTGACATCTGTTCTTTGTTTGTTTCATGATTCTCCCACATTCAACCGCTTGCGCACCCTCCAATCCATCAGTCACTATTTTCTAAAAAGCATAAAATTTGAAATTTTACAGTCGAATCCAAACCCTAGCCTGCCTGTCCTTTACAGGTTGATTCTAATGAGAGAGATACTCTCAGCATTAAGTTGCAGTTTTTAATGGTAATATAAAATAAATTTTCCTTAAATCAAAAAGTAAGTAGAGCAATATTTTGTAAAGTTTTCACCAAATCATCCACAAGAATAAGTCAAAATTATCCATCAGATACATCTGACTTACACGTCTCCCATAGTCAAACCAAAAGTAGCCCATAGGTTTTCTCCAAGATATAGTCTACTTATAACCTTAAACTCAGCATAAGATAATGACCAACGACAAACCAGGGACCACGAACATATCTTAGCTACCACTTTCCTTCTTAGATGATACTAATATTCAAAATGCAACTGTTTCCTTCTTTCCAAATGCCCTCAACAAGTTGCAAACTGATTGACCAGGCTTGGCTTCTGGATGTCAATGCCCCAAATGAAAGCTGTCCATGAGCAATGAATAAACAGATGTCTCGTGTTTCCTTTTCTCTATACAAAAAACACGTGTTGGAAAACTGAAAGCCTCTTGATTTCAAATTTTCCAAGATCAGAATGCTGTCATTCTGTACAGCATAAAACCCATCCACTTGCTCCATCTCCCAATCCATAAACCATAATCGACCCCACAATATTTGTTCCTCCACCAGACTTGAGAACCACAGCAATTCCTCACCCCATCCCAATGCACCCTCAACGGGTGCAACTTGGGCAGGCTCGGGTTGAGCATTTGTTAAAATTTGGGCCCAAGCTTGGTGCTGTATAAACTCTTCAAATCCAGCACCCAACTTGCGCCCATAGCACCATCCATCATTAAGTTTCACAGCACAGAACCATATATAGTAGAAGACTGTTTGTCAAATCAGGACGGGTTGGAAAGAGAAGAAAAGAGAGGAAGACAAAGGGAAAGAGTGGGAGGGGTAGGCTTTGGGTTCCATCAGTCACATGCAGGAGAATCATGACATGAACAAAGGACATAGGGTAAAATGGTAATTGGGTTTACCACAGAGTAGACCTGTTCATGGGCCGGGTAGCCCGATGGCCCGCACCCCGGTCGAGCTTGGTCATATAATTAGGCCCGCGGCCCTGACCTCGGGCCTAATACAGTAAGCCCGACTATGTTTCGGGCCAGGCTCGAAATTTGTCAAAAAAAGCCCGGCCCGGCCAGACTCAATATTATATATTTTATAAAATACATAATATGTATTTTATATATTATATAAAATATATAAATAATATAATATTTATTAAAATATATATTTATAATTTAATATATATACATTTTTTTATTTTTTTTCTTTATAATTTCTCTCTCTCTCTCTCTCTCTCTCTCTCTCTCTCTCTCTATATATATATATATATATATATATATATATATATATATATATTCAGCCACTTCAGCAATAGTAACACATGGGCTAAATTTCGGGCTTGGGCCCAGGCCTGGGCTTCGGGCTTTTTATGAGGGCCGGGCTCGGGCCCAAGTTGTAGGTCCGATGGTCGGGCCGGGCTTGGGCTCGGGCCTTAGAAAAATTTGTTAATACAGAGTGAAAGCTCGACTCGAGCCCGGCCCATGAACAGGTCTACCACATAGTTTATAGTTTCTAGGTTCTACCAGATACAGATGCAATATAGAAATATATATTTTAGAGTGGTTGTCTACAAACATTTATCTTAAAAAAAAAAAAAAGAAAATTCTAACAGATACAGATGCAATATTGAAATATATATTTTAGAGTGGTTGTCTACAAACATTTATCTTAAAAAAAAAAGAAAATTATATTACGGAAATAAAGGGTTACAAATTAAAAAGAAAAAAGAAAAAAACAAGTATTAGATAACACCCAACAACTAGCAATTACATGCACACAAATCTAACTCTTCTAGCCGTCCACTGGTGTGCCCGAGATGCATCGTCAAACACCCAGGGCATCAGTTTAATAATTTATATTTTTCCAATCCTCAAAACTAAATAAAGAACATAATTTAGTGGTGAGGAAAGGGTCAAATCCTCAGGGAAGCAAGGTTAAAAATATTATTTTGTTCCGGACAAATAAGAAAAATAAAACAGATTTAGGATTTGTACAAAATAAGAAAATAAAATTTATTAAGCTGAAATTAAATATTCAAAATTGAAAAAGTCAAGAAATAAAATTCAGAAATTAAATAAAACTGAAATTAATAAGAAAATAAATAAAAATATGCTGAAATTCAGATCCAGTGACGATAGCTTTTTGGGAAGACAAACTGCAAGCCATTTCTCCTCCATTCAGCCCTCGAACCCCTCGAGACACCTTAACCTTGAACTGGGCGAATTTAGATATGCAAAAGACAAAGAAAAACAAAAATTAAATCAAACCAAAATCGAAAATTGCAGAAATTAAATTGCTAAAAAAACTAAATAACAAAAATAAAGAAAATAAAACAAAATAAAAATAGTGGATCAGCTCTAGTGGCGGCAATTGCAGGTTGGACGAACTATTTGCAGGAACCCCTCCTGACAAGAAGTGGGCGTCCTCCTTCCTGTAACCCTTGAACCCCTCAAGAAGCCTTGGCCTTGTGAACTGGGTTAACCAACCCCTTCTTAAGGGCCCTTGGGGTCCTTTTTATAGAGAAGGGTGGCCAAAACTAGGATTAGAGAGAAAGAGATGAGCGGCTAGTGGGTTTATGCAGAAAATGGGTGCCCCTAGGGTTTAGGAATGGAGGGTTAGGATTAAACTAGAGGGATCCTACGACTAGAGTGAAAAGGAGAGGGTGCCTATAAGTATGGAGGGCTGGGATTTAAGCTCCTAGGATTGAATGGTGGAGATCTAAGTGCTTAGGGCTGAAAGGTAGAGATTAAAAGGAGTGGGTGGCGCCCTAGGGTGAGTGGCTGAGATAGAGAGTGAAATAGAGGGATGAGATCTAGTGGCTAAAGGCTGAATGGTGGGGATTAGGAGTTAGGTGGCGCCCTAGGGTTAGAATGCTAAAGGGATGGCACCCTAGAATGGAGGGTGAATATTGCAAGGTGAAGATCTAAGGGTATGAGAGGTTGCTAAAGCTTGGATGATTGAGATTAGATGTTAGGGAGGAGTGGAAGGTGAAAATTTAGTAGTTAGGAGCAGCTACGGTTTGTTAGAGGTGAAAAGAATGAATGGGGAGGTGCCCTAAGGTTTGCTAAGGAAAAGGGAGTATGCTAATACAATAGGAGGGACACCTTTTTGGGTTTAGCAGATAGGAAGCGCCCTCTTGTGCTCAGTTTTTCATTAAAGCACCCCCTCTCTCATCTAGAATTCTCACCAACTTCCCAAAATTTGCAGAAAAAATTGTAAATTTACTAGTTTTTACCCAAAATTTGCATAGGAACCCTCAGAGGTCACAACATTAAATTTAACCGGAAAATTGGTACAGATTAGTCAATTTAAGGTCTAAAATACCCCTAAAATGATGCCCTTAAGGCATCAAAATACCAAATTATCACCCACCCCAGAGATTATTCGGCCAAAACCAAACGACCACATCAACCATACAAACACATCCTTAAAGTTATCCAAGGACTTATGGACTGAAATTTGGGCACTGATGGAATATTTAAGGAGGGGAAAAAGGTGAGGAGGATCTTTTGACCTCCCAACTCTACTCTACTCTGCTGAGCAACCTGAGCTGAGTTTTGCCATCAGAGGACTCTTGTCTCTCGGGTTGGGTCTCATTTGGACTCTTTAAGACTTGAACGTACCTATTCTCTGCTTGCTGCTCATGATGCCTTACAAGATGTTAATTATTAGACTGAGACCCAAATCAATCTTGGAAGGCTAGGCAGTTAGAGGTTAGGTGAATGATCTACAATCCTTTTGATTGATGAATTCACTTTTGCATTCAAAGACCATGCAGAGTTGATATGATATCTACACCTCCAAGGACAGCTAATGTTTTCCTCTTGAAATTTCCTAATTAGCATATTTCCTTCACTCTCTCTGCACACCACCCCATGAAAAATTTCAAGGAATATTGTAACCAAACAATAACATTTTTTTTCCTTTACTTTTATATTCATTTTTTTTCTTTTGGGGGAGTGGGTGGGAAGGAGGGAAAATACACAATGATTAATTTTGGTAACTAATACTCTAATTCACCCAGTTTTCATCTATAGAATTTTTTTTCAAACTTTTAGCAATAATAAAATCAACACATTGATTATCTTTTTGAATTTCTATGATGAGATTTCTGATATTTTTACATTTTCCTTATAAGTACGTAGCAGCATTTTCATTAATAAAAATTTATGTGGAAAGGAGTGGAACAAGAAGGCATTCAGCCATGGTATTTGAAAAAGATACATGGTTAATGGTTCAAACAATATTGTTAGGTTTCAATGAACATGGAGGAATTCGATAAAAACATTGCTAGGTTTCAAAAAGCATATGTTTCATCCAAAAAAAGAAAAATTCAGAAAAATACAGAAATTAATAAAAAATAAAAAAAAATGTATATTTCAGCCCAAAATAGCAGAAATTGATAAAAATAAAAAGAATGTATATTCGATCCAAAAATATATTTCAGACAAAAAAAGCAGAAATTGTAGAAAACACAGGAATTGATAAAAAAGCACAAAATATTTTCAAACAAAAAATAGAACCTTGGAAAAAATAGAGAAATTTACTAAAAATAAAATATTGCATTAAAAGTACAGAAATTCAAAATAAACAGAGAAATTGATAAAAACATTAAGAAATGCTAACATACTATTTATTTACTACCAAAACAAAACAGTGAATCTTTCTTTCTTAGCAGAAAGTCAGTAGCTAAAGAATGGGGTAATAGCATCCAAGGACAATTTTTGGAGTTTAATATCAATAAAAATAACATATTCAAAGATTTTTCAAAAATAGATTAGTTTTTTTTAAATAATATCAATAAAGGACAAAAATACTGTTTATCTTCTTCTTGGCATTTGTTTACCAAAACCGCCATCCGCCGCCGCCTGCGATTGCCGTCCGTTGCCGGCCGCCGCGCACCTCCGCCTCCTCCTCCGGTCGTGGCGGCGACGGCAGTGGTGGTTTCTCTGTCCAACGCCGCCACCTCCGCCTCCAGCCCCAGCAACGTTGCCGGAGATGGGTGGAGACAGAGGTGGCGGTGGCGGCGGGCAGAGGAATGACCACCAGCGCCGCCGTCACCTCTACCTCCGTCCACCTCCGACAACTCTGCCGGAGGCGGAGGCGGTGGTGGGCAGCGGACGGCTCTCGTGAACAAACGAAAAAGGAACATGGCCTAAAAGAAAAAATAGTAGATCTACCAATTATAACGAGGTTTTAAAAATTGAGCCAGAATCGGAACCACTTTCGTTATTGGTTTCTGGGTTGATGGTTCAATTCTTTGGTTTGAATGGAGGGCCCCATTCCAATTTAAAAAATAAACTATTAGTTAAAATAAAAATGATCAAAAACGGTGAAACGGGTCGATGGTCCAATCACCTTGGTCAGTGAGTTATTGATCAAGTCAACGATTTTTGGCAAAGGATTCTAGGTTAAGGGTGAATTAGAACTGATTGCCTAAATAGTTCCTGGGCCAAATAGTCCAACTGTCTAGATCAACGGTTCAAAAACACTGAATTATAAGACAAATAAAATCTTGAGGAGATTCTACATATGTTGTTGCAAGAGACTAATTTGAAGAGGATTTTTTGACATCATTAAGGACTTGTGCAAGGGAGCAGTAGATTTTCTTTTTCCTTTTCTAACTTCTGCTCTAGGACAATGGGGACGGGGCTGGAGTGTAGAAAAAGGAGAAATCAGTTGAGGCAATGGATTATGAACAGCAAAATCCCTTTGTACCCACATAGATTCTCAAAGTTTTTAGGGAAGAAATAGAACACCAAAGGAGGTTTTATGGTGTATGAGAATTTTTTTTCTCCTTTCTTTTCAAATATCACATAGCTTGGATTAGTCAAATTGGCCCAACCTAGGGAAGGCAATTTTTTCCATTTCCCCGATTCTCGTGGGGATCCGCCCCAAATGGGGCAAGGATGGATGGGGATGGTTTTTCCCTTGCGGAGATGGGGATGGGGAAAGTTTCATCCCCGTTAGCGGGGATAGGGCAGGGGTGGGGATAGCATTCCTTACCCTATAAACTATGTTCCGGTTCGAGTCAGTCAATTACTCAGTTATTCATTTTAGGTTTACTTTTTTTCCCCTCTTCTTCTTTTTCTTCTTCATAGTGATGGCGTTGGAGTCTCAACTCTCGACTGGATTTATGTGTTCTTCTTTTTCTTCTACATAGTGACGATGCTGGAATTTGGATTTCTACACAATGACGCTATAGTCGATGCTGAATTCTAGAGGTTGGACTGGAATTCTGCATACAACGGATTGATATAATTGGATGAATAGATTTAGGAATGGCAACGGGGCGGGGCGGGAACGGGGAGCCACTTTCCATCCCCATCCCCACCCCATAAAAAAAACCTATCCCCATCCCCATCCCCGTTTCTGCGGGGTCCCCACTCTCCGCCAAACCTCTTACCATATATAACCTACTAAGGTTAAAATAGATTACATCATTTAACCTACTAAGGTCAAATACTCATTTTGACAAGATAATTTTGATTTTTTTTTTTCGAAAAAACACGCCAAACCTTAAATTTAGCCGATTGAATTTCTTCCATAAACATATTTTGGCATATTAAAAGGATTCTTCCTCCCTCCTGCATTAAAAGCATGACACGAGTTTTGGGTCTATCAATACCTTTCAAACCTTAAACTTCTGGCATATTAAATTATTAAAATGAGTCTTCAAAACAGAATTTGATCATCTTTCAAAAGAAGAGGACCACCAAATATGAACTAGAAAGTCCTCATTAGCATTCGGAAATTTGGGTCCATCAATAACTTTCAAACATAGGAATTTACATGGAAAAGAAAGGAATTCATGTTCCAATGTTAAATTCGTGTTAAACTCAAACAAAATAACAATAAACTAAAAAATGAATGTATAAATATTTAAATGTCAAAAGGAACAATTAATCCATGAGAAATTAATCAACTAATTAAGAAATAAACATATTTAGTCAAAGTCTCAAGAAATATAAAAGCGTACTTTTAATTAGCCATGCAAAACTAATCAACTCAAGTGCTCCATGCAATCTTACTTTCTTCAAAAACTACGCTTCAAGTCGAAGCATTGTCGGAACATGATTCTTTGTCCTACAATATTATAAAATCATAAATTTTATTCAGTCATTATTAACTAAATTTAATATACTTAAAGAGATGTGACAAAAATAAATAAAGATAGCATAGAAAACACAAATTTTAATCTACTTCATCTATATCCATATCTTCAAAAAAAAAAAAAAAAGGAAGTGCAACATCCCAAATGAGTAGTGGAACAAGAATCTGATAAAAAAATTATTCAATTTAATTAGCCATGCATTCTATAAATTATATAAATTTCTTAAAATATTATACTAAAATACTTAAATACCTTGTATTTCAGCCCATAACCAATCTTGTGCACACATTAATGCCTCCAATATATCTGGATGAAGCCTGTTACGATGTGGACTAACAAATCTTTCATTAGTACTAAAAGCAGATTCTGAAGCCATAGTGGATACAGGAATGCCCAAGACATCTTTAGCAACCAATTGCAAAGTAGGATACCTAATATCGGTTAACTTCCACCACTCCAATATGTTAAAATCAATCATTCTAGGTATAACATGTTCTTCCAAATAATGATCTAACTTGGACTTAACATATGCAACATTATTCTTCAAAGCCACATACAAGTCATAATCACACATGTGATCCAACTCATCAAGAGTAGCAATCCCTGATTGAGAAGTTGTAGCCATTGAAGATTTGAACTCATAGCTTCCACCACTAGACCTTGATTGATACTAAGTAACCAAGTCAATACAAATTTCTTGGACCTTTTTAATTTCATCCAAATATACAGTTTGTCCATAGATAAGTTTATAGTAATACTCCAACAATGTCAACTTGTATCTAGGATCTAAGGCAGTAGTTATAGCCATAATACCATGAATCTCACACCAATACTTGTCAAACTTGGATGTCATTTTTTATGCCATTGATTTTATGACATCAATGCCCACAATTAAGCCACCGCCTCAATGCTATAACCTAATCTCACAAATCTTAGGGAAATAAAGATTAGTTGTAGGATACTTGGTCCTAGAGAACAATTGGTCACATTATAAAACAATTTCAACCTCTCACAAATTTCTTTTGCCATTTCCCAATCACTCTCAAATGGCACACATTTGTATAATGGCTCTCATTGCTTTAAATGAGAAAAAAAAAAAACATCATTTTAGCCTATAGCAACATAAAGCATCAAATAGGTGAAATTCCACCCAATCTTACAATCAATAATCAACTTCTTTGTATGTGTAATTTTCAATTAATGAGTTGTCTTGTTGAATTTTTCTTCTCTTTTTGGTGTTGCTGACCAAAAAGCAACATTATCTCGTATCTTTTCAATACCTTCACCAATCACCTCCAAACCATCTTTCACAATAAAATTTAAAATGTGATCACAACACCGCATATGCAATAATTTCCCATCAAACCACAATGAATCACTAGAAAGCTTTTCTAACAAGATATTCACCATTGCATCATTAGTAGAACAATTATCTAGTGTTATAGTGGGCAGCTTTCTATCAATGTTCTAGTTTATCAAAATATCAAAAAGATTCTTACAAAGTATCTCAAAAGTATGTGGACAAAGCACATAGAGAAACCTAAACAAAACATTTTAAACAATCATAAATTCACAATCATTATTCACAAAGAAACTAGCTTAAAACAAAATAAATCATTAATGTTATTTTTTAAATGGAAATAAAAAAACACTAGCAATGTAAATAAAAATTTAATAAAAAATCTTTAATTCATAATAGAAGTTACCTTAAGATCCGACTTTGCAACACTCAAGAACTATCAATAAAATGTGTCGTGATAGCCATGAATCCCCTTTTCTGAGAAGTCTACATGTCAATTGTGATGGCAATTCTACCCGTATTTTTTTCCAACAATTTTATGGTTTTAGATTTTTGATGATCATAAATGCTGAAGATATCCTTCTTGATTATATTCTGAGAAACCACCTTAAACAATGATTGCAGAGAACTAGTGAATCTTCGAAACCCATGATGTTCTACCATTGATAATGGGTTCTCATGCAAAATGATCATGTTGGCAAGTTCTCTTCTTGAAGTGTTTTGATCAACAATATAGGCTTCTAGTGCAACTTTCCCGTCATCTGTATTCTTAGATCTTAAAAACGATTGCTCTATACCCACTTGATTCTTGTATGGGCAAATTTTTAAGTGGTCATGCAAGTGTGTGGTCCCATTTTTTGTTTCCCCTCCAAGCTTTTCATTACAATAGATGCACACTGCTTTCCATTTATCTTCAATCTTTTGCCTCTTGAAATGTTTCTATACTGTTGATCTCAACACTCATGTATGACCTAATTCCTTCATGGTTGGATTTGAACAAGTTGGTCCATTTGGATTTGAATCAACTGGTGTTGGTGACTTGTTCAATAGAGGATGATTCAGATCTTGACTTTGGCTTTCTTGCATAGAACTCATTTTTACCTAAAAAGATAAAAAAAATAGATAATTACAATTGAGTTCAATTAGTATTTTGTCTTAAAAAAAAAGAATATCAAAGCTAACATGGCCACAATTTAATTGTTTCATTACAAATATAAACTCCATTTGACATTGTAGGGATTTAGTTTGTAGCTTGCCAATTGAAAATCACACTTTCGAAGAAGTTGATTATTGATTGTAAGATTGGGTGGAATTTCACCTATCTGATGCTTTATGTTGCTATAGGCTAAAAGGATGTTTTTTTTTTCTCATTTAAAGCAATGAGAGCCATTATACAAATGTGTGCCATTTGAGAGTGATTGGAAAATGGCAAAAGAAATTTGTGAGAGGTTGAAATTGTTTTATAATGTGGCCAGTTGTTCTCTAGGACCAAGTACCATATAGCTAATATTTATTTCCCTAAGATTTGTGAAATTTGGTTAGCATTGAGGCGGTGACTTAATTGTGGGCATTGATGCCATAAAATCAATGGCATAAAAAATGAAATCCAAGTTTGACAAGTATTGGTGTGAGATTCATGGTATTATGGCTATAGTTACTGCCTTAGATCCTAGATACAAGTTGACATTGTTGGAGTATTACTATAAACTTATTTATGGACAAATTGCATATTTGGATGAAATTAAAAAGGTCCAAGAAATTTGTGTTGACTTGGTTACTCAGTATCAATCAAGGTCTAGTGGTGGAAGCTATGAGTTCAAATCTTCAATGGCTACAATTTCTCAGTTAGGAACTGCTACTCTTGATGAGTTGGATCACATTATGACTTGTATGTGGCTTTGAAGAGTAATGTTGCATATGCTAAGTCAGAGTTAGATCATTTTTTGGAAGAACATGTTATACCTAGAATGGTTGATTTTAACATATTGGAGTGGTGGAAGATAACCGAGATTAGGTATCCTACTTTGCAATTGATTGCTAAAGATGTCTTGGGCATTCCTGTATCCATTGTGGCTTCAAAATCTGCTTTTAGTACTAATGAAAGAGTTGTTAGTCCACATCGTAGCAAGCTTCATCCAGATATATTGGAGGCATTAATGTGTGCACAAGATTGGTTATGGGCTGAAATACAAGGTATTTAAAGTATTTTAGTATAATTATTTAAGAAATTTATATAATTTATAGAATGCATGGCTAATTAAATTGAATAATTTTTTTTATCAGATTCTTGTTCCACTACTCATTTGGGATGTTGCACTTTCTTTTTTTTTTTTTTTGAAGATATGGATATAGATGAGGTAGATTAAAATTTGTGTTTTCTATGCTTTCTTTATTTTTTTTTGCCACCTCTCTTTAAGTATATTAAATTTAATTAATAATGACTAAATAAAATTTATGATTTTATAATATTGTAGGACAAAGAATCATGTTGCGAAAATGCTTCAAGTTGAAGCATAGTTTTTGAAGAAAGTAAGATTACATGGAGCACTTGAGTTGATTAGTTTTGCATGGCTAATTAAAAGTACGCTTTTATATTTCTTGAGAATTTGACTAAATGTGTTTATTTCTTAATTAATTGATTAGTTTCTCATGGATTAATTGTTTCTTTTGACATTTAAACATTTATACATTCATTTTTTTTCAATTTATTGTTATTTTGTTTGAGTTTAACACAAATTTAATATTGGAACATGAATTCATTTATTTTCTATGTAAATTCCTGTGTTTGAAAGTTATTGATAGACCCGAAATTCTGAATGCTAATTGGGACTTTCTAGTTCATAGTGGTCCTCTCCTTTTGAACATAATCAAATTCCGTTTTGAAGAATCTTTTTAATAATTTAATATGCCAAAAGTTTAAGGTTGAAAGTTATTGATAGACTCAAAACTCGTGTCTTGCTTTTAATGCAGGAGGGAGGAAGAATCCTTTTAATATGCCAAAATATGTTTATGGAAGAACTTCAATCGGCTAAATTTAAGGTTTGGCGTATTTTTGAAAAATAATCCAAACTATCTTGTCAAAATGTGCATTTGACCTTAGTGGGTTAAATGCTGTAATCTATTTTGATCTTAATAGGTTATATACAGTAAGAGGTTTGGCGGGGAGTGAGGATCCTGCGGGAACGGGGACGGGGATAGGTTTTTTCGTGGAGACGGGAATGGGGAGTGGCTCCCCGTCCCCGCCCCGCTCCGCTCCGTTGCCATTGTTAGCCCAACCAACTACCAAGCTAGGTAGTTCTTAATTAAAAAACAAGGCATGGCATCGTAAGATTTTATTTTTCTTTTCGTTCAACCATTTCAAATGTATATAGAAATTTGATTTTTAATTATAGCACGAGGAGAGATCGAGAATAGAGGAAGTAAAGAATCCAAATATATGGAAATTGAGAATATGCACAACTGCTATCAAATTTTCTTTTGACGCTGATGAGCTTGATTTCTCTTTCTTACGCTATAAATTTATTATGAAGAATGTGTCTCGACCCCAACCATGGGCTGGGCCTGGGCTAAGATTTTACAGGATACTGACAGCATTTAGGGCAGACTGAGCTTGACCGGCCTACACATCGTGCCTGAGAGTATATGTCCCACTCCCACCCTGGGCCCAGACTTGGTTTCTACAGGATGATAACAGCATTTAGAACTGCAGATCTAAATATGACATTATGTGCAGCTATTAATGGGCCAGGCTCGGGTTGAGCTTTAGCCAAAATTTGAATGGCCCGTCCCAAAGTGATAGAGCCCAGGCCCAGACCATTCAGACCTGAGAAGAAATGATCAAATGATCAACCCTTCCCTTACGACCCTACCAATGTGGAAAACAAAATAAATAAAAAATAGTTCTAGATATAATGGTAAGAGTCAGAAAACCTTCACCCTCATACTTATTAGGAGCTGAGGTCATAAAGCGGGAAGTATGCCAACTCACGGGCTGGGTCTGGGTGTGTTGTACTTGATACTTATTTTCATATCATATGAAAAATCTTTATTTTTTCACACATTAACATTTTGCTAATGAAAAAAAGAAGGAAAAAAAAAAGGTAAAATCTATGATATCCTCTTCAACAATGAATACTCAACATTCCTTTAATACTTCTCTAATTACACAGAAAAGTGACTACTTTTCTAAAGAGTACGATACAATATAATTGCTATTCCTCTTTAGTTTGCTTGGGAATTCACGTATGGGAGAAATGGAGAGTTCAATTTCGTGATGAATTGTTGATCAACTTTTTTTCTGACCATCTGAATGTCTGATGAGAGATGCTTTTGTCAATCCCTTCCCTTCCCAATGATCATGATCATGTCTAAAATAAAGGTGGGGACACTAACATCAATGAGCAATTTGTGCCACGTGTAGATAGTCTGAAAACCCATAATGTTGGCCACATGTAGAGATAGGGACTTGAGATTGGTGGCTGCTTTTCATTGACGTGGCAGCATTCCTAAATTATTTATTCTTCTATTCTTTTCCTTTCTTCCCCTTCCATGAGTCCTCTTTATTCTGGGGGGAGAGACTAGAGAGAGTATTAGGAAAAGTGTGTGAGTCCTTCATCTGCAACTGCAACAATTCTGCATTGATTAATTTGGTGCATACATGTAGTAGTGTGTACCTCCAGCCTCCAGGCTCCAACCAACACTGTTGATGACACACATTACAGTATTTGAGTTTGAACCCACATGATTCTCCAAAACTGGGACCAGCACAAATTCTACGCGTGGCTTTTGATTGTCCTTGCACTGTTCTAGTAATCTGCCTCTGCCAATATTATTTCTGTCTCTGTAATATATTAATATATTATAACTGTAGAGTATTAAGAATGTGCAGAAGGTAAAGACGTGCCTACTTCCGACACATCAACAGTGTGCAGTGTGCTGCAGTTCTGTCTGCTGCAAACAAATTTTTGTGGTAGCCCTTCTGTTTGTTTTGTTGCATCATCTCTTGGAGATGGAGGATGCAGACAATAGAAAAGGAAATGTTGAATAAGGTCCAGGAGGACCCCCGGCCCACCCAACCCATCTGATAAATGGGCCAAGAAGAGTCCAATGCCCTATGCCCTAGACTAGAGCCATGAATAATAATTGATTATGAATATTCTCTTATTCTTGATCAACTGCTCGTTAAATCATCAATTCCTCTCTTTTCTTTCTTAATTAACGTGAATCTATATGGTGTAGCTGCCTCGTCTTTTCTCTTTTGAAATCTTCAAATCGTCTGAGACAATGAAAAAACAGAGGAAAGAAGAAAAATCTTCAAAAGATAAGCGACATGACCATCCCTTTTGGCTCTTGTTCGTACCAAACCCAATTCTTCTATTTTATATTTATTTTATTTTATCGGCGGCGAAAGCATAGAGCGACAGACAGAGAGAAAGAATAGACACCAGAGTCTATAGAGGACATGATTAGGGCCGGACTGAAAGGGTCATCACAGAAGAAAGGATATAAATCTGGGTTTTGCTTACAAGTCTTACAGTCTTACTCTTTTACTAAATTCATTTTTTTATTTCTTTTTTATTCATATTGTTTTGTGAATTTTATTATTGGATCTCTCTTTGACTCTCTCTCCTGTCTTTAAGGTCCATTTCACACACTTTATTTTATCGATTTTCGTTTCTTTTAAAGCTTTCTCGGAATCTGAACTAGCTCTTTGTTTGGTCGGCTATTTAATGCTTTTTAGTAGGTAAGGAAGAGTGAAGTTACCATCACTTTGCTCTTTTTTTTTTTTTTTTTTTTTTTCTGCCTTATTTTTCCGTTTACTTCTCGTTTTGCCCTTAACTGATGATAGGAATATAATAGAAGCTGGTTTGAGTGAATTTAATCATAAAACAGAGATAAATCCTTAAAATAAAGAATGCCAAACACAGCCATAGTCGATAAGCTCTCTCGTTTAGTCATTTCATTAGAGTCAATCAGGACACAAGTCACAACCCGTATTTCCCACTCCTTCCCACTTGTTAACGTTACACTGATATGGATTTGACTAGAGATTGGATAGTGTTTGATAATAAAAAATGTCGTTGAAATTCGATGGGGAAGAAATTGGAGGTTGGTTTTCTCACCCTCTCAGTCTCAGTGACAAGTAGCCCAATTTGGAATCTCTGCTACCCATTGGTGAAGTATTGCTTTCTTGCCTGGATTCTATTTGTATGTATTTCGAGAAACAAAAGCAATTATATGGATCCACCATCACCAATCACCATCTAAGAGCTTGGAACTTGGAAGTGGATTTCCTATTATTGTTAGGTTTGAAACTCTTGCTTGTTCCATGACCCATCGGGGGTTCATCTTTTCTCTTTGTTTTTCATAATTTTAACCCTAATTTCAGGAAAACCCAAATTGGGGGTCTGAGCCCACTATCACAAGGTTGAAACCAAAGGGTATTCGATTATTGATAAATAGAATGGTAAGATCTGAACCATGGTGTTGGTGTCCGTATCTTGACACTCGACCCCACTTGAATGTCCTGGCCTGATGCGGATTGTATTCTCTTGATCCAACTACATAATGGGCCCTACCAAGGGCCCATCTTTTTCCCAAAAGCAAAGTATGCAATAGAACCTTAACCAATGGCTGTCCGGTAAGTACAGATTCACAGAAGTAAAAGGATGTGGTAGAGAAGGGGTGGGTTGATGATGGGCACTTGATCTTGGAGATTTGAGAATGGAATCTATGATGACCTCAGAGCTTCAGACGAGGCTGTTGGCTGGTTAAGTGGGGGGGGTGTGGGACATTGAAATATGGATAGGGTCTTGGCTCTTGGGTGGGTAGTAGTAGGGCAGAGGGATAAAGAAGAGACAATGAGGGTGCTGTTGTGCGCCAGTAAGCACCAAGCACCAAGCAGAGGGTTGGTTTGTTCTTTTGGAGGTCTATCAAGTTTGGAGTGGAGGAGGCCCTCCCTCGCTCCCTTGGACTGTCGTATCAGAATTTAATGATGATAAGGAGATACTTCTGCCCCACCCACCCGCATTCCCTCCTCTTTAATCCTCCCTTTTTCTTCTTATCTCTCATCAGACTCTCCCCCCTTGGATTCTCTTTTTGGTCTCACACCCCTTCCATTGCGGATTGGTGTAATTTATAATGGAGTAGTTGTTTTACCTTTTTTTTTTATAAATGATGGTTTACCGTTCTAGAAGGGCATAGGCTCCAATCATGGAGCCTATCATATTGGTTACTGAAAAAATGATAAAGAAAGAGGGAGAAACGATCATCATCTATGTATCTATTTTGCCTTTAACTCCTCTCTCTCTCTCTCTCTCAAACTATTCTTTAGTTACCATTATCTTTATGTCCTTGCGTGGATATTGGTGAAAGTTTCACCCCCACTAGTTTCAAGTTTCTATGTTGAAGTTGTGCGGCCAATATCAAATTCAAAAAAAAAAAAAACTTTAAATGAATTACTTACCTAATGACCCATTTCTCATTTTTCATTTTACAAACTCCCTTGAGCCTTGACAGTCTTAAAGTTTTAACTTCAGCTTACCCGGTTATTGTGTCAAACTCATCCAATATTTTATGATAACTTGTACAAAGACAGAATAGTTAGTTGTTTCCTTTCGTATGGGCCCAGTTACTTGGATTATCCCCCTATTTAGTCTTTCCTACACTGAAACAACAAATTCAGAGTGTATATGTTCTTGTTTTGAAACTTTCTCAGAATTAGGGAATGGAGAATGGAGACAAGCTTTGAACACAACCAATGAAATGGGTCCCGATCAAATTCCAATTTTAAGCTGTGCAAAGTTAAATTCGGATTTTTATGGATGTGGATTTGTAAGAAGAGGCTCGTGGAACATGTGAGGGCAGATCGGTCAAATATTGAAATGAAGAAGAGGCATTGGTTAATCATTTATGTAGAAACTAGAAAGAAAGGAGGCATGGACCATGGAGAAAAGAATAAAAAGTGTTAATGAAGAGAAAGCAATTGGTGTTTAAGCTTTTAGGGTCAGGGTCAGAGTGAGGCAGGGCAGAGAAGGACAGTGTAAGACTGAATCACTGAAAGAATTGAGTAGAAGCTGAGATCAAAAGAGGGAGATGATGACGCCTTTAGTCACGCCTTCATGGGCATTTTGGCAAACAGAACAGCCCTCCTTCCCCCTAGCTATACTGCATCTGGGTCTGTGTCTCTATAAGAAACACTGGCCTGCCATGAACAGAGAACACAAGTATATAATACAACACCAGTGACCACCCAAAAAAGCTTCGCCAAAGTTGCCATCACCTCTAAATTTGTCGGCCCTTGACGCTGCCAACACCACCATCGCTTCGGTCACCAACCAACCCCCCCCCAGGAGGCCAGGACCCAGCCATCTTGTCACCGTAGGTAAGGGGCTCCACCGTCGGACATGGACTGATGGACGGGCCCCAGGCTGAAAGAGAATAGACAGTGGGGTGAAGATTGACCAAGCAAATTACGGAAGTTCTCTGTCTGCCTACTGCTTAGCCACTTAGCCTACTGCCTACGTATCATATGGAACCTCCTCTTTCTTTTTTTCTTTTTTTCTTTGCACAAGATATGTATTTGCTCTAGTCCTAGCAGAGCGGTCCTCACACTGACCTCACAATACGTTCACCCGTACATTAGGTGTATCTCCGTACATGTATTTTGTCATTATGGGAGATGTTCCCAATACACAACTGCGATCTTTTGTGAAGATGGTCGGAAGAGGAATGCTGTGCGAGGAGTAAATCCCAATTCTATTCTTCCCAAATCCACTCAAAGTACAAAATCTGCCCAAATTGAAAGAGAGAATCCTGTGGGGCTTTTCTTTTTGCCTCACTGTCATATACATCTTGCTACGTGGAAAATCTTACATTGGAATTTTTTGTTAAACGCCTTATTATGAATAAGTGTGAGGAAGAAAAACCGAAAAAACTGAACTGAATCAACAAAAGTGAATCGAAAATTCTGGTTAATTGAATTAGTTGGTTTGATATTAAAAAAAAAAAGCAAACGTATCAGTTTAGTTTTGATTAACCAATATAAAAAAGCAACAATTAATGGAATGGACTAATATACATATTGATGCGACACGATCTGGGCACTCCTATCTCAGTGCTGATTGGCTCCTTGTTGGCAACAAACAACACCTGAGAAGATGAAGAAGAAGGATTCCCGGGGATTTGCCCAGTGGTAATACTCCAAAGCTTAAGTTAGAACGATGGGGAGGAAGAAGAGTGAGTATAAAAGGCTAAGAGTATAGATTGCACTGGATCTCTATGTCTCGAGATTAGCTCGTGAGCAAGTAAGAGTGCATGTTTAGATTTAATTCCGGGGAGAGAGAGAGTCTGTCTCTCTACTTAAAGGGCTTTTATAGGGGTGTTCTTGTCAAATCAGGCGTAACCGCCACTGGGCTCCTGTCGCAGCCGTTACCTGCCACGGCTGCGCAGGTTATCGTTACAATGTACTACCTACTTGGCTGAGTGACACGTCTTTGAAGGGACAGGCACGCCACCATCTATCGAGAGACGTAGGGCAGACTGTCAATCGGTCAGGGACTGTGCCGTCAGTCGAGAAACGTGGCGCAGTCTAACGAGTACGGTCTTGTTAGATGGAAGCTTCCTGAGAGCGTCGCATCACAGTCGCAAGTTACTTCGTAGCGGGCTATCCTTACCGCAAGCTACTTTGTAGCAAGCTCTTAGGGGAAATTCGAAGTAACCCTTATTAAGGTTGGTCTTTGGGGCAGTTCTTTTGCCCAGGTGCTGGAGTGAGTTGGTTTCCCTAGCTCGTGAGCTGAAATAATCTTGGAGTATTCTCTTCTCAGTAGCTTAGGGGATCTGGAGCTCGCGTTGTAGCGAGCTCCCTCTATAGAGAGCTATGGCGTAGCGAAATGTTATACAGACTTGTTACTTGGTCGCGGTCAAGCCAGGCTGCTAAGCCGTTGCTCGTGCTGAGTCAGGTCCACGTGTCATCATCTTAGTAGGTCGGGTCAAATAATCCTCCATCAATTGCCCCCACTCCTCGAGCTAAGAGTGTTTCCTTAGCACGAGGAGTTCATGGAGTGTGACGGATTGATTTGACTGAATTTCAAATTTGATTGACTGCTCATATTAAATGCCTACGCGGGAACCAAGGGATTTTATGACTTTTTGAATACCGAAAACATGCTGAAGTGGCTCTTAACTCCGAATGTCGTGCAGCCATCATTACCCCAATCATGGGATATGTGCAGCCAGTCACATTTTGGTTTCAGAAGGTGTGCGGTCAGTTTGACGGCGAACCGTCGGATCTGCTTCGATTTGGGCCGTTGATTCAGGGGTACAATAACTATAAATAGGAGGACCCCCTGGGCCTCATTTCCTTTCATGCCATCTTGCTGCCTTCAGATTCTGAGGTCGCGCATTCATCTACTCTACCCGAGTTCCTCAGTTTACTTCGTTTCGTCTTTTCTGGTGAATCCCAATCACTATCAACCATGTCTGGGTACCCATACCATACCTACCACCGGGGCGGTAACCAGGACGACGATGCTCACTCGAGCTCAGGGGGAGCTTGGGAGCAGGTCCCAGAAGCTCGGGAGACCACCGGCGATGTAGCATCTACTTCCCGGGGAAGGGAGCCTGACACTTTTGGCCCTTCCTCCATGACGGTGGAGAGACTCATGTCTCTAATCCGCTATTTTCACCTCCTTGGGGACCTAGTCTACAGCCTCTCCACTAGCAACTTCCCTTGGGAGCATGGTCCCAATGATATAGTTATCTTCCAAGAACAGCTTGAGGCTGGCCTGTGTCTTCCTCTGCACCCCTTAATAGTGGAGGTGCTAAACCATTTTAACGTCACCATCGATCAGCTTCATCCCAACGCTATTCGGAACATGGTTGGTACTATATCTTTGTGCTACGAATACTATCTTCCTTTGAACCTTGACATCTTTGACTCTATTATTTGTATAAAAAATGCCACTCCTGGGGTTCCACCGGAGAGGCGCTTTTACTACCTCTCTCCCCGCCGCGGCTATAAGCTTTTGTACGAGCTATCTAATAAGATTCCCGCTTGGAAGCGGAATTATTTTGTGGTCCGTAACCCCGAGGGGTAGCCCTTCCCAACTTCTTGAAGGGGCACCATCTAGGACCCCGGGGGCGAGTTGGACCCCGAAACTTGAAAAATGATGTTGTCTTGGGCATCGATAGGCTTCCTCTATTCGGACTACTTGACCAAGGAGAAGCTCGTGCAGGCCGGCCTGAGTCCGGGTAGGTTGTCTTTTTAGGTTGCATAGTGTCTTGTAGTAATATTGCGTATATACATGTACTATGTTCTTTACCGAACTAATATCTTGTGGTTTCATTTTTGGCAGCCATTATGTCTGGTGTTGATTCACACCACCTCCTTTCGAGCAACCAGAGGCACAAAGCGAAGAGGTCGCGCCCCGACCAGACTTCCCCCTATGGGGGTACCAAGTTCGGGTCTGTTGAGCCATACTTCACCTCTCCGTCGCCCAAAGTTCTGCCGCCTCCATCTGAAGGAGGTGTTGGCGGGTCCAGCCTCGAGGAGGGCGAGCTCCTACAGCAAGGGGTGGTCCCTCCAGGTCCTTCTCAACCGTTTCCCTACCCGCAGTTCTCAGTGGGGAACTGGGAGGGTGTAAATGACTTCTTCGTGGCTCGTCGGAGGAGCCGAAGAGCAATCTGCAACGAAGAGGTCTCTAAGTGGGGGCGATGGAGCCTGGGGATCTTTCCACGCTCGCTGCCTCTCACTGTATGGTGGTAAGTGGTCCTTCTCTTCTCCTTCATCTTTCGCTTCCTTTTGTTGTCCTTTGACTCCAGTCTCTTGTTGGCAGGTGAACACCGCCATACACTCCATGGCCCTCCAGACACACGTCCACTCCTACGACGCTTATAACCAGAAGGTCAACGTTCAAAAGCTCCAGGGCGAGCTTGACCGGACTCGGGGTGAGCTCCTTCACACTCACAAGGGGAGCGAGTCCTAGGAGCTACTTGTTTGAGACTAGGAGGCGCGGATTGCCAGGCTTTCTGAAGAGAGTGCGCGCTATAGGGAGGAATCATCGAGGGTGGCAGTGGAGAGGGAGCTCCTTCGCCAACAGGTTCGAGACTTGGAGTCCACTCTTCTGGACCGAACTTGAAACTTCGACAACATGGTGGAGGCCGAGTGGGAGAGAGCGGTCTGGGACTTCAAGGACTCTCAGGAGTATCACGACCTCCAGGTAGAGTATGGCTCGAGCTCGTATCGCTTTGGATTCAAGCTCTGCTGCTGGTTGGTGCGAAAGAAATTTTCCGGGCTCAATCTTGATGGCATCACTATGAAGGGCTTGTCTCCCGAGACGGCGGACCAGGCGGAGGAGGAAGAGCCTGACTCCCCGGAGGACGAGGATGAGGTGGAGGAGGTGGACCCTTAAGGCTGGCGGCGTCGATTTTCTGCTTTGATTTCTGGTGGCTCTCGGGTGCCATAAACCCAGTCTTGAAAAGATCATTGCTGGGCGGTTGTGCCCTTTTTACCTTCTACTGAACTTTCTCGAGCTGTTTT